>NC_138203.1:184856601-185582448 GCF_964194415.1 Vipera berus | reverse complement strand
TAAAGATTGCATGATAAAGTGGGCACAAAATATTCAGGAACCAATCTCGTTGGACACCTGGGAGATAATTTGGGTCAGAAATGTTAAATTTACCCAGGCTCAAAATTTAAGAGAAAAGTTTTACAAAATGTTTTATAGATGGCATCTGGATCCCAAGAAGTTGTCCAACATGTATCCTAATCTGCAGTCTAAGTGTTGGAGGTGTGGTAGCTTAGAAGCTACCTATTTCCACATGTGGTGGACTTGTAGAAACATAAAAGCCTTCTGGATTAAAATTTGGTGGAACATTCAAAAGATTTTTAAGAGGAAGATAAAGTTTTCCCCGCAATTGTTCTTACTGGGTATTGTTGTAAATTGTGATGTCAAAGAGACTAATCTGATGTTGAATATGATAACGGCAGCACGGTTACTGGTGGGACAATATTGGAAGAAGGACAATCTGCCCACGGTAGAAGAATGGGTGTTTAAAGTTTCTAATCTTGCAGAAATGTCCAAGATTTCTGCTTATTTAAAGGATCACTCACAGGAGAGATATATTTCAGTTTGGAGGAGATGGATAAATTATATTGAAAACAAATATGGGACCAAAAAGTTCCATTTAGCTTATGAGTAGAATTTAGTGGGATATTGTTATTGTTAGTAGTTATGCTAAGAGAGAGTTAAAGCGCAGTACGAATTTGGTTGATTGTATATTGTGTAAATTTTTATTTAGAATATGATTGTTGTAACTATAATCCTGTATTTAGCTCTGGGAAGTGGGGGGGAAAGTGGGGGGGTTGGGGTGGGAGGATTTGGGGATATATTGTAAAATATTGTAAAACTCTTTAATAAAAAAAAGAAATGCTTACGTTTTTAGTTGTAGCTTTGGCTTTGTTTTGCTGTAATGTTGTTGTTTTTTACATCCAACGCTATTTTACAATCTTACTCTTTTACTATCATTTTAATTGCATTTTTGCATGGTTGTCACAATCAACTTATTTACTAAAGATAACTTTAACTAGGCCAACTAACTAATGTAAGGAACAATTGTATAGGAAACAGAGAGAAATTGTGTAAAAAGAGATTTTTTTTAATCTAAAACTGGACAACTGTATCCAAGGGAAGACTAAAGTAAAAATGATGGTTTCCCATCAATGTTTCATTACCCAACAGGATATTTTTTTTTCTTTCTGAAAATAAAAAATAAAAATAAAAGTTCTCTCCCTTTGGAACCTAAGTTTGACTTATCTGCTTTGAACAGCCCTCGAGTTGGCCTACTTTTGGTCTTACCATTTACAATGCAGTTACAGAATGACAATCCAGAAAAAAATTCATTTCTTTTTTTTAACCCAACCTCAAGATACACCTAATACAGTAGCTAACTTGGCCCTGAAGGAATGCCTGCCCTCTTAAGTTACTCAATTACTGCAGAAAACAAGTGAAGTCACTGTTGCTCTGTTGTGTAGCCTAAACTACTATAGCTGAGAGAAAATGTGACTTCTGTAAGAGATCCTTTGGAATAGGGGTGTTAAACTGCTGGCCCGCGGGCTGGTTTCATCATGCAGAGGTTGCTCCCGCCCCAACTCCAGCAATGTGAAAAAAGTCACAATACATCACGACACGTCACGTGCTGCAGCGAGTTTGCCACCCATGCTTTGGAAAGGGACAAAGGCACAGAGCAACACAGTGTATGGCATTGTAAAGTTGTTTTAGCTTCATTTCTTTTTCTCTTCTTTTAATCTTTTTTTCTTTTCTTTTTCTTCTTTTTCATTTTCCCCAATCATTTATTTAGTATAATTTTGGCTGTGCAAAATAGGCAAAGATGTACACATACACAAACAGTTCTGGAAAAAAAAGTAAAACATTCCTGTTCGACAAAAAGATGATTTAAAGTTCCTACATCCCCTTGTTTTCAATTAATTTCAGTTTGGCAATGTTTTCTCAGGTATAATTATGCAAAATTTGAAATATATATCTTAACCAAGATTCTTTTTTGGGCTTTAGAAATGTGTCTTTTACTATTCAATGGTTAGGGATACATTCTTTTTTTCTTCTGAAATGGAAAGGGTAAGACATAGATGGAAAGAACAGAGGCAGTCAGCTAATATTATCTCAAGTAGTGTAAATGGCTTGAGATACCCTTCATAAGATGAATTGCATTTCATCTGTCATTCTTAATTAAAGACAGATTTGAATAAAGCACACCTGCCACTTTCAATATCAATATAGCCACTTTTCAAATCCCTGTTCAAGAACATTGGTATTATCTATCGTGATCAGATAATGTTATAAGTTGGACCTCCAGGACAGTTTTTATATGTAGCAAGTGTATATTTTCTAACATTTTTTCTCATTATAGCTGTTTTAAATATTGATCCAAAAAAGGGAAAGAAATTCCAAAAGATTAAACTGGAGAGAAGAACTGAGTAGACCCATCCTAGTAATACAGCAACCACGGTGCTCTTGATCCCCCAAAGGTTCTGAACTGAGCAGATGAGAATGTGAAAAAGAAAAGCTTGTCTTTCACTGTGGTTATAAAGCTTAACTTCTTCAATCCAGGCCAAGTAAAATATTTGAATTATCTGACATATGGCAATGGCATACACAGCAGGAGACAATTAACTTTGTAGAAGTTAAGAAACATGAAATCATATGTTTGTTTTTTTTAAAGTAGTTATTTTGTGACTTCCTTTCAGGTATTTGAAGCATGTTAATGTAGTCTGTATATAATGATATATGGATCGCTATTTAATACATATGTTTAAATCGTCCCAGATTATCATGTGGGATTGGATGGTTTGAAAGCCTTTGGATTATATTTTTTCTCCATTTTTTAAAAGAAAGGGACAATATTTCTCAGTCATACGGCATTTCATCCACTCTCCATGATTCCTCAGTAATAATATTTGACATTTCAGCCAAACTATCAGCTAATTTCTTTGAACACCGGGCTGCAATTCATCTTGCCCTAGAGCAGGCATGTCAAACTTCTGGCCTGCAGGCCAGATGCACCACGACGAAACCGCACCCTCCCCATTGCCAGCAATGGGAAAAAAGTAGCGATATGTTGTGCAACGTCACATGACATCATGAGTTTGACATGCCTGCTCTAGAGATTTAAAATTACTCAAAGTAGAGAGGTGTTGCCTCATCATGTTCTTTTCAAACTCAAGCTTCAGTCTTGTACCTTTACCCTTACTCTCTACAATTTTGTGCTGAAATACATTTTTATCATACAATTTGATTTTTTTTAAATTTTATTGAATTTATATACCGCCCTTTCCCATAGGACTCAGGGCGGTTTACAGGGTATATAAAACATCAATACAAAAATTAAGAGCAATTTTAAAAGATTAAACTAAATCCCTGAAAAAAATATAAAAACCCAGTTAAAACCCCAATTAAAACTCAGCCTGGGCCGGAAAGCTCGAAGAGCCAGGTCTTCAGGTCTCGGCGAAATGATTGAAGGTCGGGGGCAGTCCTAAGCTCCACGGGCAGCTGGTTCCAAAGGGCAGGTGCCCCCACAGAGAAGGCCCTCCCCCTGGGTGTTATCCGCCGGCATTCTTTTACCAGCGGCACCCTGAGAAGGCCCTCCCTGTGGGAGCGCACAGGACGAAGGGAACTTGATGCCGGCAGCAGGTGTTCCCTCAGATATCCTGAACCCAAGCCATTTAGGGCTTTATAGGTCATCACCAGTAAGACTGTGTTAAAATAGTAGTGGAATAATTTTCTTCATCACCACTTACCTTTTTAAGTTACCAAGTTTCTATAAGACGTTGGTATCTGATTTCAAAGTAGCTCCCACAGTAGTGGTGTTACTTGTGCCATATATCTGACACCATTCAGTTTAATTGGAACTTTACATGTGGTCCTAATTTTTCACACCTGACACTTTCAGTAACTTTGATGGACTGTTCAGAGCATGGAAAAATCCAGACTACAGCAGTATTCTTTTGTTTTCCCTGAATTCCATGTTTCTATTTTCTCTGTTTTCAAAGGAAACTCCCATAGGATTAATACTTCCCAAAGGCCACTACTTTGGAACAATGAGGAATAGGCATGCCAATAAGGAATGGTAAGTGTCAGTGAGCAACAACCACATTTAATTTTTAGGGAGAAGTAGCCAGGGTTGCAAGATGGTAAGGCCGTACCATTCTTGTAATGGAGCTTACTATGGGGCTTACTATGGAGCTTACTAATGGGGTGAAGTTTTGTTTTTGTTTTTTAAAAAAACTGTAACATAATTTGTTTTAGGCTTGATATTACAGTTTTCATCTGTTTCCCATTTCAAATTAGTTAAAACATTATTCTGTTTGTTTTCAATCCCCAGAAGAAGTAGGGGAACTCATTCTTTGTCCATCTCTGATGCAAAATAAAACAATTTTTTTTTAAAAAAAAATGTATACACTATAAGTTTGGGAAGGGCACTCAAAAACCGCACAGTTCTTATATAGGCTTGCATGGATGTTCAGACATCAATATTACTGAAAAATAAAAGAGATTTTAAATAAAAATTGCAGATGCTATTGCTATATTTTACAATTTCGGTTCAAAGATTTATTGCTAGGAAGAATAAGGATTTATGCTAATGCACAATGGTAACTTTCCTTGATCACCTCTCCACACAGTATCAAAATTACTTAATGTCATTTCAAGTTCAATCCATTCCAATAAACACAAAGGGGGGGGAATAATTTACATACAGAGCTCAACATTTCCTTGGTCATAGACAGTAAGTGCACTTTTTTTTCTCCTCAAGGGAAAAAAAGCTTTTTATAAAATAATTGCATATTCTGGTCCTTTTTTCCCCATTCACTGATGCTCTTCTGTTATTATACGTTGTCAAAGTAGCAATTAGAATGCATTCTCCACAAAGCAAAAATGCAGCTTTCAAGGTTTCTAAAAAATCCCGGAGGACATACAGAACAGGCAAAATAATGTGTGAGCTCCAAATGAAACAATAATTAAGAAAATAAAAATAAAAGCACTGTAAAGTCAATTTTGCCGAGAAATTGCTACATTTGTTCTTATCTGCAATCTTAGTGGCATCTACTAAACAATATGAACAATTCAAGAACATCTTCCTTATTGTTTTCTAACTGTAGTTTTAAGTTCACTTTATTTTCTGGTGCATGTTTTCTTTTTCAACAGTTCATCTCATTGTGTACAGCAGTTTTTATTATTCTGTATATTTGCAAAAGAGCATTGATGCTTTTGAATTTGGTGTTAAAGAAGGTTCCTGAGAATACAGCCAAGGAAACAGACCAATGAATCATCAAACAAATAAACAAATAGCTCCCCAAAGAAGATGCTAAAGCTGGGAAGATGATGACCAGAATCAGGGTAGATGGACATAATAACGCTAATATTTACAATATTAAATGTATGTGTACAACAAGAGTCAGTTTGGTCTAGTGATTAAGGGACCAGGCTAGAAACCAAAAGACAGTGTTCTAATCCCTCTTTAAGCATGAAAGCTAGCCCATGATGTTGGATGACAAGTCAGTCAATCAATTCCAGTCAAAACCAGTGGATCAACAGAGTTGATCCCCCAAAAAGCAAACCTTCACTTGCAGGAAAATTTCTAGGAATGCTATCTATAAATGAACACATAAATAAATAATATTTAGCACTGTTTGCTTAAGTTGGTGCATATAGGAAAATGGGATCCCTATGTGAAGTCTGTTACCATATGTAAGTGCCTTGCAGAGTAGCAAGGTTTTTGTTGTTGCTTTTTAATGAGAACTCTGAATAGCTTGAATTTGATGTGATTCAAGAGCTACTTGAAACACCTGCATTGTTATCCTTCAGGGAATATACAACAAGACATCACAGCTAGTGATAAGATGTCCAATGCTAAATTGCTTTTCATATTTTTTTATGTTATCTAAAAAAGAATAAGGGTTTCTTATCCTGTTTCTGGAACAATGATTTACTCATGGCTGAGAGTGAACTTCACATGAATTCTGGCAAGAAACTATTGAATGCTATAGATCAGAATTGTGTTTGCATCCACTATTATAACTTACAACTAAGCTTCCGTTAGTTCCCAGTTCCTCAATAAGAGTGAGAATTAAATATGCCCCTTGATATTTCATAGTGTTCATATTTTCTCCAAAATTCTAAGGAAAGCTGCAAACTATCAAGAGAGCATAACTTTGGCTTTCTGGGACAACTTTCATGTCATAGACCAAACTTATACTGCAAGCAATAACTGTAGAAATAAAAATCAAATAACCTCATGTTTTAGATCTGGATTCCCCTGAACACATTTCCAGGAGGTGTTAGTGGAGGGACGGGTTGAGCCCTAGGCCAATACTTTGTGGGGTGCCTCAGGACTTCACTCTTTCCCGGTTCCCCATTCCTATTTAATATTTACATAAATCCCTTGGGCCAAGTAATATCAGCATGGATTGCAATTTCATCACTACACCAATGATATCCGTTGTACATCTCCTTCCTCTGTCAAATGATGCTGTCAAAATCCTGTGTTAAATGACACAGGATCCTTTCCAGTGCCTGAAGGCTGAAGATTTGGATGGGGAAGAACAAACTTTGGTTCAATCCTGGCAAGACTGGGATGTTTGAAGACCACACAGTTCCAAGGAGTTTCCATTTTTAATTGTGCATGGGGGTGTACTTTCCAGTCAGAATTGTTACACAATTTGTGGTTCCTCCTTGACTGTTGGCTCCTGTTCAAACAGCAAGTGGCAGCTGTGGCTGGGATGGCTTTTGCACAGATTGATTTCTTTCACCAACTGCATCTATTCCCAGACTGGGAAGGCTTCCTCATGGTGACTCACACTTTACTCACCTTCTGCTTAAATTATGTGAAGTGCTGTACATGGGATTGCCTTGGAAGAGCACCTGGAAACAGAAGCTGAGCCAGAAAACAGTGATGTGGGCAGTTTAGGAGTTCCCTGTTGCAGTTGTGTAACACTGCAGTTCTGTGACATGCAGTATTCTCAGTAGACTTCTAGGTACCATTCAAGGTGCTGGTCATCACCTATGAAGCCCTTCATGGTATAGAGCCAGAATACTGTAGGGCCAGCTTTTTCCATTGTTTCTTCATGACCCAAAAGATCTAGCAGAGAAGACATTGTCTAGGTCCCTTCTATCAACCAATGCTGTTTTGGTAGATCCCAGAGTAAGGCCTTCTTTGTGGCAATGAAATGTATAGAGATGTAAATCATAAAAAAAGAAAAAGAAAAAAAGGAAGAAAGTACAGACAGTATTTCCTCTGTATTGCCAACATGAGATGTAATTTTAAAATATTTTTGTGTGCCATTATAGGCCCATTAGAGCAAGAGTCAGCAATCTTCCTCTGTACAGGACCTGAGGTCATGCCGCTGCCGCCATTTTCACTCATGATGAGATGGTGATGTCTTTCTTTTGCAGGTTGAATGAATGCTTTTGGGACCACAGGCTAGATAATTTATGATAGCAGGTCATTCCTGGTCTATTGGCTCAGTGTTGCCAAACCCTGCATTAGAGAAAATGAAGGAGATATACTTTTAGCTATTTCATTAAAAAATCCACCAAATCTATTAGCTTCAAATAACAATGGCTTTGGGTCATAATTTTTGGTAGGGTAAAAAGAGAATTTTTAACTGCTTTTGCAGAGTTTTAACTGTAGATTTTGCAGGCTAACATTGACGACATTCAGTTTTACAATGCTAGTTCAATTATGTCTGTTTAAGAACATTATTTCACATTTGCTACTTTGTTCATTATTCTTCATAACAAAATCCAATTCATTGCTTCTGTGGTGGGATATGAATCTCCCAAGATATATAAAGTAAATGAGTCTGATTTCCTGTACTAAATATGCACCGAAAAACAATTCTTCCCTAGATAACATGATACAAACCAATAATGAAAAGCTACAATTTGGGACAAATAGGAAATACATTTTCTAGCTCATCTAGTTTCACTCAGGTCAATAATCTCCTCAGTGGTTTTATTGCATTTATTTGTGTCTCTCTCTCTTTCTCCATCTCATTTTAAGTTTCTTTTTCAAAACAGGAAATTGTCTCCTGTTTGAGAGATCAATGTCTTCCTGCATCTTTCCTGCAACAGTAAGATTAGAATGAAAGGAGAACTACTTGGTCTCTTATGGTGCATTTGGCCCAAGATATTTCATACGTATTGCAATATATTATAAGATAATGCACCATATTTTGTGCTCGCTCCCATTTCAATAAGCTATGCCAGGTAAAAAGAGGGAGAAAGATGTTTCTTCCTGAACAAACAGCTATTACACATTGTTACCTGACCACAATAATTTTATTACAGCCTTTGAGCTATCCAAACAGTTTTCATTTCAGTAGGTCATGATAAAATTACCTTTTTTCTTCTTTTTCTGTCTATTTTGGTTGTGGGTTTCAGAATGTAAATTTGGAAGACGGGATCATCTGACTATTGCTATATGTAAATGAAAGAACCTATAGTCTTTTCAGTTATAGAGCTGACAATAGTGATAGATAGATGATAGATAGATAGATAGATAGATAGATAGATAGATAGATAGATAGATAGATAGATAGAGATAGATAGATAGATAGATAGATAGACAGACAGACAGACAGACAGACAGACAGACAGACAGACAGACAGACAGACAATTTATTGGGGTAATAATTATGTGACTGTTATTTTGCATTTTTAATGGATCAGGGTTTTTCTAAAGATTTTAATCCTGTCTTTATTATTTTTATGATTAACTTAAGGTAATAAACATACCTAATACTCCTTCTATTTTCTCTGTAGGAGCAACAGTGTGAGGTGAGAAAGACTGGCCCTAAGCTATCCATCAAACCCCAGGAAAAGGTAATAAACACCACCATCAGGAAATACAATCAAATGTGTCAGAATTTGTAAGTGCTTCAAAAAGTTGGGAATATTTTTCAATAATTTTCATGATCATAAAGGATAGTGAGCCATGATCTACCCAAAGGACTTTCCCATCTAGTCTTCTGTTATTATAGTAGCATATCACTTGGAGGCCTTGGAAAATCTTCAAACAGTTTTGCTGGGTAAATAATAGAAAGAACCCTAACTTGTGGGTTTTTTGTGTATGTGTGGAGCTTACAAAACAAAAATTAAATGGCAAGAGTCTGCTGGCAGGTAATCATCTACTTCTCCCTCCCCCAAATAGTCAAACAATGAATTATATTGTCATCAGAATTGCCAGTTTATGTGGTAATCAGATTATTTTCAGAAGTAAAATTAATCATTTCATTAGATGAAGTAATTAATCTAATTATGAATATTTAGAACTATCTATCTATCTATTATCAGTCCTACTGTTTTCAGTCTAATATTAAAATGAATTAGAACTAAACTTTTGGATGGCATTGAAGAGATTATCATACCTTGAATATCTCATCAAAGCTTTTCAAGCTCACTGCTAAACATCTAATTAAGAAAACAAATTGTCAACTCTGCAATGAAGCTGGTTGAAGCCATCTTGCTCGTTTTCAGCTGCCACAAGAAGGGGGAGAAATAGGGAGATTTATGTTAGTCTAAACAATTCTCTCTCCCATGGAAACCAAGGCCATTCCTGTTCGTTAGACTGGGGACTAAGCATTATAGTAGAAAGCCCACCAAACTATTCTATTGGAAAATGTAGTTCATTGCATAGTTTCTGGGGAGGGAAGTTAACTTTGTAATAATGTAACTTTTTGGTGGGAACTTTAGTCTTGGTTTTACTTTTGACCCTGCCAATATTTTGTAGCCAATAAACATGTTCTTAGAGAAAAACTCAAGCCTTGGAGTTCTGTTTTAGTTGGCCTCATCTATCAGAACCATGACACAAATATTAAAATGTAATCAGGGATTTAACTATTTAAACTAGATTATAAAAGAAATTGAGCTCAGCTTCTGTCAAAGAGAAGTTTTCTACAGTACTGTGGTTAAGTGAATTTAAAAAGTAACTTTGAGTGTTTTATGGATATTCTGAAGACAGAGCCAAGTCACTTTAGCAAGATTGTTACCTCTCCATCTGCTTTACCAAGACCTTTTGGCAAACTCCCATCATCTTGCTTCCCATCAGCTAGCACTGCATTTTAAAACTTAACATCTAAGAAACAATTCCCTTTTAATAGTCAGGATGCATCTTCAGTAACTTTTCCTTTTTGCTATTTGGGCATAATGAGTTTTGGGGGGGAAAAAAAACTTTCTGATGATTTTGAACACCATTCATTAATTACTGATGATGTCTGTGATTTAATGATAATATTCAGCTTTCTGGTTTGGGCTTTAGATATAGGCAAGTAATTCACCATCAGTAATTTATCTGGCATATTTAGCCATTTGTTCTAAACTTGTATCATGTGGATATAAATATATCCTTTGTTATTTTATTTTATTATTTATTATTTTATTTTATTGTTTATTGCTTCTATTATTAACTTAAGCATTCTTTATCTAGGTGAATTATCTACCTAAACAAATAGCAAAAAAGAAAAGAAAAAGACCTTGGAGTTTTTTAAAGATCCTTTTAAAAAGAAAAGGAATTTTACATAGGGTATTTTGCCTTCACTGTAAACTGGGAACAGTCCCTTCCACTCTTTTTCAGGTTTTTTTTTTTTTTTGAGAACACAGCATTCCCCTTTCAAGCCACACACCTGCAATTTATCACAATAAACCAGATCATGCCCTATTTGAGCTCTTCCCTGACACTGGCAGCCCTTTTGTTGGCTCTAGTTAGAGTCAAGCAAGCTAACCAATGGTAATTACTTTTGATTGGTGAATCAACAGCATTCTCAATATCTACTTTCCCTCCTCTGTGTGTGTTTGCTCCATCACTTTGATAGCCTTTTACACATCTTCTACTGCCAGGTGCTCTTACCGTATATGCAGTGGTGGGATTCAAATATGTGAACAACCAGTTCTCTGTGTGGATGCCACTTCCGGAAGTCCACTCTGGGCCTGGGCAACAAAAAATTAGCTACCGGTTCTGCCGAAGTGGTGCGAACTGGCTGAATCCCACCACTGCACACATGCCTTTCCAGGGATAATGTTGTCATTGCTGGTGCAAAGTTTATCATTCCAATTCTAAGAAGACGACACCAGCAGAAGGCCCATCCCTCTACAGCCAGTCATTCTACAACAGGTTCATGTATAATTCAAGCATATTCAAGGAAACACAAGAGTAGATTAAAAAAATAAATAAAGCAGGCTGGGTCAGTTCCATCTCAATGGCAAAACCAAAGCAAACTAAATCTAAATTAGGGATTAAAAAGAGTTCCATCACATATTGTATTGGGAGCTTAATTTGGCTAAAGTACAATTTTGAGGGCAAAGGAATAGCCTTTTAAACTATGATGTCTGATCAGCTTCCATTTTCTGTCGAGTATCTCACAGGCTCCTAGCTTTGTTTAGCTGATCTTTAAGAGGCCTTTTTAATTCAATGTCTTCCTCTATGGTCAGTCCAGGAAGGGCCACAGAATAAGCCATAGTGAGGCACAAATGTGACTCAAAATATCAGCAGATAAATGAAACAGATTTGTCCAGCCTATAGTAGAAAGGACTGCAGCAGTAATTAAGAGAATAAATCTTGGCTGTCCTTCTGTAAAATAATACAAAAAGTCAAATGCTAATGATCACAGACTTGGTAGCTTCTAATGCAGATATGCCTCCTATGGTAGCTTGGAGAAGCATACCAGAGGGAGACAAAATACATCTACAAGGTTGTCTAATTTCTTAAGAAGAAGCCATAAAAATGGAGGTCAGGCACAGCACATCATTGGGAAAAGTCTAATAAAGAAGTCTCATGTTTTGCTCAACTTTGTCAGTATAAGCCAGATACTAAGGTAGGGCCCATAAAACAGATTAATTGTTCTTAAGAATTGACAAAGTCAAGGGGAATATTAAAGGTTTTGTTTCACTGGGGATAGGACCTACAGTATATATTTCACAAAAGTAATTAACCACTGAAGAAAGCTTATACCAATCCTACAGATTCACGTCAAAAAGTAATGCCTCGAGGCATATCAAATTCTTGATGGTAGCTTAACTATAGATCATCAGTAAGCTTCTTATCTCTTCACACCTTGGGGATACTTCAAAAGTTTCTTCAAGAATAACATGAACTGGGGGTCATATTTAGCACTTCTAAGGTTTGTCCAAGATTGTGACCTTACTGGGCCAAAAATAAATAAATCATAGCCACTCACACTGCAGGGAATGTTTTAAGAAAGCAAGGCAGTGGGACATGGCAAGTATAACAAGCTTCAGAAATGCCAACTCATCCTGAATATTTATTTAAAACTGAAAAGCCTTTCCTAATATCACTTTCTCCTGAAATATCTATACAATGTTGCAGAGAACGGTAGAACTTTATGATACAGTTGACCATTTAGCCAGGTCTTGTGGAACAACTACATTAGTGTTTGGTGGAATATTCCAGGTTACATGGATATACAATTCTCTTTTTAAGTTAGGCTGGAAAATAACAAAGCTATTTCTTCATAATAGTCAGTTTTCTTTAAAGGAAATAAGTAAAGGTATCTACATTAGCAAATTGCTGGAGATTTTGGTGGTGGTTGTTGAGTTAGCATAGTATTGTAGGCTGGTGCAATGTTTCAGCAACAAAAAATGAAAAGAAAAAAAGAAACTGAATTTCAAAATCAAATGGAGTTATATTGTATGATCCCAATTCATTTGTTTACTATCAAATCTGCATTTATATAAGTGCTGTAGAGGAAAAACAGACATAAATTGTATCTCAAATGCTGGGTCTTTATTGGAAATATTTTGTAACTTTCTTGATTAGTAAACAGGGATTTTATTTTCTTTAACTTCTGAGGGATAGCTAAACATATACATTGCAGTTACAGATATGTTTCTAATGGCAGGTTGTGAATCAGTTTTCCATGGCTGCCTTTAATATGACACTTCAAGGAATCTCTGCCCTCCTTCCCCCTACCTCCTTAGGTCTCAGACCCAAACTCTGAAACTTCAAAGAAATAGAATCTCCACAGCTTCAAAGTAATTGCTTGCTTTTAAGTCTCAATAATATGTGTTCTGCGAAATTAGTTTTTTCCCCCTACACATGTTGTTGGAGAAGCAAAGTGTTGCGAGGTGGGGAGGGCAGTTTATACACTTTTTTAAAAATCCAAATGTTCTCCCAGACTCAACAAGTTGGTAAATTCTAAGCTGTAAAACATGCTTAATCATATTGACTTTGGCTGCTGGAGGGGTGACCAGGGATAAGGGTCTAGAGCAGGGGTGTCAAACTCGCAATGTCACATGTTGTGTCACAACGTATCATGACTTTTTTTCTATTACCGGCAATGGTGTGGGCACGGTTTCGGCATGACACATCCGGCAGTTTGACACCCCTGGTCTAAAGCCAAATTGTGGACTTTGGCATAAAATGAAGAGTTCGGCACTTAGAAAGACTGCATATTATCTTCATGTGCAGAGATGAGAGCATGCTTTCAAGGGTTTAGTTGAGTCAGAATACTTTATTTCAATGGTTCTCAACCTTTTGTTCACCACAGGCCCCCTTTAAATACCTTTCTGGCCACGGACCATGGCCAAGGACCCTCAAGACTTAACTCAAGATTTAAATCACAACATTTTTTCCACACTTCGCAGACCCCCCTGATGATATTGTGGCCTCCCAAGGGCCTGTAAACCAAATGTTGAGAACCATTGCTTTAGATTTCATTTATTAAGATAAAAGGAACTTTGTTCTGACCTAGACGGATTGATAAAAGAAAGCTGGGAATTGTACACATTGCCTAGAGTTTCAAAGTACATTTTGAACTTCCTAGTGCCAATATTCCATCCAGTAATTTTTCACAGCTTTATATAAAGATCAGTACCCTTGTTTTTTATAGGGATGCGGTGGCTCAGTGGGTTAGGACGCTGAGCTTGTCGATCAGAAGGTCGGCAGTTTGGCGGGTCAAATCCCAAGTACCGCGTAACAGAGTGAGCACCTGTTACTCGTCCCAGCTTCTGCCAACCTAGCAGTTTGAAAGCATGTAAAAATGCAAGTAGAAAAATAGGGACCACTATGGTGGGAAGGTAACAGTGTTCCGTGCACCTTTGGCATCTAGTCATGCCGGCCACATGACCACGGAAACGTCCTCAGACAAGCACTGGCTCTTTGGCTTTGAAACAGAGATGAGCACCAGCCCCTAGAGTCGGAAATGACTAGCGTGCATGTGCGGGGGAAACTTTACCTTTACCTTTACTTTTTTACCCTTGTTTTTTATCCATTCAGGTTGACATCTGTAGAATGCCAATTCCACTCATAATATGCAACCATAGATTCTGCCTTTTTCTATTTCATAGCAAAGTTCTTTGGGAACATTCCATTTCAAATTCATACTTACACCTTCTAGACCTTATCATGATCTTACTGATAAATATGTATTAAAAGAAAAGAGTAAGTCTTAAGGGAAGTTCTCTCACAACACAATTATAATTACAAAATCTAAGCATTCTAATAAAATCTAGTCTGTTCAGAGTTTATGCAAGTTTTCTTAGATCTTAATTTCACCATCATTAGCATCTCCAAATATATCTTCTTGTTTTTTGCTGTTTTCACCAGAAAAAGGATATTACCATTGGAATAAGAGATTTGCGAGAGACTGTTGCTCATTCCTATTAATAATATAATATCAGTCTAAACCACACAGTAATTTTATTGACTCATGGGACATTGAGCATGACTTATTTAAAGACTTCGTATTTTATTTCTTGAAGTTTTCTTTTGAAATCAGTTTTACTGCCTGGTTAAAATAATTCAACAAAAGATATGCTTTTTCCAGCTAAATAAATGCCATCATCAAATGACAGCATGATTTGCATTACAAAGGAAAAGAGGAGGAAAAAAAGAGAATTTATATGAGTAAAACTTTTGTTTGTTTTATTTTAAATACATTGTGTGTTTTTTTATTTTAGTGAAAGTTCAACAAAAAAAAAAAAATTACAGTCTTATTGTTAAAAAAGTTAAAGTTAAAGTTATCAATGGCCATTTTTAAACATCACATGTATGAGGAATTTGTTGTCCTATGGATTGGTTGAATTTTAACTCCCAGAAGTGTCAACTGTCTCTGCTAATAATTAGGAAACACAAATAATGGGTGCATGAGTATTACTCAAATGTCCTACTTTTGGATTTTCCTTAAGCATTTGATTGACTTCAGTGGCAGGGCTTTTCAACTGGTGGTATGCGTACTTTGGTACTTGGCAGGTGGTACGTGACCATCCTAGAGAAGTGGTAGTGGGGGACAGAGGAATGGGCTGAACTGGTGGCAGCACCCCACAAGCCTGATGGAGAGACAGCTGGAGCTGCAGGGCTGTCAGGGCTCAGCAGAAGCTCCAGGATCAGTGCCAGACTCCAGACGATTGACACTGCCAGAAGCTGGAGGTATCCTAAAGAGAAAAGGAGGAGGAGGGAGAGGAGAGAGGAGAGGATATAAAAGGAGGTTTGGGCAGGAAAGGGCCAGCGAGGGCTGCCCCTGGCCTGTCCCCTGGGCACATGAAGAGGAGGTGGCGAGCGCTCGGCAGCCCTGCTGATCATCCCTCCTGACCACTGAGAAAGAAAAAAGGCAAGAGAAGCACTTCCCTTCCCTCCAGGATGCCAGCACTCATGTACTTGCAACCTTGTCTGTGCTCCCCCAGGGGTCTGGCTCCACGCTTGCCCCGTGGCTCTAAGGCTGAGTGCATTCTGGCTTTGATGGCTCCTACCAGTAGATCAATGCCATGCCCGCTTACTGACCTAACCTCGTAGCCACCAGGCTTCCCTTTCACTGGGAGCACCCCTGCCTGCATGGGATAGCTACGGCTGGTGGCAGCATGGCCACCGGCAGTGCTGGCAATCTCTCCCCCTCCCATCATCCATTCCTGAATGTAGAGGAAGGAAGGAAGGAAGGAAGGAAGGAAGGAAGGAAGGAAGGAAGGAAGGAAGGGAGGGAGGGAGGGAGGGAGGGAGGAAGGAAGGAAGGAAGGAAGGAAGGAAGGAAGGAAGGAAGGAAGGAAGGAAGGAAGGAAGGAGCTGGGAAAGGGACTTCCTTCTGAGTGCTTCTCAGGTTGTTTTTTTTTAGCTGCCAGAGGCTCTGGGCAGGAGACTTCACATTTTGACCTCCTCCCCGCTGTCGTTGCCTCTGCGTGGCTCTCAGCTCATCTCTCCCAGACCCATGTACATATTTGTTTGTTTGTGTGTGTGTGTGTGTGTGTGTGTGCGCGCACACACACACACACATGCATGCACACACATATGGGGTGGTCTCACTCCTTGTAGCCACACACTGTGACTTTGGGGAGGAAAAGAACAAGAGAGATAAGAGAAGCTGTGATGGGAGGTTCTTGCAGCCTTCCACTGGGCTGGGGGCGGGAGCTGAGGGGTACAGGATGTGATGAGATCAAGTACTCCAAGAAAGCAGTTTTCATTAGTTTGCAGCCTGCCATCACAGAAGGTCTCCCTCCCCCGCCCACCCACTTGCACACGCATACACACACACACACACACACACACACAGACAGACACACACACAAACATGTGCACAAGTCTGGTAGAGATGAGGTGAAACCCACACAGAGGCAACAACGGGAGGGTGTCAAAATGTGAAGCCTCTGCTCACTGCTGCCTGCCTGTTGCCACCTCTGCCCAAATCCTCTGGCAGTGTTTTTTTTTAAAGCAGGGAGGGGAGGAAGGAAGGAAGGAAGGAAGGAAGGAAGGAAGGAAGGAAGGAAGGAAGGAAGGAAGGAAGGAGATTATAATGAGAGGGAGGAAGGATCTGAGGGAAGTCTTGTCTTAGCACTTGGCCACAACCAGCCCTCCTGCCTTTTTGTCATCCCCTTGTCCCCTCCTTCTGACTTTCCTGGTGGTCTCCCATCCTATTGCTGAGGATGCTTTGATTACAAAGCTGGGTTTCCTCGCATGGAGAGGGATTGGGCCTCCCTCTGACCCACACATTTTGCTCTCCCACACACACCATGAGCAACTGCCCAAGGAGGGTGAGCCGAGCAGCAGCAGCCTCAAGGAGAAGGTAAGCCCAGCTGGACACCCCCTTGGGGAAGGCTGGGCTGAGCTGGGCACTTGCCCTCCACTGCCCAGGGCTGTGGGCAGCCTGCACCACTGGGGTTCTCCGCATGGCCTGAGAGGAAAGGAACTGCCACTGAAAAAAATAAAACCAGTACTTTTTTCCTTTTTTTTACAATTTGTAATATTTTATTAGATTATGGAATAAAATACAAAATAAAAAAGCAAATAGTAGGACACAGTGGAGAGGAAGAAGGGGGGGAAAGTGAGGTGGAGAAGGGAAAAAGAAAAGGCACTGACTTCCGACTTCCTCTGCTGCAATAGAATGAAGCATTAACATCAAACCTCAACTTTTTACTTTTCCATAATAGTATGAACTAGCCATTTCTATAACAACAAATGAATCTAACCAGTAAAACCCCAAATCCCGCCCCATTTTTTTTAGTCAAGTTTTTGACACCTTAATAAGCACTGGTGGTATTCGAATATTGTCATGTCCTAAAAGTGGTACAATCTGTGAAAAGATTGAAAAGCCCTGTTCTATGGATGCAGAAGATCTAGAAAATACAATTTGTAAGTTTAGTAGTAAACCCTAATCCCCCAAAAAACATTCTGATCCAAGAACATGAATGTTTTGGCTTTATACTAGAGTAGTAGTTTTTAGAAAAGTCCTAGATTTATCTACTCATCACCAATTTCCAAGCTAGCCAGGCGGTGCTATTTTCATGGCTTCTGCCTTGTCCCACTTCGTACTGCATCTCATAATTTAACCACAACTCCTCTCGTGGGTTCTTGGATGCTGCTTCTCTTGCTACAAAGGAGATGAACTGCCTAGATCCTGGGGACGGATCCCTCAGGACGATGTGCCTCCAGTTTGGCTTACTGGCAGGCAGGGTGGGGACATGGTCCCACCAGGGCTCTGGTGCCTGGGCTAACACTCTGTGCCTTCAACTCTAAGAGGTGTCATTCTTTTGGCAAGATCCCACCTTTGTCGCCACTGTTGCGTAGTGTGTTCTTGGTGGCACTGACCAGGCAGATCTAATGCAACATGTTTTATTGCAAGATAACAGAACTGAACTCAGCTGACAGACTGACATATATTTATACGTGCTGCCACTAGGCAGCAACCAATCAGATTTAAAGCTGGTTTTCCCGCTCAAATACAAACTTCAGTTTCCCTCCAAAACAGTTGGAGACACATTTAAAGCAAAACACATTAACGGTCAATATAAGTACATAACATTATGAACTTTGATTATTAACATGAATCTCATACAATATGGAGAGTGGCATTGAAACTCCAAGAATGGCCCACATGGAAATCCTATATTTGAAAAGAAAGCAGGAGAGATGAAACAGTCATTTGAAAACAAAACTAATATCAAAACTTTTTTAAAAAATCAGTGTAAGAAGAAATTAACACATACAATCAAATATTTTCAACCAGAGCATTAAAAACTCAATGTTTTTTTTTTACTAAACTATGGGTCCTTTGGCACCTCATTATATTGGAATTCATGTTAATTCAGTACTTAGCTGAACAGACATTTATTCTTACAAGTTCTCCTTTTTCCCCCCTGAAATTCCTAGTAACAGCACCACAATATTTTATTTTTGCATGTGTAGTAGTGGTTATCCGATTTTTTTTTTTTAAATGGGGAGCATTTTTGGACTGGAAGCTCTCATGAATAATGCCTCTGATCCCTTCTCCTCTCTGACACCCCACAGTGCTTGGTGTGCTACTGAAGTGCATCTAGTCTGAAGCCACAAGCAGAAAGAGATTTTCCTCTTACTCTTGCCTTATGTCAGCAAGTCTAAGCAAACACACCAGCTGTCCAAAGAATAAATCGAAATGGTGGGGAATATGTGAATATCACATATTCAATTAAGGAGGCTACAGATCCAATTTAGCACATATTTTCACATGTTTTCAGAATAAGCACTGCTATTTCCTGACACTTGGGAAAATGTAGTGTGGTCTGGCTTGAGATAATCCAGATGGATGTGTGTCTAGTTCTCCAACCTAGTTTATTTTAATTTGTTGCCCACTTTATTGCAAAAGAAATCAGAATTTGTTCCTCATTGATGATCTTTAGGAATAAGAGCCAATTTATTTTTAATACACAAGAAGAAAACAAAAGATTGATTTCTTTGGTCGATAAAAAAAGCAATCATTGGTTAAAATGTGTAACAGCAAACCTTTACAAGGAAAACCAGTGCTGCAAATAGGACACAGTTGTGTTTTTTAAAAAAAACAACAACATTGATTTGTCCATTATTTTAGTAGACAAAAACATATAAAATGGATATAGGATTTTATTCTCTATGTACAAATCCTTGTATTTTACCTAGAATATGATATCCATGTTAATGTTTTAGATAACTCAAAATTAATTATTGAAAGGAATGCAGTTATAGATGTCTCCATGCAAAACTGACACAGGTTAATGTTCCTGGCAGGTTGCCTTTGGAAGCTTAAGAGTTATTGAAGCAAATAAACATTCAAAATATTGAGATGACAGTCTTGCAAAGGAATCCCATTGAACAACTCTTAATTATTTCTATTGTTTACTGTTTCTTTAAATAAGGAGCGAAACATCAGCCATTTGCAGGCTAAGTTTTCATATTGATGGCCACTGGGTGCCGCTGTTTTGCTGCAGAGAAGAACACTTGAAACATTATTTTTGTGGCATTAATATATTTTGATGGCTATAGCATGAATCTCATAGCTGAATTACATTATCATCTTTAAGACACCTAGTAACAAAGACCAATTCATACTTTTCTCAAAGAAGTATATTATTTTTATATAGAATTATGCATTTGTAGGTGCAGAGATAACATATTTTCAATTCAATGTTGGCATGGATTGAATATCTGATATTATTCCAAAGCATGTCAAATTCAAAATAATCAGATTCCAATCTTCAATCCTGTTGTCAAAGTACTTGGCTGTAAACCCACTGGAATTTTATGAAGACAGTCACTTGACAAAAATATAGACCTCTTTTACTCAGTATGCATGTGGTTAATATGCAACTCTCATTTTTCCTGCCCATTTATATAAATTTAAATACAGGCAGTATATATGACAGAATATCACTGGTAATTCTGTGGTTAATGTTTGGTATATGTTGGCATGCATGCTGAGAAAAATAATGTCAATCAGAACAGTGTAGCAATTCTAAAATCTAATGTGCATTGGAGAAAAATAAATAACATTATTAAACTGGCATTCTGTTCTATCATAATATCTTTCTCAGAAGATAAATAGATCATTAAAGCTAGCAGTTATTGATAGCTTTATTTTATAAGAATTTGTCTTCTCATATCTTTAAAGACATCCAAATTAACTTCTTGTGGCAGCATATACAGAATAATAGAGTTGGAAGGAATCTGGGAGGTCTTTTAGTCCAATCCCCTGCTCAAGAAGGAAACCCTATATACCAGGGGTGTCAAACTCAATTTCATTGAGGGCCGCATCAGCATTGCGGTTGCCCTCAGGGGGCCGGGTGGGTATGGCCAGGGTGGGCGTGGCCTACTGGGTGGGCATGGCTATAGTGGGTGTGGCCTACTGGGTGGGCGTGGCCAGCTCTACATCGTTCGCATCAAGGGTGCCTATGGGGGCCTGGGCAGGAGTGGGACAGATCTGAGGGTCTCTGGCAGAAGGAGGGTCTCTGGGCCAGGGCCAAAGCAGTGGGGGCCGTTCCCTCACTGTTTCCAGGATGGCTTCGCGGGCTGCATGAAACCACTTTGCAGGCCGCATCCGGCCCCCGGGCCTTGTGTTTGACATGTCTGCCTATACAATTCCAAACAAATGGCTGTCCAGTCTCTTTTTAAAAGTCTTCAGCCCACAGTTTCTGAAGGTAAGCCATTTCACTGGTTTATTGTTTTCACTGTTAGGAAATTTCTCCTTAGTTTGGGGTTGCTTTTCTCCTTGATTATTTTACACCCATTGTTTCTTGTCCTGCTTTCAGGTGCTTTGGCAAATGACCCCCTGTTCTCTGTGGCAGCCCCTCAAATATTGGAACACTGCTATCATGTCAGTGATAAACTGCTATTCTCTTTCCTATTACAGAATAAGAAATAGCAAACTAAAAATTTAAAGCACAAGAAGAACAAAAGGAAATGTAACTTTATGCCAACATTTTTAAGTTATATATTTTTCTGTCCTTACACACTGTCCTTGCTTTCACCACTTCCATGTTCTGACTCATGCACTGACTTTTGCTCTTCAAATTTCTCACATCTTTTTTGAGGAAGTTGTCAACTCCTTCCAATTATGACTTTCCCAGCCTTCTACTTCCTCATATCCCCCATTCATTTTTCTTTCACTCTGATTGACCCTCATGAATCCTCTCTAGATGACCCTCATCTCAATGTGCTTCTTTCATTCTGATAATTCACTCTAGTATTCAGTCCATGTTCATTCAGCATCCAATCACCTCAGACTCTGTCTTGTCTTTTATGCATACACTCCAGCACATCCAACTCCCAGTTCTGTACAACAAAGTGTGAAGAAGCACATTTTTATATGCAGCCATTTTTATCAAGGTACAGAATTTTAATAACTCCACTATGAATGGAATGTATAGTATAGCTGTCTATTTCATTCATTAACTCTGCTAAAATCTTGGTTGCTAATTTTCCAAGGTCCTCTTTCCATGCAAAAAAATATTTCTATTTCTATAGTTCTGTCTTTCTACCCTGTGCTTACAGTAGAGGTAGTCCTTGACTTATGACCACAATTGATCCCAACATTTCTGTTGCTAAGTGAGACAGTTGTAAAGTGAATTTTGCCCAGTTTTACGACCTTTCTGGTTACATTTGTTAAGTGAATCACTGCAGTTGTCAAGTTAGTAACATGGCTGTTCAGTGAATCTGGTTTACCCATTGACTTAGCTTGTCAAAAGGTCGCAAAAAGTGATCGCATGGCCCATAAACACGAGTCACTTGCCAGGCATCTGAATTTTGATCACATAACTGTTGGGATGCCTTAACAGTCATAAATGTGAACAATGGTCACTGGGGTCATTTTTTTCCAATGCATTGTAACTTCAAATGGTCATTAAATGAATTGTTGTAAATCAAGGGCTACCTACAGTATACTGCATTTTTTTCGCCCTTTGGAGTACTAGTTTTGAGATGATTTTCTTGCTACAAGATGGCAAATGGAACTGGTGTGAAGTTTTGTTCTGGTTTTTATTTTCCCTAGTTAGTTTCTCATCATCACTCTGGTATCCCCTGGGCTGGCTAACCTGAAAAAAATGCCCATAAGAGGAGCAATAGTGTCTTTTCTTTCACTGAATACAAAGAGAGGCTTTGGACCAATGGAGAGTTTCAGTAACAAAAAAAAAAGAGGAGTCCATAATATTCTTCCATTTTACTATTTTACAACTGAAATACATATTAAGAAAAAAAAAATCTGTCCAAAATGTTTTGCTGTTCACTTATTTTTAAAGTGGTTTCTTTTCTCTCAAATGAATAGTGAGTGAGTGAAAGAAAATGCAAAAGTCCATTTCAGCATAGCGCACTAATCCTGAATCACTGAAAATGCAACTTTAATGAATTGTTCAGATTGTCATGTCAGGAAGAAAGGAGACTGCCTCTCTTAATGGTAATATATATATACATATGAGGGACGCGGTGGCTCAGTGGGTTAGGACGCTGAGCTTGTCGATCAGAAGGTCGGCAGTTTGGCGGGTCGAATCCCGAGTGCCGCGTAACAGAGTGAGCGCCTGTTACTCGTCCCAGCTTCTGCCAACCTAGCAGTTCGAAAGCACGTAAAAATGCAAGTAGAAAAATAGGGACCACTACGGTGGGAAGGTAACACCGTTCCGTGCGCCTTTGGTGTCTAGTCATGCTGGCCACATGACCACGGAGACATCCTCGGACAAGCGCTGGCTCTTCGGCTTTGAAACGGAGATGAGCACCACCCCCTAGAGTCAGAAACGACTAGCACGCATGTGCGGGGGAACCTTTCAAAGGGGGAGGAGGAGTGAGTGCAGTAACTAGAACTCTGCCCCATAATTCCAGAATCACTTCATAGATGTAGTAAACATTATAGGACATGGGTATGATTTTGATTTATTCACTAATAGTTTTGAATAGGAGTCTCACCTTGCATTCTGTAGAAACTGGAGAGATGCTTCAGAACTGGTGACCAAAAAGGACCTACAAGGAAACACAAACAGGAGACTTTTAAGAGAAAAAAGGGCAAGTTTCTGGAACAAATGAAGGAAAACTGTTTAGCAAATCCTGGCTGTTATTTTTTTTTTCTCTCTGACTGAATGTATTGCTTTTTTCCCCCATGAAGAAAAGGCTTCCACCTGCAGCTGCAAGTGATCAGCTAGTGGGTGGAATCAAATTCCTCAGTCAACAGCTTAGTTTAAGCCAATACACTTTATAAAGACGAAAGACAATTGAGAGATTGTGACTAGAATCAGTAACATTCCAGGCAAGCAGGAACAGGGGAGTTTCCAAGAGAGTTTAGTGATGAGGGAGCCAACTAAGGAGTTTGGTTACTGTATGAAGAATGCAGATACTGTAGGGACTGTCTGTTAGGTCAACCAGTTTCTAAAGAAGAAAAATAGCAAAATTATTAATAATAACTATTATCAAGGTAGAGAGCCAGCAGGGAAAATGATGTTTTCCAGCTTATTGCACAAAGTACCAAATGTACAACTTTCTGCCTGTTGGGCATAAATTGAGGGTTGCACTTGGTGCAATGAGTTTCTGACTTTCAGGGAACAAAGTGGTTAAGCTGCAGCTGCTCAGAAAGGTTCAGAGGTTTATAGACAGGACCTTCAAGGATGATATAACTTTGTCCCAATTGCCACAATAATAGCTTCCTTGCTGTCAAAGAGATTGAGGGTCTTCAGGAAACTGGACTTCACTTTGAGAATAAAGATGTCGCTCTAAGAATGACCTAATCATAAAACCATAGAGTTGGAAGAGATTACAGAGGTTGTTTAGGCTAACCTGGTCCTCAATGTAGGGTCTACTAAAGCATCAACCAGCAGATGAGAACTCACTACATCATGTGACAGCTTGTTGCGTTAGCTGACAATACATTTAGAAAATTCCTCCTGATAGCTTCATAGTTATAATCCATGGTTTCTGTAGTTTTAAACCTACAGGTTTTAGTCCTGGAAATAAAGAATGTATCTACTCCTTCAATGTTGTGACTACTCTTCAGATTTTGAACATTCCTATTATGCCTCCACTTAATTATACCTTTTGAGAGTAAACATAAGCAGATTCCTTAACTGTTCCTAATATGGTTTATTTTCCAGAGTTTTTACTTCTTTTAGTAGTCTGCCTTTGAACTGACTCTAGTTTTGAATAATGGTGCACAGAACTTGACATTCTATATCAAATGGGATCTAACCAGGGTAGAGTACTGTAGTGCAGAATCAATATTTCCAGTGATCTTGGCTGTATGTTCTTGTTGAAGCCTCCCAAGATTATATTTGACTTTTTAAGCAGCTGTATCATATTACAGCTAGTCCTCAACTTACAATAGTTCATTTAGTGTCCGTTCAAAGTTACAATGACATCTAAAAGAGTATGACCGTTTTTTACCGTTTATGACCATTTTTCACACTTACGACTGTTGCAGCATCTCCATGATAAAAATTCAGACATTTGGTACCTGGTTCATATTTTTGTTGGTTTCAATGTCCCAGACTCATGTGATCCCCTTTTGTGCCCTTCTGACAAGCAAAGTCAATGGGAAAGCCAGTTTCACTTAACAACTGTGGCAAGAAAGGTTGTAAAATGGGGCAAAACTCACTTAACAGCTGTCTCATTTAGCAACAGAAATTTTGGGCTCAGTTATGGTCATACATTGAGGACTACCTGTATTGGTTTGTGTTTCACTTGTGGTTCACAAAACAATCAAATCATTTTCAATGTATTACTGACAGCCATTTTCATCGTTGTGTCTTACATTTTTCCTATCCAGTTGTAAAACATTACCATTTTCCCTGTTAAATTTCATCCTATTATTTTTCTACTCACTGCTTAAACCTGTCTATTTTTTCAATATTTTTTCTTTCCAGCTTCAAGTCATCTTCTGACTTTTTAACTCTCTGGCCTATGTTGTTAATAAAAATGTTGAATGGTGCATGGCCCTGAACAGGTTCTTTCCAAACTGAAGTTAAACAATTAATAAGTACTCTTTGAGTGTGGATGGACATGTAATTTAATGTGAGACCATCTAACAGAGGCAGCATGTAGCCTATATTTTGCCATTTTTATGGCAGAGAATATCAGACAGTATTCTTTTGAAGGCTTAAAAGTCCAATTACACAGTCTGTGATCTCATATTTGAATGCCTTACTGTATATTTTGAAGCTCTATCAAAGAAGGAAAAAGTTAGATGACAATTTGTTTGTGAAGAATTGACTCTGACCCCTGTTATTTATAGCATGCTTTTCCAAATGCTCACACATATAGACATCAAGCTGACAGGTCTTCTTCTTCTTCTTCTTCTTCTTCTTCTTCTTCTTCTTCTTCTTCTTCTTCTTCTTCTTCTTCTTCTTCTTCTTCTTCTTCTTCTTCTTCTTCTTCTTCTTCTTCTTCTTCTTCTTCTTCTTCTTCTTCTTCTTCTTCTTCTTCTTCTTCTTCTTCTCCTTCTCCTCCTCCTCCTCCTCCTCCTCCTCCTCCTCCTTCTCCTCCTCCTCCTCCTCCTCCTCTTCCTCCTCCTCCTCCTCCTCCTCCTCCTCCAACTCTTCCTTTTCCTTTTCCTTTTCCTTTTCCTTCAAGATAGGGATGACATTTTCTTTCAAACTTTTGTCACCTCACCCAAAAAGAGAGTCTGTAATCACATTCAATAGTTCCTTTGGTACCCTGGGTGGTAATCCATATGAGCCTGAGGTCTTCACTTCCTTTTATAAGGAAAGGACACAAGCAGCATCTTTTTTATCTCAGTGAAAGCAAAATGCTCTACAATGATGGTCTTCAGCCTAATGCAACAGAGCCGTTCATGTACTCTTTTTCATAGCAAACAGTAACTTGTAGGGAGCTATTTGTACTATTTTAAATACTATTTCAATCTGAAATATTATTTTCCGCTATTCCTTTCTGTGAAACCCCCCTAAATTAGTTGACACAAACTTAGCTCTGGGTGTTGTGTAGCTTGCCTAGTTTTGGGTTTCTCCACTGTTGTTTCACTGGGGCTCCCACCAGGTTTATGGAAATTTGTCACCATTTTGCTCAGTATGTTATCCTTTTGTGTTTTTGCTTAAATCTGTCTGCTTAAGCTAATAATAAAGTCTAAAATCCTTTACTTACTGGTGTGTACAATGTCTCTGAATCTCAAAGAACCAATTCTTGGGCTCCTGGTCATTGCCTGACATTTGACAGTATATGATGTCTATCATCTTTATCTCTATCATCTCTCTCTACATCTATCTCCTTGGAAATATCCATCCATCCATCCATCCATCCATCCATTCATACCCAGGTTTTGAGCTGGGAAATATGGAGTATGAAGAACTACTGCTATACAATCCATCCAATCCAAAAAGTATAAATTAGTGCTTGCCAGAGTAGATATAAATCAAATAACTAAACTACATCAAATATATAAAATTAGGTTAGTCTCTAATAGTGCTGCTGCTAAGAAAAGATGAAATTAGGAAGCAGGACTAGAATAAGACTTCTCTCTTAGATGTGACAGCAAAACTCCCATCTTGTATGTAGCATCTTGAAGTTATTTTTTTCCCATCAGATCTATAGACTGCCCCATTACTTTTTGCCAAGCTCAGTAGAAAAGAAAGAGAAGTGGAGAAGAACTTATTTTTCAGAAGGACTATTTAAACAGCTATAGCCCTTTGTCTAATATGGCAGCCTGCAGAACTTGGTAATGTGGAATCCAGTGCTCATAATGCAATAAGACTTGAGTGTTCCAGAATAGATTCATTACAAGCCTTAGTGCAAATCATCATTATGCCTTCATTCTTACACTAATATTTAAAACACAATAGAAGTTGTGGAAAATGGTGCTTAAAATGGAATTTTGACAATTTCACAAGAATTCTGGAAGAGATAAATTTTTTGAAGGGCCTTTGTTATTATACTTTTATATTCTGTTTCTGCATAGTTGATTATTGTGCTGTTTAAGATAGCAACCTGGAGATTCTTCTTTCTTTGGCACCCATTGCCTAGGTATGAAAAGACTATTCGATTTCAATCTTCCCATCTCTCTGGAAATTCAATAGTGAAGAGGCATTAAAAGTTGAATGGAGTCTTGAACTCCTCAGTTTACAGCAAGCTGCTGGAGTCCACTAACAGGAATGATTACAGACACATCTTGGCTTTTATGTTTACAGCGTATTAGGGGGCACAAAAGGAGTATCTTGCTTAGCGCTGGCTATCTTTTTTCACATGAATTGACCATGTCTGCTCCAACAAAATAAAATGCTTGGATTTCAAGTAACTGATGAACTACCGTGAGAAAATTTCAAAGATGGATGTGACCCAGGGCAATTCTAGCTGACCTAGCTACAAGGAAACCTGGAAAGCACTTTAGACATGAAAACTGTTCCTTTCCTTTCTTTTCTAAGAGAAAAAGAAGAAAGAAAGAAAGAAAGAAAGAAAGAAAGAAAGAAAGAAAGAAAGAAAGAAAGAAAGAAAGAAAGAAAGAAAGAAAGAAAGAAAGAAAGAAAGAAAGAAAGAAAGAAAGAAAGAAAGAAAGAAAGAAAGAAAGAAAGAAAGAAAGAAAGAAAGAAAGAATATTTTTGAGATGCTATGAATTCCATTTTTCTTTCTTTATTAAAAGGTTCTTTATTTGAAATATATATATGTGTGTGTGTGTGTGTGTGTGTAATTATATGTAAAATTAGAATTAAATAAATTTGGATGGGGCAAGAGAATTGAAAAGAAAATAAGCTTCTTAGCATCAGTCTATAAGCAATCTCAGGTCTCTGCAGAGTTATACAAATTGCAGCTCTATTTTAATACACATAATTACAAAGATAAAAAATGAGGCATAAGATAAAGGATAAATAACTGTGGGAAGAGATTTTTAGCATGTTACTTGTGGCAGGAGAGTGCTACATGACATATCAGGCCTGTGACTCTCAATAAAAATCAGAATGTTCAGAAAAGCTCTAATATGCCATTGAATATTTCATCATATAATTAGACATTGCTCTTGAAATTCCTTTTCTAGGAAAAAAAAATCCCTGTAAAAGAAATCAAGTGGCAATTAGGATGCCTGCTGAATCCAAGCTATATACATGTTATTTAGAGCCCATTGGGCAGGAAATTAATCATACATCATGCAGATCATCAATTTTACTATGTACGAGACTGGGGCTTTCTTCAATATCTTTTCAAAACCACAAATGATTAACAAATAATATGCATAACTCTCCACACATTTCTAGGAAGCAGAACTATTAAATAGCTCAGTTAAAGCAAGATGGAACAGGAGCAATGAATGGCAATATTACATAGTATATTGCACTAGCTGGATATCAAACATGAAAGAACTGACTGAATGAATTCTGCATCTGTGTTACATGGTATGCCATGAAAATAAGCTAGGCAAGTTCTACATTTCATTTACTGATGATTCAGATTTTTGTTTTGCTGAAATATGTATTTTTTTTTCTTGAGCTGCAAATATATTTCCAGCTAGTAAAGCATAAGCTTCTCATTCAAAAATAATTAGTTTGGTGGCTGTCTTTCTCTCAGTGTGTCTCTTTCTGTATGTCTCTCTGTGGATGTGTGTAAAAGATGGTGCTGGTAGTGTTAAAAACACCAAACAGAATAGATCCAAAGAGATGCTTAACATTCCTAATGGATATAGATTGTTATCAAGCTGCATGTATGTTGTGCTTTGTTTACAAGCTGCTCTCAGATAATAACAGTTTGGATGAATTCAATTAAATGAGAGTATAAAAATATCTTTCTCAAGCCAAATTCTGCTAGAAAAAGCAGCTTCTCCCATAAGTGGATGTGCAAATAGGAAAACCCCAGTGCAATCTCCCTTGCCTGAGGCTGTTGTTCAGAGTGCCTCCAAGTGCTAGGAGAATAATGGGTTGTCAGAGGTCAGTTGATGTTGAAATGCATTATGTATACTCATGCCTCCAGCACAATCATGAGAAATCTCTTATGGTTACAGAAATATTCCATGGGAATTCAGATAGCATGCTTAATTTCCAAAATGAAAGGTCTAGAATTCAAGGTTGCCATGCAGTCAAACCATCTGACCTGAAAACTGTTATTCCTAATATCAGAGATACAAGGATTGAGTGGAATGGTATGCTGGAGGAAAATATACATTCAAAGTTCATGTCTATTTATAGAGAGATATACTCTATTTTTCACTGAGTTGAAGGAATGTTTATTTTTTTAAAAAATGAACATAGAGAGCATTTTAATCTTTTTCTCAAAAGTATCATTGTTCCAATCCTATTTTAGTCTTTTTTTTTCCAAGTAGAAGATTGATTTCCAATCAACTCCTAACCGAAACATCCTGGATTTCTCCATTAGTTTCTTCTGGGAAAAATAGTTGTAGAGAAGGGGGAAAGAAGATAGGAAGGGAGTCAAAGATGTTTAAATCTGTTTATCAAATCTGCAGCTGAAGGAACTTGAAATGTAAAATTTATCTGAAAATGTATGTATGAAAACTACAAATCAGTCCATAAGAGGAAAAAGAAAAAAGAAAATTTGGATTTTTGAATTTGAAAATATTCTTTTCCTTTAGAGGAAAATGAAGATGTTATTAACTGCTTGAACCACTCAACAGTATAAAAATAAATATTCAGGGGATAAGACGGAAATAAGTGGGAAAGATGAGATAAATATATCACTTGATTGATTGATTGATTGATTGATTGATTGATTGATTGGACTTGTAGTTCAGCAAGACAAGCTTTTATTTTGATCTTACATTATCTAAAGTTTAGAGTTTAGATTCTATTTTCTTCAGGAAGTCCTACATGGTATAACATTTAATAGATGCTGCAGGTGTGAAGGTTTTATGGGTTTTATATTGTGGATTTTTAATGCTGTAAACTGCCTGAAGTCAGTGTGTGGGGGTTGTGTGGCCATACAAATTTGTGAATGAATGAATGAATGAATGATGAAGGCCGTCTTCTGCAGGGCATTTGAACAGGAAATATTTAATTAGATCACAATAAATTCTATTTCAATGCTGAACTGTTTTTATGGAAGTTTTCAGCTCTGTATATTAAAGACCACCCAGAGTCATTATCAGTAAGCAGTTTACCAATATTAGTAATAAATAAAAACAAATGAAGTTGGTTTCCAGATTTGACTTACTTGGAAACCACTAATTACAATTCCAGCACTGCATGCATCATGAAGCTTGGTTAATTGCTTTTATTGCACCAGTTTCACAGAATGGGGGATGAATTAGAGGGTTCTTACTGGGATAAAACTGGATTAGGCAATAGTCTGCACAACTCAGGATCCTATAGAAAAGGAAATATCAATTAGCAAATAAATTTATAAGCACATGCATACAGATTTATTACAAGGGAATATTATTGATCCTGCAAGTAGGAAGCCTCCATGATAAATTAATAGGATTGTCTCTACTGGAAAAAAGCCTGATCTTAGATATAATGAATGTTCTGGGATAAGACACAGTCAAATTTATTCAGGCTAGCCTGAATAAACAATTAAGCAAATAATTACATACCTTTAGAACTGGCACAAAAGATATATCATGGATCCTGCCCACAAGGGAATTTTAACTGATGGTACCCCAAAAGGAGAATCTTTTCTGCCATGGCATTTGCCCTTTGGAACATCATTCCTCAGGTTAGATTGTCTCTTAACCTATAGGCCTTTCAGAAGACCCTGAAGACATAGTTTTACGATCCCTATTAAGGTAAAAAGTCTGTGACATGGCAATATTTGTAAATTGTTGGTTGTCAGTCTCTCACATTTTATGCTTTTTTGTTGTTATTTGTTTTGTTTTTAATTTTTTTGTTCTTATTGTTTTTAAGTATTTATTTTTATGGCTTTTACTTAGCTGCATGGTGAAGATACTCGCCTCCCACACAGAAGGTTGAGAGTTCAATTCTGGGTAGCGGCAGATATATCTTTCCTAGAGCGCAAAGAAAAAAAACGATCTGCTGTGAACTCTGCATTGCATCAGGAAGGGCATCTGGCCAGTAAACGCTCAGCTCCATACAGTCACCCCAAGTCTACCCTGAATTAAGGGATTATAGGGTTGTAAAAAGGGAGCTTTATTTTTATGCATTTTATTTTGCATCATTTTAATTTAATGAGCCACCCACCATCACATATGCGAGGTGGCAGCTCTATAAATTGAATAAATAAATAAATATAATAAAACTGCCTAATTAGTTTATGGAGATTCTCTGTCATCCAGGTCATGATTGTCCCAAAGATGTTTTTTTTCAAGAGGCAACTGGACTTTCTTGTTTTTCTTTGAAGGCTTTTTGCTTCTCATCCAAGAAGCTGAAAAAGCTTCTTGGATGAGAATCGAAACATCTTCAAAGAAAAACAAGAAAGTCCATTTGTCTCTTGAAAAAGCACCTATGGGACTGCCTAATTAGTTCTTTCAAGTAAAAAACAAACAGACAAAAACAAACAAACAGAACCAATAAGAATGAGAAAAGAAAATTCAGAGTAGTTTTATAAGATGTTCAATAAAAATATTGGATGCAAATTCTATATTCTATTTTTTCTTTGATATATAGTAAATTTTCAGCACAAATTATTTGTTGAAAATAAGAAAAAATTGAAAAATAATTTGAAAGTCGTGCATAGTCATTGGACATAGTTAAGAACAGACTTTTTAATTAGTTTTGCTTCATGCTCAGAAGTTGTTAATTGGAACATTTGTGCCACATCTCCTCAAAATAAAAGTTGATGTAATATTAACCAATATCTGTGGGAGACATACAATTCTTATCAAATAAACTGGAGCAATAAATATGACATTATACATGCTACTAGATATCCTGTCCAGTTCTAATTGAATTGGAACTTATAATAGACAAAAATAAATGTGGTTAGGTAAATTAATGTTTACTTACACTTAAACAGGTTGTCTTGACGGAGCCTTTCTCCTCCATCATTTTCTATAATCCTGCATAAGGAAAATTAAGTACTTAAAATATCTATATGCAATACTGAGACGTATGTAAGCAGTATGGGGAAAATCAGTTATGTTCATATATCTATTTAAATTTAGATAACACTTTTAATTTACCATTCTCTCTCTCTCTCTCTCTCTCACACACACACACACACATACAGACACACACACACATACATTCAATTTTATCATACATCTGTCCACCTAATACCTAGTTAAGATTTTTTTTTTCAAAACTCACACTAAAGCTGATTTAAGATTATCATCTAACTCCAATACACTTGCCAACCGATAGAGATTTACAAATTCTGGGAAATATAAAATGAGTGTAATGAATGTTTTATATTCTGCTTAATCAAAATATACATATGAGCAGTAAAACCTATAAATCACAGCCACAGAAGAAAGAACATTATATTATGAATTTGTCAAACTTCACACTAAAATGAATATATCAGCTATTAAAATAAATGTACACCCCAACAGGAAAATAAATCAATGTCAATGCAAATTGTTCATTTACCAAGCTAGAAACATCATTTATTGAATCACAAATTATTGAATATTGAATAAAGTGCATCATATATCAAAAACAGATCTCCTGTTCTAAATTCAGCACTATATCAGATTGAAAGTTACATCTTTCTAAATTAATGGTTTCTTCGCAAGTATAGCAATAGATGTTTGAATCCCATTGAATAAAATATTGGAAGTAAATGTATGTAAGACTACAATCCTAACTATTATTATAAGGTTACTATTGATTAAAAAAGCACATTGATTTGAAGAAGTAGGAATAAATGTTCTGCTATATGCATCATATTTGAAATCTTATTCTGATTCCTGAGACAGAAAGAAATGATATTTTTTGCCCTGATTTGCCTTGACTCTGCACTCATTGCTTTGTCTGCACTCTCTAAGTTTTGAAAAGAAAAATGGATTTGTAAAATAAACTGTAGAATAAACAAATCCAGAGCAATAGAAAGTGTCATAATAATGGAAGTGCACTACTATTTCTCAGAGTTTCAAGGCTGCGCTCCCACAGTATCTGGAATGATAATATAAGAACTATAGGATTAATTGATTTAATCCTCCCATCAGTTGGAGGGAGACTTTGAATTTGCAAAGAGAAATTCAATCTTCAAATTCTCCAGGTTTTCTATTGAGCCTACCTTTTCTAAACAGAAGCTTCTTGCTGTTGGAAAAAAACAACAGAGGGTTTGTTGCAAGATATGGAACATATGGTCCGTGCTAAAGTAAGAAGTCAAGAACATCGAAGAATAGCAATGGCCAACCACTTCTATATTTCTGTTTTAAAATTAATCCTGAAATAGATTTTTTTTTTTTGGGGGGGGAAGCCACAAAGGCCCAAGTTAAACTGGAAAAAAAATTATTTTCATCTAATGCTTATTAGCTCCATACAAAGAGTAAGATGTAGAAATATTGTTGAATTTGAATAGATCTTTGGCTACAAAGCCATGTAAAAACTACTTGGTATAATAGAATCATGTCTAGAAATAGAGCATATACTTCAGTTTTTGACAAAAAAAATTAGAAGGGGTTTCCCCCCCCCGCATAAATATTTAAAATATCTATGAACAAAAATGAAAAATCACCATAGCTCATTAAATCTGGGTGGATTTCAATGATATCTTTGGTTCACCTTTCAAAACTTCATGAGCTGTTAGTAATTGGAAAAGTGGGAACCAAGGTCTGAGATTCTGAAGCAATGCCAATGGCTGAAAAGCTCCCCAGATGAAGATTTCTCATACTGTAGTAAAGAGTACAAATTTACATTAGTCAGCTCTCTGTGCTGTGCTGTTATTACTAATGAAGTGCAATCTTCTCTATCAAACTGATACTTTTTATTCATCCCTTTAGCTACTCTTTAACATGAGTCTACATATGTATTTCAGAGTTGAGAATGGCTCATGAGCGTATGGAAAAGCACTTTCCCTTTTAAGGTTTGGAAATAACTTACGGATAGTTTATAACTTAGTCAATAGGCCCATCCCTTCTTCATTGCAAGCTGTTAAAATCACACCACATGTTTATTACTGACTTACAGTTTCTCATTATTGCTCTGCATTTGTCAATACGAGCATTGATTGTAATTGCAGTTTTGGCTAGCTCAAATTGATTGGAACATAAAGTAGCAAGAATTGTACAATTATGTCAAAAGAAAGAAAGAAATTCAATAGCAAAAGCAGATGTGCTGATTCAGGCAAAGAACTCCCAATGGGCTATATAAAGAAGTACTACTCTACCTTTGTTTTAGAAAAGTGCAGAAATTTAGAAAAAAGCATCATGACTGAAGAAAAAGAATAGAAATATGGATCCTATACATATATTCCAGTATTGTTTGCAAATTTTATTAAAAAATAACAAATTTAGGATATCAAAGTGCATTACAGCAATAATTTTTTGTGCAAATTCCTTACAGTATTTCTTTGTCTGTCCGTTCATCTATTTGTTTCTTTATTTTAAAGAAAATTATTGTAACTTTGTATGTGTTAATCTTGTGCCATTGGTAGAGATGACAGTATGTTCTACTGCCATCAGTATAGGATGCCGAATACATTTGGTTGTCTTAATCTTTACTTGCATTAATCTTATTATTTCCATAACTAAAAACATTTTAAAATTAATTTTGCATTTTCATTTTATTTTAACTATTTGCATGCTGATTTTCCATCACAAATGTGATTTTAGCTGAAACATGATAGACCTAGAAATGTCAACATAAAAAGTTAGAAACAGTTTGGAAAATGCAATTTTCATCATCATCATTTTAACCTTTGTCTATCTGCTCCAGGATGAAGGTCTCTTCTGCATGTTTCCAACCTATATGGTCCTGAGCTTTCTTTTGCCAATTAGGCCCACATTGCTTCCTGATGCCGTTGATCCATCTTGTTTTAGGTCTCTTTTGTGGATGCTTTTTATCGAGTGAGATCCATTCTATGACTGCCGTGGTCTACCTGCCATCAGTTCTTCTTGCTATGTGACTGGCCGATTTCCATTTAAATTCTTTTACTCTCTTGATGATCTTGTATATTTTTGTTTGTTCCCTAATCCAAGTGGAGGTCTTTCCACCTTGTCATGTAATGCCAAGCATGTATCTTTCCATGACTCTTTGCCTCACTTGTAGCTTTTGTATCGATTTTATCACCATATGTTAGAGCAAGTAGCACAAACTGATCTAAAACTTTTCTCTTCAGGCATAGGGGGAGGTTGTTCTTGAAAATTATGCTCAGCTTGCTGAAAGCCGGCCAACCACATTTAACATGACGTTCAATTTCCTTTATTGTATCACCTTCAGTTGAGATGCATCGGCCAAGGTATATGTAGTGTCTATGTCTAGTTCTTCTCCAGATATATAAAAATATTTCTTTGGTGAATTTATTAAACATAATCTGGCTCTTATTTTTAAGCCAAATGGTTATCCTGCATTGTGCAACTCTTGTATGTGTCTTTGTAGCTCTTTGTAGCTCTTCTGGGTCTTGCAAGAAGAGAACAACATCATCTGCAAATCTTAAGTGATTTAAATAGGATATATATATATATATATATATATATATATATATATATATATATATATATATATATATATATATATATATATATATATATATATATATACACACACACACACATATACAGTACATATACATAGGCCTTCTGTTCATGTCTTTTATATCTTTAGCTTTTCATTTTTAAAGACTCTGATGCATCTTCTATGATTGTTAAATGTCTGTATCCTACATTCCTTATGCTGGTCAATGACCTTAATAAAAATTTGCTTTGTTTATATTTTAGAAGGTATACTGGTCAGGTTCAAAATAAATATAGAAGGGACAGATTTTCATGGCCATCTTTTCCTGGTTTAAACCTTGAAATGTCCAAATTGGAAATGATCATCTATATTATAAAAGACTGCAGAGCTGAAGTGCTACTTTAAAAAGGTTAGAAGGACAAGTACTTCCCACTTTGGAAAGAAGGGCTCCTATCCTCTCATTGTCCTTTCAGTTCCTCACTTCTTTTCCAGAGGGTTCTCCAAGTGCTCCGATATACTAAGAGCTGAATTTGGGAAGGCATAAATCCCATACATAGAAACTATTGACAGTAGCTTGCCTAGACAGCAAAATAATAATAATAAAAAAATCAGCTGCAGTGCATTTGGAGTAGATGTATTTGGAACTGCAAAAAAGAACAAAAAAAGAAAAAAAAGAAAGAAAAAGTCAATAGAACCCTAAAACTCTTTAGTTTAGGAGAGGACTAGTATGGAATTCCTCAGAATAATAAAAAAAAAGAAAAAGAAAAGAGCAGAAACTTCATTTTGAAAAGATGAAATGGTAATTACTGGGGATGGGGAGGAAGCAGCAAAGACATAGTATTTTACTAGTGATAAAATACAAGAATTACTCTGATAATCTAGTTTTCTAAAGGAACATCTCCCTAGCTTGGAATGAGAAATAACCACTATAAATGGAAAATTGAACAACATCCTAATAGCTAAAAATGATTTATTTAATTATTCATGTGGCTAATTATCTTCTAATATACTCTGTAGTTCATCATATGTTCTGCTATAGTTAGCTGTTATTAGAAGATTGAGTATATGTGTGAAACTTAAGAAACTTCCTTCATCTAAAAGGATGAATGTTTAAAACAGCATAAACAAACATAATCTACTTTAATGTTCTAAACTTATATTGGTTAAAGTGGGGAAAAATGTACATATATATTATATTCTCACTGAAAAGTATTTAATCTTAGTTAAATCAGGTTCTTCCACAATTAAAAAAGATATTAAAATATGAAATGTAAATCATGAAGAAGACTGTTCATCTAACTAAAGCACTCCAATTACTTCTAGTGAGTCTTTTAAAACTTTCACACAGAGATAATATTATAGCAGTAGTACAGTAGAACAAATATAGCAGTTATTCCAAGCTAAAGTCCTGTTTTTCAGTGCCATGTCAGGTGCTGGTTAAATATCTAATATGCAGAATTTAATCCTGGATGAAATGATTGATCTGGCTTGAAGACATGGTTGACAGTTCTTCTGTTGGGCTACTCCAAAATATAACAGGCTCAGACTGGAAGTTGGGGAGCTGTATAGTAAGTAGGTAACGATGTTTAAGAATTCCATTCTACAGTTGTTACTAAGAAATACATGGCTTTATCACATTAAGCTGCCTGGCTCAGATTTGTAAACTGGTCTAAGAAATAATTTTTCACATGTTAACTCCTTCCTTTAATTTGGCCATTAATTGTGCTCTTTTCTGTATTGTGCTCAGTCATTCATGCCTGGTCATCTGGATTACAGATACAATCTTTCATGTAGTGACCATACAAAGTTATCACCGAAAAAAAGTGACTTATGACACTTTTCACACTTACAAACTTTGTCACATTCCCATGGTCATGTGATCAAAATTTGGACATTTAGCAACTGCTCATATTTAGGATGGTTGCAATGTCCCAGGATCATGTGATCACCTTTTGCAACTTTCTGATGCAAAGACAATGGGAAGCCAGATTCACTTAACCACTATGTTACTAACCTAACAACTACAATGATTCACTTAGCAACTGTGGCAAGAGAAGTCATAAAATGGAGCAAAACTCACTTAACAACTGTCTTGCTAAGCAACAGAAATTTTGGGCTCATTTGTGGTCATAAGTTGAGGATATAGCTGTACTGCGATTCATTCTACATGAGGCTGTCATGATAGTACAGAATATTTGGAAGCTTCTGCATTTTTTTATGTTCCTGTTAACCTAGCAGTTTGAAAGCAAGCAAAAGTGAGTAGTTAAATAGGTACCACTTAGGTGGGAAGGTTACTGTGTCTGTACTTTCATGGTGGCCACATGATGATGGAAAAGTCTCTCAGACAATGTAGACTCCCTTGGCTAGGAACTGGAGATTTCTTACTTGGGTTGGTCACAACTTGACAGAGGAAACCTTTAACAGAATATTTACTGAAGATAGGAAAAGGGGAAAAAAGATATGCAGAATAGTGAATAATATAAGGTCTCTTCCAACCAATATGTCTTATAAAAGAACTGGAAATTATCTCTGTATAGGATGTTGCTATATGGAAGTTAGGTATATCAGAAGGCTCCTAAAAATAGTTGAATACAAAAAGACAGGGTATTTAAGAAATGTATGTGATAAAACATGAAGAAAAGGGATAATGAATTATTGTATGCTGAATTGATGTGGATTCAATATAAAAATTATTCATCAGTAAGGAATAAATACATTAATAATTAATTTCTCCTATAAAGAGAAAGAATGAGGGCAGAATTGCAAAAGAAATACATGAAGGAAATGTGAATGTATCCAAAAGGATGAAAAAGCTAATAAACTTGTGATTAGATGAAAGTGATTAGCCCCTAAGCAAACAGTGAAAAGTTAAACTTCCATATGGTAAAAAAACCAAGGATAGCTTGCAGGATAGAAAGTTCTGAAAAGGTACAATAGTTTAAACTATATATACGGTAGCTATGGTTCCTCTTCTTCTTCTCATTTCACACATTTCTTTTTCTTCTTCTCTTTTCTTTCTTGCTATTTTTACACCATTTTGGTGGAACTAGCACAGCAGATGTGTACATGCTGATAGAAGAGTATATTTTAAGCTCAGGGTTGAACTGAGGGGTCCTTGATGCTCTCTGAGCTTGGAGGTTTTCTTGCAGATATTTCATTACCAAACTAGTTAACATCATCAGTGCTGATGATGTTTGGTAAAAAAAAAATCTGCAAGAAAACCACTAAGCTCAGAGAACACCAAGGACCTTCAGATACACATGTACATAGCTTTTACCCCATCCCATGTGACAATTTCTTTTCCAGGTAATTTCTGGTTATAATTTTAAAACAAATGAAAACAGCAAAATTGAGATATTTTGCTTGTGTTTATTTGTCTCATGAATCAGTTTATTGGCATTCTTCCCTATCAAATACACACTTGTTTTGTTGTGGAGCTTAATTAAGGGATTGCATGAGAATTTACATTTGGATTTTGGATTGTGCCCAATAATTGTAATTGGAGGATGTTCATTATAAAGGAGTCAAAGTTTATTCTCCCAATGCTTCACATGTGAGACTGTTGTAACAACCATTCAATATGTTCTATTATATATATCTAACTTGATTCCAGTGAAAATATTCATTTATGGGTGAGGAAAGGGGCTAATGGGTGAGGTGATTATTATTCATACCTCTGTGCATTCTTAATCAAAATGTAGAATTTCACAAGGAGGAGAAAACTGACAGTGGCTTCTGCAGCAGGACGCTGAACAATTATGACTGATTTATAAGGAGCCACATTTAAATATAGTCATCTACAAGATTTGGGGAACATTTTTGATAATCAAAATGTCACAGATTTAGCACATTTAATTTCTGCCATCTCCTGTGAGTTTGAACTCTGATTGTAATTACAGCTTCATCCTCTCTTCAATGACATTATTTTATCAAAGTGTGCCACTGTATCAGGAGCTAGAACTTGATAGGAGAGGATGAATTTGCTTGCCATGGCAAGTAATGAGCAAAGCACAAAATGAGATGAATATGCTGAAACAAATGGAGGCAGCAATCTCTCTGGTTTTTTGATCTGAATAAATTATACAGCTGGTTTATAGGAATAGTACATCTGCCTTAGAGAGTGCAAGAAAAGACTGTTTCTATTACACTCTAGTTGAAACGCCTATGTTTCTCTAAATGTCTTTCTAATTATCCTAAGTGTAATGCCCTCTAGAAGCTTATGATGACACTGATTGGAATTATAATTATAATATCTATTTTACCTAGATAGATGAAACAATCTTGATGGTCCTATTTGGGGAAAGCTAGATTACATACTCAAGAGAGTGAGCTAATCTGTTTTTTTCACCCTGGTGGGAAAGATTTGTTTGTATGTGATTGTGGATGTGTTGGAAAATTAACAGTTCCCTTCCAAATAATAATAATAATAATAATAATAATAATAATAATAATAATAATAATAATAATAATAATAATAATAATAATAATAATAATAATAATAATAATAATAATAATAATAATAATTATTATTATTATTATTATTATTATTATTATTATTATTATTATTATTATTATTATTATTATTATTATTATTATTATTATTATTATTATTATTATTATTCCCCTCCGTATCAGTCATGCTTCCCAAACTTCTCAAATTCATGGGAAAAAATACAATCTGCTTTTAATACTGGGGAAAAATACTATATTCCTAGCTTTCATCATATCATGCATATAGCTTGTAGACTAATGATCAGCTGTTCCTTATTAAAAAGCTAATATTTATACTTTACATTTATATTCCAGTATTACCAAGGCATTTTCATTGGATATAGGATCATATTCGAGAAAAAGCTTAAAAGACCAACATTACCACAAGAGCCAGTTTGATTTAATAGTTAAGGTGCTGGCATAGAAACTAGGATACTGTGAGTTCTAGTCTTGCTTTAGGAATGAAAGCTGGCTGGGTGACTTTGGGCCCATCACTGTCTCTGTGAACCCATCTCATAGGATTGTTGTTGTGGGGAAAATAGGATGAGGAAGGAGTGTTATGCATGTCTGCTGTCTTGAGTTATTTATAAAAAAATCATTTTTAGAAAAGAATAAATCATGATAAAAAGCTAATAAATAAATAATACCTGGTTCTATTAACTTAATCTTTCTCAACATTTTTACATCATAATCCAATTTATAATTTTCTTTATCATAGTTGATGACCATAAATAAATCAACAAATAAAAATGTTACATTAAAATGTACATTGATTATTACTATACATTATTACTTTAAGGGCCTCATAGAGAGTCTTATAGGATATGAATAAAAACAGAATTTCTATGAAAGAATGGAACTTACAACTGATTGCAGTCTTACTATTTCATTGCAATCCTATATAAGTAAATATGTAGTCTTTATATCTTTCTAGATGACTTTATGACTCCAGTCTTTACTGTCCTTTAATTTTGTAAAACATTAAACTTTCAGTGTATGATGTGAAAGCTGCTATTTTTCTTCAATAAGATGTGCTTTATTTCTCCTGAAAAAGACAGTATATTTAATTGTACATTCCAGTTTGTATGAATAGGGTATAGTTTATAAAGCATAATCCATGCAGAGTGTGGGACCAAACTATTAATTTTGGAAGCACCCAGTCTAACACACAAATGCAGATACAATTGTTATTCCATTTCACTAACTATTAGCTAATGTTTCTAGACTAGATCAAATGAAAATTCAAGAGATAGAAATTGACTGTTTTTCATCTTGATGAAATAAATGCATGTATGATTGTGTCAAAATCAGTAACTGGAAAATAATGCATAAAGAACTATTTTTAATACTTTTCTTAGAACATTTTTTTTCATATCAGTGCCATTGAAAGAGATCAAAATTCCCCCAGCCAAAGCTTTATAATATCTTTGAAACATATCCTTAAAAGTAGGTTAGCTATAATACAGTTATGGCCCATTGAAGTATAAACATTTAACTTATTCAATCATCTATAAATTTTACATCACCGTAGTTCTGTAAGAAATTTTATATCATAACTCCATTAAAAAAATTGTGAAACACAGAATCAGGAGTTGAAAGTTATGTGCCCTCCCAAAATTACAAAGAAGGCATACTTTTATCAGGAAGATTAAAAGATAGATACATAAATATATGATAGATAGATAGATAGATAGATAGATAGATAGATAGATAGATAGATAGATAGACAGACAGACAGACAGACAGACAGACAGACAGACAGACAGACAGACAGACAGACGATAGAGACATATACACAATTTTTGCATGTTGTAAAAAAGATGTTGAGACTCTAGAAAGGGTACAGAGAAGAGCAACAAAGATGATTGGGGGACTGGAGGCTAAAACATATAGGGAACGGTTGCTGGAATTGGGTATGTGTAGTTTAATGAAGAGAAGGGTGAGGGGTGACATGATAGCAGTGTTCCAATATCTCAGGGGCTGCCACAAAGAAGAGGGAGTCAAGCTATTCTCCAAAGCACCTGAAAGCAGGACAAGAAGCAACAGATGGAAACTAGTCAAGGAGAGAAGCAACCTAGAACTAAGGAGAAACTTCCTGACAGTTAGAACAATTAACCAGTGCAACAACCTGCCTCCAGAAGTGGTGAATGTTCCAACACTGGAAGTTTTTAGAAGAGACTGAACAACCATTTGCCTGAAATGGTATAGGGTTTCCTGCCTGAGCAGGGGGTTGGACTAGATAACCTCCAAGGTCACTTCCAACTTATTATTATTATATTATTATATTTTACTAATGGCAGAAAACAAAGAGGAACTAAAGAGCCTCTTGTTGCGGGTGAAGAAGGAGAGTGCAAAAGTTGGCTTAAAACTTAACATTAATAAAACCAAGATCATGGCATCCGGCCCTCTCAATTCCTGGCAAATAGATGGGGAAGAAATGGAGGTAGTGACAAGATCACCACAGATGGGGACTGCAGCCAAGGAATTAAAAGACGCTTGCTCATGGGGAGGAAAGCCATGGCAAATCTAGACAGCACACTAAAAAGCAGAGACATCACCCTGCCAACAAAAGTGCGTATAGTCAAGGCTATAGTCCTCCCATTTGCAATGGGAGGACTATAATGACCTATAAAGCCCTAAATGGCTTGGGTCTGGGTTATCTGAGGGAACACCTGCTGCCGGCATCAAGCTCTCTTCATCCAGTGCGCTCCCACAGGGAGGGTCTTCTCAGGGTACCGCCGGTAAGAGACTGCGGGTGGACAACACCCAGGGATAGGGCCTTCTCAGTGGGTGCGCCTGCCCTTTGGAACCAGCTGCCAGTGGAGCTTAGGACCACCACTGACCTCCGTTCGTTCCGCCAGGACCTGAAGACCTGGCTCTTCGAGCTCTCTGGCCCAGGCTGAGAATTTTAATTTTAATTTTAATTTTAATTGGGTTTTATTTGTTCAGGGACGGATATAATTTTTTTTAATCTGTTTTTAACTTTTGTATTTTTTGTTTTAATCACCCTGTAAACCGCCCTGAGTCCTTCGGGAAAGGGCGGTATATAAATATAATAAAAATAAATAAATAAATAAATAAATAAATAAATAAATAAATAAATAAATAAATAAATAAATAAATGTATGGCTGTGAAAGGCTGAGCGCCAAAGAATTGAGGCCTTTGAACTGTGGTTCTGGAGAAGACTCCTGCAAGTCCCTTGGACTGCAAGGCGATCAAACCGGTCAGTCCTAGAGGAGATCAACCCTGACTGCTCTTTAGAAGGTCAGATCCTGAAGTGGAAACTCAAATACTTTGGCCACCTAATGAGAAGGAAGGACTCACTGAAGAAGAGCCTAATGCTGCGAAAGATTGAGGGCAAGAGAAGAAGGGGATGACAGAGAATGAGGTGGCTGGATGGAGTCACTGAAGCAGTAGGCGTGAGTCTAAATGGACTCCAGAAGACAGGAAGGCCTGGAGGAACGTTGTCCATAGGGTTGTGATGGGTCGGACACGACTTCACAACTAACAGCAAAGTTATTTTACAAAGTTTTTATATGAGACTCAATTCATAGGAGATAAGACTTTAAATTTAATTGCATTAATTGTTCATAAATGCACATGTAAGCGTATAAGCAAGGAGGTAAATAGAAAAGGGCTTTAAAATGCTACATAATTATATTTGCCTATTTATAATATTTATTAAATAAACATACAATAATTGTAGATAGAGAAAAAAGCAGTTGCAGAGCAAATGATTTATAGTGAATTTATTCATTTCAACATGGTGGGGTTTAACCAATTTCATAGAATCCTATCACTGAAAGGAAATATAGGATCAGTGCAAGAATCTTAATTAAAGAATCCACAACAGGAGATGATCTAATCTTTATTTAAAAATAGAGAAAAGAAGCTGATTACTTCTCTGGTTAACTATTAAGCATTGGAAACAATATTCCTAGAATTTAATTTCTAATTCTTTAATCACCTATGGGTTCTTTCTGAACTTGTTCCCTTTCACTTTTGAGATTGTGATTTCCACTTGGCAGAACATTTGAGATGGGACCTAGGCCTAACCAATGTATAATAAAGAGCATTATGGCCCATGATTTGGAAATTATTGCTAAACTGGGTATTTCTTATTGTAAACTGTTCATATGATTTCCCTTTATCATTGTCAAATTTCACCCTCTTATTAACCTAGCACAAGCGTTCTGAATTCTAAGATAATAGCGTCCCCACCACATTTTATGTCATTTTGCAAATTTGATCAGCATTTCTCAGATCTCTTCATCCAATTCATTACACTAGAGTTGAAGGGTACAAGGGACAGAATTGAACTTTTGGCATCCCTTTCAATACTCACTACAAACTGATGAAGAAACATTCATAAGCACACTTTGGAACAAATTTTGAGCCAGCTATCTATACAATTAGCTGAATGCCATCCAACCTACTAATCAGAATGTCGTTGGGCGAATTGCTAAATTTTGGCTGAAATCAATATATCACCAGTATTCCCACAATCTACTAATTACTTCATCAAAAACATGAGATAAAGCTTGCATTAAAAAAATGTGTTCTTTACGAATCCATTTTGAATTCTAATAATAGTCAGTTGTTTGCAAATTACTTACGGATATATCTCCATAGTCCAGACATCTCCAAAATATCAATGTTAGCCTGATTCGGTTATATATATTTGACTCCCCCCCTTTTTTTTGAAGACAGAATTGTCAAGGTATAAATCACCTTAGTAGAGGGCGAAGGACCGTGCTTCAAAGGATGCATGATGTGCATGAAGGAAGGAAATAAAACACGATGCATAATCTTACTAAATACCTTTTAATTACAAAAAATATAAAAACTAAATATATATTATAAAGAGAGCTAGCTGACTACATCCTAACGTAACAGACAGTAACAGCAAAGTGAAAGACAATACAAGAATAACTGTGAGAACTTTTTCTAGACATGCACACTAAACAGTCTGAAACCATAACATAACTGGTTTGCCTGGTGCACCAGTTGCGACCCTACCTGGACCAAGATGCCCTACGCACAGTCACTCATGCGCTCGTGACCTCCCGTTTAGACTACTGCAACGCTCTCTACATGGGGCTGCCCTTGAGGACCACTCGGAGGCTTCAGCTGGTGCAGAATGCAGCCGCACGAGTTGTGATGGGGGTTTCCCGATACTCCCATGTAACACCTCTACTCCGCGAGCTGCATTGGCTTCCGGTTGCCCTCCGGGTGAGATTCAAGGTGCTGGTAATGACCTATAAAGCCCTAAATGGCTTGGGTCCGGGATATCTGAGGGAACACCTGCTGCCAGCATCAAGCTCCCTTCGTCCAGTGCGCTCCCACAGGGAGGGTCTTCTCAGGGTGCCGCCGGTAAAAGATTGCTGGCGGGTAACACCCAGGGGGAGGGCCTTCTCAGTGGGTGCACCTGCCCTCTGGAACCAGCTGCCCGTGGAGCTGAGGACTGCCCCCGACCTCCGTTCATTCCGCCGGGACCTGAAGACCTGGCTCTTCGAGCTCTCTGACCCAGGCTGAGAATTTTAATTTTAATTTTAATTGGGGGCTTTTACTTTTTCAGGGACTGTTGTAATTTTTTTAATCGTTTTTAACTTTTGTATTTCTTGTTTTAATTACCCTGTAAACCGCCCTGAGTCCTTCGGGAAAGGGCGGTATACAAATCTAATTAAATAAATAAATAAATAAATAAACTGGTCATATGGGATTCACTATGGTTACCAGATAAGTGGTATCTCCACAGGTGCAGAAAGCAGGGAAAATGTACAGTTAGAAATGAACTTTTCTGACAAACAAAAAAAAAACATGCAGTGACACGTTCCTTCTTCCAGTCATCTGACAATCAATCATCTGAATTTTCTAGTGGCAGTACAGAAACATTCAGACCATCAAGTGTCTCCAGTGGGTTGGGACGCTGAGCCTGTCGATCAGAAGGTCGGCAATTTGGCGGGTCAAATCCCAAGTGCCGCATAACAGCGTGACTGCCTGTTACTCGTCCCAGCTTCTGCCAACCTAGCAGTTAGAAAGCATGTAAAAATGCAAGTAGAAAAATAGAAACCACTACAGTGGGAAGGTAAGAGCGTTCCGTGCGCCTTTGGTGTCTAGTCATGCCGGCCACATGACCATGGAGACGTCCTTGGACAAGTGCTGGCTCTTTGGCTTTGAAATGGAGATGAGCACCAGCCCCTAGAGTCGGAAATGACTAGCACACATGTGCTAGTTTACCTTTACCTAAAGATCTAAACACATTCAGATAAATAGAGATGACTGTGTTTCTGTCTGTTTCAAATTTCAAGCTTGTTCCTTCATCCTTATTTTCATAATTGCCTGGTGGAAACCAACCCAACTTCAAAAAAGATTAACTCAAAGTTAAGAGGAGAATCATTCAAGTCTAGCATTTGGGTTTCTCTGAAGTCTTTGTGTGCATTTCTGTAAATAAACTTTGAAAGGAAAAGGCAACTCCTCTCTGCCCATTAAATTCTGCTTCTATGTGCAAAAGCAGCTTCTTCTGGGGATTTTTCTGAAGTAGAATGTATAAAATATATTCCATGTATGAAGAATAAAAAAATAGCCCAAATAACCCCACTGTGGCTAAGTTGTTTTCTTTATCCTGATCTTGTGCTTCAGGAAAGGATGTTCTCTCATACAAATCACAGGTTAATTTCTCTCTGAGAGTGTTTCAGATTTGACCATTTCAAACCTGCCTTTCCCTAAAGCAGAATTTTCACCTTTGCTATGGAATGTGTCTAGTTCATTCAGTTAGACTGCTGGAAAAGGGAGTTCAGCAAGGGAACAAATTAATGGGAAAACAGACAGTTGCTTGCCTTTGCACATCTCTAAAATATCAATAAATATTGTTCTGGAGTTTCAGGAGAATGATGTGGTTGAAATCATGCCCACAGAGGCCACTGATCTATGCATTATTTAAATCATCCTGCATTTTCTTTGAATAATCTCATACTTGAGGCTTTTAGAGGGATTTTAAGCATTATATTCTTCCTCTCCACTGCTTACCCCTCCAAATGGAGGAGTAGTTTTATTTTTTAAGGAAGGTAGCAATTTTGTCACTCTAGCTTCAAGGGTTATTGGATGATATAAATCTGATGCACTAGCCATGGCTGAGACTTCAGAAAGGAAAGTAGTTTCCTCAGAGGAATCGAAAAGCTTAGAGTCACTTTTCACACCTGAGTAATGTGCAAGACTTCAGTCAGGAGGCTCATATAAAATCACTGAATATAAGCTTCCGAGCTTATGCTGTCAAAGCAGAACTGAACTGTAGAATCAGCCTTCACCAAAACACCAAAAATTGTATATTTTCTGCCTTACGGGGCAAACATTTATGAAGTAGCATGAATGCATCCTTTTCTAGAAGAACTACTAGGCTTGGTCTTCAATGAGAATATACAGGAATCCTGAAAGGGCTATGTATATGTATATGTAATATGTATATGTATATGTATATGTAATATATATATATTTGATATATATATCAAATCATTATGCGACAGGCATTATGTTAGTATGACTACAATTGAAAAAAATATATAAATGACTAATGGGCTACTAAAAGGGTTAAAAACATACAGTAGAACAAGGGTTTTTTTCCATAAAGTCATAAAAAGCTATTAAACTTCATTATGACATGAAATTTCTAAAAAAACACAAATTATGTATTGTAGTGAAGAAAGAGAACTTTGTAAGACATAGCTCTATCATCTTTCTATCTATCTATCTATCTATCTATCATCTATCTATCTATCTATCTATCTATCTATCTATCTATCTACCTACCTACCTACCTACCTACCTACCTACCTATCTATCTATCTATCTATCTATCTATCTATCTATCTATCTATCTATCTATCTATCTATCTATCTATCTATCATCTATTTTTTTCTCTATTTCTATCTGTCAGGACCCACTTCAAGCCCACATCTTAAGAAAGCAGAACTCTTGGAACAAATTTCTTCCAAGCAGGAACTTTTATTAAGAGTAGGTGATAACGCAGTAGATTATAGTATGCCCAAGCAGGACCCCACACCCGATGTGGGATAGCCAATCCCCAAGTGTTAAGTCTGTTGTGGGAACCAGGGAGATAACATAGGCCCATCTCCAGCTCACGCAGCGAGGATTGGCGTCTTCTTCACACCTTTCTCTGAGAGTGTAGATATAAACCAGGCACTGAGGTTACATTCCTTATTTCTTCCTTTGTTCTTAACTGACAGTTTAAAAGATAGAGTTCAGAGAGAGAGATAATGCAGGAAACAGGATACAGACCTAATTAACAAAGTAAAGGATTACATTGTAGTGAATAGAGGAAGTGAAAGTAATAGCCCTGCAGGCACACCCCCTCCCCCTTGGAAGTATGGCAAAACCCAGGAAAAGGTGGAATGAAATAGAAATGAAATGAAATGAGATGGGTTTTGATTCTCTCTCTCTGTCTCTGTCTCTCTCTCTCTCTCTCTGTCTCTCTCTCTCTCTGTCTCTCTCTCTCTATGTGTGTGTGTGTTTTTGTAGATTCGCTCGCACAAGCACGAAACCGAAGACACCAGCCTGAAAATGACAAGTTGGACCTCGTCGAAACGTCGCCAAGACACCCTCAATCCTACACGGGAAAAGACCCGAATACACCAAGACCTACATACACACACACACACATACATCTAATCAAATTTAGATACCACAATTCTTACTAAGTGACTGAAATAAAATAGTTTTGGTTTACAAATGAAAGCTATAAAAGTATAAAAAATACAGTTAAAACCAGGGTTAAAAACAAATTTAAAAACAAATTAAAAGGCAAATTAAAAGACAGAGGAAAGACCTTGAAGTCATCAGCCACCCCTAGAGTTGTATGTCATTCTTCAATTCTCACCCTGGTTGGCAGTCAGGTCTTCAACTTGTTCCAGAAGTCTCAAAGTGTGGGGCACCAACCTCACCTTAGGGGGAACATGTTTCATAAAGTGAGGGCAATGACAGAGAAGACTCTCTTCCTAGTCCCTGCCAATTGAAATCCATCTGTCATCCCATGGTAACAGATAATCCTACTGAGCAACTTTGTGTCGGTTCCCTTTTCATGTAGAAAAAGGAGCAGAGAGAGTGCTAAACTGTGGCACCCACCGCCCCCCCCAAAAACGCAGGAGCTGTGGGCTAGACCTCTCATTCTCTATCAATACCAATTGGGGCTGGCCCTAGAGGAAGGAGGTGAAATAGCATAAAACTGTACACCTAATAGCTGCCTCAAAAGGATACCAAGGTTGATGATACTGAAAGGTCAAGAAGAACAAGGATGGATGCACTTCCCTAACTTGCTGCCACCAGAGATCATCCAAAAGGGTGACCAATGCAGTTCCTGTCCCATATCAGAGCCTGAACCCCAACTGGGTCCAGAAAAAATCTGCTTCATCCCAGGACCCTCTCATGTGGAGTTGATAGCTCTTAGCTAGTTCCTTGATAATAGTTTTACCCTATTTGATTCAAGCCTTTTTCTAGTTCTTACTTCCCATAACTGATTCTGTGTTCAAACTTAAATATTCAGATGGGGCAGTCTTTTCTTTTTCCTATTTTTCCCCCTCCATTCCAGTACTATTTTTTAAAAAACAACAACACAAAAACATCCCATTACTCATTTGACATAACTGATGCTTTTTTTATTTGTCAAAGTATAGATAACAAAAGTAAGACCAAGTCAAAAATAAGGGAAAATAAAAGAAAAAAAGTACAAATGTTGAATACAAAGCAACATTCAATTTTAAAATGGGACCTGCACATTTTTATAAATAATAAGTATGGAAATTTCTTATTTTGCCTTTTATTACAGGGAACAAAAGCTGAGGGAGTGGGAGAGTGGGGAGGAATAACTTTGACAATTCAGAATGCTCAACCAATCAGGATGAAAACATAGAGTCACTAGAGTAGATAATTGGCACATTCACTGCACTATTACTGAAAAAAAACAGAAAGTGATTGTAGAAATCTATTGCTTTCTGAATGGGCAGTAATGCCATCAGCCAATCAATATGTGACAATTTACATGCTTCTATTTAGATAATTCACTGTCATGTAATGATTGCACAAATCAGAAGCCCTCAATCAAACCAAAAGGTGGTGTAAGAAAACAGCCAAAAGCAACATCAGTGAGGCTGGGCTGAACTTTAGTTAGACTTTTACAGCACTTGTGTAATAGCTTTTTGCAATCACACATTTATATTTAACTTATTGTTGGTATTCATAGTTCAATGTTTCTAACTACAATTCATTTTTAGTGAGGTAACTTATCAATAGATTTATTTATATGTTCTTTGGAGAGTGATTTATACTACAGTTCAAACAGAACAATAATACAGATACATAAAATTTACTATATTTATCTTGAAGTTTGGCAAAACTTTTTTATAGAATATTTTTAGGAAGGACATTTCTGTCTGGACATCATTATAATGCTATAATGGCATGAAGGCAGTCAAAATATTTGAAGGTGATGGAATACAGGTTCGTAATGAGGATTTGATAAAGATAGTAGCACCAAAAAAAGGCTACAAATATTTGGGAATTTTGGAAGCTTCCAACATATTGTAGAATCAAGTAAAAAAACCCACTTTTACCAAATATATCAAATAAGTTCAGCAAAAAATTAAATCATTTGATCATTTGATCAGTGGCCACAGCAAAATTTCAAAAACTGACCAAAAGCAGCAGCATCAACTGAGTTTACCATTGGGTAGGAGATATAGGAGTATAGCCAGCCGTACCAACAGGCTGAAGAACAGCTTTTATCCATGGGCTGTTAGGCTTTTGAATGGGAAATAATTTTATAAACTTTATGCATAATTGACTTGCGAGGGTGGTGCGTTGTGCAATTAGCTCACATGGTGTAATAAGATGGAGGGTTTGTGTCATTGTAAGTTGGGGGTGGGGGCACGAAGGGAGGCTCAGCTAATCTCAGTGTATACATGGTTGTACTTTGACAATAAAGGTTCATTCATAAAGTTGCCAGAATTATTCATTGGAAACTTTGCCAGAGGTTTACTACTAAATGTAGTAAAACTACTGGAACCATCAAGCTGAGAAAATTTTGGAAAATGAGCAGGTTAAAATCTTACAGGATTTTAAGATTCAAACTAAAAAGCATCTTGTTCATTACATGTCTGATATAATAATTATTGAAAAGAAGAAACTATTGTTTGTTGATGTTGCTATTGCAGGCGAACCTAGAAGTGAGTAAAAGCAATTACCTAAAGGATGTACTGAGTATCTGGAAAAACTGAATTTATCACAAACAAACACCTTAATTTTAGAAAAGACCCTTGCCACCTGTTTTTTTTTGGGGGGGGGTATGTCAGTCAGTGTGCTGATAACCACTAGGACACCATGGCCAGTTTAAGCCATAATCTTTCAACTTTGATTTTCAGATCTTGATACTTTGTGATCTATTACTATGTATGAGTACTACAGTTAGATTCAGACTGGTTCAAATTTAATAATTCAAATCCTAACCAAAAGACCTAAGCATTGTTAAGGTAGCATCTAAGAAAGGTGCCATAACAAAACATCTTGGATGCCACTTAAAAGAATCTGTGCATTGGCAAAGTATTCATCTTAGATCACTATGAGATTGAATGTTCTAATCAAAATGTACAACATAGCGTTGTTCAAAAATATTTTGAGTTTATAATACTGGTATATTATAAAGTGAGGAATTGATGACACTGTGTTTGTTCTAAAGTACAAAAGAGGATTAATTAAGAACAATGTTTTACTTTTCCTTATATATAGAAATGTATGGAATGGTTTGGCTATCCACATAGTTCTTCTAAATAATTTTTTTTCTCAGAGTGCATCCCTTTGGAACATCTAAGTTACAGACAGACCTTGTCTCAACCTCTGTCCCTGTTAATATATCTTAAAATGAGCAATCAAAACAGCAGAATGAATCTCTTCAGCATGGACGTCTTCTAGAACAGGACAGGGGGAAAAAAGCTGCTTATAATATTAGCACACAGTGAAGGAGAAGGTATTTAGACATAAGCCCAAAGGCATAAGCAAAATGCTTTTTTTTTTTTTAGAAAATCTCCACTAGAATTTATTTTATTTTATTTTATTTGCATCTAATGCATTTTGAGCAGAAAGGATTTTGTTTAGAGACCATGTTGCCTTACGGTTTTCTGCCTCTGAGAATCTTCCAGCCTTAAGGAAACCACTAAGCTTCTCCAAATCTTAGTCTTTCAACTCTGATTCCACTTTTTATGATCCCACAAGTCAGTATAGCTTATACTCTATATACCTACTTTTCAAATAATGAAGTATTAAACTCCACTAATAATTAATTTGCAATAGAACAATTCAAAGGACTACAATAAGCATTCTGGATTTACTTCAAAAAATAAAATCAGTATTTATTTAAAATGTAAGTGAATATTTATATATTCATTTAAACCATACAATTTAAGAATGCATATTACTGTAACATGATATATTTTACAATGAATAACAGGAGCAAATTAATAAATGCTAAAATTAGTACAAATTTCAAAATAAGGTTAAAGTAAAGTAAAGTAAAGTTGGTCTCAGCTCATGATCATTTCACAAATATGCACATAGTTTCCTTAATAATATGGAAGCAGTTTTCTCTAGGATTATTTTATTTCCTGGTCTGGTCTACAGCCTGAAATTACCAGGTTATCCTATCAATGTATTAATAGACACCAATCCTGCTTTTCAAGATCAGCCAGGATCAGCAAGAAGTTGCCATCTAACTGAGCAAAATTTTAAATGAATAAAAATTGCCCCTTCATGTATATTTCCACTCCAACATTCCTAACAGCCTTTTTCTAAACCACTCCCAAGCCAGAATAACTGACAGATTCTCACATATGAGTGTCATAAATCTTGCAATCTTAAAATAATATTTTAATTATACCATTGATTATGGTATAAAATCCATATTCTTAATCTCTGATACTTCCTTCAGTTTACACTTAAGATGACATTCAAGTCATTTTGATTTCATCATAGCTGTATGTCCTATGAGTATTCCTGTTGTAAAGTAAAAAAATATATATGCCAATATTTACCCATAACTACAGAGAATATTATACATGATATATTTACACAATACAACATAGCAGTTCTTGATATTTATAAAATTACAAATAATAGTACCATACATTAATTAAGCATACTGAGTCTAGTGGATATACTGATTTTTTGTTTCCTATATCTGCCAACTCATGCAATTAAAACAAACCCACATCATTTGTTATACAGTAGTGGTACTGAAAAGACTTAGTGATGCACTAATTACATACCTTTACATTGTATAAAAATCTGGTATTGTTATCTTGTGGTATGCTTTTTATCATGCAATAATAAGGTCTGAAAATCTAATTAAAAATTACTTGATTTATAATTCAGATAAAAATGTGATTATTAGGAGGCCTGAATCTCATCAGCATCAGCCTTGTTATCATCATCCCATCTCTTAAACAAGGCACAGTGCTGATTAAAAGGAAAGTACCAATTAAAAAGAAAAACACACAGTGAAACCCCAAAATGCATATATGTATTTACAAATTGCTGGAAGGGTAAAATCAATTCTTAAAAATGCATGGAGGAGCATTAACAGAAAAAGACATAATTTGAAGCACTTATACAAAACCAATACCTTTTGTTAGAACATGTATAGAAACTCTTACTTAGATATGACATAGAGACAAAACAAATAGAAAACTATTCTCAGCCCTCGTCCGGAGAGCAGGGAAAAAATACAACCGGAACGAGCGCCAAGTCCACAGGGAAAGGTTTATTGTCAACAGACAGCAATTCCAAGGAAAACAAAGTCAGCGTTGGCCACTACCCGCAGCCAACGCTGCTAAATACCTGCCAAAAGTAAACGCCCACACCCCACCCAACCGCACCCGTATTTGCCCCTCCCATACTTAAAGCCCGCCCCTCCCCAAAGGATCCTTTCAGCCCTCACCCTGGCACCCAGCACCCTTCATCATCCAGGTAAGCCCTCACCCCGCCACGGACCCCCGCACCGTCGGGTTCACAAGCCTGTCGGGTTTTTGGCCGCGCCAGCTGGTCCAATGGCCTCAGTCCCTCATCCCGCGTGAAGGAGGGTGGGAGGCAGGAAGCAGTCCTCCACAGGCCTGCCGATGCCGCGTCCTTCCGCCTGCTCCGGTGTCGTCCCGGTTGCAGGCCTCGCGGTTGCAACAGAACCGTCTCCCAGCGAGGCGGCCGTGGAGCCTGCCGTGGAGCATGCGCGCGCTCCCCAGCTGTCCATACACCATCGTGTTGCCGTTGCTGCTGCTCCGGCGAAGGGAAAGGTGCAGGAGCCGCCCGCTGTGGAGCAGGTTCATCAGGGAGGCAGGTGGGGTGCGGGTGCCTTGAGGCAAGGGTCCGTGGGTGCAGCGCCGGTTGTTGGGGTCCTGCTGAATGTTGGGCCCGCAGGGCGTGACATGCCGCCCCTCCTACCAGGGCCCCTCCTGCAGGGAAAGAAGTAAAGGGTAAGCAATCATCCACCTGGCTCGCGGTCTCCACCTGTTCCCCGCCTGGCTTGCCGGGGTGTTGTCGGTGGAACGCCCGCACTAGCTGAGGAGCGTGCACATCCGTTTCCCATACCCATGTTGCCTCCTCTACGGGTTACCCCTTCCATCGGATCAGGTATTGTATGGCCCCCCTATGTTCTCTGGAGTCGAGGACTTCCTGTACCTCAAAGTGCTCGCCGTGAACGGGCCCAGGTCCGGTTGGGTTTGCAGGCCTGTCGGGTTTTCAGCCGCGCCAGCCGGTCCAACGGCCTCAGTACCTCGTCCCGCGTGAAGGAGGGTGGGAGGCAGGAAGCAGTCCTCCACAGGCCTGCCGATGCCGTGTCCTTCCGCCTGCTCTGGCATCATCCCGGTTGCAGGCCTCGCGGTTGCAACAGGCCCGTCTCCCAGCGAGGTGGCTGCGGAGCCTGCCGGCGCCGGGCGGAGCCCGACGGGGCCATCTTGCACATGCGCGTGCTCCCCAGCTGTCCGTACACCATCGTGTTGCCGTTGCTGCTGCTCTGGCGAAGGGAAAGGTGCAGGAGCCGCCCGCCGTGGAGCAGGTTCGTCAGGGAGGCGGGTGGGGTGCGGGTGCCTCGAGGGAAGGGTCCATGGGTGCAGAGCCAGTCGTCGGGGTCCCGCTGAATGTTGGGCCCGCGGGCACGACAACTATGTGATAAAATGGATGCAAAAATTCAGTCACAGTGTAACAATGGGAAGGATGATGGATTAAATCTATAAAATTTATTTCAAGCTAAAAGAAAAAAAGGTAGAAACTACTTTAACATTGGTACACAATTACATCAATAAATGATAAAAGCATACCACTGCGAGATATTTGGTGTGAAAGACATTCGTATGAAAAGGATTATGACTAATGACTTTTTTTTAAGGATTAAGAAGGTGAAGATATGTGCAAGAACTATTTCTGATCATAGCCCAGTTTGGCTAGAGATTTATAAGGAGAATAAGGAGAATTTTTTTTGTGTTTTTTTTTTATATATTCTATATTAATAGTGTTTGTAGTTATCCTATGTGAGCTAGAGAGTGATAGATTTTAGAGTCTATGGTTGTTAGCATATGGTTGTTTATGATTCTTTTTTTCTTTTTTATACCTTGTACTCAGCTCTGGGAAGTCGGGGGGGTGGGTGGGGAGGGGGGGAGGGGTAAGGAGGGAGGGATAGGGGAGGGGTAGGGGGGACTGTCAAAGATAAAATGTATGATAAAACTTTTCAATAAAAAAAAATAATAATATCTGAAATAGATCATTCAGTAATAAATGTTTGAAATGCCATGAAACAGAAGGAACATTTTACCGCATCTGGTGGACATGTTAAAAAAAAACAACGCTTCAAAAGTCCTGGAAAGATAAACATAATATAATGCAATTTGGAAATTAAGTTTGAAATCAAATCACAATTGTTCTTTTTTTTAAAAAAAATATTTTATTAATTTTCTAATTTTACAATCAAAAGTATTTAATAAACAATGTGTCCATTGGTACAGTGGTACATATTAACTTTCTGTATCTAGTTCCAGTACTACACCATCCAGTGCTTATTTGATCCTCTCTTCTTTGGGTGGTATGCATTTCTCCACACTGGGCAAATACAATTCTTATTATTATTAATACATATACAATTAAATATAGACATCTTCATCACATTTTTCTGGTATTGTACATAATATTGATAGTATCAGTTTATAATATCTTTTCTAGCCAAAATGTGTGTCAATTGCATTTGCACTTAAAATCCATTTGTTCAATCAATATACACTTTTATTTTTTTAAAAAATTCCCCTCAATATTCAAGGTATCTGTATCACTTATAATTTTGTCATACTAAATTTTATTTGGGTAACCAAAGTCTTCTCTTATTCAAACCCTTTTAGAATTTTCATATTTTCCATCTCATAACACAATATAATATTCTAGTTAGAAATCCTATCCTTCTACTTATAGTAATACTTTTATTTCTAACAGTTATCCATTTTCTTAACCATATTCAAACATCTGTTTAATAGTATAATATGCCTTCTCATAGGTCAAAACCTCTATTTTCTTCAGTATTACTCTAGCTTTCTTCTTTTGCCAAATAACTTTCCACGTCAGTGCATTTGAATTATCAAATAATTCTTCCTCTGTTTTTGTATATATTGTTTGGGATGAGGAAGAGAATTTGATTGAAGTATTTTTAGAAGAACGTTCAACCCATTTATATTCATCTATCTTTCTCCTTCAGTTTTTCTTTTCATTTCTTGTTCGTTAATATTCAGCATTTCTCCTACCAGCACTATCATCTGTTCAATCAGCTCTTCTTCCTTATCCTCAAATATGTTCTGAGATCTTGACAAGATATCTTTTCCATTTCCAGTGTTATCACTTCATCTTCTAATTTTTCATTTGTCTGTATCTATATGATAATTCCTTCCTTTAGGTCCTCCATCTTTAAATCCATTTCTTTTAATTTTCCTTCTGTTTTCTGGGTTACTAGTTCCTTCTATATAGTCATTGTCTTGATTTTTAAGTTTAGGTTAGAAAATTGTTCTTTTATCTCATTTGTGTTATTTTTAATCTCATCATGAAATAAAACAATTGTCTCTTGGATTGATTTCAACATAGAAAAAAATTATTTTGGAGATTCATTAACATTTTCTTTTTGGTATATCAAGCTGGGAGCTTCAGAGATAGGTGTTAAAGATGATTTTTTACCATTTAAGGCTACGTATGGAACACGTATGGAACTATCGCACCATTGCACTCATTTCTCATGCTAGTAAAGTCATGCTTAAAATCCTACAAGCTAGACTTCAGCAGTATGTGGATCGAGAACTACCAGAAGTGCAGGCAGGATTTCGAAGAGGCAGAAGAACTAGAGATCAAATTGCCAACATAGGCTGGATCATGGAGAAGCTAGGGAGTTCCAGAAAAACATCTACTTCTGCTTCATTGACTATGCTAAAGCCTTTGATTGTGTGGATCATAACAAACTGTGGCAAGTTCTTAAAGAGATGGGAGTACCAGACCATCTTATTTGTCTCTTGAGAAACCTATATGTGGGCCAAGAAGCAACAGTGAGAACTGGACACGGAACCACTGATTGGTTCAAAATTGGGAAAGGAGTCTGGCAAGGCTGTATACTGTCGCCCTACCTATTTAACTTATACTGTATGCAGAGCACATCATGAGAAAGGCAGGGCTAGATGAATCAAAAGTTGGAATTAAGATTGCCGGAAGAAATATCAACAACCTAAGATACGCAGATGATACCACTCTAATGGCAGAAAGTGAAGAAGAACTAAAGAGCCTCTTGTTGCAGGTGAAGAAAAAGAGTGCAAAACTTGGGTTGAAACTTAACATTAAGAAAACCAAGATCATGGCATCTGGCCCTCTCAATTCCTGGCAAATAGATGGGGAAGAAATGGAGGTAGTGACAGATTTTATTTTCCTGGGCTCCAAGATCACTGCAGATGGGGACTGTAGCCAAGAAATTAAAAGACGCTTGCTCCTGGGGAGGAAAGCCATGGCAAATCTAGACAGCACACTAAAAAGCAGAGACATCACCCTGCCAACAAAAGTGCGTATAGTCAAGGCTATGGTCTTCCCAGTTGCAATGTATGGCAGTGAAAGTTGGACCATAAGAAAGGCTGAGCGCCAAAGAATTGAGGCCTTTGAACTATGGTGCTGGAGAAGACTCCTGCAAGTCCCTTGGACCGCAAGGCGATCAAACCGGTCAGTCCTAGAGGAGATCAATCCTGACTGCTCTTTAGAAGGCCAGATCCTGAAGCTAAAACTCAAGTACTTTGGCCACCTAATGAGAAGGAAGGAGTCACTGGAGAAGAGCCTAATGCTGGGAAAGATCGAGGGCAATAGAAGAAGGGGACGACAGAGAATGAGGTGGCTGGATGGAGTCACTGAAGCAGTAGGCGTGAGCTTAAATGGACTCCAGAAGATGGTAGAGGACAGGAAGGCCTGGAGGAATGTTGTCCATAGGGTCGCGATGGGTCGGACACGACTTCGCAGCTAACAACAACAACAACAACAAATGGAACACTGATTTTGTTTTTGTATGTAATCTTTATAGTCCAATAGGGTACCCAACACAGATAAGCAGCCCAAGAGGTTTGTTTTCCCTTTTCCCAGCTGCAGTCTTCAAAAGTGAAAGTTTCCAAGGACAAAGAAATTCTTATCTGAGTCTGTTCAGATAGCCAAGTTCCTTTAATAATAAAATGTAGTGCTGTAGTTTTACACTAAATGTCATTAACACCATCTTCTAGCTTTTTAAATCCAAACTTATATTACAAACTTTTCAAGTCTCTTTTCCAAAAAAGTCTCAAAAATACTTTTAGTCCCCAAATTTCAAAGCTATATATCTGTATTGGTTCCAAATTAATCTTGTAATTTTCTCTGTTTTCTCTCAAGCAATTAATTCACCACTCTTCTTTTCCTGAGAGAATGGGGTGGAAATTCCCCTTCCCTATCTTTGGGGAGGATTCTTTGCTTTGGGTATTTTTTCCAGGAAAAGGTCTTAAAATTATAAAGAGAGGATATAATCTCACCCAGTTCCATCCACGTTGCTCAAAGGTTGCTCGTTAGTGCTTATTTTCTTCAATTGTCAGCAGCTTCTGACTGGCCACAGAGGTGTAACCAGTCTTTCCCCTGTTGGTTTGGAGGGCTTCTTCAAATCAAATGGAGGGGCCACTGCCCCTCTGCAATTGATGAGGTTTCTCTCTTTCATCTTTGCCTCTCCAGGGTGACTTTCCACCCTTTTTAGGGGACCCAGCAAGGTGGAATCAAACACGGAAGATGGAGCCCCATCTTCCTGTGCCCATAACGCTATAATGCCTAACTGTCAATCAAATCATAATTGTTCTTAATAGGTATAATCTTAGAGAAAATCAACAAGAAATATCATACTATATTGAGATACATACATACATACAGTGAGAATACATTTTTACCTAGAATAAATTTATATCTAGAAGAAAGATATAACCCCAGCAATATCTGATTGGGAATTTAATTATATGCAGTAATGACAAAATTAACAGCATATATTCATAACAGAAGTTTAATCAATTTTTTTAAAAAAATATTCCCATAAGTACAATATTTCTTGTAGCATGGCAAATATAAACATTTAATGCTTAAAATAATCTGATTAGTGAATTATCTAAAATAATTCATCAGACTGGTAATATCGGATAAGAAAAGAAACAGAAGAATAGGGCAAAGGAAGGGGAGAAAATTGTCAGCTGTATGGTAGGATACGTAGGGACACGGGGGCTCAGTGGGTTAGGACGCTGAGCTTGTCGATCAGAAGGTCAGCAGTTTGGAGGGTCGAATCCCGAGTGTCGCGTAACAGAGTGAGCGCCTGTTACTCGTCCCAGCTTCTGCCAACCTAGCAGTTCGAAAGCACATAAAAATGCAAGTAGAAAAATAGGGACCACTATGGTGGGAAGGTAACAGCATTCCGTGCGCCTTTGGTGTCTAGTCATGCTGGCCACATGACCATGTAGACATCCTCGGACAAGCGCTGGCTCTTCGGCTTTGAAACGAAGATGAGCACCAGCCCCTAGAGTTGGAAATGACTAGCACGCATGTGCGGGGGAACCTTTACCTTTACCTTATGGTAGGATACAGAATCCAATACAGTTGGTTGAACATTTTCCTTCAAGACAGGAATACATTAAAATGCACAGGATAGAAGGAATTAGCACTATTTATTACTTTATTGAATAAAAAATAGGACAAACTCTTATCTGAATGAATGGAGCCAGAAAACAGCATATCTTTCACTTCTGTGACAGATGGTACTTATAGAGAATGAAAAATTGAGAATGCACTCATTTGTGATAAAAAGAGACTGGGCCCTCAATATAAAATCATGAACAGGGGCAACCAACTCAAGGGAGACTTTGATGATATTAAGAATAATAAAATTTAACTAAAGTAATATGGCACATAGATGGTACAGTTTTGCCAACACCAAAAAAGTAACATGTTTCTTAAAAAAGCAGCTGAAAACAAATCTTGTGAAACACATGAATAATCATGTAACATACAATATTTGATAGATAGTTGAATGGTATCAAGGGGAAGGGAATCCAATTAATCTGATAATTGGGAGGCAAAACTAAGACCAAAGAGGGTATAATTATTAAAGACAACACTAAATCTAAAATCTCTCCACTAATTGTTTCCACTAAGGAAAGAAAGAATAATTAAAGAGCAAAAAGACTGGGAGAGAAATCCTGCATTACTACTAAAGAATTAGTATGAATGAAGGACAGCATAGCTAGAATTCACAGAGCCATATAGGAATCTTCCAAAAATATCTGTAAAATAATAAATGAAAAATATTGGCCAATGATGAAAATTGTGACCTAGTAATAGAATATCAGAATAAGAGAGTTAGAAGCGACAGGAGCCATATACTATTTCAGACAAATGGCTGTCCAAGCTCTTCTTTATAACCTCCAGTGACGGCAAGCTGTTCCACTGATTAATTGTTCTAACTGTCAGGAAATTTCTCCTTATTTATAGGCTGGATCTCTCTGTGATTAGTTTCTATCCACTTATTCTTTCCTGCCTTTGGGTGCTTTGGAGAATAGATTGGCCCCCTCTTCTTTGTGGCAGCCCCTCAAATATGTAATAGTAGTCAAAGAGAAGAGCAGCTTCCAAGATTGAATAAAATAATTTTTATTCCCCCAATTCCCTGTGAATAAGCTTTAGAATAATAGATATAATCTGTGATTTCTAAGACATAATTACAAAATTGAATTTTGGTGACCAGCACCAAGGATATCACACCTAAGCATATAATCATTGTAAAGGTTCATCTTCTTCATCAATAGCAAAGCATTTTGCAGCATACATTTTATAGTGGGTGGCTGACAATAACCAGGTCAGTGACAAGGATCTCACAATTTTGAAACAGAAATGGGGTGAAAGCTGCTCCCAGAACAAATTCTGCCCAGCATAAGCTAGAAGCATATAATTATGTGATAGCCCAGTTGTGGCTGACAGACCAGTCTTGGATTCTGTCCAGACTCCCACTTGCAATTGTCTTTGACCTTGCTATAACCCCCCAGCAGCTCTTCTAGAGCAAGACTTACTGTTCATAGTGTTCGGGATACAGCTGCATGGAACTTCTGCTCTCACCTTTGCTAGTGAAACCATCAGTCACAAATAGTTATTCCACTGTTGCTTTTCTTTGGTCATAGGCTATGACAATTCAACAGATCCAGTCAATTATTCGAGTAGCATGCTGAGTTGCCTTGACAAGCTCGCATAAATAAAGCAGCAAATACAAACAATATTTCAAAAGTTAAACTCCTTGTTCATGACTTAGAGGTAGAATTACAGTATAGGATAAAATTCACTTTAACTTCGAGGTCTGCTGCATTGGAAGCATTTTAATCATTTACACATCTTTTCAGGTTATTTTCAGATCATTCCAGATCACCCGGATCAACAATTAATCAGTGGAACAACCTGCATCCAGAAGTTGTGAATGCTCCAACAATGGAAGTTTTTAAGAAGAGATTGGATAATTATTTGGCTGAAATAGTATAGGTTTCCTGCCTTAGCAGGGGGTTGGACTAGAGTACCTCCAAGGTCCCTTCCAACTCTGTTATTCTGTTATTTTAAGATTTTCTTCTTTCCTTAACAGACCAAGCCCCACTGTAAAATTCATGCTGCCTCGATGAACTGGCCATGAAAGCATCAAAATTAAGACTGCAAACAGAGCCAAACTATTGTCAGCAACTTAGAAAAAAACTCTCTCAGACTTTTTCACCATGATTATATCTTTGCCATCTATATCTATACTGCTCCTGAGTCAGCCATCCACTAAATGATAGCAAAAAGATGGAGAAAGCTCTAATTTTTTGCTGCAATTTAGTGGTCATCCATTTATCACATTTTGGAACTCCATCTAAGGGGTTGGCTTTGGGGCTCAGACAACTCTATTCATCTCCCTAAAAGAAACAATTGGGTAATTTTTCCCCCTCAGATTTTCAATTACACCAAGAATGACATTTTAAATGATTATCAATCTGAAGTTTGCTATATATCTGCCAAAGAGTTTTGCTGAATTCAGAAAGGGACAAAAATCATCATTCCTTATGATTCATCCTTCCTTTTCAACATTTGCCTGAAATGTGGCATGTTATGTTGCTTGCCATAGAGACTTTTATCATCATGATTTCTGTTCCCAAAGCACTAAAATGTATTAACATGTAGAGTAGTACAGTCTGAAACTTCTTACATTTCTATGGAGTTTGACACAGAATATTCCTTGGTAACTCCTTAGGTAGCCTGCAAATTTCATCTTATTCTACAGAAAAGCAGAAATGTAACAGATGTCTCATAATTCCCATGCCTCAGAAGAACAACACTCCGTTTTCAATTTCAATTGACTTCTAAGCATCAATTTAGATCTCATTTCCTCTAGAACAATCTGTCTTTTGTAATTCTGGACTGGACCTTCCAACCAACTCCGATAGCTTTCGAAACCTTGATTATAAGTCCCAATTCTCATTCCTGTAGATGATTTTTTTTCAAATAAAAATTGTGTTTACTGTCATGTAGCAGTAAGATCCACAAGGAAATCAACATTCCAATTTTAGATATGGTGCCTCATCATAATATCTAACATTGACCCAAAGATGATAACTTAACACCTGAAATTTCTGTTACTAAGTGAAACAGTTGTTAAGTGAATTTTGCCCCATTTTTGCATCCTTTCTTACCAGTTGTGAAGTGAATCACTGCAATTGTTAAATTAGGAGCATGGTTGTTAGGTGAAACTGGCTTCCCCATTGAGTTTGCTTGACAGGCCATGAAAGGTGATCATGTGACCCAGGGCACTGCAGACTGTCATAAATATGAACCAGTTCCCAAACACCTGACATTTTGATCATGTGACCAAAATGCTTCCATGCATTGTAAGTGTGAAAATGGAGTTACTTCAATGGTTGTGTGAAAAATGGTCATAAGTCACTTTTTTCAGTACTGTTGTATCTTTGAATGGTCATTAAATGAATTGTTGTAAGTCAAAGACTATGCATGATTTAAATATATGTTGTCTTACCAAAAAACTGCACTCAAAAAACTCTTTCCTATACATTTTAAAATGACACACAGCCATGCCCCAATATGCACACGATGTTGTTGCTTCAGTTTCTCATCCACTTTCTCATCCACAATATGTTGGTTTTAGTTGAGCAAACAACTTTGCTGGAAATTGCTTTCTGTGCATTACATGTTTTCCTAAGTGATATTTCCCCAGAGCTGGCAGATTGCTTTATTGTAGCAGATGTGCATGTTTTTGGACAATAACCACCATAAGGAATAGCATAATTACATTTACTGCTGTTTGAATAAATATCAAGTAGAATGGATACTTCTGCATACAAACCATATCCAGTTGCCTTTTTCACCCTTCTAAATCTAATTTTCCAGTTTTTAGGTGATATGACCTATACATTGCTTCTTTTCCTGAGTGTCACACAAATACACATTTGTTGATAATGTTCTTTATACCTCACAAATATATTACAGCATTTAGAAAGAACATGGAGAATAGTTTGAAATCACTGAGAGGTCGGGCAAGCAGTGAAGGAGAAGAGTTCAAATACCTTCCTAAAATGTGGACACTTAAGCATTACTAAACAAATCACTATAAACAAAGGTCAAGGTTGGAAAGCTACCCTAACATTTTCTCCATTTTATAAAAATGTAAATACTTCCCAGAAATCCAAAGGCTTTTTGTCTTTATCACTAGCCATTGGACTATAATGTTAGTGCTAAATGACACATAACGGTAGATATGGGTGCATTGATAATTAACATTCAATCCATTCCAGTTCTGTTGTTGTTGTTAGTTGCGAAGTCGTGTCCGACCCATCGTGACCCTATGGACAATGTTCCTCCAGGCCTTCCTGTCCTCTACCATCTTCTGGAGTCCAGTTAAGCTCACGCCTACTGCTTCAGTGACTTCATCCAGCCACCTCATTCTCTGTCGTCCCCTTCTTCTATTGCCCTCAATCTTTCCCAGCATTAGGCTCTTCTCCAGTGAGTCCTTCCTCCTCATTAGGTGGCCAAAGTATTTGAGTTTTAGCTTCAGGATCTGGCCTTCTAAAGAGCAGTCAGGGTTGATCTCCTCTAGGACTGACCGGTTTGATCGCCTTGCAGTCCAAGGGACTCGCAGGAGTCTTCTCCAGCACCATAGTTCAAAGGCCTCAATTCTTTTGCGCTCAGCCTTTCTTATGGTCCAACTTTCACTGCCATACATTGCAACTGGGAAGACCATAGCCTTGACTATACGCACTTTTGTTGACAGGGTGATGTCTCTGCTTTTTAGTGTGCTGTCTAGATTTGCCATGGCTTTCCTCCCTAGGAGCAAGCGTCTTTTAATTTCTTGACTACAGTCCCCATCTGCAGTGATCTTGGAGCCCAGGAAAATAAAATCTGTCACTACCTCCATTTCTTCCCCATCTATTTGCCAGGAATTAAGAGGGCCGGATGCCATGATCTTGGTTTTCTTAATGTTTAGTTTCAACCCAACTTTTGCACTTTCCTTCTTCACTCGCAACAAGAGACTCTTCAGTTCCTCTTCACTTTCTGCCATTAGAGTGGTATCATCAGCATATCTTAGGTTGTTGATATTTCTTCCAGCAATCTTAATTCCAACTTTTGATTCATCTAGCCCTGCCTTTCTCATGATGTGCTCTGCATATAAGTTAAATAGGCAAGGCGACAGTATACAGCCTTGCCAGACTCCTTTCCCAATTTTGAACCAATCAGTGGTTCCGTGTCCAGTTCTCACTGTTGCTTCTTGGCCCGCATATAGGTTTCTCAAGAGACAAATAAGATGTTCTTGTACTCCCATCTCTTTAAGAACTTGCCACAGTTTGTTATGATCCACACAATCAAAGGCTTTAGCATAGTCAATGAAGCAGAAGTAGATGTTTTTCTGGAACTCCCTAGCTTTCTCCATGATCCAGCGTATGTTGGCAATTTGATCTCTAGTTCCTCTGCCTCTTCGAAATCCTGCCTGTACTTCTGGTAGTTCTCGATCCACATACTGCTGGAGTCTAGCTTGTAGGATTTTAAGCATAACTTTACTAGCATGAGAAATGAGTGCAATGGTGCGATAGTTTGAACATTCTTTGGCACTGCCTTTCTTTGGAATTGGAATGTAAACTGATCTTTTCCAATCCTGTGGCCACTGTTGAGTTTTCCAAATTTGCTGGCAAATTGAGTGTAGCACTTTTACTGCATCGTCTTTTAAGATTTTGAATAGCTCAGCTGGAATACTGTCACCTCCACTAGCTTTGTTGTTGCTCAGCTTTTCTAAGGCCCACTTCACTTCACATTCTAGGATGTCTGGCTCGAGGTCAGTGACCACCTCATTGTGATTATCAGGGACGTTAAGCTCATTCTTGTATAGTTCGTCTGTGTAATTTTGCCATCTCTTCTTAATCTCTTCTGCCTCTGTTAGGTCCCTGCCATTTTGGTCCTTTATCATGCCCATTTTTGCATTGAACGTTCCCTTCATCTCTCCAATTTTCTTGAAAAGATCTCTGGTCCTCCCTATTCTATTGTTTTCTTCTATTTCTTTGCACTGTTCATTTAAGAAGTCATTCTTATCTCTTCTAGCTATTCTCTGGAATTCTGCATTTAATTGGGCGTATCTTTCTTTTTCTCCCTTGCCTTTCACTTCCCTCCTTTCCTCAGCTATTTGCAAAGCTTCCTCAGACAGCCATTTTGCTTTCTTGCATTTCTTTTTCTTTGGGATGGTTTTGGTTGCTACCTCTTGTACAATGTTGCGAACCTCTGTCCATAGTTCTTCAGGCACCCTGTCTATCAGATCTAATTCCTTAAATTTATTTGTCACCTCTACTGTATATTCAACAGGGATATGATTTAATTCATACCTGACTGGCCTAGTGCTTTTCCCTACTTTCTTCAGTTTAAGCTTAAACTTTGCAACAAGAAGCTCATGGTCTGAGCCACAGTCAGCTCCTGGTCTTGTTTTTATTGACTGTATAGAGCTTCTCCATCTTTGGCTGCAGAGTACATAGTCAATCTGATTTCTGTGTTGACCGTCTGGTGATGTCCATGTGTAGAGCCGTCTCTTGGGTTGTTGGAAAAGGGTGTTTGCTATGACCATCGTATTCTCTTGACAAAATTCTATCAGCCTGTGCCCTGCTTCATTTTGTACTCCAAGGCCAAACTTGCCTGTTATTCCGGTTATCTTTTGGCTTCCTACTTTAGCATTCCAATCCCCCATGATGATAAGGACATCATTTTTTGGTGTTAGTTCTATAAGGTGCTGTAGGGCTTCATAGAACCGGTCAATTTCATCCTCTTCAGCACCGGTGGTTGGGGCATAGACTTGGACTACTGTGATATTGAATGGTTTGCCTTGGATTCGAACTGAGATCATTCTGTCATTTTGAGGATTGTATCCCAGTATTGCTTTTCCTACTCTTTTATTGACTATGAAGGCTACTCCATTTCTTCTGAGGGATTCTTGCCCGCAGTAGTATACCTGATGGTCATCTGAATTAAATTCACCCATTCCTGTCCATTTTAGTTTGCTGATACCTAAGATGTCAATGTTCAGTCTTGTCATCTCTTGTTTGACCACGTCCAGCTTTCCTTGATTCATGGATCTTACATTCCAGGTTCCTATGGAGAAAAAATCTTTACAGCATCGGACTTTCCTTTCACTACCAGACATATCCACAGCTGAGCGTCCTTTCGGCTTTGGCCCAGTCGCTTCATTCTTTCTGGCGCTACTAGTACTAGCCCTCTGCTCTTCCCCAGTAGCATATTGGACGCCTTCCGACCTGAGGGGCTCATCTTCCAGCGTCATATCGTTTTGCCTTTTGGTACTGTCCATAGGGTTTTCATGGCAAAGATACTGGAGTGGGTTGCCATTTCCTTCTCCAGTGGATCACGTTTTGTCAGAACTCTCTGCTATGACCTGTCCGTCTTGGGTGGCCCTGCACGGCATAGCTCATAGCTTCATTGAATTACGCAAGCCCCTTCGCCACGACAAGGCAGTAATCCATGAAGGGGTCCAGTTCTGTATATACTAACAATTAATTCCCTTTTGACAATTTTTTCCATTCTTCATCAATTTAAAACTCACACATAAGAAAACTTAGATATTTGTGTGTAATTTCCTCTATATTTGTTTGTTTGTTTTGTTTGTTTGTTTTTTTTGAGGGCAGCTTCTGAGCTAAGAACGATTCTGTAAAGTTCAGGAAAGTATTGAATCCAGAATTCAAATTCACAGAATTATCCTGAAAGTAGATTTGCTTAGGCTGCTTAAGAAGGTAATGCAAGTAGAATTCTCCATATCCCTCTTGCAGGCACAAAGCAGCTTACTTTATGCAGCTGCTTAAGAAGTTGCCCTGGATTTTTTGTTGCCGTTGTTGGGGAAGAGGGTATCAGATCCTTCTGCTCTATGTCTGATCCTGATTAAACTGATCACTGCTACTAAGAGTTTTCATAGGATTCTACACTAGTAAAGTTTTGTATAGTTTACCCTAACTACAGTCACTGTTAGAAGCAAAGAATAAAGAATAAACAACGTGAACTGATACATGCTTGTTACATAGCAGAATATTGCTCTTCATTTACAATTTTCCTGCAATTGCATAATTAACATAGCATGTGTACAAGTTTATCTTTTTCTTGTTAGACAATAGTCAGTTAATTTTTAAGTCTGGATCTTTTTTAGGATCTTTTTTACATTGTTGATATCTTAATGTTATTATTTAATATTTGCTTGTTTGTTTCTGATCTTTGATCATCATAAAACTGTATCTTAATGTTATATTAATAAATTATTAAAATTAAATCAGTATGGTACTTCCCTCAGATAATTCTATAGCACATTTGTGTTCATTATAATTAATCTTTTAGCACAGGAAGTTGTCTTTGATGTGATTCATGATCAATACACAGGTCAAACTGTATGGAAATGAGGTGGACTTCATAAAAAAAAAACAAAAACCTAACGCACAATATCAAAGCACAGCCCACTCCAAAGACATTACATACTTCTTAGTTGTTTCTGGCATCTATAATTGCTTGACATTCTTCCAAATAATTAATTTTAAGAACATATGTTTATTTCTGTTTAATTTCAAAAGTAAATAGCTAAATCAAAGGATCAGCTGCCTCTGATAAATAACAAACAAAAAAGCCAGAAAATATTGTCCTAATTGATTGGTTCTCCTATAAAACTTAAATTCAAGGTGTTAAAATTGATTTTTCACCGTGGGGAAAATGGGAGGCCATCCCACCTGTTATTCTGCCTGAAGATTTATTTAAGTTGGGACATTAGAGAAACCTGGACAACAAAGGCAATGGCAAACTACTTCCGCTTTGTTACCAAGAAAATTGACTGTGTTCTTGTGCAAATTGTTTTATGATTTTAATGGTTTTAAATGTTTCTGATGGTTTTTTAAAATATATTTTATTATTTTTTTACAATAACATTCTTTAGTGCTTTGTAAACAGCGTGTTGTCTGGGTTAATAAGTTTAAAAAACAATCAATAATAATTAATTTCTATAGTTCCATAATCAATATATTAATTAATGATATATTTCTTTGATCTTCTCTTTATCCAATAATATTCTCCTTTTGTCAAGATTAAGCAAGTATTATTCTTAAAATTCAATACATATAAAGTTAAATATAAACATTTTTCTTGTTTTTGTACAAATAACAGTAACATCAGCATATAGCATCTTTTCTTATCAATTTATATTTCAGTTGTGTTTATAAAAGTCATCTTAAGTCACTATATGTCCTGTTGTCAAGATTTTTATTGAAGCTTAATTTCTCCTCTGTATTCAAACCATTCTTATCAGTCATAATTTTCTCAAAGTTAATAACCTTTAAAATATCCAACCTTTTCATTCATGTGCACCATCCCAATATTTTTACTTTTCTTATAATATAGAAATTGGTATACTACTTATATATCTTGTCTCTCTTACTGTGAGACCCCTTTATATCCATAGTTTATCTATTCTTTTAACTGTATTCAAACTGGTGTTTAACCATACATCTGGTAAGTCACATCAAATCTCTCTTATCCTAGGTCCTCGAGAAAGCCAAAAACCACGTCAAACATTGAGCTAATTGTGCAACCAACTATAATACATCATTTGGATTTTAATTATGTTGGAAGGCCACAAAAGTGTTAGCTACCATCCCCTTGGTGGGAAGGGTACTCCACTGAGAATGTCTTGCAATAAGAGGGACTGGAAGGTTCTCCTGTTCATGTAGCAAGAAATAATTTATTTAGAAAAGATGGCCTTTAGATACCTAGGCCCTTCATACATAAATGGCATGGGCCCGGGTTATTTTAGGGAGCACCTGCTGCCAGCATCAACTTTCCATCGTCCTGTGCGCTCCCATAGGGAGGTCCTCCTTAGGGTGCCGCCGGTCAGGGAATGCCGGCGGGTAATCCCCAGAGGGAGGGCATTCTCTGTGGGCACGCCTGCCCTTTGGAATGATTTACCTGTGGAACTCCGGACTGCCCCCGACCTGCGCTCATTTCGCTGGGACCTGAAAATCTGGCTTTTCGATCTATCTGGCCTGGACTGAGGGGGTTTTAGTTTCAAGTTTTTAACATTGTTTTATTTTTGGGCTATTAATTTAATTCTTTTAAATTCCATTTGTTATCTTAATTTTATATTGTCTTTTAAATATTGCCCTGTAAACCGCCCTGAGTCCTTCGGGAATAGGGTGGTATAGAAAACTAATTAAATAAAAAATAAAATAAATAATAACCAATACCTCAAACTCCACTCATAAATACCATCAACCAATGCAGCTTTGATATATTGTTGCAGTTCTGATACAGTCCAGTAAGCATTTTGGCTACTGTATCTGGACCAATTGTAATTTTTAGCAGGTTTTTAAGAGCAGCCTCCTGTATATCAAATTATAGTAATCCAACTGACAGGTGTGTAGAGCGTGAGAAGGCCTAGTGTTGAAGTGGAATCCTGGTAACTACATGAATTTTTCTTAGCAGAATTTGCTATTTTCTTTTTCTTGATTTATACAACCCTCTAAAAAGAATCTTTAAAGCGTCTTTCCCCCCCTTCTACATTGTGAAATAAAATAAAATAAGGCACATCTTTTAAAATTTACAACCATACATTTTCAATAGAAATATTTTTTAATTAACTGTCAAAAATCAAACTCAAACAATAGTTGTAGCCGATCAGTTAACCTGTGTGGTCACTGAAAATTAACGAAATCAAACATACTGTAACTTCAGGCTAAATGTTGATGGAGTCTGACTTACCCTAAGCTTCAAATAAATGACCACAGCTTATATAATCCAAGTACTAGCTCATTAATTCCCTTGTCCCTCTGATCATTTAATATATTCGATAGGAATCAATTGACCATGTCTGACAGTCTTCCCCCCCCCCCATTGCTTCTCATCTTCTCATTAATTCTTTGTGGGCAGAAACGAGTTTACTCTTGATCACTTTCCTGCATCTTTAAGGTTGCTGTTGGTTCATCTTGTTTTGTTTTCAGATGTGCTTCTCTGATTGTTTCTAACAAATAGATGGCAAAGTCAGTCTGATTAAGAAGAATGTTGGCTGCTTGGAGAAGATTTATGGTAAGAGATTGCTGGCTAAAAGTAAAAAGTAAGACTGATAGATCAATGCCATTACATGCTTTGTCTGATTGGCCACCACTGATGACACACATTTGTTATATTTATATGCTGTACAGGTAGTCCTTGACCTACCACAATGGACCTCAAAATTTCCACTGCTAAGCAAGACAGTTGTTAGCTGAGTTATGCCCCATTTTACAACCTTTTTGCCACAGCTGTTAAATAAACGACTGCAGTCATTAAGTGAATTATGCAGTTGTTGACTTTGCTTCTTGGACGCCAGCTGGGAAGGGTTACAAATGGTGATTACATGACCCCAGGACAGAGCAAATGTCATCAATACTTGCCAGTTGCCAAGCGCTTGAATTTTGATTGCGTGTCCATGGGAAGGCTTGCAATGGTTGTAAGCATGAAAACCTGTCAAAATTCACTTTTTTTTCAGTGCCCTTGTAACTTTGAATAGTCACTAAAAAAATGGTCTTTAAGTCAAGAAGTCCTTGACTTACAACAATTCAGTTAGTGACCACTTGAAGTTATAGCAGCACTGAAAAAAATGACTTATGACCATTTTTCACACTTATGACCATTGCAGCAACCCCAGGGTCATGTGATTTACATTTGCTTGCTTGACAACTGACTCACATTTATGATGGTTGCAGTGTCCCTGGGGTCACGTGATCACCTTTTGTGATCTTTTGACAAGCAAAGTTAATGGGGAAACCAGATTCACTTAACTTTTGGGTTACTAATTTAAGAACTGATTCACTTAACAAATGTGGCAAAAAACATCATAAAAAGTCATTTAACAAATTTCTCACTTAGCAACATAAATTTTGGGCTCAGTTGTTGTAAATTGAGGACTACCTGTATAGTACTTATCCAATGCAGCTAAATAAAATTATGATTGATTAACTATAATGAAGTGCACTAGATGTTCTGTGTTTTTTTTCCCTCACAGCACTCTTAGAAGATTGGGCCCATAGATATCAAAGAAGATGTCTATTGATTGTGTTCTCCTGCAACAAAACATTGTCAGGTTTTGGAGAGCTATTGACAGGACATCACATACTAGATGTTTATAGGTAAAAAAAAAATATCCTGTTTTTTTATAAAAAAGATTGCATAAATATTGACAGATTATTTAAACAGAAATCACCCAAGAATAAAGGTGCAATAAGCAAAATTAGAAAACAATTACTAATAAAACATCAGTAAAACAAACACACACACACACACACACACACACAAATACAGCATATGTTCTCTCCTTTCCATTTATTTCCTGAACTGTTAACCACTATCTAAATATTTGTACTGCACTTTGAATGTTAAGTACTGAAGATTACTGCTAGCATCTGTTAAAGTGAATTCATGTACTGTTTTTTATTTGCCTCTGTTTTCCTAAAATATGGGTACCAAAGGTCTGGATTTGGCTTGCTGTGTATTATTGCTGTTGGAATTTAGTTAGGCTTCTATTCTGAATATATATTTAGCCCTTGCTGCATATTGTCCACTATCTCTCTTTGGTCCAGTGAGAGCAGCCATTTGGCAGAGCCCAAAGATACATTCTGTTTCTATTCATTGCTATCACTAAACTTAAATGGAAGAATTACATCCTTAGACTGAGATTGCAAAGGGGGTGTTAATGGTATCCCTTAAATTTGGGTTACCTAGAATTCATCATTCAGTTTTGAGATCCTGAACCCAGTTAGGGATGTCATCACCGTGACATAGTACAAATACTCCACAACTTATGACCACAATTGAGATCTAGTTACCAAATGCCCAAACTGTGATTGTGGGGATGCTGCAGATATAAGTGGGAGGACCTGTTGTAAGTCACCTTACAACTAAATAAATGGTTGAAAATTGAGGACCTGTATTCTTAGAAGCAGAGGGAGCTCTAATTCAGGTGAAACTGCCCATTTATCCTAGTATTGCAAATTCTTATTGGCACTAGATGTCCCTTGATCAGGAGAAGACCTGATCATATAATTTGCTTTATGGTCCTTTTAAGATTTCAGATTGGATTGATCTATCTAGGATAGTCTTGAGGCATCACATGTGCACTGATACAAACAAATGATGTTTCTTTATTTTTATGTTGATTTTTTAAAATATATTGTGGTGATGAAGTCATCTATTGAACAATGCAAAAGCACAAAATAAACTTTCTGGGGGTGGGGGGAATGGGAGAGAAGAAACTTCAGACATTGACATTGATGGTGTCTATTTTCAATTGTCAAGGCAGAAACAGTTAGAAACCTTTATTTGGAAATAAATGCATTTTACTTGTCACAGCAAAGCAACTTTTTAGTGAACAAAAAACTATGCTTTTTGAGTTGAAAATGTGTTATAAAGTGACATCTTTGTCAGACTGTTAAGTATGCGAAATCTGCATTTTAATAAGAAGTGAACATTTACCAGATCAAATACAGTGTGAGATGCATGAAAGATTTAACTTATCCTGCTATAGAAATCCTATATTTATGGAATCAAGTCTGTATGTTGCTGTCATTATTTCCTATTTTTTTCAGTTACACAGCAGTTTCTTCAACGTTAGTTTACACATTAATACCGTACCTATGAAATTGGGATCTTGCAACCAAATAATCAGGTTTTTTGGGGGGGAAAGATTGGTTTCTGTAGTTCAGATAAAATCAAGAAAGTTATATAATAAGAAAATGCCACCCTACTTAATATAGGAATAATCTGTTGAAAACAAAGGATATTGAATAAATGTAAATTTTAATAAATGTTTGTCCAGTAATTGTCACACATTGATTCTTTCATCAATGTATTCTATTTTGTATCCACATTAAGGTATGTGTTTATTTGCAAATTCATAAAAATAGGCATTTGAACACATCTTTAAAATCAGCAGATTTTGTCACATCTGTGCAATTGGCAACTTTTTTTGAGTGCACCCTTTTAATGTACAGTACATTTATTTATTTGCACTGAAATCTATATTGCAAGATTAACATCTAAAGATAAATGTATTATGAATATGTTAGCCCAGGAGTATGTATCATCTTGTAAAAAGAACGTGTGTCTCATGACTTGTATTGTTTTTATCAATGTACTAAATACAAAGAAAAATAAAAATAGGAAATTAAGGGAAGTAAAAAGAGAAGGGGAAAGAAAATATGAGGTACAAGGGAAGAAAGAAAAAAGCATTGACTTCTGAATCTTTTTAGCATGGTACAAGACAACAAAATTAAAAGGGACATGTGGTTGGATTGAACGTGCAAATGCTAAGAGAGAGAAGATATCAGATAAACATCACTATTTTACCTTTGCTTGGACACCAAAAGTGATTTGAGCTAGCTGCTACTGCTTGCTTGCTTTGTTGCTAAGTAATGTAACAAACATTGACTTGATTTTTCTTGGTATCTTCTGTATCCTGATTCCAAAGAGGAAAATTGAACAAAAGGTACCAGCTTAAATAAGGTAGGCATAATGGCAAAGCAGTGCAGGAAATAAAATCAACAAGTGACTGTTTGGTGAGTATTGTTAAATGCCTTTCTAAAGGAAGAATTTGCTATAGACTGATCCTTTAGACTCTAGAGCTTAAGTACCTGAGAAATGACAAAAGGTTGTCCTCTGAGATTTATCAAGCATACTATGAGTCTTATTATCTCTAAAGGAAGAATTAGAAAGTTGGCAAGTCTTCTCTTAATCAGAAGGAAGACAACTAAGGAAAAATAATTATACTGTTTGCTCACGAGGCAGGTGTCCTGTCTGCAATATGATTGAACCACCAAGTTGGCATCCAGAGTGAAATAAAAACTGAAAATAATTAATTATCAATAGAATATAATCCAAAGCTAGGTCAAGAATCAGTTTCCAAAGTAGGGAGAAACATTAAACTTTGCCTATAAGCAGTCCATCAAGATCCAAGAATCAAATCTAGCCTTTCAACCAATCTAGGCTAATAAATCTCATTCCAGTCCTAAAGTCAGAAGACTATGCTTTCACCTGCTTCCAGTATGTGTGTATGTATGTTGTTGGTGTCTCTCTGTTTGTATGCCTTCAGGTCTTGACTCCTAGAAGCTGCCTGGACAGGTCACTGCAGTTTTCTTACCAAGGGTTCAGAAGTGGGCTGAGACAGTGAGTGGTTCAAAATCACAAGCTGGCTTTGTTCCTCAGGCAAGACCTGAACTCACTGACTCTCTTTTGCTTTCAGAGCAGGTGGTAAATCCATGGGTTAATTCTCATCCACTAATATATTCTGAGCAAATTCAATAATCTCTTCATTGGATCTCATAAAGCTGTTTGATACTTCTTTGGGGATCTTCAAACAATGGACATGTCTGGTCCATTTCGTTCAGACCATCTGTGAAGGCAGAAACACTTACTGATTTGTTCTAGTGCTTCAAATACAAAGACAATAAACAGGGCAATGTTTATATTTGTGTATGCCTATAACACTTTATTTTTTTTAAAAAAGTCATATTATTATTGTTTAGAAATTCAGTAGTTTTTTTAAGGTCACAGGTGAGTAGCCTGTAGCTCATGAATGCCTGTACAACAAAGCTAGTATATGATTCCTTTAAAAAAGAAAGAAGGAAAATAAAACTGGCAGCATTTGTACAAATTAATGCATAAGTATGTAAGAGCATTGCACAAAACAAGAATCATATCGATTACCAGAACTTGATAAAATAGATATTAAAAAAATAGTTTTTCATTTTCCAAACTTGGATGCAAATTATACTGTATAAGGGAATGCATTTTTATGATAGACTTAATTTTTCTCATAATTACATGCACAGTTGTGCCTCCCTTGAGGCAGCTTTAGTTTTACTTTATAAAATATATGACTCTTGGTAATTTTAATACCAGTATGAATTATAAGTTGAGTTACAAGCTGAACACTGAGAGTAACTGAATATTCAGATCTATTTAACTGAAAATGGGAGATACATTTGTTTCAAAGGAAAAAGGAGATTTAGTACTTTGGTGTTTTTTTCAATCTTTTAATATGTAAAATGCTTTTCATTCAGAATAAAATATCCTTCCTCTTGGCCTGACAGTCTGCAGGAGCTTAACACAGTCAACCAAAACATTTTCAGTCTGATTCATACTCTATAACAGGGGTGTCAAACTGCCGGCCCATGGGCCGGATGCGTCATCCAGAAGCCACGTCCACCCCATTGCCGGCAATGACAAAACAGTCCCGATACATTTTGCGATGTCACGTGACATCGCTAGTTTGACATGTCTGCTCTATAAGATTTCATTCCTCCTTCCTCCTTCCTTTTTCCCCCCCTACAAATATGAATTCCTTCATTTAATATACAGGTATAGTTGGTTTTATATATAGTTATGTTATATGTAGAGACGTAATGAAGTAGGATACATACAATTCTAGAAAAAAACAACATATACTGTAGTGTAGTCTCAGCAGTTGTGACTTTGTGATCCAAATACATTCATACTATGGAGTATGACATCTTATTTATTTATTGGATTTATATTCCAATCTTTTTTTTACTTTCACCTTAAAGTAGCTTCTAAACTTGACCAGCTTTATGTTCTCTATATGCATAATAAAGGTCAGAAAATGTATTTCTCCTCTAGTGCTAGTGGAATTTGACTTTCCTCTTCTTTTGTGCCATAATAATTGTCCTTCATTCCTCCTCTCCCAAACCCAAATAGCCTTGGGATTTTGGCAAGTATAAGGAAGAATTCAAACATTTGACTGCAAAACTAATTCAGAAGATATACAAGCAGGCTCTTACAATGAATGTTTAGAATGGGAATGGCATTCCCACTTGAATTCTACTTTGCATTTGGTACTTTATCAAACTCTCTCCAGTAAGATGCCTATGTATTCTGCTTAGTTATTATTTTCATTATAAATGAAAATAAAAACCCAGAACACATGGAGTTCTTGCAGGGCAAAATCTAGAGATAGTAAGTGACAAGGCCATCAATATATTCAAATTCCACTTGTATTTATAGATGAGAGTGATAATGCTTTGATCTATGTAGAAAGGTAAGCACTTCATCATATGCTGACACTCCAGTACCTGCCAACAAATTAATGTTGGCTTCCCTGGCTGAATGTTAATTCTGGACAGACATGCAGCTGTAAACCAGACAGGCTAACTGAATTTCCCTTAAAAAATCTCCATGCACTTGAGAAAGCCAGACAAGATAGAGTGACCATTACTTTCAGTTATTAACTGTTAAAGAAGAATCAGATAATAATACTGTTTCATGGAGATTCCTTGAAACTGAAAAAGCAATATTAAAACCCTTATTAAGGCTTTCGAAGTAATGATCCTGTACAGTATGAATGTACAGTTTGCCATGCTTGCACTTTATCCATAATAGCTGTGATAAAGAGTTATATTTGATAGCATCATACTATGGGAGAAGAGTGAAATTTCCAAATTGTATCTTATCAAAATTGCTTTCCAATGTACTATATAAAGGTGCTTTATAAAGATGCAAACTTTATAAAGATGCAAACATGGTGTTCCTTACTTTGATACTCTTCAGATATGTTGATTATTAACTTGCATAATTTTCAGAAGCCTGACTAATGGCTGAGAAGGATAAGAGCTTAAATCCAACGCAACAGGATTGTATTGGATAACACATTTTTTTTGTCTATAGAATTTTTCAGCAGACATCTTTCATAAGTGAGAAATTGTAAGTTGATTAAAAATTTGATATACATTCAAGAAACATTTTTATATATATTTCTGGTGCTAGCCAGTTTTAGCATTTTACTGCAGACATAGTATATAAATTCAGTCATTGCCTTTATTAAATTAATGCTATCTATTTTAAAATATTTTAATAAGATAATTACCTGTGTTTCCCCAAAAACAAGACCAGGCCTTATATTTTGGAGGGGACCAAATGACCCATTAGGGCTTATTTTCGGGGGATGTCATATTTTGCAGCTGCCCACCCATTTTCTCCCAATGTCCCACTTGCCCATGGCTGCACTGGCTTACAGGGCTTCCCAGAGCAGATGCTTGGAAGGTGAGAGAAGTGCCTGAAGAACCTGCCTTCAGGTGAAGAGGAGAGCAGCATGGACAGGTGAGGGAAGCTGAAGGATGGGGCAGCACAAACCTCCCCTGCCACCTCCCTCCACCTGCCACACTCTTTCCTTTTGCAAGCAAACAAAGCTTCCAGTCTCCCTCAGTTATCTGTTCTGTTCCAGCATACGACCAGCCCTGTTTGAATGTCAGGGACAAACCCTTTTTATAGTCAACAGGCTGGAAAAACCCAACCAAATTTATTTACAAAGAAATCAAAAGTTCAAACAAGAGTTAAACCAAAAGTTCAAACAAGAGTTAAACAGGAATAACAGACCAGGACTCAAGCAGAAGATCTTCAAACGGTTGCCTTCAGCAACCAGCACCTTCCACAAAGCCTGGAAAGCCCATTGTTCTGGAGCATCCCACTGAAACCAAGTCTTCTTCTGCAGGAGCCGAGTGAGGGGGGCTGTTAGAGTAGCAAACCCAGGGATGAAAGCCCGATAGTAGTTGGCAAACCCAAGAAGCCTCTGAACATCCTTCACACGATGTGGGGGTTGCCAACTCTACAAAGACTCGACCTTAGTCGGTTCCATGGCGATGCCCTCAGGAGAAATGTGGTGATCCAGAAAATCAATGGTCACCCGGTAGAACTGGCACTTCTCCAATTTAGCATATAGCTGATGTTCTCAGAGTCGCTGCAAGACCTGACGGAGATGCTGATGGTGCACCTCTCGCAACAGGGAGTAGATCAGGATGTTGTCCAAGTAAATCACGACAAACTGATCTAAGAAATCCTAGAAAATATCGTTCATGAAATGCTGGAACACGGTGGGGCCGTTGGTCAGGCCAAACGGCATCACCGTGTATTCAAAGTGTCCATATCAAGTACCAAATGCCATCTTCCACTCATCACCCGACTGAACTCTGACAAGGTTGTAAGCTCCATGCAAGTCCAGTTTCCTGAAGTTGTTTGCCTCTTGGAATCGGTCCAAGAGTTCGGGGATGAGGGGCAGTGGGTAACGATTGTGCACCGTGATGGCGTTTAATTTTCTATAATTGCAGCAAAGCTGCAATTCGCCAGACTTCTTTTTGATGAAGAGCACGGGTGCACACACTGGCGAGGACAAGGGGCAGATGAAACCCTGAGCCAAATTCTTGTCAAGAAAGTCCTGTAATGCAGCCAACTCAGGGTCTGACATGGAGTACAAATGCCCCACTGGGAGAGGTGCATCAGGGACTAAATCAATGGGGCAGTCATAGGGCCTGTGCGGGAGTAATTGATCCACCTCTGTCTCGCTGAACACATCAGCATAATCAGTCAGTTCGGAAGGCAAGGAAACCCCTGGGAAACCCTCTGCCTGGCCGGCACAGATATGGTGGGTGTGGTCCACGCACTGCAAGCTTGGGAAGGTGACCAAGTTCTGTGACCAATAGATCTGTGGGTAATGCATCCGAAGCCACGCCAGTCCCAAGACCATGGGGAAATGCAGATCTGAGGTGATATAAAACTGGATGGCCTCCTCATGGGAACTGATGGCCATACACAACAGTTGCGTGGTAGCCTTAATTGTCCCAGACAGGAGCACTCAACCATCAATAGTCTCCACTAACATGGGTGGTTCCACCGGGCACTGGTAAACAGCCCATTTGGCCACAAATGCTAAGTCCATCAAATTTGTGGTGGCCCCAGAGTCAATTAAGGTATGGATTGGAATCCCTTTCGGCTTTCTGGGGAAGATCAGATGTGCCTCCAATATCAGATGCCATGGAGGTCCACAGGCAGCATCGGAAAGGCTAAATCCTGGCTAAGCAGCCGAAAATCACTGATATAGCCCTGTAGGGGGTGTCGACCTTGCCTCAGAGCTTTCAGGCATTGGGTAGCAGTCTGTGTCTTTATGGGGTCTTCATACATCAGATGCATATGATTACAAAACCCCACAAAGTTGTCCAACAATGGACTAGGTTGGGCCAACAGAGTGTGCCCCAACGAGCTGCATCACCAGAGAGAAGGCTTAACACAAACCCTACCTTATCCCGGTCAGTGGGGAAATCAGCTGCTCTCATGCTGATAAATAGTTGGCATTGTCCCAGGAAAGCAGGAAACATATCTGGATTGCCATTAAATTTTTTCGGCATCGCAACTTGGCATTTTCTCCTGGGTGGTGGTGATGGTGGTGGTAGTGGTGGGGGTGGTGCAGCATGGATCTGTGCTTGTAATTGAGCCACCTGAGCTGCAAACAAAGTGAGTTGCTGGGTGAGCTGGGCATTCTCAGCATGTAGCTGCTTCATAATAGTAAGGGGTGGGAGGCTGAAGGCAAACTGTTCTGTTCCAGCCTACGACCGGCCCTGTTTTATAGTCAACAGGCTGGAAAAACCCAACCAAATTTATTTACAAGGAAATCAAATGTTCAAACAAGAGTTAAACCAAAAGTTCAAACAAGAGTTAAACAAGGAATAACAGACCAGGACTCTAGCAGAGGATCTTCAAACTGTTGCCTTTAGCAACCAGCACCTCCCACACCTTCCCCTTTTATCAGCAGTCCCAAGGCATGGCTTCTCATTGCCTTCTCCTCCTCTCACTGAGTTGCCTCATTGCCTTTCTCTGTTCTACTCTGCTGGATTGCCTCCTGCTCCTAGTGTCCCTGAATAGATCCAGCTGTGAATCATCTATGTCCAATACCTCATGCTCACACGGCTGAGTCTGATGAGGAACATGATGGGAGGGACCAGGCTGAGAGTCCTGCAGTGCATCAGAGCCTCCCTCTGATACCAAAGGCTCTCCAAACCCCTCTTCGTCCTCCTCTTCAGAATCATCACACTCAGCTGCCAGTATCACAGGCTGACGCTGAATCACAACACTATTCATGAAAAGTGTTTGGGCACCTATGGGGCATTTGGAAATGAAGCAATTCACTGTCAACTCCCCCCTGGCTCTGAAATGGTGGAGGGGGACCAGGTAAGGTGACTGAGCCTCCCCTGGCCATCCTTCATAGCATGGCAGTCTGGCTCAGGAGGGGAGTGAAAGGGAAGAAGTGGGTGGCAGGTGGGTCATTGAACAGGTGAAGATAGGTCAAGGGGGAGTGGCCTGGATATGGGGGCCTTGAGGTAAGTGGGTGCAGGCATGTGGGGCAGCTCTACACAACCCCACCTGCCTTGTCTCACCTTATGGCAGCAGCATTGGTGCTATGTGTGCTCTCCCACCCTGTTGTGGCAATAAGCAATCAGACAGTGGGACAGAATGGGTGGGCTCTTAACTAGGCTTATTTTGGGGGTAGGACCTATATTAGGCACATGCCAAAAATTCAGGCTAGGGCTTATTTTCCCGGTATTTTCAGGGAAACATGATAGTTTAATTAAGTCATGAGAATAGTGAAATAAACCTAAGTAAAATTTTGCATTATCATAATATCCTAAATAACAACCATCAAGTTAATATTCCTTTTAAAATCACATAATTAAAATACAACATATAAAAGCCAAAGATATACCCTTTGATTTAGATAAGGAACTCACTTGCTGGACTATATCAATGGACAGAAAAATTAAACCCAAACTCTAAATATTTTGTTTTTCTTACTGAAAATGAAGACTTTCTTGAAATCTTTTCAAATTTACAAGGCAATGTTTTTATTATCTGGATATCAAGATTAACAGAAAAGCACAGGTGCAATGAAGTCTGGAAAGCAAAGGCTTACAACGAACAAAGAGTTGCAACAGAAATCAAGGACAATATAAAAAGTTTCTTCCAACATATTAACAACAAGAAAAAGTCAAGGAAACTGTAGGTCCACTAAAGAGAGAAGATGGCAAGGAAATTACAGGCAACAGGGAGAAAGCAGAGCTGCTCAAGTCATACTTTGTGTCAGTCTTCACACAAAAAGAAACTATAGCCCAACACAACAAAAAAAACCACTGCAAAAAACATACTAGAAACAAAAATTAAAATAAGCAAGAATGGTAAGGGAACACCTATCCAGCCTTGATGAATATAAATCACCAGGACCCTACAGAGTTCTGAAACAGCTGGCAGATGTTATCTCAGAACTGTTGCACCACATCTTTCATAAATCCTGGAGCACTGGAGAAGTACCTGAGGATTGGAAAAGGGCTGATGTAGTCCTCATCTTCAAGAAAGGAAAAAAAAAACAACCAGACCCAGGAAACTACAGACCAATCAGTTTAACATCAATACCTGGGAAGATCCTAGAAAAGATAATAAAAAAACAGATCTGCAAACAACTAGAAGCAAACAAAGTCATAACTGGTAGCCAGCATGGGTTTGTTAAAAACATCCTGCCAAACCAATCTTATCTCATTCTTCGATAAAGTGACTAAACTAGTAGACTAGTGAAATGCAGTGGACATAGTATATTTAGACTTCAGTAAGGCATTTGACAAAGTAGACCACAACCTACTCCTTGGTAAGTTAGAAAAAGGTGAAAGAAACAACATCACCACCAGATGGATCAGTAACTGAAAAACTGTACTCAAAGAATAGTCCTCAATGGCACTACATCCACATGGAGAAAAAAGCAAAGTCTTACATCTAGACAGGAAAAACCAAAGGTACAAATACAGATTGGGTGAGACCTAGCTTAAAAACCACAACTGTGAGAGGGACCCTGGAGTCCTAGTGGACGATCCCTTGACTATGAGTCAGCAGTGTGCAGCAGCAGTCAAAAAAGCTAATATAATCTTGGGTTGTATAAACAGAGGCATAGAATCAAGATCACACAAAGTATTATTACCGCCTTATAAAACCCTAGTAAGACTACACCTGGAATATTGTAGCCAATTTTGGTGCCATATCACAAAAAAGATATTGAGAGTTTGGGAAAAAAATCAGACAAGAGCAACTAAGATGATCAAAGGCCTGTAGACTAAAACATAGGAAGAATGGCTACAGGACTTGGGTTTGGTTAATCTAAAGAAAAGAAGAAAGAGGAGAGACATGATAGCAGTATTCCAGTATCTGAAGGGCTGCCACAAGGCAGAGGGGGCCAGGTTGTTCACCAAAGCACCAGAGGGAAGGATAAGGAACAATGGTTGAAAACTGATCAAAGAGAGAAGCAACCTGGAATTAAGGAGAAACTTCCTGACAGTGAGGACAATTAACCAGTGGAAGAGCTTGTCTCCAGAAATTGTGGGTGAAGAGACTAGACATTCACCTGTCAGAGATGGTATAGGTTTGAGCAGAGGGCTGGACTAGAAGACCTCCAAGGTCCCTTCCTACTCTACTCTACTCTACTCTACTCTACTCTACTCTACTCTACTCTACTCTACTCTACTCTACTCTATTCTATTCTATTCTATTCTATTCTATTCTATTCTATTCTATTCTATTCTATTCTATTCTATTCTAGCTAACCCAGAAGCAAAAAGTGACTTTCTATAATACCAAGAAGCCAGGTCGGTCAATCTTGAAAGCAACAGCCAAGCCTAAACTGGTGATCCTTTAATTCTGTCATCCCTTGACATTCTCCCAGAGGAAATGTTAGGAAAGAATCCTTTCACTCAGCTGCCAAAGAAGGATCAAACTATCATCCTCCAGATATGAAAGGAACTGAGACAGGCCTTGTCAGACCTGCATACTAATATAACTTCCTTCAAATCAGGTAGAATATCAGGTCCCAAATCTGTAATTCAGAACAACCAACTCAACAAATCTATTTTGTAAACACAACAGCTCTGACAGACTCCTGCAGTTTCTTAAAGGTAAACATGTAAAGAACTTCATTAAGCAGTTTGGGAATGGAGGGACCAGAACAGTGAAAACACTACAGATACCTAAATTAATGATCTCCTGCCAAATCCATCTTCAGCTCAATCCCTGGAGGATATTTGCATCTGTTAGGGAGAGATAATCCTAAAGCATTTTAATTTTAGTTCTGGAATGGTTGAGCTTAATTTGACCACTTCCATAACAAGGAGCTACTCTGAGCAATCCTGGAGTAAATATTGCTGAATTACATTTGCTACCTTGAAGGATCTTTGAATTCATATTAATGAAATACAACAGGTTGGAATTCCAAAGAAACACTGCTTTCAACTTCTAAAGGAGTTTGATTTTCTCTTCTTCTTTTGTAAGAAAGCAAGAATATGACTCTGTGAAGACAGAGGGATACTTATCCTTCGCACTTCAAGTAACTCCTAGCTTGAAAGGAGGCCAAGAACTACCGAATGCCTCTGTGCCCATTCATTGTAATTCTCTGGCTATCAGTATATAGCTAAAGACTGGGACCAGATCCTTAAATCTTTCACCAAATTAATGATTATTTTCTTCCTACTGGCTGCTTACAAATAAACAAACAAAATCATTGTATTCACCTGTTATACTACTTATTAGAATTGCATTTCCAGCTCCTAAGCTAAAACTAATTTTAACAGTAGATTTTCAATGTCAGGATGAGCCTTACTGGTGATTTTTTTTCTTCAAAATTTCACAATATACCAGTGGATGAAGATTAATCTATGGCTTTGCCACCTGCTCCTGAAGCAAACAGAGGTAAGAAGGCTTCTGTTTTTGCTCCAATACCTAACCAGTGATATTGATTTTAAAAGTCAGAGTACTTATTTCAATTTCTTTTGAATAATTTTCAATTTTTAACATTTTATTTCACAGATTTCCCCCCCCCTTAGTCAAAAAGTCTCTTAGAACAGGTTCCAAATATTAGTGATGAGAAATTGCATTTTCTCAGACTTTCAGTGATACACGAAGGAAAAGAATGGTAAGGGAAGGGGCAATGAACAAACTCAGGCACAAGTTCTTAAAGTTTTAGTTCATATACCTGCAAGGAGAATAGGAAAACCCTGATTTCATGGCAAAAAAAAACAGATCCCAGCACAACCTGAAGACTCCTATTCTGTTTGGCATCTCTCACTTGGGATCCAATTGCCTTCTGTTGTTGTTCTTTTGCTTCCACAAGACTTCCAACTGTTTGTCTCCTGTTTCCTCAAGGCTGACAAGAGCTTGTGTCTGTTTATGTCCTTTAAGTACAACACTAAATGACTTCTTGTGTGCAGCAAGAAAATGCATTTCCCTAGTCTGATTCCTCCAACATATTCTGACTTGAATAAAGAGCAGCTCCCCCACATCATGAAAGTTTGTGGAGAGACTGGGAAAGGATTGGAAGGAAAAGTATAACCCAAAACATCAAGAAATAGATTTATCAACTGTCTGCTTATCTCATCATTGGCAACTTAACCCAGGTGATAAGAAAACTGAGAAGCAGTTTTTCAAATCATTTAAAGAGTCTCTACTTTAATTACTCACGGCAAACAAGGGTGAGAAATTCTACTCACAGTTTCTGAGATTCTATATTTACTCCAGTCTAGCATAAAGATTATATTAGCAAAATCTCTGTGGTTCTTTTTTTTTTTTTGCTTATTTGTTCTTATTCCTCCTTGGGCTGTCCATCGCCCAACCCCAAGTACACTGGTAAAAGGATTACCTAATTTCCAAATGTTATTCTACAAGGGATGTTATATCGTGTGGCTCAGTAGATGAATAAGAAACAAAGCGAAACATTATACAGTAATGTGTGGAAATGATGGAATTTTTTTCCCCCAAGTTAATTGTTACGTTGAGCTAATTGTGATGGTTCTTTCTACAAGAGCTTGGCAAAGATGATGAAAATCAGTGCTTTGAAACTGAGCCACACTATATGCAGTTTCATCTCATGCTCGTGCCTTCTTCCTTAACATAAAAATTCCCTGCCTTTATCTGCAAGGGAGTTAGAAAGAATGGACACAATATGCGTATGTATACAGACACTAAATTAATGATGGCAAATGCGTGACATGTGTGTCAAAGGTGGCACATCAGCATTCACCTAACAATAACTATTCTTGAAAGCATTCCCCATCTTCAGAATTTTTTTTTTGGGGGGGTGGAACAATGGGGTGTGTCCTTACATCTTCTGGACATTATATAAGAAGCCCATGCTCTCATGTGGCCTCCAGAGCTTCCAGAAGTTGTGCAAGAATAGGACATGATCTCATGAAGTTTCCTGATATAGGAGAAGAGCATTCTCCCCCAAGCTGCTTCAAAAATAAAGGCCTTCTGTGACCCAGAGCACCTCAAGTCAACTAGAGCCCTGTGAACAGAAAGAGAGCACAACTGAATGTAAGTGGTTTGTGACAGACCCTGGGGTTTTCTGAACCATGGGGGCAATCACAATGTTTCCTAAGGCTCACAAGCCTTGGAAAATGGTGCAAGGGAGCATTTGTGAGTGGCAGCAGTGGAACTAGGGTTGAGGTCATCACTAGGAAGTTAGGAAGCCTATAAATCATTTGTATGTCTAAATTTATTTTTTATTTTTATTTTTATTTTAATTCCATTTATATCCCGCCCTTCTCTGAAGACTCAGGGCGGCTTACAAGCTTAGCAGTGAATGAAGGGAAGGGAAGGGAAAGGATACTTTCTTCCAGTTAATGTGTTTATGAGCAGGCTGTAAGCTGTACAAGGCTTGCTTTATGCTGGAGATTTGAATGCCTTGAGAATGAAAGTTAGAAAGACTTTTTTTGTCTTTCTGATGATAATGAACTCTAAATTAGTGTTTTCCAAAAGGCAAATTATAATTCAGGAAGTTTGGGCTTGATATTCATCTCCCTCTATAAATATATACAATGTCAAGGAAGAAAATACTATATTCTATTTCAATCTCTAGGACTTATTAGATATCCAAGAATTAGCAGCCATAAATTATTTTTTAAGGAAATTGGTTACAAACATGAAACCAACCAGCATAAGCTTCTATTCTATATTTTTTCATATACAAATTTATCATCACATCCATCATGCCACATCAATTACTATTCATTTTTCCTACTTTAAAGATATATATAGCAGACCATAAATCACAAGTTACTGATGCCGAGAATCCAAATTGTGTACCCTAATTTCAGTGAATCTTTTTTTTTATTATTTCAATGAAGTTGTGAACTGAGAGGTTGTTTTTTTCCCCACTGCCAGCTTCCAACTATTTCACAGCTTGAAAACCTGTTAAATGTCCTTCTCTATCCAAAGTTTAACTGGTGGTGAGATTTCTGCAAACAGTTTGACTTCAGTGTTGTTGTTTTTTAAATAGTTCCAGAGAATATCTTAAATAATAATAATAGCTAGCTAGGAATAAGCATCTGATATTTAACCACCTGGGGCTTCAATCTTATACAATTTTTTTTAATTCCATTTATATCCCGCCCTTCTCCGAAGACTCAGGGCGGCTTACAAGCTTAGCAGTAGCCTAAGTAGCCTATTTTGGCATAATTAAGAATGAATTCAAGGAGGTTTACTTCTAAGATGTATAGAAGTGCATGATTTTTTAAATAAATATTTTATTAATTTTCTAATTTTACAATCATGAGTACTTAATAAACAATGTATTGTCTGGGTCCATTGGTAATTCAGTGGTACATATTAACTTTCTCAGTCTAGTTCCAATACTACACCATCCAGTGCTTCCTTGATCTTCTCTTCTTCTGGTGGCATGCATTTTTCCACACTGGGCAAATACAATTCTTGTTACTGTTAATACGTATACAATTAAATATAGACATCTTCATCACATTTTTCTGGTATTATACATAATAACAATAGTGTCAGTTTATAATATCTTTTCTTGCCAGAATACATCTCAATTGCATTTGCACTTAAAATCCATTTATTCAATCAATATTCTGTTTTTCCCACTTTTTAACAATTTTAATTTCCCATAAATGTTCAAAATATTTCTATCATTTATACTTTTCTCATAATAAATTATATTTGGGTAACCAAAAGCTACCCCTTATTCAAACCCTTTTAAAATTTTCATATTTCCCATCTCATACAAATATTCTACTTACAGATCCTATCCTTCTAATTATAGTAATACTTTTATTTCTAACAGTTATCTATTTTCTTAACCATATTCAAACATCTGTTTAATAGTATAATATCCCATCTAATAGGTCAACACCTCTATTTTCTTCAGTATTACTCTAGCTTTCTTCTTTTGCCAAATAACTTTCCATGTCAGTGCATTTGAATCATCAAGTAATTCTTCCTCTGTTTTTGTATATATTGTTTGAAATGAGGAAGAGAATTTGATTGAAGTATTTTTGGAAGAACACTCAACCCATTTATATTCATTAAAGAGCCTCCATCCTTCTCCTTCAGTTTTTCTTTTAATTTCTTGTTCGTTAATATTCAGCATTTCTCCTAACAGCACTATCATCTGTTCGATCAGCTCTTCCTTATCCTCAAATATGTTTCTTCCATTAGGTCCTCCATCTTTAGACAAGTGTTAAAGATGGAATACCCATTATGATTTTGTATGTAGTCTTTATAGTCCAATAAAGACTATAACACAGATAAGCAGCCCAAGAGTTTTTTTTTCCCTTTCCCAGCTGCAGTCTGCAAAAGTGAAAGTTTCCAGGAACAACAAAGAATCTTATCTAAGTCCAGGCTTCAAGCTAAGTTTCCTTTAAGCATAATAAATTGTAGTGCCAACAAGGGTCCCCTCCTTCTTTGTCACCTCTCCAGGGTGACTTTTAACCCTTTTTAGGGTCCTCAGTGGGGCAAAATTGAACATGGAAACGGAGCCTCACCTTCCTGCACCCATTACACCATGAGGCCTAACCAGACGTCTGCATTACATTACATTATTCCTGTGATGTAGCAAGTAATAGTAAACCTTTAGCTATGAAAACAACAGAAGAGAGGAAACCAGAGTGTAGGAGAAACAGACTAGGAGGAGAAGAGTTGTCCTGTACCTATGTGTTTAATGTATTCTAAAATTTAGGGTTGTTTATTGTTGTTTACATGTGTCACTGAATTTCTTCTCAGTATTAATGAAATAAGTATTTTACAAATAAGTTAGATATAAAGATGGCTTTGATATGCATGCATCTCTCAAACTTTTAAAAGCAGTAAAATGCTCAAATTACAAAATTAGGCACTTGAAATAGAAGAGGGATGAATGTGATCTGAAGTTCTGAAGCAGTAAGAAGAGAACATAATTACTGTAAATGAAGATTCAAATTGCTGTAGCTATCTGAAATTAAAATATTACAAACTGTTACTTTAGAATCACTATTTTAATAGGCTTCATTCACACATAAATTCTAATGACTGAATTGTGAAAGAAAAAAATAAGGCAAATGTTATTAAAGTTCTTTTTTTATAGTCTTTCATCTTGAATTTCTTCAATTTTCATCTATAGTTTTTGGTTGAAGCCCAGAAGATTATTATATGAAGTGAAAGATTGGGTTGCCTCCAGAATACCTGTATTTTTTGAATTTCTGGTAAAATTTGTACTTAGACTGTATAACATGGATTTTAAAAAAAAATGGGTTGAAGGTGACTCAACTGAATTGGCCCCTTGAACCAGATCTATAAAGTAGTGTGGCATTGTGCCCTTAGTCCTTGGGTCTGTTCCTTCAGTGGTATTCTAGACAGCATAAATATAGAAGCTACTTACCTCCATTAATCTTCTCTCTGGCATTTCAGGCAGCAAGACTGATCATCTTACCTCGGTGCCTCTATTGATTCAACTGGGATGGATTGTAGTGATTCTGCACCAGTCTCTTTGCAACATTTTCTGATTTTAGTAGCTGTATCTAAAGATTAGATAATGACAATAGAGCAATATGTTTCCCTTTAAATGTAAGTGATTACTTGTGACAAATGAAGAAGTAAGTATTATAAAGCACTCTGTGTAATGAATCTGGAATGCAAAAACTTAACCTTTGCTGTTAATATAGCCACGACAACTTTTTTGTGTTGTACAGTACTTAGACTACTAATTGACAAAGTTCATTTTGTTCATGGAAAGATCTTATTTAAGGAAGACTTCTTTTTAAGGGAAGGGGAATAGCTTCCCACCTACCACCACCACCACTACTAATCCTAACCACCACTCCCTATGCTATTTTGAAGGATCTGATAGAATAAGGTGCTGGCAAACTACCTCTTAAATTTTCCAACTTTAGAATGTTCACATAAGAAAAGGTTGCCCCAGGATAATGAGAATTGTCACTATTTTATTCAGATATTAGCCCCAACAATATTCTTTATTTTTTTCTGTTTGATGAAGTTCTGTTTATGAAGCACCCTGGAAATGAAAAAAGATATAGCAAGTAATAGCTCTATAAAGCTTCAGAGCAGATCTGTTGAAAATCACCCATGATAATATTTCAGCAAGTCACAGGGATGAAAAAAAAAAGAAAAATAGAAACCAACATTTTATTATGTGCACAATTAGTATAGGAAGAAATATCATTCATAGAAAATAAGATTTTAAAATATAATGTAAAAATAGTAGGTAAATAGGAGGTATACAAATAAAAGAACATTTAAATAAATCTAACACAGTCAACTACTATACAACAAAAATGTTTTATATAAATACAATTAATGTTAATGTCTTTATACTTATACTATACTTTATACTTATACTGACATACTTATACTATACTTATACTAACAGGTTGTTACTATCTGATAGCACTCAGAAAATTCCATACACTGTTGCACAAAACTTTGTAACATTATATGTTATGGAGCGATTGCTATGAGAAAGGAAAACTCACTTTAAATGATCTGGCAAACTACTAATAATTGGGAAAATAAAAGTCTCACAGATCACTCTGTAGAGTGAACAATACAATACAGAAACACAAGTTCAATTGCCTCAAGTTGTCCATCTCAACAGAGGCATAAAATTTTAAGAGAAGAAACTTATTACATCTTTAATCTATGTAATAGAGCTAAGAGGAAAGCACAACAATGTTAAGCAAAAGTTCATCAATGGCAGAGCCAGTTTGGTGATTAAGGGCGACACCGTGTGCCCGGGAGGCTGCATCCGGGGCCACTGATCAGCTGGCAACTCCATACGGCCGGCCCCAAACTCCACAAGTGGAAAGCGAGCAAAATTTCCAGTTTGTTTTCAAGCAGCAAGTTCTGGGAAGGAGCAGGGGGGGAGGAGGAAGGGGAGAGGTGGGGCGGAGGAACGCGACCCCGCATACCACCAGCCAGGTGCTCGCGTACCACTGGTTGAAAAGCCCTGGGCTAAGGAACAAAACATATCACTGAAGAAGAGAGGATTATAACAAGAGAACAAGAAGATCAGAAGACCAAACAAGATCACTGTTCTGGAAACCACTAGAAATTGCCTGTGAAGTATAATTAATGCCCTTGACTAACTAAGGAAGGAATTTAGCAATTGCTATACACACTTAAATATAACTTTACTGTATGTTAGCCACATTCACTTAGCTAATAATGGAAGTTGTGCTATTGTAAGCAGGGAACTAATTAACCATTAAATGGTAGCAGCAAATTAAGTCATTAAGTAATTTATTAATTTTCTGAAACCAAGCTTCAGAGGTGAAACTACATTATTAGCCTTGTGTGGTTAAAAGAAAAAGCAAGAGGCATAATTGAGTTATGTCATAATGGAAAATTGGTTTCACAGAAAGGTTTTGTGTCTTGGATTTGACAGTCTGGGTCCTGAGAATCCCCGTGTGCTGCCCATGACATTTCTACTAGATATTTACCAAAATAAGCCATGCAGTTTTTCATACAACCATCATTAAATGCGTACACATATTAGTTAACAAAAATATCACATGTTCACATGCTTTTCCTTCCCCTTGCATCATTGCTAAGGAGGATCTTGAAACAAAGCAATCAAACATAGAAATGCACCTGACCCTATTTATAATAAATTCTAAGGACATTAATCAATTAAACTGAAAATAAATAAAAAAAACCTGACTTGTGTGCACTGGATAGAAAACCAGAGATCCGCCTCCATAGTATCTGGTCTAATATTTTAATTGTGCAACAATTTCCCTTCTGTTGGTTAGACTATTGTCAGATAAACAATTGCAAAAGGTGAGTCTGAAAAGGAGAAAAAGAAATGTGCAATTTAGAAAGACATTACCTTTTCTGTACATTTTTAAAGTCAGGGCAGAAAACGAAGGGAGACTTCACAATGTTCCTCGGTGAGGATTATGGCAGGGGAAGAATTATAAGAATTACAAGTCCTGTTGATTATTCAGTGAAATAGCATGTATAAGATATCATTGCTTCTTTCTTTTGGGTTAGAAATAACATCAATATCCATTCCCTAACTAAGGAGCAGTGCTTGACTTGACTTTGTCCCCTTTTCTTTCCAATCCCTTTTCATTTTGTGTTATGTATTTTAGATTTTAATTATAGATGTTAGTAAACTGCTTTAGATCCTTTTCATCCCAAGAGTAAGATAAAGAAAACTAATAGCAGCATTTAAAATAAAATGCACACATAGCCAAATGTCAAATCAGCAGCCATAAGCAGTACTGCAGACATAACTGAAACATTGTGCTGTGTTAATTCAGCATTCAACTATTAATGCAACTTGTACTACAAGTCAAAGTTATATAGGTAATAGAAACAAGGTAAGCATAAACCCATGAATCTCTTAACCAGCAAGAATGAACACCATTTGGTTAAAATGAAGGAGCCCTCAAATATTGGAACACTGGTATCATGTCAGCCCTAGTCCTTCTTTTCATTAAACTAGACATACCTAATTACTGCAATGATTCTTTATTTTTAACCAAATGGTAGTATCCACAACTTCTGGAGGCAAGTCATTCCACTGATTAAGTGTTCTAACTGCCAGGAAATTTCTCCTTAGTTCTAGGTTGCTTATCTCCTTGATTAAGTTCCATCCGTTGTTTCTTGTCCTGCCACATAGGAGAGGGGTTCAACCTACTATCCAAAGCATCTGAAGACAGGATACTCCAACAGTGGAGGTTTTTAAGAAGAGATTGGTCAACCATTTGTCTGGAATGGTATAGCTTGAGCAGAGGATTGGGCTAAAAGACCTCCGAGGTCTCTTCTAACTCTGTTTTTCTATTACAAGTAAATTACTGACATCCTTTAGTATTGCCCGTAAAGCTACTGGACAGTATCAGAGGATAACTTTAAATAGAAATGTCCTTAAATTACAAATTCATATTCTACTTACCCAAACGTTTGTGTTTGCACTATTCACAAATATATATATAAAATTTGGATTGCTGACAAAGAATTAAAGGGAGACTCAAAACACACACACACACACACACACACACATACAGTATATACTGCTCAAAAAAAATAAAGTGAACAGAAAATAAGACATCATACTATTAAATACAGTACATTGTGTTGTTTAAGTGTTCCCTTTATTTTTTGATATATATATATATATATATATATATATATATATATATATATATATATATATATATATATATATATATATATATATATATATATATATATATATATATATATATATATATATATATATATATATATATATATATTAGATTCCATCAAAGCATTTTCAGAAAACAAGAGCAGGTTACCCTATAGGGATTTTCTTTAATATTCAATTTCCAATGAGCAGTTTCTATAAAAATGCAGCATTTCCCAGAGTTTAAGCTATAAAATTGGTTACAATTTTTCATCACAAATAACTTTCCCAACTTTTTACAAGGTATTAAATTGTAATATTTGATATTCTGCTGGATATACACTTTCTCTACTAATTATTTTTCTGGCAACATCTGTGTTCAGAAAATTGAAGTTCACTGAATAGGGTTACATATACTAATAAGCCTAAAATCTCTTCGTCCTGATGTTTAATTCATTATTTTTATGAGTATATTTGCAAGAAAAGATTTAATTTGTACATATTAAGTATCTCAACCATGTAGCATCATATTCAGGATATATTTCATTACCTATAATCCCCTGTAATAAATCTCAGGTAAACATACTCAATCTTCTATCTATTGTTTTTTTAAGGGTGTGGGGGAATGAATTCATTAAGAGAAGATAAAAATTCAGCATTATGTAAAATATCATGTTCATTTCCACAGACAGCCTGTTATCCCTTTTAATTACTTCAGTCCCTCTGCAAGGCTTTAACCATTTAGTCTGAAATCTTAACTGGAAATATATCTGATTGAACTGAATGGGACTTACTTTGGAGTAAACATGTTTGCCTAAGTTTGCACTATTAGGGAATAAGATAATTAATTTGTCCATAGCAACTGATCCTGCCAAGTGGAGCAATACCTGCTGAAAATATACTACTGTGAGTCCTTGGCTTTGTCTCAAAGGATGAATTATACTTGAGTGCAATTAATCTTTCTTATACATGAGCAGAAATGCAATCTAATAGTGAATATTAGTAAGATGGAAAGGTACCTCTTACCCAAAATGCAGTTTTCTGATGAAGCAAATCAAGTTGGAAGATCATCATCATCATCAGGCTTGTGTGGTGCTGCCACCGATTCAGCTCATTCCCCTCCCCCACTACCACTTTTCTAGGATGGTCACATATCACCTGCCAGGTGCCAATGTACCACAGGTGGTACCTGTACCAGTGGTTGAAAAGCCCTGGACTAGAAGATCTCCAAGATCCCTTTCAGCTCTATTGTGATTGATTTATGGGAGCCAAACATAAATTAGAAGCAAAAATACTTCCAATCAGAATTTTAATAAGCTAACAATGGATCCATATGGAGTGGAAAATATCCAGAGTAACAACGACAACAACAACAAAGAATTTGTACAAGATTCTAAAGAAAGTGATGGTCTTCCCTTCCAAATTTAATTTTAAACTGTGTCATAAAGCAAGCTGCCTGGTACTGATGCAGAATGGCATGGATAAAATACCCAAATAATATAATGACAATTTTAGAAGAAGTTGGTTTATCCAATGGATTTCATAGATGTAAATGGTATAGAGATACAAAGAAGGATAAAAAGTTAAAAGAATGCATTGTTAACAAAGTTTGATAAAACACAGCATGCTACAAAAATAGTAAGCCCAACAATTTCACCTGTAGCTTCTTCCTCAAATGCTTTCATGCTGGAGGCAATTAGAGCAAGAAAATTGTAATTATATATGCAGATATGGTTCACTCAGATTCTACGAAGAGATTAAAAACACAGCAAGAACTACCGGTACTTAGTGAAGGCCAGAAGAAAACATGGTTACAACTTGCCAGAAGGAGAGAAAAATTTTAATTCATACTGCATATCTGAAAAATATTTTTGGAAAATAAATTCTTTGTTTACAACATTTTTATGTTTTTCTTTGAGTATCTTTACAGAAAATTCAATTGCCAATTAATAAGAGAGGATTTGGTTTTCCAAATCTGAAGTTATATCATCATACTATCATATTATCAAGAACTAAATATTGAAAGCTAACAACTGGTGTTGCTTTTATGATTTAAGCAACTTTGGAATATACACATATATCACCTTTAGGGAGATGGACAGTATTAGGATCTAAATATATTGAAACTCTAGTATCTCTGGAAACAATTACATCAGGAAGTTAGGGAATGTAATGTCTAATAAAAAAATCAGTCTTTTTTTCCCATGTTAAATAATTGGGAAAAAGATGTGAGATGGAAAACTTGGATGGAAGTGGGGATATTGACTTTGGACCAATGGATTTTTAACATACTTTATATTAAGAGATAGATCATCTATCAAATGTAACCCACTGGCAATATTTATAGCTATGTAAGTCATAATAAGCAGGCATATACATAGAATGAAGGCTACTGCTAAGCTTGTAAGCCGCCCTGAGTCTTCGGAGAATTAAAATAAATAAAAATAAATAAATAATTTAAGGTCCATGCCACTCTTTCTATATAAGTTAAGAATCTGAATAATAGAAATGGTGTTAGATAAGTATATGTAGAATTGTAATTATTTACTCTTAAAATGATATACTTTTTTCTTTTTATTCTCTATTATATATTTGCATATTTTCATTTAAAAATCACTTTCTATGTTCTCTGACAATGTATATATATATATATATATATATATATATATATATATATATATATATATATATATATATATATATATATATATATATATATAATAATTATATAGTGGTGTTTTTTTCTTTTTTGTCATTATTTTTAAAAGCAATATAATAAATAAATTCCACATTGGTGGAAGGTTAAAATCAGAAGGGAGGGGGCATATTAAGAAAAAAGAGAGAATTTGAGATTCTCACACAAAACCAACACCATGAATCAAGGTGTTGGTAATGACTTACAAAGCCCTACATGGCATGGGTCCGGATTACCTACGGCAACACCTGCGGCCGGTGTCAACCTCCCTCTGTCCAGTGCGCTCCCACAGAGAGGGCCTCCTCAGGGTGCCTCCGATCAAAGAATGTCGATTGGTGGCCCCTAGGGGGAGGGCGTTCTCTGTGGGCACGCCAGACCTGTGGAACTGCTTGCTGGTCGAGCTCCAGATGGCCCCCGACCTTTGCTCCTTCCAGCGGGATCTAAAAACTTATTTATTTGAGCAATCCGGCCTGGTTTGATGGGTTAAGGGCTGGGTTTTTAATATGGTTTTAATTACTGTTCATATCGGGCATAATATTTAATTGTTTTTTTAACTTTTGTACTTCGTTTTTAATATTTATTGCCCTGTACACCGCCCTGAGTCCTTCGGGAGAAGGGCGGTATAAAAAATTAATAAATATATATATACCGCATAAGCCTGAGCGACAGATAGCTGGAGCTGCAGGGCTGTCAGGGCTCAGTGGAAGCGCCAGGATCAGCGCCAGGCTCCATATTTATGATGGTCACAGTGTCCCAGGGTCATGTGAAGTGACCAAAACCTGCTGCAACCACCCAGCAGATGGGGGGGGGAATAAAACCCAAACTCACCCCACCCCACCCCCACTGCCAATCCTCAACAGAAATGCTCACAACAATGAAAACCTTGGACAGGAGGAAGAGCGCCAACGGGCGGGCAGGCAGGTGTCTTGCTCGGCTGTGGCTTGGGGGGTAGTTTTTTCAGTGCCATTGTAACTTTGAACAGTCACTAAGAGAACTGTTGTAAGTCAAGGACTACCTGTACTTCATCACTTTTTTTCCTTTTTTTTGGTCATCAAGTTTTTGACACCTTGGTAGGCGACTGGTGGTACTTGGATATTGCCATATCCTAAAAGTGGTACAATGGGTGAAAAGGTTGAAAAGCCCTATTCTAGTCCAACCCCCTGCTCTAGCAGGAGACCCTATACCAGGGGTAGGCAACCTCGGCTCCTTTATGACTCATAGACTTCAACTCCCAGAATTCCTCAGCCAGCATAGCTGACTCAGGAATTCTGGGAGTTGAAGTCCATGAGTCATAAAAGAACCGAGGTTGCCTACCCCTGCCCTATACCATTTCAGACAAATGGCTCTTCAGTTTTTTTCCTAAAAACTAGACAGCCACCTGTCCAGACTTTAAAGACTTAAAAGCCAGACGGTAAGTAATTATATCTTTCATACTGTATGATGTATTATATGTATGGGAACCTATAAGGGTATTCCTTATAATTGTTGATATATATATAATATATTATATATATATATATATTATATATATATATATATATATATATATATATATATATATATATATATATATATATATATATATATATATATATATATATATATATATATATATATATATATATATATATATATATATATATATATATATATATATATATATATATATATATATATATATATATATATATATATATATATATATATATATATATATATATATATATATATATATATATATATATATATATATATATATATATATATATATATATATATATATATATATATATATATATATATATATATATATATATATATATATATATATATATATATATATATATATATATATATATATATATATATATATATATATATATATATATATATATATATATATATATATATATATATATATATATATATATATATATATATATATATATATATATATATATATATATATATATATATATATATATATATATATATATATATATATATATATATATATATATATATATATATATATATATATATATATATATATATATATATATATATATATATATATATATATATATATATATATTGCTCCATTGCTCACAGCTCGGCGGATGCCTTAGTGGAAACCTGGGAAAGGGCAGCCACTGAGGCACTTGACCGGGTTGTACCCTTGCGGCCCCTGACCCGGCGCAGATCCCAGCGAGCTCCATGGTTCTCCGCGGAGCTCCGGGAGATGAAGCGTCGGAAACGGGGCCTAGAGAGCTGTTGGAGGTCGAGCCGATCCGAACCCGACCGGTTGCGGTTAAGAACCTATATTAGGTCTTATCTCGCAGCGATGAGGGTGGCGAGGTGTAATTACTTCTCTACCCTCATTGCGTCCGCAGATAATCGCCTGGCTGCCCTGTTTAGGGTGACTCGCTCACTTCTTAATCAGGAGGTGAGGGAGGATCCCTTGCAGGGTCGTGCCGAGGAATTTAGTCAACATCTGTCGGATAAAATCGCTCGGATTCGGACCGGTTTGGACTCCAGCTGGGCAGAGTCAGGCGATCAGGACACGGACGGTCTTGGCAATGTTATCTGGGAAGAGTTTGATTCTGTGACCCCTGATGAAGTGGACAGGATTATGGGGAGGCTGAGCTCCTCCACATGTTTGTTGGACCCGTGCCCTTCCTGGCTGGTTTATGCAGCTAGGGAGAGGACACGAGGCTGGCTCCAGGCGGTTATATCTGCTTCTTTGAGTGAGGGTTATTTCCCCACCGTCTTGAAGGAGGCGGTGGTGAGACCTCTCCTCAAGAAGCCTGCCTTGGACCCAGCTGTGTTGAACAACTTTCGTCCAGTCTCCAACCTTCGCTTTCTTGCGAAGGTTGTTGAGAGTGTGGTGGCGCATCAGCTCCCTCTGGTCCTGGATGAAGCGGATTATCTGGACCCCTACCAATCGGGTTTCAGGCCCGGGTACAGCACGGAGACGGCATTGGTCGCTCTGGTGAATGATCTCTGGAGGGCTCGGGACAGGGGATATTCCTCTGTCCTAGTCCTATTAGACCTCTCGGCGGCTTTCGATACCATCGACCATGGTATCTTGCTGCGGCGTCTCAGGGGATTGGGAGTGGGAGGCACGGTTCTTCGGTGGTTCTCCTCCTATCTCCTGGGACGTTCGCAGTCGGTGTTGGCAGGGGGGCAGAGATCGGCCCCGAGGTCTCTCGTTTGTGGAGTTCCTCAGGGGTCGGTTCTCTCGCCTCTCCTGTTCAACATCTACATGAAACCGCTGGGTGAGATCATTCGTGGTTTTGGAGTTGGGTATCATCAATATGCCGATGATACCCAACTTTTCTTTTCGACCCCAAACCACCCCAGTGATGCCCTCGCTGTGATGTCCCGTTGCCTGGAGGCGGTTCGGGTCTGGATGGGGAGGAACAGACTTCAGCTCAACCCTGACAAGACTGAGTGGCTGTGCATTCCGGCATCCCGGGACATTCAAGATGTTCCATCTCTTTCTATGGGGGGTGAGCTCTTACCCCCCGTGGATAGGGCTTGCAACTTGGGAGTCCTCCTAGATTCACGGCTTACCCTAGAAGATCATGTAGTGGCCGTGACTAGGGGGGCTTTTGCCCAGGTTCGCTTGGTGCGCCAGTTGCGGCCCTATCTGGACCGGGATGCCCTGTGCACGGTCACTCATGCGCTCGTGACCTCTCGCCTTGACTACTGTAATGCTCTCTACATGGGGCTTCCCTTGAAGACCACTCGGAGGCTCCAACTGGTACAGAATGCGGCCGTGAGAGTTGTCTTGGGAGTTTCCCGGTACTCCCATGTTACACCTTTGCTCCGCGAGCTGCATTGGTTACCAGTTGTCTTCCGGGTGAGGTTCAAGGTCTTAGTTATGATCTTTAAGTCCCTACATGGCATGGGTCCGGGGTACCTCGGGGACCACCTGCTGCCGGCTTCAACTCCCCTCCGCCCTGTGCGTTCCCACAGAGAGGGCCTCCTCAGGGTGCCTCCGGTCAGGGAATGTCGACTGGCGGCCCCCAGGGGGAGAGCCTTCTCTGTGGGTGCCCCGGCTTTGTGGAACCAACTGCCGGTGGAGCTCCGGACGGCATCGGACCTCCGAACATTCCGTCGTGGTCTGAAGACCCATTTGTTTGAATTGGCCGGTCTGGCCTGATGGGGGAGCTGTGTTTTAAATTGTCATTTTAGATTGCATTATTGTTTTTTTAATTGGGCACTGATTTAATTTTTGTTTTAACTTTTGTATAGTATTGTATTTTTATTTATATGCCCTGTGAACCGCCCTGAGTCCCCAGGGAGAAGGGCGGTATATAAATTAAATAAAACATAAACATAAACATATATATATATATATATATATATATATATATATATATATATATATATATATATATATATATATATATATATATATATATATATATATATATATATATATATACACACACACATACACTGTGGGTTTTCCCACTACTGTATATTCTCCAAGTTTAAGTTTCCAATCAGAACTGAAATTGTCAGAATTACATTTTTCTTCCAATGTTAAACAATTTGTTTTCTAACTGCTGTAAAGTACATATCACATGAAATTATGTTTCTTGTTGATTTTTTTCGGAAGGTTATATTTTGTGTAAATACTGGTGGCAATATTTGGCAGCAGTGATTTACTGAGGTTTTTTTAATGCTTGTGTGCCACACCAGGCTAATTAATGGTCATATATTAGGGAATTCTGATATAGACATTTAATGTGTATGCTCAAAGGTTTAAAAACCCAATTTTACCAATCTGTTACTCGTGATGATCATAGTGCAAATGGCTGTGTGTCTGTTCCTATGAACCTGAATGCAATAAAAACACCAACTCCTCTTTCTGGGGATACACAAGGATACCTCTACCAAATGTTTCCAATTTATTTCTCCCCATTATCACCTATGAATATCACCATTTTGCCTTTTCTTCTTTTTTATGTCATATTAATATTCTTCAGTTCAATGAGAATAGTAATGGTAGTAAATCAGTACCATATGGAAACTACGCTTTGGGAGAGGACTTTATGAAAGACTAATGTGGAGAAGGGCTAGGTTTTTTTTTTGTTCCATATGACCACAAAATATTGAAGAACATTGCAGAATGCTAATAAAATGGAAAAGTATCAGGATTTGCTTTGAAGTATCAGAGATTGTTTCCTGCTGCTGTCTGCTCTACCTCCTTTTCTGTGTCTGTTACTGTCTTCATTGAGGGATTTGTCTTAACTTTTCTGTATGTGATTACAAGCACTGAGTAGTCAGAAAGTAGGAAAGTTGTTGTTTTTTTAAAAAAAGTGATAAGCATCTGCAAATGAAAGAAATATTAAGCAATACAATGTTTTTCTATGAAATATCAATATGGACCACCATATAGCAGAGACATTGTTTTTATTTTACATTTTGTCCCAATAGTAATAGTGATAACAATGGTATAATGATGTCAGCACCGAGAACAGAGCACACATTTTTGATTCTTTTCTCCTATTTCTTAAAGATCCCTTTTCACAGTTTTCCAGGAGCAGACTTTAACATACCAATTTGCCTTTTACTTCCAGACAACATTGGGATTTCCCTAGAATGAAAAAAAATGAGGGAATTGGAACAGATATGGCTTGTGAGTCTCCTATTTTCTACTTCCTGCCTTGTAGAGTCAAAGCATTTGGAGAAAAAGGTTTATACTTAAGAGAATCCATCTACTGTTATCCAATGCTATCAATGGAACACACTGTGTTATCCTCTATATCAGGGGTGTCAAACTGCTGGCCCACGGGCCGGATGCGTCATGAAGCAACCACATCTACTCCATTTCCAGCAATGGAAAAAAAGTTGTGATATGTTGTGACACATCACGTGACGTTGCAAGCTTGACACCCCTGCCCTACATTCTAATTTGCATCCTAATTGCAGCTAATTTTTTTTTTGCCCAAGATGGCGGCGACCATGGACGGCAGTTGGTGAGCTCCACGTTAAGCCATTACAATGGGTGACCAAGGGGCTCACTGGGACCCAGCCGAGGTGCATACTCAGAGGGGGAGTACCAAAACAACAGTCTAGCACCGTTTTGCGGTGTGAAGCCTTGCCTTCCCCCCTCCGCAGCAGCGTCAACGGCTGCTAAGGCCTGGTCTCCCGCTGATCAGCTGGCTCCAGAAACATCCATCAAACTCCGTTACCAGCCTCAATCGACTCCTGCTGCCTTATACATGGGGCCAGATCAACTTCAGTCGAGGTGCATACTCGGAGGGGGGGGAGCAAAAACAGCAGACCCAACTACGAAACTCCTTTACCAGCCTCAATCGACTCCTGCTGCCTTAAACATGGGGCCAGATCAACTTCAGTCGAGGAGCATACTCGGAGGGGGGGAGCAAAAACAGCAGGCTAGCACCGTTTTGCGGTGTGAAGCCTTGCCTCCCCCTCCGGAGCAGAGCAGCGGTGGCAGTAACGGCAACAATGACCGGGTCTACCGCAGATCAGCTGGCACAAGAATCAACTCTGAAACGCCTCCACCAGTCTCAATCCATTCCTGCTGCCTTATACATGGGTCTAGATCAACTTCGGCCGATGTGCATACTCGGAGGGGAAGAGCAAAAACAGCAGGCTAGCACCGTTTTGCGGTGTGAAGCCTTGCCTCCCCCCTCCGGAGCAGAGGAGCGGCGGCAGCAACGGCAAGAATGACCGGGTCTACCGCTGATCAGCTGGCCCCAGAATCAAGTAACAAACGCCGGTCAAGCCTCAATCGATCCCCGCTGCCTTACATACGGACTAGAACAACTTCACCCGACGTACATACTCGGAGGGGGTGAGCAAAAACAACTGACTGGCAAAACAACTGACTGTGTAGCCTTGCCTCCCCCCTCCGGAGCTCGGCGGCAACGGCAACAATGGCAGCAATTGACCGGGTCTAATACCTATTACCTAATCAATACCTAATTTTAATTAATATTGAGTCCCTTATTACTTTAACATCTTACTAACATCTTCCCCATTTGTAAATAATGGCTTACACGGACATGTCTATTAGCTACGAAGTCACTCTTTAATCAATGACTCGTCTCAAGTACTCCATCACTGCCTTATTCACCCTTAGGGGTTCCCCCTCCTCCTGGATGCGACCCGCCTCACTTACCAATCTACCTCTTGATGAAGGGCCCAATTGTTGGGACCCAGAGAGATGGCTGGGCAGGGATAGGGGCCTCGGTTACAAACCTAATAAGAGGTCCCTGGTTAATTTTCTAGCTAAATTTTTTATGGGGTTAGGGAGAGGGGAGGGTTTAGAGTTTCGGTCAGATACCGGGAGGTGTCCACCAACCGCTACTCAGGCCAGGCCTGAGATTGATCACGCTGAGAGGGAGCTTAGACTAGCTACCCTCGGGGCCCCGAAGTGGAGTTTGGGATTACCTATTCCAACGACGGTAGGGAATGGCAGTAGGTGTCCGAACAGAGGACCGCATCAACATCCGGGAGTGCGTCCCCGCTATCTTCAAGCGGGGATGCACTCCGACCCTCTGGTTTCGGCCCGTGGTTCCGGGAGCGAAGATAAACAACCACCTGAGCTCAGGCTTGTATATCTTAACGCCAGATCCAGAGTCAATAAAGCTCCCCTCATCCGAGATTTGGTTGAGAGTGAACATGCGGATCTGGCCTGCATTACGGAAACCTGGTTAGGACCTGAGGGTGGTGTCCCTTTGGTGGATCTTTGCCCACCAGGTTTCCGGGTGCTACACAGGCCTCGGGCTCAGGGAAGAGGCGGAGGAGTGGCGGTAGCGGTGAGGGAGAACCTGTATCCGCGAGAGGCCACTGTTGTCCAAATAGCCGGGTGTGAGTCTCTCCTCCTTAGATGTGGCCCTAAGGCTCAGTTGGGCTTGCTGCTAGTGTACCTTTCACCTAGTTGCGTAGCAGCAGCCCTGCCCGAGCTTCTTGTCATCCTCTCGGGACTGGTGGTTGAGTTCCCCAAAATTATGATCTTGGGTGACTTCAACTTACCATCCCTAGGGAGATCATCTGAGTTGGCTCGGGAGTTCATGGCTTCCATGACGGCCATGGACCTGACACAGATAATCCAGGGCCCAACTCATGTAGGAGGACACATGCTCGATTTGATTTTCCTATCTGGACAGTGGTCAGATGATCTGGGTGGGGGCTCTCCAATTGTTACGCCCGTCATGGACAGATCATCATCTCCTGCGGCTGACCTTCCGCTTTGCCACTCCCCGCCGTGGGGTTACTGAACCAATGAAATGGTACCGCCCTAGGCGGCTTATGGACCATGGGCGGTGTTGTGACTCAGGGCCAGCCGGTGGGCCCGGCAGCCGGCTCGGATGTATCGGATGACTCAGATGAGGGGGAGGAGGAGGGTGTGGAAGACGAACCGGCTGATGATGGCTTGCAGGCTTGGCAGAGCTCCCAGCCGGGGCCCTCTTCTCAGCTGCGTGAGCCCGATAGTGCGGAGGATGATGACCCACAGCTGGCCCTGTTCAAGGACGCCCGACGCAGGAGGCAGTCGAGCAGGACTAAGCAGAAAAAGGCTGCGGGTCTCCTCGGGAGGAGGCACAGGGAGACCACGCCCTGAACTCTAAATAAAAGGAGTGTTTGGGGAGGGGCTGGTTGCTGAAAGCAACCCTTCCGCTTGAGGATTCAAGTTCTTGTGTTTCTTGTTCTGTTGTTTTGCTTGTGAATTAAACTTGGCAGACGCTTTGCAGCCTCAGACGCTCTCCAGTCTCTACTACTTGAACAGGGGTTTGCCTTATTACAAGGCCGGTAGTTGGCTGGTTCAGAACAGTTTGCTTTCAGCCTCCCACCCCTTACTACTACGATGGAGCAGCTTCTTGCCGAGAATGCTCAGCTCACCCAGCAACTCACTTTGCTGGCAGCTCAGGTGGCTCAACTGCAAGCTCAGGTACATGCTGCACCCCCACCCAGGAGGAAATGTCAGATAGCTATGCCGGATAAATTTGCTGGCAATCCAGAACTGTTTCCTGCCTTCCTGGGACAATGCCAGCTTTTTATCAGCGTGAGAGCAGCTGATTTCCCCACTGACCGAGATAAGGTGGGATTCGTGTTGAGCCTTCTGTCGGGGGATGCAGCTCGTTGGGGCATGCCTCTGCTGGCACAGCCTAGCCCTTTGTTGGATAACTTTGGGGGGTTTTGTGACCATATGCGCCTCATGTACGAGGACCCGATTAAGGCGCAGACTGCCACCCGACGCCTGAAAGCTTTGAGGCAGGGTCAGCGCCCCCTACAGGCCTATATCAGCGATTTCCGGCTGCTTAGCCAGGATTCCACCTGGAATGAGGCTGCGCTCGTGGATGCCTTCCAGGATGGCTTGTCAGAGGAGATGTTGGATGAGCTGGCCCGCGTGGACATTCCCTCAGACCTGAATGGGCTGATCCATCTTTGTTTGCGGATCGATGCCCGGCTGCAGCAGCGAAAGAGTCGCCGTGCCACCCCACAGACCCCTGCCGCTCCTGTTGAGCGTGTGCCCCCAGTCCAGAGGGAGGAGCCAATGGAGCTGGGTGCCGCCAGGTCCCGTCTATCGGTGACGGAAATGGACAGACGACGATCGGGGGGGTTGTGTTTTTACTGTGGGGACCCTGGACATTTGGCTGCTTCTTGCCCAAAGAAGCGTCAGCGGGCATCAGTGACCAAGCCGGCCCCGAGAAAGTCCCCTGCTTTGCTGTCGGGAAACGGCCCGAGCCCGATCTAGATGGTGTGATAGATCGGGCGACCCACCACGACCACGCCGAGCGACGCCATTCCGACGGTGCCTGTGAACCTCCACGGCATTTGATTTTGTAGGCACGTCTGATCCTTCCTGGCAAGCCAGAGGGGATTCCGGTCCATGCCTTAATTGACTCTGGGGCTACCACTAACTTTATGGACTCGGCCTTCGTGGCCAAATGGGCTGTTCCCCAGTGTCCGGTGGATCCGCCCATGCTAGTGGAGACTATTGATGGTCGAGTGCTCCTGTCCGGGCCTATTACGGCCGCCACGCAACCAGTGTGTATGGCCATCAGTTCCCATGTGGAGGCCATTCAGTTCTACATCACTTCGGATCTGCACTTCCCCGTGGTCTTGGGACTGGCGTGGCTCCGGGCGCATGATCCACAGATCTATTGGTCTCAGAACTTGGTCACCTTCCCAAGTTTGCAGTGCGTGGACCACACCCGCCATATCTGTGCCGGCCAGGTGGAGGGTTCCTCAGGGGTTTCCTTGCCTCCCGAACTGTCCGACTTTGCTGATGTGTTCAGCGAGTCAGAGGCGGACCAATTACCCCCGCACAGGCCCTATGACTGTTCCATTGATCTAGTCCCTGATGCGCCTCTCCCAGTGGGGCGTTTGTACTCCATGTCGGAGCCCGAGTTGGCTGCATTGCGGGACTTCCTGACAAAGAATTTGGCTCGTGGTTTCATCCGGCCCTCGTCCTCGCCAGTGTCTGCGCCCGTGCTCTTCGTCAAAAAGAAGTCGGGTGAGCTACGGTTTTGCTGTGACTACCGGAAACTCAACGCCATCACGGTGCGTAACCGCTACCCGCTGCCCCTCATTCCCGAGCTCTTGGACCGACTCCGGGAGGCTAAGATCTTCACGAAACTGGACCTGCGTGGAGCTTACAACCTCGTCAGGGTTCGGCCGGGTGATGAGTGGAAGACGGCGTTTGGTACTCGCTATGGACATTTCGAGTACACGGTGATGCCGTTTGGCCTGACCAACGCCCCCGCTGTGTTTTAGAACAGGTTCAGAACAGGCGGTTCCAAACAGCGCTTGGCCCCCCACCTGCCTCCTTTGCTCATAGCTCGGCCAATGCCATGGTGGAAGCCTGGGAAAAGGCAGCCACAGAAGCACTCGACCGTGTTGTACCCATGCGGCCCCTGACCCGTTGCAGATCCCAGTGGGCTCCATGGTTTTCTATGGAGCTCCGGGAGATGAAACGGCAGAGACGGGGCCTAGAGAGCTGTTGGAGATCCAGCCGATCCGAATCCGACCGATCGCGACTAAGGTCCTTTACGAGGTCTTATCTCCCGGCGCTAAGGAGGGCAAGGTCTAATTACTTTGCTGCCCTTATCGCGTCCGCAGGTAATCGCCCGACCGCCCTGTTTAGGGTGACCCGCTCCCTCCTTAATCTAGAGGTGAAGGAGGATCCCTTGCAGGGTCGTGCTGAGGAATTTAGCCAACATCTGCTGGACAAAATCGCTCGGATCCGGACCAGTCTGGATTCCAACTGGGCAGAGTCTGACGATGAGAACATGGACAGTCTTGCTGATGTTATCTGGGAAGAGTTCGATCCTGTGACTCTGGACGAGGTAGAAAGGATCATGAGGAAGCTAAGCTCCACTACATCCTTATTGGACCCGTGCCCCTCCTGGCTGGTTTATTCGGCTCGGGATGGGACACGAGGCTGGATCCATGCAGTGGTAACTGCTTCATTGAAAGAGGGCAGTTTCCCCGCAGCCTTGAAAGAAGCGGTGGTGAGACCCCTCCTCAAAAAGCCTTCCCTGGACCCAGCTGTTTTAAACAACTTTCGCCCAGTCTCCAACCTTCGCTTTCTTGCGAAGGTTGTTGAGAGCGTAGTGGCGCATCAGCTTCCTCTGTTCCTAGAAGATACTGATTATCTAGACCCATACCAATCGGGTTTCAGACCCGGACACAGCACGGAGACGGCATTGGTCGCTCTGATGAATGATCTCTGGCGGGCTCGGGACAGGGGTCATTCCTCTGTCCTGGTCCTATTAGACCTCTCTGCGGCTTTTGATACCATCGACCATGGTATCTTACTTCGGCGTCTCAGGAGATTGGGAGTGGGAGGCACTGTTCTTCAGTGGTTCTCCTCCTACCTTCTGGAATGTTCAGAGTGGGTGTTGGCGGGTGACCAGAGATCGACCCCGAGGCCTCTCATTTATGGAGTTCCTCAGGGGTCAGTCCTCTCACCTCTCCTGTTTAACATCTATATGAAGCCGCTAGGTGAGATCATCCGTGGTTTTGGAGTGGGTTATCATCAGTATGCTGATGACACCCAGCTTTTCATCTCGACCCCAAACCACATCAGTGATGCCCTTCACGTGATGTCCCGTTGCCTGCAAGCGGTCCGGGAATGGATGGGGAGGAACAGGCTTCAACTCAACCCGGACAAGACTGAATGGCTGTACATACCGGCATGTCAGGATATTCAGAGTATTCCATCCCTTAATATTGGGGGCGAGTTACTGCCCCCCGTAGATAGGGCTCGCAACCTGGGTGTCCTCCTAGATTCACAGCTCTCCTTAGAAGATCACATAGGAGCTGTGACTAGGGGGGCTTTCACTCAGGTTCGTCTGGTGCGCCAGCGACGACCCTATCTGGACCTGGATGCCTTACGTACAGTCACCCATGCACTTGTGACCTCTCGTCTTGACTACTGCAACGCTCTTTACATGGGGCTGCCCTTGAGAATCACTCGGAAACTTCAGCTGGTACAGAGTGCAGCTGCACGGACGCTTTTGGGGGCTCCCCGATACTCCCATATTACACCTCTGCTTCGTGAGCTGCACTGGTTTCCAGTTGCCTTCCGGGTGAAATTCAAGGTGCTAGTGATGACATACAAAGCCCTACATGGCATGGGTCCGGATTACCTACGGGAGCACCTACTGCCAGCATCAACACCCCTCCGTCCTGTGCGCTCCCACAGAGAGGGCCTCCTCAGGGTGCCACCGGTCAGAGAATGCCGGCTGGTGACCCCCAGGGGGAGAGCATTCTCGGTGGGTGCGCCAATCCTCTGGAACTGCTTACCAGCCGAAATCCAGATGGCCCCCGACCTTCGCACCTTTCGGCGAGATTTAAAAACCTATCTATTCCAGCAAGCCGGCCTGGCCTGATAGATTTGGGGTTTTATTTGTAGATCTGGGGTTTTATTTGTTTTATTGTTGGTTTATTGTATACTTACTTTGCTCTGTACACCGCCCTGAGTCCTCCGGGAGAAGGGCGGTATATAAAACGAATAAATAAATAATAAATAAATAAATAAATAGTAATTAGTAGTTAGTAATGTGGTTTATTTCACTAAATGTAGTGCTACATTTAAAAGTTCAATTGTACATATAAAAATAAATATTTTTTTTAAAAAAAACCCAAGCTATATAAAGGTATTTTAATTAGAAGTAAAGTAAAAAAGAGAATGAGAAGTACTATACTAAATGTAAGAAACTTACATAAATTATTATCAGGAGGAAGAGTTGTCATTACAACCTTTTATAAAGCAATATATTTGATGGTCTTCATACAAAACCTTACAACACAATGGAAAGCCAGATCAAAGATCACTGGAAATCAAAAGAATTTCTTTGAATGCTGAGATTCGGTATGAACCAAACCAGGCTAAAATCAGATAGAATAGAATAGAATAGAATAGAATAGAATAGAATAGAATAGAATAGAATAGAATAGAATAGAATAGAATAGAATAGAATAGAATAGAATAGAATAGAATAGAATAGAATAGAGCTGGAAAGGAACTTGGAGGTCTCCTAGTCCAACCCCCTGCTCAAGCAGGAGAACCTATACCATCTCAGATAGGTGAATGTCTAGTCTCTTCTTAAAAATTTCCCGTGATGGAAGTGCCCATGATTTTGGGGACTAAGCTGTTCCACTAGTTCAGGGGTGTCAAACTCAATTTCATTGAGGGCCGCATCAGCATTGCAGTTTCCCTCAGGGGGCTGGGTGGGTATGGCCAGGGTGGGCATGGCCTACTGGGTGGGCGTGGCTAGAGTATGTATGGCCTACTGGGTGGGCATGGCCAGCTCTACATGGTTCGCAACAAGGGTGCCTATGGGGGCCTGGGCAGGAGTGGGACAGATCTGAGGGTCTCTGGCAGAAGGAGGGTCTCTGGGCCAGGGCCAAGGCAGTGGGGGCCATTCCCTCACTGTTTCCAGGATGGCTTCGTGGGCCACATGAAACCACTTTGCGGGCTGCATCCGGCCCCCGGGCCTTGTGTTTGACATGTCTGCACTAGTTGATTGTCCTAACTGTCAGGTAGTTTCTCCTTAGTTCCAGGTTGCTTCTCTCTTTGATCAGTTTCCAAACATTGTTTCTCGTCCTTCTCTCTGGTGCTTTGGTGAACAACCTGGCCCCCTCTGCCTTGTGGCAGCCCCTCAGATTCTGGACATTAATTACATTTCTAGGTAAGCTATTGGAAAAAAACACCAAATAAGTCATAGAGGAAAATTTTATTTAATATATTTCTTTCTCATCACAATTAAGACAACTCTCTTTGGCTTCCTTAAAAATATGTAGAATCAACGTTTAGAGAAGATCAAAATAATGAAGCAGCAGAAATAATATATTCAAAGCTATCAGAAGGAACTATAAATGCTGAATAGATTCTTCACTGACTCCTTTAAGGGAACAGTTGCAAAACAACTGGTAAAAGCTAAATTAACTTTGGTGTGTCTAGATTCACAGCCGTGATATACAATGAACAAAGGAATCACTATAAGCAAAACACCTTTTCTATATATACGCTTTCTGTGACATATATTTATTTCCATTATTATTACAGCTAAATCTAACCTCTCTGACCATAGGGACTTCAATATATATATTATATGTTAGGAAGAATTAATAGCCAGTTCTTTATAGCTAATGATACTGCAAACCTTCATAGGGATAAGATATGGATTTTGTCTAACCACACAATAAATCTTAGGGAGTTTCACAACACATATTATGGATCATAACAATTTAAAAGTTTAAAATTTTACACAGCTGATCTTCAATGACATGTCTGCTTTCAAACAGCTGTAACACTTCCACTTATCCAAAGAGTACAAGTTCTAAAAAAATAAAAATAAACCATTAAATAAAACACTTTACCCAAATCATGGTTATTTACCAGTGGTCTTGGTCTTATGTAGCTACCACAATTCAGACCAGCAACTTGCTTGTGATGTGAAGCAGTGAGTAAGTGAAACCACCATTATGCTTATGGTTGTACTTCAGCTTGTCTTTGTTTTGCTGATCTGCAAATGCGAGGATTGATCGCAAAGTTACTTTTCATCACTGTTGTACCTGTGCACAGCATAAGGCAGTCACCAAATAAGAACTACCTGTACTGCATTGCACCTTCTCCAAAACTTAAAATATCTCTGTACTACTTCTATTAGGTCTATAAATTCTGGTTTAGATTTAATGGAACATTCATAGCTACCATTTTATGGTGCCTTTTCATATATAAATTATAAAAAGTGTTTTCCTCAGCCAACAGCACATATTCCCTAGTTCAGGGGTGTCAAACTGGTGGCCTGTGGGCTGGATATGTCATGTGCAGGCCACACCCACCCCAACTCTGCAAAGGGCAGAAAAATGTCACTATACGTCATGTGACATGATCGAGTTTGACACCTGTGCCCTAGCTCAACAGATGGGATGGTTTGCTCATGGGCTCATGAGAGAAACATACCAGTGCCAATGAGTGTTCTGTGTAAACCCATATACTGAAACATATTCAGAAAAGCATGACTAGACTTGGGGCAAACCCAATTTTTTAATAGCATGAGTGAAACTATTTTTGAATCTCCATTGGGATTCACTAGGCACAGTAAACTGATTGATTCTTTGGAGATGATATAATAATTCATATGATATTTACATAACATTCGTTGACAAAGCTCTAGTCATTCAGCTTATGTCTATAGTATTCTCCCATATAATGATATGAAATACATCATTGCTACTTAAAGTATATTTCCATTCCTTATTATATCCTAGCTAAGACCTTCTCAGATTTCAGGTTTGTCCTTCATCCATTTCACTACACTACTGAATATGCCTTCTAATTAATATATGAATAAATAATGTGCTTTAATGCTAGGCATCTGTCCAAAGACCAAGTAGCAGAAATTTAACTATCTGTTAAAGCTCATTTATCCCTCATCCAGTGACTGGTGTAACTGCTATAAAAATCAAGACTATTTGTCAGATTTAAGGAATAACTAGAGCACAGTTTAGCAGAGTCACTGACCAGTGCATTAACTGAGACTATTGACTAGAGCTCATTTACAAAGCTAAATAGGATGATAGCTATTTAGGGAAGGAGGAACCAATTAGTTCAGACTACTCCTAGTCACATCAGCGAACACAGCTCATTAACTTTATCGTAGGACTTCCCATGTTTTACCATTTCTCATGTCATATATTTGTGTGGCTGAGTTATTTAGAAAAAAATAAACACAATGATTGAAGGAACACATTATACTACACCATAACGTGATTTGTAGGTTACAATAATGGTTTAAAAATCCCAGTGACTGAGTTCACACTTCATACAGGTTCACACATAATAATGTTATTGCGTAGCACAAAATGTGAACTCGGCCACTGAGACTTGAAAGCCATTATTTATGGCTTAGCATTGTGTGAACCTACTTCACCCAAAGTTCATGGTTTATAGCTTAGCATTGTACTCAGCAAACATTGGCTTAACATGATGTGCAAATTTATCTATTAAACAATAGAGCCTAGAAATAATAAAGCATAGCACTGTCCCGTTTCACATTCACCACGACATTCTTTTTTCCCCACCCATTTTTTGTAAATAAAAGGATCTAACATATTACCATGTTGTTCTCCAGAAAGTCCTTGCTCAATAGAGATTAGAGTTTAATTGTGAAGAAAGTGACAACTTTGATGGATCACTTCTTGAAACAGGTATCTTTACTCTTGTCTTGGTTATTCTAAGCTATATTAATTCTATTCATCCTTTGAGAGGAAAAAAAAGGAGGAGGCCTCTTCCTACCAAAGCCCTCCAAAACCAAGAGGACATCTGATTGATGCGAAATTTGATACTGTATTTCACAAACTATGGAATAAAGGTTTTTTTTTAAGCTTGGAGCAGTGTTTTACCCCTCCCAAATAAATTACTGTAAATAAATATGTAAATTTATATTGTTTCCAGTGGAATTTAAAATGTAGGACGGAAGCTATTATAAGATTTTTTTAAAATATATATGCACAATTTATCCCGTTGGCAAAGCAAATTTGGAGGCTGCTAACAAAATAAAATAGAGAAGTTCACAGGGTATCATAATCATATTTCCCAGAGGTTATGCAAGCACTTTTAATTTAGGGACTGCAAGAGGATGATTTTCATTGTGTATGCATATCTCTCTACCTGCCTTCTGTTTGCTATTTCCTTTGTTTCCATTCATTTAAATAAACAAGCAGGATGTGATTTTTATGAACACTTCTACTGGTGGAGTAGCTTTCTGAAAGAATCAGAAATAAACAAGAACGGAGGGGAGGGAAAGATCTATGCTCCCGATGCCAAAACTGCTTGTTAGTTTAATAGTCTTAGGAATATCTAGAAATAGACCCCCCTCCAAGCAAGTTTGTAAAGGCTGACTTCCATCAGAATTACTACTATTAGCGTTCAGAACTTAAACTAATATTTCCTTGCCCACATTTCCTTTACTTCTGGGTTATGTATATCTTTCTCAATACTGAATCAACACAAGAAATCAACAAATACAGCATTTTCTTTCCACGCTATTTAGCTGGGAATTCTTAACTGAAAGCCCATAAGGCTATCAATGGTATTCAATCAAGGAATGTTCAGATCCACATGAATTGATATATAAGATAGTTCACTAAATCCACAATGATTTACAACTTTCCTAATAGAAACATTACTGTACAAGAAAGGAGGGAGCAGTATCTCAATATTTCCACTATAACTGACAGATGGTTAACTATCAGTAGAGGGATTTGTAGAGAAAGCTGGCTAAAAGTATAGGAAGAAAAAGAGAAAACAATACAGTCCAAAGTAATCTCACTAGAGGTTTACCTGTGTAAACATGTAGCTGCATTTGTAATTAGGTGCATATGGAAGTTAATTGTATTGGGATGATGAGATGTCTTTGCCCTCTGTAAACAGGAATTACACCTGGGATTCTTGGTTATAAGCAGAGCTTGAAGTTAATTAAGTCTGCATATTTTTACCATTATTAAATTCATAGTGAACAAATATTGCAGTGCTAAATTGATGTACAACTGCCAAGAAAAGTCTACAAAACAAGACTAGAAGAGGATTATCCCATCAAGTTGAATCTATAGCGAAGCATCATTAAATGACAAGTACCACAAAAGAATGCTATGGATACTTTCTTCCCTAATCTCTTGCAAACTTCAGTTGCATCTTGATCTCCAATGCAGTTTTTTCCACAACTGCTACAATATTCTCCTCATACACTGACTACAATTGAGACTGGTAACTCTGTCATTAAATGAAGTGGTTGCTAAGTGAAAATCATGCGATTGTAACTACTCTTATTATTTTACTTCAGTTTTCTCTTGCTTCTTGCTACTTCCTTTCTCTCTGAGGACATGGATATGAAGTAAATATGCAAGTGAATACAAGAGTAGAAAGACCTTCTCAAGGTCATAAATAGGAAGCGTGTTTGCTGAGCTGTTTTTTTAGCACTGTTATAACTTCAAGTGGTCACTAAACAAGGCAGACCCTAAAATGAAATTATGACATTTTAACAAGGAGGATCTGGTTTTCTTTTTCCTTTTTAAACAAATTTTATTGTTTTTTCAGTTAAAATCTACATATTTGGAAAGGTAATCAGAGATTCAGTAACAGAGTTTCCAATACATAATTCAGGTTACATTATCAAAACATCCTTCTCAATATCCCTTAACATTTCATACAACCAGTTTAAACTAGTAAATTTCTAGAAATAGCATGGTCAGTTGAAAAAAATGTCAATTCAATTTCATTGAAATATATCTATGTCCTGTTATTAAAGTTTACCTAATTTTAATTTTAATTATATTATTCAAATTTAGCCTTTAACATCCCAAATAATATTCACAACCCAAATTTCCCTTATTTCATTACAGCAAAAACTATAGCATCTAACATGTACGCAGTGGCTAAATAGCTATGTTCTACCGTCTGTTTCACATCCTAATACATCACACATTACTGACAGGACCACAGCCTATATTTATCAATCTACAACTATTTATATACAACCAGATTCTGTTTTAAATTTTAGCTAATTCTTAATTCTTAAATAGAATAATCAAATGTCTTTTAACATCAAATGTGGGATCTATAAACCAAATTTCCATTATGTCAGTGCACAAACTATAATGTCTAAAATAAGCCTAAGAGATATCTAAACACATTCTAGTTCTATCTCATAAACATTTTCTATGTTAGATCCTGATAGATCACCGATTACTAAAAGGATAACCTTTAATGGTTCTCTAAGAACTCACTTTTTAAATCTAACTCTGGGTTTCTTTTTTTGCCAATCAGGTTTCCAAACCAAGGCCTTTGAATTGCCAAATAGGTCGCCCTTCGCTCCAATACATATTATTTGAATCAAAGGAGGCCATCTAGCCATCAGTGATTCACAAAAACCAAACCATTTGTAATCATTATGTTGTTGCCCTGTTAGTTCTAGTCTCTATATTTGCTCTAAAAACTTTATCTTCAGTTCGGTCTGGATTACTTTTCCACCTGGGTTCATCTGCTTTAAGTAAAGAGTCTTATCCAATTTTGTAATTAATGCTTGGCTATCCAGGCTTTCAGAAAACTGTCTTTGTTGATCTTCCACATCCTCTATGTTAGCATCACTATCTTCTACACAGTATACTTCTAAAGTTATAGGCTCTTTTGATGGAGTCAAAAATTGAGTATTAAGTTTTCCCATAGTTTGTTGTTGGTCCTTAAGGTTATTTGCCATAGTGATAGTTCCTTGTACTTTTAGAGTTGTCAGTTCTTTGGATAGTTGTTGCTTATATTCCTCTGTCTCAATAGTAATATATTCCAATTTAGTTATATTCTGAAGTATAAATTCTTTAGTTGCAATCTGGGTTTCAATTTGTGACTTAAGGTTGGCATGTAAATTATTAAATCTGGAGATAGACATCTCAGTGACTCTGTAGATTGTTTCAAGTATGAGGTTATAATCAAGGAAGGTTTGTGGCTGATCCTTTTCCATTTTGTAATAATTATAAATAGTCCTTGGTGGAGGCTATGTTTCAAACAAAAATCAATAAGAGTCCACCTCCACAAATCTAAGCCAAATTCATCTCCAGCTGTTTCAGGTTTTTATCTTAATGCCAAGGTCAGTCCAAAATGTAAGCAAGCTTGTTTGCCAATAGTATTCACTAGATATCCCCAGAGTACTTTAAATCCTTTTCAGACAGTATCTTTTTATTTATTTTTTTTGTCCCCCTTTTTAGACTCATAGGTAGAATAGTCCATTTTTGTAAATATAGGAACTTTGGGCCAAAAGTAGAAAGGCAGTAAGTCCAATAAATCAGTATAGTTTAGTAGATGGCTGTTTCTTTTCTCTCCCAATGTAGACAAAGGCCGCTCTTAAGGAAAAAAAATATCCCTTCCCTCTCTCCTCACAGGGGGAAAGCAAATTCAAGAAGCTTTTGACAGGGAAAGTAGACAATTAGGAAAACAAGAAGGCAATTCTCACCCAGTTTTCAAGTGCTTTCAAGTGCTTTGTTGTGCTTTTGGCTTCGGCAGGAAACAGATAAGTGATGGGCCATGGGAGTGGCCGATCCTTTGTTCTTCAGTTCAGAGAGTAGCTCCAAGCCTACGGGAGGGCCGCCGCCCTTCTACCGCCAACTGGAGAGACCTCTCCCCTGCTGATTGCCCCTGCAGGGCGACTTTCGATCCCTTTACAGAGACCCCCCCCCCGATGAAGAAATCCAGGCGACACGAGGAGCAATTCCCTTGTGCATCTGGGAGCACCAAACGTCCGGAACCAGAAGCCAGAGGATCTCATTTTCAAAGATGCTTTTTCATTATTGTTGATGTGCCTTTTAAGACATGATGTATTTAACAAGATCTAAATTGTTCTCAAGAATTTAGAACACTTACAGACTTGAAACAGATCTATGTTACAAAAAGAGATATTTATTTTCCCATATTTCATATCACTTCCATACTTAGCATGAGAAAGTAGCCATGGTGTATAATCTTCCTCCCACATTTATTGTGGAACTGAAAAATAAGGCCCACCAGAAATCTTTCCCTGTGAAATTTATGAAGCCAGAAGCAAAATGCCTTCCCTAACTGATCAGTTGAGGCTCAGTAACAGCAGCAGCCTGGGTTGAGGGAGCGCTATCATGATAATTAGAAAATTTGGTGATGTTCCATCATCTCTTCCTTCACTTTGTGTTAAGATATGTATCAAAGTTTACATCATGTCATCATGCCAAGGAAATTGCCAACAAGCTGGTCTGCTAAAAATCCTCCCCTCAGAGGCCTTAAAACACTTTCTTTGTACTTCATCATATACTGCTCAAAAAATTAAACTTAAACAACACAATGTACTGTATTTAATAGTAGGATGTCTTATCTTGTGTTCCCTTTATTTTTTTTTGAGCAGTATATTATGTGTCAAGGATTGGATGCCACTGTAGTAGTAATTGATCTGTTTTCTAAGATGGCCTATTTTATTACTTCCTGTGGCCTCCCCTCATTTCCTGGAGCAGTTCATCTATTTATTCAACATATTTGTTGAATAGTTTGCCAAATCACCTCATTTCTAATAAAGGCTCGCATTTCTAATAGAAGCCCATAGATTATGGTATGGAAGGCTGTGTTTCACCAGTTCTATGTAACAGACCATTTGTCCTTTGCTCATACCTTATACTTTTACTCAAATTCTTTCTGTGAAACTCATGGTTTCTTAGTTGCCTGAGGCAGATCAACTGAACATGTTCAGCCTTCTTGCAGCCTGAAACAATGCCAGATGGCTCCATGGCAATCAGAAAGTGGTCATAACAGGGGACTGATAGTGATATCCAGTGCTTTTTTTGTATAAGAAAAAGGTGCCGGAACTCACACATGTCATACAACCCGCCTTGCCTATCCTACAAGGTTCCATCCAAAAAAGGTGCCGGAACTCCGTTCTGAGCGTTCTATGAGAAAAAAAGCCCTGGTGATATCCCTAACTCCAGATCATGCTACCACTTCCCCAACATGAAAAAGATATCTTGCAACTGACCACCAGTATATGTTAAGTTCTTGATGACATTGATCAGATCCACAGCAGTCACAGTAGTTATGAATTCCTGGGCTACCTCACGTTTTTCCACCAAAGAAAGGCAAATTGAAATCTCCCAATGTGTAAATTGGAGCAATTCCATTATCAATCCAACAATGGAATCAAGGAGCTCAGGCATGAGGTTGCAATGCAAGAAGGGTGGTACAGGAAGAACAGTCTTAACAATAAGAACAGTCTTAACAATAAGGTGAACTTTTTGCTTCCTGATTCTCTGCAGTAATCCATCCTTCTTGTATATGTGTAGGATTATGGAGTAATAGAAAAATCTAATCTCCATACCAGATTCAGAAAACTGTCAGTAAGTATTTATTTTGAGTTTGCTACACCAGATGAGATGCTGGAGATCTCTGCCAATATAATAACCCTTTAGTCCTTAATTTGGCTGTGAACCTGCTCCTACTCCTGTTGCAGATCCATGAGCTATAATTTTGTAAATGAGTGAAAGTCCTCATATTCAAGCATCCTCTTTTTAGCATTGTTAAAAAAAAGCAGCCCCAAGATGTTAGTTTTCGGTTTGGGCTGTTAATATTAAAGGAAGTTATATAGTGCTTATTAATTAATATCTCAAAGTTATCCCATCTTTGAACAGCACTCAAGAAACTTACAGATCAATAAAAAACTAATATTTCAAACAACCAACAATATAAAGCAAAATAACCAATAAAATTGTGTTTTAGAATGTATTAATTATCAATTTTCTCTTTCCAGCAATTATTGGTTTATGCTCCTGACCCATTTTATCATGCAATTATGAACCATAGTATATACTAACTGGCATGCTGTACTAAATATCACCTTTCATGAATTTAAGAATTCAGAGGGCGCTATATATTCTATTTTGTATTCACTTAATTTGGAGAGGGCATATCTGAAGTCAACCTCGTTTAGTTTTTATTACACATGTATATACTTGTATCTTTATTGTGGTCCACCATACTAAAATGAGACAGAACTGAAAATAACCATCACTGTGAAATACATTTTCTCTTTTATTGCATTTAATATCTATTTTGATATTTTACATTACATTATAGAAAATATTCTTTTTTCACTTTCCAGTTCTTGAATGCAATGACATTATAATCCTTCAGGGACAGATTAAACCTGACCATCTGGACCTACAACATGTTGTCTATTGATTTTAAAAAAAAACCAAACAAAATCAGTTTCGACTTATGAGTATTAAAGCTTAAAGTGGAGGTAAGATTCAGTATGTTTAATGGAAGATATGATAAGTCATCTCAAGTTTATAGAATCCTGGTAATTATATGGATTATGAATATATAGCAAATTCATTTTTCTTGTCCCTCCACATTTCTTGAAGCTAAACTCCTTTTAGCAAGTCATAATCCATATCAAGGTACTATGCATGCATTAATGTATATTCAACCTGTGGAGGCCAGATCAAAGGTGCACATTTAGTTATTCCCCATTTGATCTAGCTTAGCTGCTATGTTTCTTATCATGTATCATTTTTACATATATTATTTTAAAAAGGTGGAAAAGCTTTAGTTGGAACCAATTATTTCTAATACTTGAGATAATATGCAGTCATCGCTACTCCTAACAATTGACAGTTTTATCCTCCAAAAGCTTATCTGAGCCTTTTTTTAAAGACCTCCCCATATTCTATGGTAGCAAATCCCATTATTTAAATAAAAGCTTTAAGAAGTACTTCCTTTTATCTGTCTTGCAATCTCAAATAATTTGGTTTGGATGACCACAATTTCTAATATTGAAAAGATAAAGGTGGAAAAAGATTTCTTCCTCACTGCACCACATATATTTTTTAAAAAAAATAAATAAATCCCATCGTCATTATTTTTATAAATCAAAGTTGTAAACATGCCGAATAAATCTCCTTCTTCCTATTTTCCCCACAACTCTGAGTTGTTTTTGACAGATTTATCAGAAATATCTTCCTATTTATTCTGTGAATTCAACCATGTTTAAAGGGAACATGTGTAAGTATAATCTGATTGATAGATCTTGCTATTTCAATCAAACTAAGAAATCTCTTGGTAAAACCAACCCTACAAATCATGACACTGGGAGCAAGTGATTTATGAGTTGGCTTTGTGTGCTCTCAATATGATCCCTGTTACATCAATCCTAAGTACTTGAGAGCACTCTCCAGCATTTCATGAAGACCAAATCCACTCCATTTCCTCCTCATGAGAGCAACAATAAATACAAATTGATGGTTGTAGTTATTATTACTCACATTCTCACCTGCACAATTTGTGTCAGATCAATTAAAACAACTGGTGGCATAATAGCTTGCACCTGTCATTGAATGGCTTTGCCTGGAAACAGCTTCCCAATGAATACAGGCATTCCTTTTATGCTTTATTCACTTTCCTTGTGAGTTTAGTGTGATTATCCAATATTGTACAGCTTTTTCTAGATTCAATTGTACAGATCTTTCATTGTGCACAGCCATATATACTACTACAAATCTCGTGTCTGATTATAACTTTCAACTGGGCAAAATGGTGTATCACAGGGCAACAATTTCTTAACCACCATACTTTATATGGGTTAATTTTCAGATACTCCCAAAATCTGGGTCCCAAAATTCCTATAGAATTGAAATTTGGCAAAATTGTGGCTGCTTCAGGGCTGACATGCTACTGTGCTGTAGCAATCATCCACATTCATGTAATTACCATTTCCAACACTGTCAACCAGCTCCCTGCAAGGAAAGTCAACAGGCAAGCCAGTAGGAAGTTGGAAGTCACACCTGCTCCTCCTGGTTTTTGTCCACCGATTATCAATCTGATTCTATTTAGGTAGATCCATCCATGGACTCCTCTCCAGATGCAAGTTCAGAGGAAGAGTTTGAGTTTGAGTTTGCAGAAGAAAGTATGAAGCCGAGTATTGGTCAGGATCGGGGCTCAGAGAATGCTAGGCTGATGAAACAGCCTCAGATGGGTTGATCAGACAAAGGACAGGCTGAGACTGAGGGAGGTGAGCCACAGCTTGTAGCAAGTTGGGCAGGAGGCTCTAGTCAGGCAGGGAGCAGCTGCTGCCTGTTAGCAATGAGGAGGGGTGGAGTCCACACCTCCTCCTGATCCAAGGACATGTAGAGCAGAGAGGAGACAGATACAATGGCAATCAGAGGAGGCAACCTCACCTTTTATGAAGGCCTGCACTGGCATTGCCTACTCAGGGCTGTGTCCTAAATTTGCTGCTGTTCACCATGACTGTTGTGCTAGGTTTGCCACCAACCATATTGCAGATGATACAACATTATTCATGATGATAATGAGAATGCTTACTACAAGGAAATTGAGGGTTTGGTAAATTGGTGTAAGGAAAACAGCCTAGTTTTAAATACTGGAAAAACAAAGAGATCATTGTCAATTTCAGAAAAGGCAGGCACAGCCACACTTCTTTGTGCATTAATGATTCACCTTTGGAGATGGTTACCAGTATCAAATTCTTGAGTATGCACTTAACAAGTAGGCTGGCTTGGTCACTCAGCAGTGAGACACTGGTGAAATGGGCACAGCAGCACCTGCATTTTCTGCGTTGCATGAAAAAAGCACATCTTCCTTCCCCTATCCTTATCACTGTACAAAGGGATGAACAAAAGCATCGTGTCATACAGCATCACAGTCTGGTTTGGAAGCATCACTGCTTCAGACAGGAGGTTGGTGCAGAGAGTGGTGAGGATGGCTGGAAAGTTATCTAATCTAATCTTAACCCTAACCCTAACACTGAGAACTTGATTGTTGCCAGAGCAACATGCCCAGTTCTATGCTTTGTGTCTTGTATGCTTGTGCCTTGTATCTTGGCCTGTTTGACTCCTGGACTGCTTTCCTGGATTTTGTGTGTGCCCATTGGACTTGGTTACTCAGTGACTCTTGCTGTAATGAGTTTGGAATCCAGACCTGTGCAGCAGGGGTGCTTTCCAAGGACATGTTTGGGAGAGTTGAACAAACATCTGTCATACATGTGTGAGGGAACAGGGAAGCACACCCAATGGCACAACCGGTTGTCTCGTGTGTGTGTGTGTGTATGCATGTGTGTGTTGACCAACCTGCTAAATATTTAATACAGATTTTTCTGGATTAAGATGCTTTAGCATCAGACCTTTCCAAATTCTTAGCCTAGCCAAGCTGACTAGTAATTCTGAATGTTGCAATTCCAAAATATCTGAAGGATTCTAGAATGGGGAGCCTGCTTTTGAACCTACAGTTTCTGTCTGTCCATCATCTATCCATTCATCATTGTTAAAGAGATGCTAGCATTAGATTGGGTTTGTGCAAAAGCACTTAGGCAAATGTATAACATATGGTCCTTGCCCAGATGTGGAAAAAAGTCTGTTTTGTGACTTCAGCTGTCACAAAACTTCTTTGTGTATTGCAGAAAAATAATCAGATTATGGAGCATTTCTGTCTGTGAAGTTCATTTTGATATGAAAATAGAGCACCACTGTGAAAAATGTCATTCAAGCACATAGAACTGTTGCCACTTGTTTTCAGAGATGAAAACCATATTTCATAGACAGAAATAGTTTCTGGTGGAATTAATCAATGTTAGTGGTTTATTTCTCTATAGGTTTGGGGCCTGACTTAAGGAACTTACAATGGTTAAGTTACAAAAATAAGAACGAAGGCAAAGAAATAAGAATGAAACAAACATAAGTGGATTTGTGAATAAGTAAAATTTATCAATGGACAGATATGAATTTGTGGCTGCACTAACTGAGACTCCTAAAGCCACTGAAACCAGATTGTCATGCTGTTCTAGAAGCTATGTATTAATTGCTCCTTGGGATCTGGAGATTTGTTCAAGATGTTCCACTTGGATGCTATACAAAGAAACAATAATCTATCCAATTTGTCTGAGGCAACAAATGAAGAAAACATTAAAGAAGTGATAGTGTAACAGGTATGCCTCTTAAAGGACAGTATGACAGATTATTTCTGTACTTACTTTAATTTTTAATCTGTTCTATTTCTCAGTGGCTTTCAAATAACCAAACTATTTCAGATGCTTAGATTCATGGCATTTAGCCAATTGTATCAATATTTGAATGGAACACAATAAGGCAGATGCTGGAAATTATGCCTCTCCACCTGTTCTTGAAATAATGGCCAGCATCTCTCACCTTTGTAGCTGGATCTTACAGGAGTTCTTCCAGAAACATCTGGAATTTAGTGATTTGTAAACTCTACTATAAATTTAGTGAGCAATTGTGAAGTTTTCATTGGCTGCAAAGCTTATTTAATGGGGTCACCTATAATCACCTTTTCCAAATAATATTCTCTATCAGTGGATGGACAATATATCTGTTAATAAGATATAAATATTACATGTTCTAAATCCATATAAATTGACAGCCAACTAGGGAATAAATCAATGTGCATATACAAACTTCATTTCCCAAAGTTTTTTACTATTTGCTTTGGAAATTATTAATATAGTGCTGGCATTTCAACCTTCTTTCACCTTCTATCAAATTCTAAGGTCATTCCAGAACATTTTCTTCTTAAAAATGCCAACCATCTATGTACTGCAAAGATTCTAATTGGGTTTATATTCACATTATTCAAAGAGATAATTGGAAAGTTTCTTCACCTTATTCCTTTCACCATATCATAAAATAGAAAGGAACAGTGGTCGTTTGGCTTGTTTTTCATTCTAATGACAGCTTTAACAAATGGATGCAGAAAAAAAATCAAGTGGAAATTAATTTGATCAGCATTGTATATTAAGGAGAGATAAAATATTTCAAAAAGAAGCCATCTATTTTAACATTTGTAAAATACTATTACTAATTTTGCAGGATTATTGTGGCACTAATATATTGGAACAATAGCAGTAATAGTCTACAGCTATGTTCATTCAGTGAGCCCATCAAATGTGAGCTAAACCTGATATCTAGAAGAGTAATGATGAAAAAAAGTCAGTGTTACAATCACTTTTGCTCACTTAATTCCTACATACAAAAAGGGTTTTAGGGTATTTTAATGTAAATTCTTCACTGGAAATCTTTGCAAATAATTGTAAAAATTTAAAGGTTTCTTCTTTCTTTTACTGTGACCAATGTTTATCTATTTCCAATCAAGCAATTGGAACCAGACATTTCACTGGGCTCTCAATACCAAATCAATAGCATTGAACACAGACTGTTTTCTTGTCTAGCTATCAATACAAGTGAGGAAAAAAACACTTTTATCCTTTAGATGGAGACAACTAAAGGGAAAACTTAGTCAAAATCTATTCACATTTTGCTCAGTGCCAACCTTGGGGCGATAGGAATTAACAAGTGCCAATTCAGATACAATAACTAGACTTATGTGACATTTTTATGCTCACAAAGTGCTGAAATGGAACTATTTGATGAACAACCAAATTGTTGGCTGAAAAAGGGGAAAGAGTGAAGCATGATATTTACAAAGAATAAGAGAAAAAACTTTCTTTGACAATTTGTCGTAGCTAAGTCCAAGACCATCCATCTCCCATCCCCACTTGAGAAATGAAATCGGATGGAAGATCTTTAAATAAATAAACATATATTTTTGTTGTGTTTAAGGCTTTACAGCTAATATCTTTATATATTCCTTTTCCCTGGAAATGGTTAAATAGAATGTCCATCTAGCTCAGGGGTATCAAACTGCCAGCCCACAGGCTGGATGCCTCATGAGGAAACCACACCCACCCCATTGCCGGCAATGGGGAAAAAGCTCCAATACATCGTGCAATGTCATGTAACGTCACCAGTTTGACATGTCTGATCTAGCTTATGCTTCAGAAGTGAAAGAACAACTGGTTAAATAAGAGAAGCCTGTTTCTTCCTACCTTGATAAAAAAGTAGAGAGGAGAGGCAAGAAATAAAAAGTACTCATCTGCTATTTATCCAGCTAAGGCAGGTGTAGGCAACCTTTGCTTTTTTTATGCTGGCTCAGGAATTCTGGGAGTTGAAGTCCACGAGTCATAAAAGAGTCAAGGCTGCCTACTCCTGAGCTAAGGGAACATTGATTAGGAGTTCAGTATCATTCTGTTGAATCTAACTAAATTTAGTTAGTTTAACCATTTAACAAAATGATTGTATTAAGTATATAAAACTAAATATTTAGCTTTAATTTATTTAACAAAATAATTTAACTATCTAAAAAATGAATGTAGAAATCAACGTAGAAAAAAGTAAGACAAGAAAAAACAAATGTATAGCTACAGATTATGTGAAACATGGCTCAACAGCAGTAACTGTGAGAGGGATCTTAGAGTCCTAGTGGACAATCAAATATGAGCCAACATTGTGCTTCAGCTACCAAAAAAGTCAATGCAATCCTAGGCTGCATTAAGAAAGTGGTAATCAAGATCATAAGAAGTGATACTAGCACTTTATAATGCCTTGATAAGGCCACACTTGGAATACTGCATCCAGTTTTGCTCACCATGATGTAAAAAGAGATGTTGAGACTCTAGAAAAAATGCAGAGAAGACTGGCAAAGACGATTGGGAAGTTAAAGTTAAAACATATGAATAACAGTTGCAGGAATTGGGTAAGTCTAGTCTAGTGAAAAGAAGATCTATGGGTGACATAATAGCAGTGTTCCGATATTTGAGGGGCTGCCACAAAGAAATACAAAGGGGTAAAATACAAAGGCAAGACAAGAAGCAATGGATGGAAACTTAACAAAGAGAGAAAAAATCTTGAACTAAGAAGAAATTTCCTGAGAAATTGTTCCTAAGAACAATTAACCAGTGGAACAGGTTGCCTAAAGAAGTTGTGTGTGCTCCAACATTGGAGGCTTTTAAGAAAAGACTGGAGAGCCATTTGTCTAAAATGGTATAGGTTTCCAGCTTGAGCAGAGGGTTGGATTAGAAGACATCCAAGTCCCTTCCAACTCTGTATTGTGTTTTGTATTCTGAACCTATGATCTCCCACCATGGGGATTAGGATTAGCATATATTTAGTTTTGGGCACAAGCTATGTCCCTACACAAAATTGCTGTTATTAGGAAGCTGGACTATATACAAAATGGTATCTAGAGTGGGCCCAATAAAACATCCATTTACCAGAATACCAATTGGTGAAGCCATGCAGATTATTGTATGGCTTTGTACATCATCCAGAATTGTTGTATAAATCCAGTCATGGTTTACTTAAAATGCTATGAATGAAACAAACTTAGCTTTGCATGACATGTGAATCTTGTCACTATGTAAAACATGCTGTTTTCACTATTATGTAACCCTGGATATGGAGTACAACAGAAGGCACAAGAGCTTGACAAATATTGATATTAGTTCCTTTTTCAGAAGTAAAACTATTATAAAATATTGTAAATTATTCAACTGCATGTCTGACTTTTCCCATATGATGAGGTCATGATCTGTGAAATCATCTTTACAGAACTTCAGGTCATTTTTTTGTAAAAAGCATGTCTTCTGAATTTTGGGCCACAGAAGTTGCTATGATTCTATTGGAAGAAAGATGAAAATGATTGGACTACAATTTGTACACATTATACTATTCCTTCTCAAAGCAAATAGTCTTAATCATAAGCAGTGCATAGGAATTTAGACACAAAATAATTAAAAGGAGGGAAATATAATTAAATCTACTTTTTTACCAAAGCATTCTCTATACCCCTTCATACTCTTCTATCCTTGTAAACCATATCTTCCTCCTTGTTTCCTCGTCCATGTCCATATATTTCCCACAAAACACTTGATGACTTATAGAAACCTGAATTTTTCTCAATCTTTGAAACTTCAACCTGCAAAACCATTTCTTTAGGAATTTTTCTTTCAATCAGTGTTCCTATAGCAACCTATGTTTGTTTGCTTGTATAGTAGAAAGTTATTTGGACAATTTAAACCTATACGAATAGAATTTCCAGGTACTGGAAATTTACAACCGCTGAAGAATGACACTGGCAGTTATTTGGATGCCAACATTAAGATTACACTTTTTTTAAAAAAAAAACAACTTAGTTTTACGTTTAAAAATATATAAGTGATAACTTGGTAAAAATGATGCACGAAGCAAGTTTGATTTTCTGCAAATGGGACAACTGTGGAGTCTAGTGTCTCATATACTGAAAATTTGTCCAAATTGGTTTCTTATAAAAATCATAAGATAATTCTAAAACTGTCCAACTATCCATCATCATTAATTAAATCAGTTTAGAGTAATTTGATTCCAAACTAAGAATCCAAATTCCAAGAAGTTAAAACGAAACAATATTGATTAAATCAAAAGTTATGGTACCAACATAGAGATAAGCAACATATGCATGGAAGCAGGTAAAAGTATCACCAGAATCTATCTATACATTTCTAATAGGAGTGAAGTTTAAATGGACAGTATATAATATCTTATTTTAATGTAATCTTCCTCCTCATTTTCATATCAGCTATTTAACTGAAAATATTTTTTTTCTAATGAAAGCACAAAAATCCCAATTTCTATTCAATCTCAAAATGAAACTTCCCTTCCAGCTTTGCTCAAAACATGTTTAGATAATGTTTAGAGCTGATTTCTCTCTGCAGCACATCAGCTTACTGACCATATCCAAGCTGGTGTTTACCAAAATTTAACTTTTAATTTCCTGAAAATTTGCTTCACTCAGAGAAGAGGCTTCCATTTTTCTGCCTCATGGTCAGGATGCTTTATAATTTTATGTGAATTTATTTACAAAATATTTTTGAACATCTGTTGAAAAGTATCATTTTCTGTTTTCTATTAGTTAAGGTTTATAGCAGTGGTGAAAGAAGTAATCAACACCATCACTATCATTAATCTGCATCTTGCTTCCTACACTTTATAATCTGAAAGTATCCTAAAGGAGAAGATCCCTCACAACATATTAGAACAGAATAGAAGAATAGAATAACAGAGTTGGAAGGAATCTTGTAGGTCATCTAGTCCAAGGCTCCACATAAGCAAGAGACCCTATTCTGAAAGATAGCAGTCCAGTTTCTTCTTGAAAGCTTCCAGTGATGAAGCTCCCACAACGTCTGGGGGCAATCTGTTCCATTGGTTGATTGTTCTCACTGTCAGAATTTTTTTTCCTTATTTTTAGATTGAATCTTTCCTTGATCAATTTTCATCCATTATTCCTTGTCTGGCCTTCAGGTGTTTTGGAAAATGGGTTGATCCCCTTCTCTCCGTGACAGCCCTCAAATATTGGAACACTGCTATCATGTCTTCCCTGGTCCTTCTCTTCACTAGACTAGACTACAGTTCTTGTAACCGTTCTTCATATGTTTTAGTCTCTAGTCCCCTAATCATCTTTGTTGCTTTTGTTGCACTTTTTCTAGAGTCTCAACATTTCTCTGTTTTTAACTGAAGTGAGGGCAGCCAGGGAAGCTACAGATCACTGGTGAAATGATAGTAAAATTAAAGGCTTACTCATCCATATATCACATTCTACATGAATAAAGCATTCTCTTTTTTTAAAAAAATCTTTTTAAAAATAAAAATTGTGATCAAACTAATATATCTTGTTCTATTATTATCTGTTGTGTTAATTTCCTTTGCATTTACAAAAAGTTTAAATTCATTGCAAAATAATGTGGGTTGATAAAGAAGAGTATTTTCAATAACAGTTCTTTGGAATGCGACAAAATAGAATCATAAAATATACAATTATTTTCAAGATAGCACGCAGGTAGACTTAGAAAGTTCGGTTATGATTGTACAGTAGGAAAAAAATGAAAAAGAAAAAAGACAGGAGAGCTGCTGTAAATACTCTGTGGTTTTTTTTAAAAAATCATATTTTAATGGGCAATGCTGACCAAGATAAGGGAGAGAGAGAGAGAAATCAGCACAGCACCTCTTCATGACCTCAGGTTGCATCAAAAAAGGGTAATATCTTTGAGTAAAGTAATATAATCAGAAAAATCTATGTTGGTGCAGTACAGCATATATCTAAGTAAAATTACACTGCTTTAAGTAAGACTATTTTCAAGTTTACATTTATACAAACTGAAGCCTATATGAATTGAAGGCAATAAATAAATAGTATTAAAATGTTCTCCAATAGTTATTTAAAGATATGAGATATGGAACATTCAATGGCCTTTAAAATTATTATGTTAATGGGTCTTTCTTCTACACGTAAGCAATGAAACACAGTTTATGGGCATTGATACACATGGAGATGAAAATGAGTTGACTGGAAAAAAAACTTCACAAACTTTGCAGAGACAGCAGTAGGGCTGGATGTTAATATTTTTCACACAGGAGCAAAATTAAACAAACTTAGATGTCTATGAAGATTCTCAGTTAATTTCTCAGCCTCATAAAAAAAACATCTTTGGGAAAATGAACTTAGAATATCCAAAGTCAGAGTCTGAGTATCTGAGTTTCCAGGGACAACAAAAGCAGGAATAAGGATTCAGTAATTTAATATCAGGTTAAGAGAAATGTTTAGCTGTGGAAAAAAAAACAACAACACATAAAATGGGGAGCACATATTTTGTCATCTCTTACCTGCCTGGTGAGAAACTCCCTTGATCCAAGTATAAGTGTGGAGGGTGTCCTTAGATAAATCAGAGGTAGGTGCTTAGCACTTCCAGGTGCAAACCAAGTCCAAGAACCTCCTACCCAGGTTGGAAGTGAAATATTCAGAGTCCCCTTCTCTAATGGAAAGAGTTCTAGCCAGTTCTTTCCAAAGGCTGCTGCTGCTGCTACGCTTTCTGCATTTACAGAGAGACCCGGTGCAAGGATATGCCAAGGAGCATATTTTTCTTCCTTATCTTTTCTCACCCTCTCTCTAATTGTGACTTCAGTTTTATTCTACAGGCATTAGCAAAGTGGTAGCTGACAAGACAACTGTGCTGCTTCCCTCACGGCTTAAGTGAATGTGCCTGTGGTGAAAGGAAGGCAAAGCCCCCTGCCAGAGCATCACATCACTCTGTAGACAAGAGCAGTAAGGATATGCTGTGCTGTTCTTCAGCTGCCAGAGAAGCCTTAAAGGGATCCAGGCAAAGTCATCCTGCTCCGCTCCTGGAAGTCTCTCCCTGAGAACTTATGGGTGTCTCTATGCTCTGGGATGTCTTTCTTGTTACTCAGACATTGATCAGAAAACCTCTTCTGAACTATTCATTTTGATTGGCGGGGGGGGGGGGGAGGGCGAGAGGAGATTTTTAAATGCCCAGGAAAGCTTTTCTGGAAAAAGAAAAGTTATTTCCTATTATGTGGAAAGGTTGTTTTTTTTTATGCAACTGGAGTTCAAATTTAGGCATGCTCACATAGACTTAGGCTAAAATCAAGCTGCTAAAAATTGTTAAAATATATTTCACTGTATGGAAGGAAAGGACGGTTGCTTGGGGTGGGAAACTTATTTTATTCTGAGGGGGCAAAGTTTGGGCAAACAGGAGTTAAATTAACTAGTTTTGGTTGGAGGGAAGAGGGCTGAGAACTGCAATTGGCAAGGCTAGGATACAGAGTGCAAAGAACACCTTCCCTAGCATCAACAAACATGTATCTTCCTTCCTTCCTTCCTTCCTTCCTTCCTTCCTTCCTTCCTTCCTTCCTTCCTTCCTTCCTTCCTTCTCTTTTTTAATTCTCCCCCCACCCTATTTTCTATTAGAAATATATTTCACACATTAGATCTCTGCAGAATATACTTCCAGCACATAAGCAGAGATGGAAAAACTCATAATAATCAGAAGGAAAGAAAACTTGCAGATGCAAGTAATATTAAAAAGAAGTCATGCCATTGCAGTTTTGATCAGTTGTAACATAAAAGAAGTCTGGAACCATTTGCCTTTGGTGTTGATATAGGAAGAACTATATTGTATCTCATAAGAAAACAATTTGAGGCTCTTTTTTAACATAATTAAATGAAAATATTAATCAGATGACTTTAAACTAAAAGGCAAGTTCCATCATACAAACATCAAAAAACTGTCTCAAACTAAAATATTTATATTATTAAGTAACAAATAATAGTGAATATGCAATGTGAAAACACTTCATCCAGTAATAATAGTTAGAATAAATTAGATAGTAAATATTATTGTATTTCAGCTTTGATGGGTCTTTTTAAAAAGTCACACATTATCTCTATATAAAATTTCATGAAACTTTCATTGAGATTGCCTCCTATTTAGCCCAAAGCACGTATTTGAAGAGTTCTAGTCTGCAGTACTGTGGCTTCAAATAGAATTATTATTTTGTTTATTATGAAAGTTATTTGCCACACATCTCTTTTCAAAGCAACTCCGTCTTGTAAATGGTGTTTATACTAAGTTCCTTTATATATATTATTTACATTTAATTTTTGCTTCCCTAACCAACTATTCAAAGATGGGAAGGAGAAGAAGAAAGGAAAGAAGGAAGGAAGGAAGGAAGGAAGGAAGGAAGGAAGGAAGGAAGGAAGGAAGGAAGGAAGGAAGGAAGGAAGGATATTTCATATCAGTTAACACACATGTAACTTTTCTTCTGTGCTTCTAGTCTATGATGATAGTGATAATGATGATGATGATGATGATGATGATGATGATGATGATATCTATTCAGTGTTGTCTGACTCTTGGTGATTCTATGGACCAGGTCTCTCTACATCTTCTGTACTGCTTTTTTGAGTTTTTCTATGCTCTGGCTGGTGTCAGCTTTGATAGTGTCCAACCACCATATTCTTTGAAAGCCTGGATTCCTTTTACCACTAACTTTTCCAAACATAATTATTTTCTTCATGAATTTCCCCACATGACATGGCCAAAGTAAGTGAGACACAGTTTCATCATTTTGCCTTCTAGTGACATTATGTACTGCTCTACCTTCACCATTTCAACTTGGATATTAATCAACTGATTGTGTAATTTTTGGCAAGACCCAATGGTTTACTGACTCATTTATTGATTGAGAATGGATTTGATATTACTTCAGACTTCTGAAATATAGAACATGTTGATAAATGAAATCAGGTAAAGAGTAGGTGGCCCTTTTTCTTTAAATCTCCTAATTTGCAGAAAGGACTGTTTCTGCTGAAATGAAAACACCACCAAACTAGATGATCAGGTCATTTAATGTAGCATACTAAATTTTTCATAAGCTATTATTGTGAATCGTAGTGACTCATTAATAGTCCAAGCCATACATCTAGACAAAGTCTTCCTCAAAGACATGGGCAGATATAATTTGCATTTCTCCACAAGTTTAAGCACTGCTTCTCTTCTCTCTTTATTTCCTTCTTTGTTCTGTTTGGTACATGTTTGATCTATTTGGAGCCAGCTTGATCTAATGGTTAAGCAGTAAGACAGAAACTGGAGACTGTGAGTTTTAGTCCCACTTTAGACATGAAATCCAGTTGGTTGACTTTGGCCCAGTCACTCTCTTAGCCCACCTCACTTCATAAGGTTCCTATTATGGGAAATTTGGAGGAGGAAAAAGTATATCTGCTGCCTTTAATTATTTATAAAATAATAAAGGTGGAATTAAAAAAAGCAATTCGAAACAAATAAATTAATATTTACCATTCATCCTACATGGTACAAATAATAGTAGATTTTTTTCTGTTTCAGAAAAAAAGTGACTTTCCTAAAAATCCACAAGTATTCATATTATTATCTTAGAGTGAAAGATTAATCACAACAAGGTCAGTACAACTATCAAAGGGTTTTTTATTACTAAGAAGAAAGCATTGAGGACCATTTTCAGTTCTTTGGAGAGAATAGATATAATCCACAGAATACATTTTTTTTAAATCAACAAAGAAAACAGCAAATATTGTCTAACAATTCACATCACAAATTATACAGGGGAGATTGGAATTTTTGAATAGATGGAACAATGAAATGGGATAATCTGGAAAATAGTGAGACACAAATCACATGTTTTGATGTTGGAATTAAGAGATTTTCAACATCTTCCAAAGCAGTTCTGGTATAGTCTAAAAACTCACCATGTGAGCCTGATATTAAATGTTGTTATTTCATAAAATTCTACTCTAATATTTGAAGCATGTCTTTCCACATTGTACAAAGTACATCAAGGTAATGTGACATACCTCATGAGGAAAAGCATCTTGTCAAGGAAGATGCAACCATACATCTTTAATTAATAACTTATTAAGTGTATATGTTTGTGTGTGTTTTCCTGAAATAGGAAAAGATGCTACCCATCACATTATTCATATTGAGAATACATTTAATGAAAAGTCTCCAGATTACATTATCATGTAGTATTGATGGATATTTGGTTCAGCATTCTTTCCTTCCTTTTCTGTATTTGGTATTGGGACATAACACCCACAACAATACAATAAGTACAACAATGGTCTAACTGAATTTATTCCTGTTTCATTTGCCTGTTTTATTTTTGGTTTATAAAGAAGTCAATTCTAGGTGGCTAGTATCAGTAACAACATAATAGAAATAAACAAAATAATGCAACACAGCAAAATCCTGTAAGAATCAAATTGTATGAATCCTACAAGGAATGAATTGTAACTCATTCTGTTGAAATACTTGAGTAAGCACGTAGGGTTGGAGCCATATGGCGTTTTTGAAGAACAGCTCTTCCAGAAGGCATGCACAGCCACTATGAAGGCACATCCTATATTGGAACAAAGAGAACAGCAACAAAGATGATTAGAGGTCTGGAGGCTAAAACATATAAGGAACAGCTGCTGGAATTGGGTATGTCTAGTTTAATGAAGAGAAGGACTAGGGGGGACATGATAGTGGCATTCCAATATCTCAGGGGCTGCCACAAAGAAGAAGGAGTCAAGCTATTCTCCAAAGCACCAAAGGCAGGACAAGTAGCAATGGATGGAAACTAATCAAGGAGAGAAGCAACCTAGAACTAAGAAGAAACTACCTGACAGTTAGAACAATTAACCAGTGGAACAACCTGCCTCCAGAAGCGGTGAATGCTCCAACACTTGGTTTTTAAGAAGCGACTGGACAGCCATTTGTCTGAAATGGTATAGGGTTTCCTGCCTGAGCAGGGGGTTGGACTAGATGACCTCCAAGGTCCCTTCCAACTATTTCTTCTTCTTCTTCTTCTTCTTCTTCTTCTTCTTCTTCTTCTTCTTCTTCTTCTTCTTCTTCTTCTTCTTCTTCTTCTTCTTCTTCTTCTTCTTCTTCTTCTTCTTCTTCTTCTTCTTCTTCTTCTTCTTCTTCTTCTTCTTCTTTCTGGGCTGCTGATATGTCTCTTTGGAGTGATGCTCTTTCTGGATATTTTGTTTCCATCCCTGTTATATATGCTAGACCATGGCAAGTCTGGCCCACTTTTAAAGTTGCGTGAAAGTATGACTCAGCTCTTCCTAAGTCCCTCGGCTTTAAAAAACACCAGTAGTTAATAGCCTTAAAAATAAGAGCATAGTCATCCAGATAGCTCCATTTTAAGACAGAAAGAAGTTTAAAAGTTAAAAACTTTAAATTGTGACCAGAAATGGAATAATGTGAAAATAAATATTATATAAGTAGTGCTGAATGTTCATGCTGTTCTATTGTCGATATAAACATAGCTATTTCTGACTTGGCAGCATTCACTGGATTTTTCTTCATTAATTCCCTATTCTTTGGTAGGCTGGTTGAAACTTGTTTTATGTTGCCTTTTCTCTTGTGATTGATTTTTTCCCCTCTTTTACCACAGTGAGATTGCCAAATAGCAAGCTTCAATGATTTTTAGATCATCAGTTTTGTAATTCCCCGTATTTGCTCATTCACTTATATTGCATGGATGAATAATTCTTAATTGTATTTTTGTTGAACTTTTTTTTTTCCTTTCCAATTTTACATGTTTTCAGTGGCAGTCTGAAGAATCATTACTGATTCTAATGGAAAGGCTATTTTGGAATGAAAAGGAGGGATTCAAATCTCTTGAGGATAGTCAAATTTCCCCATTTAGAACTTCTGTTTATTTCATCTTGCTGTCATTCTGCCATTTTTTCTAAGTAAAAGGGAGGAAAGAAAAACAATATTCAGATTGCAGCTTTGAACATTTGCCTTACACAGAATTGCGGGGATTTTTTTTTCTTTTTAATAACATAGGTCTCAAAATGTGCCTGCTCAGAAATTAGTATTGGTATTAACAAACCCAATGGAACTGTCAACACACTTTTGGTTGGTGTCCAAAATTAACAAGCAAAAGAAGATGCAAGTCTCAAAGTAGCATTTAATATGTATGTATGCATGGACTGAACATATAAAGAATTGTATTTAAAGTTTGGGAGCTATTTTATCTAAATCTGTTTTTGCTGTTCCCTTCCCAGCCTGCAGAAATCTGACAGAACAGGATATTAGCATTTGGGACTAAAAGAGTCATTCCCACTGAGAAAGTCAGCTTTCCCTAAGTCCAATGCTCAACCCCCCAAATATATTTAAATAATTAATAATAATTTAACTGAGACAAAAATATTGTTACTGGTCCACCCAAATACTTTAAAAGTCTCTCTCTCTCTCTCTCTCTCTCTCTCTCTCTCTCTCTCTCTCTCTCTCTCTCTCTCTCTCTCTCTCTCTCTCTCTCTCTCTCTCTCTCTCTCTCTCTCTCTCTCTCTCTCTCCCCCCCCCTTTTCTCTCTCTAACTAAAAAGTCTACGTACAGTAGAGTTTTCTTGGAGATCCTTGAAAGGGTAGATAATGGGAGCTGAGTATAGTGGAATTCTCTGTCACTCTCTGCCCTTGAGAAGGTAATGTATTACATACTGGTTGAAAATATATGCATGTATATTTAGGTACGTATTTATTTACATATGTGTCTACAACTCACTATGGGAGAGTTAAAGGTAGGTTTAGGGTTAATGAGTGCTTTAACAGAGCTTAAGTATGAAAGAATAAAGAGTTGGCAAGCTATTAATTTTTCCTCTATCTTCTCTATTTACATTCCCTGTCGCAACAATGCATCAAGAGAAACTGGTGACAAAGGGCAACAAACTGCATCATTTTTTTCCCCACAGACCAATATATATCTCAGTAAAAGAATCAATCAACAGTGACAGAGAGGAGGAGAGAATATAGAAGCTACAGAAAATTGCATTTGTCAGATCTTCTTGCCACTCACTCATTCCTGTCATGAAGTCCTTGAACGATATCTAACATTGTATACATACACAGAACATCTTTTCACTTTTTTTCCTTATAACAGAAAACTAAAATCTTGCCATTCTCACTGCTTATTAATCCAGACATTTCCCCCAATTATTCAGTGTGAATTTTGAAGCTTAATAAATAATATGTGCATGTTTTGTTTCCTAGAACACAAGTTTTGCTCCTACTAATGATTAGAAATAAAAAGGAAAAAAGGAGGGAGGGAAAAAGCGAAAGACAGATGATCCTAATGATCAGAAAGAAAAAGAAAAAAGGAGAGAGAAAAAGAAAGAGAAAGAGAGGTGGCTGGATGCTCCTTTCTGCTTTGCTATGCTCTAATCATATAGTATTATGATGATGAATCACTTTAGGGAATTGCCCTCCAGCTCAGGATCTAAAATTGAGATCTACCATATATTTCAATCTATTTCCAAGCTATAGAGAGAAAGATACAGAAGATGAAAGAAATATATTCGGGTTTTAGAACATTGCATCCTTTTATCACAGAGCTAGGAGTAGAACTTGACAATCTGAACTGATTTCAAAGAGATAGTTTTGCTTTAATTATTTCTAGTAAAGATAGAATCATTTGTGCTGATTCAATAGTTGTCATTCCTCCAAATGCAAGTCAGAAAACCAACTCTACCCAATTAAACAGAGTGAAATAAAGACTGAGGCATTAACTTTCAATGAATGATCCAGTCAATTTTCTGGAAGATTTAGGTTACTTTCAGATGAGTGCTACTCATTCCACTCATTCTAGTCATTTGTATGCATTAATTTAATATAAATCAGAGAGCAATTGAATAGGCAGGTACACAATTTACTAGTAAGCTTACAAAGAACGTGAATTCCAGAATCACAAAAGAAGCCATGGCACTAAATTCTGCTTTAGATCAAAATATGTGGTTAACTATCAAGAATGTCTTATCTTCTATTTCAATTAACTTATTATAGGCAAAACAATATGTCAAACTCTCATTCAATCAATATTTCTGCAAAACAAACAAGAAAAAAATAAACTATATAAATGTACACAACACTTATTGAATATGGAGATGGAGATTAGACAAAAGGCAGCTGTTTATTGTTTTTAATAGTTCTATGAAGAGCAGTGGAGGAAGGGTATAGATGGGGGACTATAATAACTTGATTCAGGGGCACTGACTTATTAACTCATGGTATTCCTAGGTATTTTTCCCCCAGTACTCCAAGAATGGTAAGAATGAAGATGACCCCACAGTTTTTGGAGAAATTGCAGAGTAGAACAATGTTCTTGTGAAAAGTTGTTGAGCCATATAGTGATGTTTACATTCAGAAACTGTATTGTCTTTAAATAAATAAATATAATAGATTCAGTAAAAGTCTTTCAGTGCCAGTTTCTGGAAATAATCTAGCACGCAGAAGGGGAAACATTGTATTCATTATGCCCATGGTGGCACAGTGGTTAGAATACAGTATTGCAGGCTAATTCTGTTAACCACCAGGGGTTCAATCCTCACCTGCTCAAGGTTGGCTCAGCCTTCCATTCTTCTGAGGTTGGTAAAATGAAGACCTAGATTGTTGACTTTGTAAACCACTTAGAGAGGGCTGTAAAGCACTGTGAAGTGGTATATAAGTCTAAGTCCTATTGCTGTCACTATGGTATCAAAAGTCAACAAAAGATATACAAAAATTAACAAGGCTATAATCCTTCTTTTAAAAGTGTCCAAGGGAGTTTTAATGCAGAAACATAGCTTATGGTCCCAGCCAACATAACATAAGAAAGAAAGAAAAATACTAATAAAAGGTATTAATAAAAATATTCAGGAATACAATAATATAATGTTAAAAAGAAGAAAACTTTTATGCCTCTTCTGCCAGAAAGGAAAGCCTAGAAAAATGATAGTATTTTATTTATTTATTTATTTATTTATTTATTTATTTATTTATTTATTTATTTATTTATTTATTTATTTATTTATTTATTTATTTATTTATTTATTTATAATGAGACTTGTATGCTGCCCTATCTCCCGAAGGACTCAGGGCGGCTAACAACAATAAAATACAAACGAATACAAATATTAAAAAAGAATTAAATTATGTCAAAGTCCCACTAAAACCAATAAAAACATTTAAAATCATAATTAAAAACCCCATTATCATCAGTCCAAGTCGGCCTGTTGGAAAAGATATGTCTTAAGGTCACAGCGAAAGGACCAAAGGCCATCCGGAGCTCCCGGGGGAGTAGAAGCAGTACCCACCCGCTTATATCTGTATGGAAGATCCCATGGAGAATCTGTTGTTGTTAGCTGCGACGTCGTATCCGACCCATCACGACCTCATGGACAATGTTCCTACAGTCCTCTACCATCTTCTGGAGTCCATTTAAGCTCACGCCTACAGCTTCAGTGACTCCATCCAGCCACCTCATTCTCTGTCGTCCCCTTCTTTTATTGCCCTCAATCTTTCCCAGCATTAGGCTCTCCAGTGAGTCCTTCCTTCTCATTAAGTGGCCAAAGTATTTGAGCTTCAACTTGATGGCCTTCTAAAGAACATCTCCTCTAGGACTGACCGGTTTGATTGCCTTGCAGTCCAAGGGACTCGCAGGAGTCTTCTCCAGCACCATAGTTCAAAGGCCTCAATTCTTTTGCGCTCAGCCTTTCTTATGGTCCAACTTTCACTGCCGTACATTGCAACTGGGAAGACCAAAGCCTTGACTATACGCACTTTTGTTGGCAGGGTGATGTCTCTGCTTTTTAGTGTGCTGTCTAGATTTGCCATGGCTTTCCTCCCCAGGAACAAGCGTCTTTTAATTTCTTGGCTGCAGTCCCCATCTGTGGTGATCTTGGAGCCCAGGAAAATACGTAAAATCTGTCACTATCTCCATTTCTTCCCCATCTATTTGCCAGGAATTGAGATGACCAGATGCCATGATCTTGGTTTTCTTAATGTTAAGTTTCAACCCAACTTTTGCACTCTCCTTCTTCACCCGCAACAAGAGGCTCTTTAGTTCTTCTTCACTTTCTGCCATTAGAGTGGTATCATCTGCATATCTTAGGTTGTTAATATTTCTCCCAGCAATCTTAATTCCAACTTTTGATTCATCTAGCCCTGCCTTTCGCATGATGTGCTCTGCATATAAGTTAAAAAGGCAGGGCGACAGTATACAGCCTTGCTGGACTCCTTTCCCAATTTTGAACCAATCAGTGGTTCCGTGTCCAGTTCTCACTGTTGCTTCTTGACCCGCATATAGGTTTCTCCAGAGACAAATAAGATGGTCTGGTACTCCCATCACTTTAAGAACTTGCCACAGTTTGCTGTGATCCACACAATCAAAGGCTTTAGCATAGTCAATGAAGCAGAAGTAGATGTTTTTCTGGAACTCCCTAGGTTTCTCCATGATCCAGCATATGTTGGCAATTTGGTCTCTAGGTCCTCTGCCTCTTCGAAATCCTGCCTGTACTTCTGGTAGTTCTCGATCCACATACTGCTGGAGTCTAGCTTGTAGGATTTTAAGCATAACTTTACTAGCATGTGAAATGAGTGCAATGGTGCGATAGTTATGGAGATTCTAGACTACCATAAATAAGCTCTGAATCTTAATGAAACACACTTACTTTTCAATGTTCTCACATCTTTAGGGTTTAGTAAAGAAAGATCTCACTTTCCATGAGATGGGCAGCTATTTAAATTGGATTAAATACATAAATACATTTATTACATAAAAATAAAAGGAGGAGAAATCTTTCATATCCCAGAATACTTTATCTTCCTCCCAGGAATGAGACAATCAAGGCTAATGGGTCTTTGTTCATATGATAATAATAATAATAATAATAATAATAATAATAATAATAATAATAATAATAATAATAATAATAATAATAATAATAATAATAATAACAACAACAACAACAACAACAACGTTGGAAGGGACCTTAGAGGTCATGTAGTCCAACCCCCTGCTCAGGCAGGAAACCCTATACCATTTTGAACAAATGGCTGTCGAGTCTCTTCTTAAAAACTTTTAGTATTGGAGCATTCACCACTTCTGGAGGCAGGTTGTTCCACTGGTTAGTTGTTCTAACTATCAGGTAGTTTCTTCTTAGTTCTAGGTTGCTTCTCTCCTTGATTAGTTTCCATCCATTGCTACTTGTCCTGCCTTTGGTGCTTTGGAGAATACCTTGAGTCCCTCCTCTTTGTGGCAGCCCCTGAGATATTGGAACACTGATATCATGTCCCCCCTCGTCCTTCTCTTCATTAAACTAGACATACCCAATTCCAGCAGCCGTTCCTTATATGTTTTAGTCTCTAGTCCCCTAATCATCTTTGTTGCTCTTCTCTGTACTCTTTCTAGAGTCTCTACATCTTTTTTACATCGTGGTGACCAAAACTGGATGCAGTATTCCAGGTGTGGCCTTCATCTCTCTTAGCGAAAATTAGATCCAAAATGGCTAATCCCCTAGTTCCCTTCTCTACTTTTTGGGTGACAAAATTGTCTGCTATGTTTGTCAGGAATCTGTTTGATCTTCCACTTGGTGCAGGGTCTGTCTCCCAGTTGATGTCAGGATATTTAAAGTCCCCCATTACTATTGTGATGTGATTCCTACATAACCTTAGTTAGCTGACTAGCAAAAAGTTCATCTATTTCCTGTGTTTGGTTGGGTGACCTAAAGTATACACCTATGGCAATGTCATTCCCCACCCCTTTTATATTGACCCAAATGCATTCAAGTTTACAGTTTTCATTATTGTTGTGCTCTATTTCTGTAGAGATGTAGTTATTCCTTATATAGAGGGCAACTCCACCTCCTCTTTTATTTGGTCTGTTTCTTTTAAATAATTTAAATCCCTCTAGCTGTGTGTTCCATTTGTGGGTTTCATCCCACCATGTTTCCATAATGGCAACAATATCATATCTTCCCTGATTAACCTAAATTTCTAGTTCACCGTTTGCTGTTCATACTCTGTGCATTGGTGTATAGACATTTGAGTCCTTTATGTCTGACCCTGTGTTTACTTTTTACATAACCTGTGTGGTGCCTGAGTTCCCCTATTGTCTTACCACCTATTTGATTAGTGCACTTTGTGTGGCACTCACTAATAGAAGCTTGATTTTGCTTGACAGCAAGGTTGATATTCTTGTCCACACAAACATCTATGTTACATGCATTGATAGCCCTATAATTTTTAGATTGGCGGAGACAGGGATGTTTTATATCAATTAAATCACTGTCCCCGCTGTTTAGTTTAAATATTCCTCCAGAAAATCTTTGAATTTATAGCCGAGTAAATCAGTCCCTTTCTTTGAAGGATGCAAACCATCTCTTTTGTACATTTTTTTCATTGGTCCAGCTACAGACATTGTGACTAATATATCTAAAGCCTTCCCCTTTACACCACTCCTTTAGCCACATATTGAATGGTGCTATATGCTGGCCTTTTACATTTTGCTCCTTATAAACTGGTAAAACCTCTGAAAAAGTAAGCCTACAGCCTATTCTGCTAAGTTCCTGCCCCAAGCTCTGGAAATCATTCTGCACAGAGAGTACAACTTTTTGGGACAGATTGTTAGTGCCAAGATGTACAATAGCCTCCACATCACAGTCCTTGCTGGCATTCTTGATTATTTTAGAACTATGCTTCTTGTCCCTACTGGCAGTAGCACCTGGAAGACACCTGACCTCTTTTGAAACCTCTGTGTCCTTTCCTAAATTTACATCCCTTATAATTGAATCACCAACCAGAAGGTGGCTTCTCTTTTAGGATGCCTTTCTGTTCTTGCATGACTGGTGTGTAATACCAGATTCACACTGCTCCCTGTCGAAAACAAGTTTTTCATCTTGGACCACGATCCCCTGCTTATTTGAGTTATAATCACAGATACCTTTACCTGTCTCCTTAATGTCCCTATTAAGGTCAGAAAGGGCCCTGTATCTGTTGTGCAGGGACACAGCAAAAGCTTTGTGTTTATGGTTCACAGATCTCACACTGCCAGATCCCACAGTTGTCCACACTGCCCTTCTCCTGCAGGATCTTTGTAGTAGAGGGGGCTGATAGCATGGAGGCTCAGTAGAGTACAAGGGCTGAACTGGACACCTAATTTCTGCCTGAAGAGCACAGTAGTGTTAAGGCCATCTCTCAGTTAAGTAATATCTGTTTCTCAGAGTTGATTCGATTGAAGCTGGGAAGAATCATCCTACTCTACACAATTGTCTCACAAAGACAAGATATAACAAAGTATAATCCAAGTATGACCCTTTAATGAGTAAATAAATGCTTGCTTAATTCTTGCTTAAATACCGAATTATGTAAATTTAGACTAAATCATCCAGACAGAAAGCATGTAAAAAGGTTAAATTATTGCAATTGGACCAAAGGTAAATAAATACAACCAAGTTAAACTTTGGTCCAGTTACCATGATTTAATCTTTTTTTACATTCAATACTGAAGCATTTTCTAAAATGTGAACTTACATACAGTTCTACAAACCATTTGTCTAAGGGAAAGAGCTATTGCACAGTTGTTCATGATATATTGGACCTTGCACATTAACACTGAAAGTGATCCTACACCAAGATTTAGTGGTGTTATGAATGTATTTAATTAACAACACATTATCTCAAAAGGCCCTTTAACTGTCTGATCACAGATGTCTAAGGAACCCTGGAATAATCCCAGTGATTGGCTAACCAATAAAAAATGATGGAAATGAAGTGAGCCATCTTTATTGGATTTGGTATTGTAAATATTGTTATTATGTTATCACCAGTATTTGACTTCCTTTGTTCTAAGAGTTATGCCATCTCTATCTGGGCAAAAGATATAATCTGAAAAGACAAGCTTGACTAAACTTCACTCATAGGCTCTCTTTATGTCATCCATAAAAATAAGTAGTTATTTCTTTTCTCTATAATCCACTGATAACTAGTAAAATAAGTGTCCTATTTTTGTAATAGTTAACTATCTTGACAGAAAACAACTGCTTATCTGTTATAGTTTGATGTCTAAGGAAAACTCTATTGATGTGTGTGTTTTATTGTGTAAAATTTAGTGACACAACTTTGACATCAATTATCCACATACATTACCATTTAATATTTAGTTAAGTGGATACAGTTTTGATATTCTTTTATACTATGTGCCATTTCACATTTACTCCAGAGACAGAATATGAAAATACATTTTATAGAAAATGACACACATATTGTAGGAGAGAGCATTAATAGCAAACCCTTCAGATATCTTCTTTCCAGAAATAGAAATAAGAAATGACATGTATTGAAATTATACATTTTTACAGTTCTAGATAAAATTCCATTCTCTGTAAGATTTCGATTGAATTTCATTCTAGAAAGCAAAAAAAATAGATATGTGACTGCTACATCAATGCAAATAGGTGCAAAACTGAATTGTATTAATCATTTTAATACTGTATACTCTCAGATTGCTTAGGCAAAAAAAGCTACTGGAAGGAATGTATAATATAAAATGCCAGCACTGTACTAATAAGATTTTAAAAACAATTTTAATCCAACCAAATATACAGGGGAAAAAAAGGTAGAACAGGTGGTTACTTTACTGTGTTTAACATTGTAGAGTTTAATAGGGTAGTTTGACTGCAACTGGTCATCTTTTTGTAGCATACAGATGTTAATAAATTAAGGTGGGGTCTATTAAGAAATAGTAAAATGGTTGTGTTTCTCATCTTTGGCAATTTTAAGGCGCATGAACTTTAGCTCCCAGAATCCCCCTGCCTGTATTCTGGCATTTAAAGTCAAAGCATAGTTTCCATTGTAACAACTCAGAAACTGGTATTTTTATCTCCAGTTCTGCAAAGTAAGACAAGATGCCAGTCCTCCCTTTTTTCTATATTTCCAAGATAGTTCTACTGCTCGTCACGTGATTTATAACAGTTACTAAGCTTTAGCTTCAATTCAAGGTGATTCAGACATAAGAGTAACATCTTTAAACACAAAATACATTTTCCCCCAAACTCACTCTAATGATTATGTAAGAACCAGATACCCCAGAGTGGCACAGAGGTATTCATAAACTTTGCAGAAATATTCAATTCCAACTGCTAATTTAGCATATTTATTTTTTAAAAAAAAACACTGAAAAGACAGTAGTCAATATTGTTTTAATTGAGTCATAGAGCTTTTTAAATACTCAGACACAAACTATGTAATGTGATATATACAATACAATGCAGTGAGACATGTGCAGATCTGTACATTGGTAAAACAACCACTTCACAAGTGCACGGCACAACATAAGAAATCAAAGAAGAGTTTGCTCAACCATTTGTCTGAAATGGTATAGGATTTCCTGCCTAATCAGGGGGTTGGACTAGAAGACCTCCAAGCTCCCTTCCAACCGTTATTTTATTCTAAACCCAGCAGGACAAGATTCAGCAGTCCATTAGCATTTGAAAGAGAATGGACTCTGTTTTGAAGACAGCAAAGTCTACATTTTGGATAGAGAGGATAACTGATTTGAAAAAGAAATAAACAAGACCATTTATATTAACATTGAACAGCTCTCTCTTCACAATGGAGCCCTTGCAGCAGTTCCAAGAAGATTCCACACCAATTGCACTCCAATTCAGGTGAGCCTGAGGTCAAAGATAAACCCCCGAGTGGCCTCAAGAGCTCTCAGGGTGAATGCTAATGATTAGATGACTGCAAAGAAATACAATCCTTCCATTCCCCCCCCAACCATTTAGTCAGAACCTATCCTTCCATCCCCCCACCAACCTGTCTCAACTGTCAGAACCTATCCTTCCATTCCCCCCAACATCCAAACTGATGAAGCTTCTTGGATGAGAAGTAAAACATCTTCTTCCTGAATGGAAAAACAAAACAAAACAAAAAACAGTACAGTTGCCTTTTGAAAAAGCATCTTTGAGATAACATGTTTCTAATCTGGAGACTTCTTAGAACTGTTTTTTATTATTATTTTTATAACTGTGTAGCATAGTATACTCTTTTTAGTATATTCCTTATATATATATTCGAATCTCAGATAAAGGGTATGACTGACTGATGAGAACAAAATAAGTTCGAAATGGCTATATCAGCCTCCCTAATTCTTTATTAGCAATTTGAATAATTTACACAAATAATGAACTGTCGTAAGTTGTGACTATAGCCTGCGGATAGCCTTGGGATAGGCTGAAACAGGAAAGAAGATTTAACTATCAAGGTATTCAAAAGACTTGATAAATACTTAACACATATATCTCCCTTGCTTCCTAGCTAATAAAGAGAGAGAAAGAGCCTGTGGCCTAGGGGTTAAAACAACTGCCTAATATATAATTAGCCCAGGTTCGAATCTCAGATAAAGGGTATGACTGACTGATGAGAACAAAATAACTTTGAAATGGCTATATCAGCCTCCCTAATTCTTTATTAGCAATTTGAATAATTTACACAAATAATGAACTGTCGTAAGTTGTGACTATAGCCTGCGGATAGGCTGAAAGAGGAAAGAAGATTTAACTAGCAAGGTATTCAAAAGACTTGATTAAATACTTCACACACACACACACACACACACACACACACACACACACACACAATCTCAGAAAGATTATCTAAATGGGAACGTATTTACTAATTTCTAGTTAGATGCAACAAAGTAAGAAAATAATAATAATGGCTAAGCCAGCAAAAAGAAGGAAAAAATCATTTAAAGTATCAGGGCTGGTATAATACCAACGGATATTATTAAATAAAAATAGAATAAAAGTAAGGAAGAGAGCACCAAATCAGCAATTTGAAACAATGCTATCTAAGGTTTAGTAAAAGGTAAGGGAAGAAAAGAATAGAGCACAAAAAATGCCTCGAGAATGGGTTTCTAAAAATAAATTTCACCTAGGTGGAAACTTTCAGGCATAGGAGGAAATATGGTAGAACTACAAATATTAATTCTAAGGTATCCAATCTATTATCCTTCAAAAGTTTTGGATTTCAACGCCCTTTAGCTGCAGCCAGTATCTTTAGCGAATGGCATTGTCGGATCTGTAATGCAAGTCATGTCAGCCTTTGAGATCCCCAAATCAAGAAACAACAATTCCAGAAATGCTCTCTATTGTTCTAGGATAAAATAACAAAATACTGAAAACTAGTAAGAATGTCTTTCTGTCCTATCAAACAAAATCAAAGTAGGGTTTTTGGAACTTCTTCCTCATTTCTTTCACTTTCTCAGGAGTGAATAATCTTATCTCCTCCCTTAAAAGTTCACTGATCCTGTCTCCTTCCTCTTCCCCTGTCTCAAGGCCAGATCTACATCCTCTCAGAAGCTATCAAGAAGAAGGCATCAAATAAGTAATTTAGGAGAATACAAAATCTGGAATGCTCATACCAGACAGGGATTCAAAGTTTGTTAGTGTCACTTAGAAATTAAAGGTAATTTAGTGTTGGGTGCTAGAACAACCAAATGATCTGTCAATTGTATAACTATCATCAAAATCATTATCAATCATTTTTTTCACTTATTTATTTATTTATTTATTTATTTATTTATTTATTTGAATTTCTATACCGCCCTACTCCCGAAGGACTCAGGGCGGTATACAGGGCAATAAAAGTACTACATACAAAAGTTAAAAGTAAGATTAAATTAATTTAGCCCTAACAATAAATAGTTAAAAATACCCCAAACCCTTAGACCAGGCCGGCCTGTTCAAATAAGTAGGTTTTCAGATCACGACGGAAAGAGCGAAGGTCGGGAGCCATCCGGAGCTCAACCGGTAATTGATTCCAAAGGGCTGGCACACCCACAGAGAATGCTCTCCCCCTGGGGGCCGCCAGCCGACACTCTCTGACCGACGGCACCCTGAGGAGGCCCTCTCTGTGGGAGCACACAGGACGAAGGGAAGATGATGCCGGCAGCAGGTGCTCCCTAGTAAAATCACTTATCTTTCATAAAGCTTATTTGTCATGGCAAATTAACAGCTTTTGCTGCTCATTTTGGTTTAGCAGAAGTTGTCGATGATATGGAAACAGCAGCGGACCAAGGAGATTATGAATATCATTGAGCTAAGGAAAACCTACCAACAAATACAGCAAGATCATCAAACAGCAGCAGTCAGCAGTTTAGTTTCTAAAAACAGAACCCATCTTGTCTTTCCAAGGTCTTTTTTTAATAAAAGTTTTATTATTTTTTAAGAATTACAGTCTTTAGTGCTTAGTAAACAACATGTTGTTTGGGTTCAAATATTTAACATTGACTTCTGTTCAATACTACACAATCTAGTATTTTTTCCCTGATCCTCCTTTCTTCTCCATATTTTTTTTCCATTTTACCCTCATTTCACAGTTACAATTTTTGGTACTGTTAATGTATACAGAGTTAAGTATAAGCATCTTCATCATATTTTACTAATATCATATGAATAACAATAATATCAATTCATAAATCAATATTGTCAATTCATTAATCAATATCCTGTTTTCCACACTCTTGCTATTTGAAATATCTTTATGATTTTCTCAATATTAATTACATTTATATAATTAAGGGTTTTATTCATATCAATCCTCTTATCTTCATATTTCCCGTATCAAAAAAAAGAATGCTATCTTAGTTCTAAATCATATCTTTCATTATAAAAATCTAATTATATCTAAGGGTCATCCATTCTTTTAATCTTACTCAAACAAGTATTTAAACATATAATGCCCCCTCTAAAAGGTCAAATCTTCTGTTTTTTAAATCTAACTCTTTCTTTCTTTCTTTCTTTGCCAAGTAGCTTTCCAAGCTAGAGCAATTAGATCACCCAGGAATTTTCTTTCATTTTTTGTAAAAATTGCTGGGCATGAGAAAGACAATTTAGATAGGGTATTTTATTTTTTTATTTTTTTTTGGGGGGGGAGGGACGGGAATTTCGCCCATTTATATTTCTTAAAAATTCCCAGTTCCTTTCTCCATCCATTTCTCTTTTCATTCCCTGTCTCCCAAGTTGTGACATTTCTCCTAACACCTCTATATTCCATTTTTAAAAATCTTCTTCCTTGCCATCAGATATATTTTGCAGGCCTAAGGGGTAAAAGTTCTTTTGCATTTTCATTGTTATAGTTAAGTCTTGCAGTATTTTGTTTGTATATAGTCGTTTATATTTCCCTTCTTTTATCTCTTCCATCTCTAAATCCATTTCCTCTGTTTCGTCTTCTGACTTCTGGTTTATTTGTTCATACTTTGTAGTCATTATCTGGGAACTTTCTAGTTATAGATTTAATTTGGAGATTTGCTCATTTATATTATCTAAATTGTTTTTAATCTCATTATGATTTCTCTTTATGTCCTCTTTGCATTCAACAATTGTATGGTGAATTAGTTGTAGCATAGAATATATTTCTTTCTGAAAGGTGTTTGTTTTTTTCTTGAGGCAACATTTCTGGACATCCTCTAGTATCACCAGTCTCAGTAAGAGTAGATCAAAGTTTCCTCTAGTTTTCTGGTCTTTGTATGTATTCTTTATGATCCAATAGATTCCAAAGTATAGGTTCAGTTCTGAAAGCAATATTTTATAGTGATCCTTTGTCTCAAGTATACAAAAATTGTCAATCAGGCAAGGTTGTAATCCACAATGTTCAAAGTATTCAAAATGTTCAACCTCTCTTTATACAGATCAAAAATCTCTTATAATCCAAGAAGGTCAGGGTGATAAGTATGCCAAAATATTTTCCTTTATTGCCAGCTGTTCTCTGGAGCTAGGAATCACCAAGCAGTCAAGAAGCAAATTATAGTGCTATACACAAATCTGCTACTAGAGGTCACTCCACATCCATTTTCCACTCTTACAACAAAGGATTGATTTCTTATATTTCACCTCAATGTTTTGTATTGTTTTCAAAGAGAAAATCTTAACAATTATCTCAGTTCTCAGATTTATCAAAACTGTACCTTTATGTTAATTCCACTTCACTATTGTATGCTTCTGTCTCCCATAAAATTAAAACACCACTTCTGTTTACATTTGGAAGTTTTTAGCTTCTTGGGATCCTTTCCCAGGAAATTCAGTTGTAAAATAGTAAAGAAAGGACCAAAATTCTCACCCAGTTCTATGATGTATTTATTAATTGGTGCTTTTTTCTTCTTCAGTTGTCAGCAGCTAATGGCCATCCACAGGAATGTAGCCAGGGGCTTTCCTTGGATTGAACAGAAAGACTGCCATCTCTCCATGATCAACAAGGCACTCCTCCTCTTCATCGCCTCTTTGGAACAATTTTAGGCTGTTTTTAGGGCCCCAGCAGGGCGAAATCGGCCATGTCCCATTCCACCATGATGCAAACCATAAGTCATCTTTCCAAGGTCTTCTAATCACCACTCCCAGGCTCTTAAATGAATTGACCCAATTGTAACAGGGCTTTATTGCAGTTCTTTTTGGGGGGCCAAATCTTCAAACACTTTCATGTGACTTTCATTTTCTATTGAACTGCTATGGATGATTTCTAATTTGAAAAATCCTTTCTAATTTTAATGTATTTATGGGAATACTGCATCAGTTGCCTAGCTTAAAAATAATGATGCCACAATCCAGCCAACATTAAACATCCTGATTGTGAAGAGGTTTAAACACATCAAAGAGACTGTTATATGCCTAGGCAGAAAGAGGTCTACATAGATTCCAGATCTTATTGTCAAATCTGTAGTTGCTTCCCAATTAATATAAAGAAGTCACAATATTTGTGAGAAGACATATTTTGTTAATTGTCTCAACTCATCCTGCAAATGTTTGCGCCAATGGGAATGCAATCCTACTTATTTAGAATTATTTCACACAATAAAATCATGATGTTTTGCTGTATTATTTTGGTGATTTAGGACAGGAAGAATGCTTTGACTGGAAATGAAGGGTTAGTTTTAGAAAAACAAGTATATTTATTGTTGATAATGAATGGGATGAAAACCCAATAATTCCAGTTGAATTACAACAGGTCTTGAGGCTAGCTAACTTTTAGATCTGGGTGTTAGATGCGCAACCCTTATCTGCAAAGAAGTGGCAAATTTTGACAAAGGCTGTACAAGCATATTTTAATAAATGTATTAATGACAATGACAGTCACTCTAGAATTTAATTGTCAAAAATGAATTTATTACATACTTCACCTTTGCTTTAGTTCTCCTCCCTGCCCCCTAATTGCATCATGTTTCAATTATGTTTTCTAGTTGTAGTGGGTCCAGTCCTGTTTTACAAGAATAGTTCCCTTTCCCTTGAGAATATTTCAACTGCTGTCTTGTGTGTTATTCAGGGAGGAAAGAAATGACAGCTTCTCTCAACAAATTGTCTCATTCGATATAAGTCACTTTGCTTCAACAACATGCTCCCTAGTTTGAATTCTACCAGTGTTTCATCTTAACCTTGCCACTAAATTCCACAGTGAGTTGTTCCAGGTCCTGATATTGCCCTTAACTGTCTAGCAAGTTCTGCATTCATCATCAGCTGGGATTGCAAGTATTCCCACAGACTTTCATTGCATCCAATTCTGACTAGTGTAATATTACTTTTAATACCTCTTTTACAAATGGAATATTTTTTTATGTTCAGGATACTTGTCTTAAACCTATTATGCCTTAGAACAGGGGTGTCAAACTCAATTTCATTGAGGGCCACATCAGCATTGCAGTTGCCCTGAGGGGGCCGGGTGGGTATGGCCAGGGTAGGCGTGGCCTACTGGTGGGCGTGGCTAGAGTGCATATGGCCTACTGGGTGGGCGTGGCCAGCTCTACATCGTTTGCATCAAGGGTGCCTATGGGGGCCTGGGCAGGAGTGGCACAGATCTGAGGGTCTCTGGCAGGAGGAGGGTCTCTGGGCCAGGGCCAAGGCAGTGGGGGCCATTCCCTCACTATTTCCAGGATGGCTTCGTGGGCCACATGAAACCACTTCGCGGGCCGAATCCAGCCCCCGGGCCTTGTGTTTGACATGTCTGCCTTAGAATATGCAAATTTAGCTTCACAACACACACACACACAAAATCCCATGGATTCCATTTTAACCTTGGAACTGAACTGTTTGGGGTTTTTTTTTAACTTTTTTACACACTTGGTTAAAATGTATAGTATGAATTAGACTCTGAAACTTATGTATTGATTTTTTTTAACCAAACTTTATTTGTTTATAAGTAACTCAACGCACAGAGTAAAGATACATAAAACTCCTTCCTCCTCCTATTTTCCCCACAACAACCCTGTGAGGTGGTTTTGTCTGAAGAAAGGAACTGGCTCAAAGTCATCCAGTAAACTTTTATGCCTAATGTTAGACTAGGACTCACAGTCTTTTGGTTTCTAGGACAGCACCTCAAACACTAAATCAAGCTATATACTTCTTACAACATAGTTTTATTTACCATTAATTCAAGTTTTCCTTGCATCAGGAATAAAAGACAAGATCTTGAAAACTTGACCCTCTGTATTTTGTTATCTCATAGGAATACTGCACCAGAGATTAAGAAGCTATTAGCAATTCCCTTAACTCATCTAGACTGTATTCTTATTAGCCCATAAGATAGATTGGATTTTTCTTTTTCCAAGGTCACAGAGAAAGAAGGAAATTGTTTTAACATTTGAAACTGAAAAATGATATTTGTTTTCCTTCGCAAATTTACCACAGCTTTGCTCCCTGCAAAAGATGGAGCTCGTGGTAAGTTTTGTTATGATATACTGAGTACAATCAGAGAGAAATGTTGCTTGTAGACTCCAGGGGGTGCTTAGCATGGTCATGTTTAATCAGAATTTTATTTCTAATATTTTATTTGCTGCAAGGAATGTCTGCTTACAAACTTTATAATATAAAATACCAACCACTCACATTTTTTTTTTATTTCTAAACTGTACAGAGTGTGTATGGTAAGTAAAAGCCAAGTTTATTTCATGAATGGTCAATTTCTTATGAAGGATTATGAACATTCACTTTTTCTGCTCTTGGAATCAGTTGAACCTTTATAGCAATTTCTTATCTTCCAATCCCATCCTTTAATTAACACACAGTGAAGGCTGGAAATGGGCCGCTCATTTTGTCTCATTATGCAGCCTGAAGATAGGCTAGGTATAGCATGAAGTTAAAGCTTTTTTAAATAAAGGGAAACTGCATGCAAGAAATTGATATTTAGAAATGATATTTTAGAAACCATGAGCCTGATGTTGTAATTAGTGAAATGTAAATTATTTGCTTTTATCAAAATGCAGGACAGGAGAAAATAATAAGCACAGCATTAGGGAAGGAGAAGACATACCTAATGACAGTCTCATTAGTAAAGAAGGTTAGCACTTTGTTTGGTGTCCTGGAAGAAATTAAATAGAAATTTTAAACATTTTCTAGCATTTTTTTCTTCTTCTTCTTTGGGGAAAAAGAAATAATCAGCTGTCAATTTATGGATCAGTCTTTAGATATAGCACTAATGAATTGGCAAACAAAATATACCTCTCATTCAATGATATTTCATACAAACCTAGGGTAGTAGAAGTGACATTGAAAGGGAGTTTCATGATAATTCCAGTTTTACTTAAGGCCCGACAGTCAATCAATCATTTATTTATTTGCAGTACTCTTATGTAATTACTTTAGGCAAGTCAGAAACAATCCATACAAAATAACTAAAAACAAAAATACCTTCACCCCACCCTAGAAATCAGTCAAACAGCCTTCTAGCTCAACTTCCATCCTAGTCCAATGCCTTGGGAAAGAATCAGGATTTCACAGCTCTCTGGAGGCTAAAATGGTAGGAGATCCACCAGATAGGAGATTGTTCCGAATGTGAACCAGTTGCCAGGTACCCAAAATGTGATCATGTGATAACAGCGTAAAGTAGGTAGCTCTGGGAGATCCATTGTAACTCTGGCATAAACTGGGAACTATCTGAACCTGTAAGTCATAAATATCGAATCCTCATGTCTTGCTGTGAACAAGTGCAAAGTAGCACATCTTTCTCCTTCCATATGGTTGGGTGGATAACTGGCAGTAGTGACTGGATCAGAATTGAATATTCAGTGTGTTTGTTGTGTATGTAAATAGTTGCAAAACAAGGGAATTTGCAGACTGCACCGTAGCTAGGTTGAGCGGGAGATTCAGGTGCAGTCATTGGCTGCAAATAGCAAGAAGCGGGAAAATAAACGCCTCTGATTGGTTACAGTTCAAACAGTTCCACTATAAAAGGTTGCAACACTTGACAGTTGACAGTTGACATTTGTGTATTCAATAAACTCGTTCATTGCAAAAACCACTCTGAGTCCTCGTCTATCTGAACCAAACAATTGGCGACGAGGATGGGATAGACAGAAGACCAGAGAATCGGCGAATTGTTGCGCAAAGGCGGCAAATTCGAAAACGAGTCACAGTCAACCGGCGGCCGCGGTGAAATAGAAAATTCTCCGAATGGCGCAAATAGGGTCTTTGAAGGAATTCGACCCAAACTTCCCCGAGGATTGGGAAGAATACATCGGTCAAGTAGAAGGGTTCCTGCTAGTGAACGGAATCACAGATGACCGGAAAAAGGCGGCAGCATTATTGACGATTTGTGGCACACCGGTCTATAGAATCGCTGTCGGACTGTGTCAACCGCAACCGGTCTCTAGCGTGCCTTATGCCGACCTCTTAGCCAAACTAAAGGTCCACTTTACACCTAGGAGATCTGAACTCTTTTGGCGGCGCATCTTTGAGAAAAGGAACCAGAGACCGGGTGAATCCATTCAAAAATTTGTCGCTGCCGTCAGGGAAGCCGCAGTACGATGTAAATACGATAACTTAGAAATAAGAATTCGGGACCGAGTCGTACTGGGCTTGCGTGATGAGCAGCTACAAAACAGAATAATCGCCAAACCCACCGGCGATCTGCAGGAGGTGATAGATGAACTCTTAACGTACGAGTCTACCGGGTATCGCGACCCCCCCCCGCAGTAGCATGGCAGCGTCGTCCGAGATCAACCAAGAGGGCTATGTGGACTGCGGGGAGGTGGACCAGCAGTGGGAAGATGACATTGCCGAAGTCTCCAGGCGATTCGGGAAATTGGCGCCAAGACCACCCAGAAGTGAGGGGCCTGATCCTAACCGCCGACAACAACCCGCAACTCCGCAAAGACAAGCGACCGGGGCACAACGACCATGGAGGGACACCGCAACCAGACCGAGAGACAACGACAACCAAAACCGGTGTGGCAGCTGCGGAGGCAACCATCCCCGTGCATCTTGCCGATTCCGGAATGCAAAGTGCAGGGCGTGCGGGAAGACTGGCCACATCCAGGCCATCTGTAGGAGCCGCGCTCGTGACAACCGCCTTCACGAAGTCGATGTGTGGCCCGAAGGTAAGGTAACCCCTTACTTTAGTGGCAAAGAGACCCCTAGACCCCGGGTTAAAATTCCAAATCTAGGGGAGGTAGCGCGCGTCAATCGCAGGAGGAATGGGAAAAACAGCAATTTTCCAGAAGGAAAATTAAAAATCATAGTCCATCTGCAAGGGGTTCCTTGCAGAATGGAAATAGATTCAGGGGCTTCAGTGTCAATAATTTCCAGTGAAACCCTTGAGAGGATTGAACAAATAAGTGGAAGGAAAATTCCACTTAGTTCAACAAAAATTCAATTAACAGACTTTCAAAAAAGCCCAATAAAAATAAAAGGGAAGATTAGCCTTAGAGTAAAATTTAAGGGATTTAAGGGGGTCTTAGATTTAATAGTTACTGAAGGGCATAGGACTAGTCTAATTGGCCTTAACTGGTTCCCGGCCCTGGGCATTTGGGTCGGGGGAATAAATTCAGTAATTAAAAATAAGACCCTCGAATCAGTCTGCAATGAATTTGCAGACGTATTCGATGGGTCTCTCGGTAAATACAAAGGGCCCCCGATTAAATTTAATCTAGACCCCTCAGTGAAACCTATCAGGCTTAAGGCCCGAAGGGTGCCTTTCGCCCTGAAGGAAAAAATCGAGGCCGAGCTCGACAGGCTTGTAGGCCAAGGAGTATTAGAACCTGTTGAGGGTGGTCTGTGGGAAACGCCGATTGTCACACCCCTCAAACCCAATGGGGATGTGAGAATCTGCGCTGACTACAAGGCCACCCTGAACATTGGAATGAAAAAGCATGCTTACCCGGTCCCGACGGTGAAGCAGGTCCTCGCCACGATCCAGGACGGCGCCATGTTTGCCAAGTTAGACTTGGCGCATGCGTACTTACAGTTGACTGTTTCTGAAGAGGCTGCAGAAGCACAGACGATCGTTACCCACAAGGGGGCGTTCCGGGTCCACAGACTGCAATTTGGTATTGCAGCTGCTCCAGGCATCTTTCAAGAAGTGATGGAGAGGACCTTAAAGGGCATACCTGGTGTATGCCCTTACTTTGATGATGTCCTGATAGCTGGAAAAAATGAGGAAATGTTAGTAGAGCGGCTGGAACAGGTACTGGGCAGATTTAGGAGGGCTGGATTGAAACTAAAAAAGGAAAAATGTTCCATTGGGGTTAAGTCCACTGATTTCTTGGGGTTCAGGATAGACAAAAATGGAATCCATCCTACCCCTGACAAAATTAAAGCAATTAAATGGGCTCCTGAGCCAAGGAACAAGGCTGAACTACAAGCCTTCCTTGGCTTAGTAAATTTTTACCATACGTTTGTACCTCACAAGGCTGCCATTGCAGAACCCCTCCATAGACTCTTAGATAAAAAGGTTCCTTGGCAGTGGCTGAATAAACATAGAGTTAGTTTCCAAACATTAAAGGACATCCTTTCCAGCCAATCAACTGTAACCCACTTTATAGAAAATAAACCTATTTACCTAGCGTGCGATGCTTCACCTTATGGTGTGGGGGCTGTGATCAGCCATTTAGACAATCAAGGGATACAAAGACCAATCGCATATTATTCCCGGACACTAACCAAAGCTGAGAGGAATTATGCTCAGATTGACAGGGAAGCATTGGCAATCGTGGCAGGAGTAAAAAAGTTCCATGACTACCTTTATGGTAGGAACTTTACCATACTGACTGACCACAAACCCCTGTTGGGACTGTTTACCACGGATAAACAGACTCCCCAAATCATGTCACCCCGAATGCTGAGGTGGTCCATTTTCCTCTCAGCATATTCATTTTCTCTCCAATACAGACCGGGCAAGGACATGGGACATGCTGACGCCCTTAGCAGGCTGCCATTGAACATCACTGAGGATGACCCTGCCCCTGTGGGACAAATAATGTCCCTACAGGACATCCCTGACTGGCCTTTAACCGCTAAAGATATAGCTGTGGCGACAAACACTGACCCAACTTTAAAGAGAATAATGGCCTGGGTTCTGAGTGGGTGGCCAAATGCCAATCCGGATGCCAAGTACATTCCATATTTCAGAAGAAAAGATGAACTGTCAGTTCATTTGGGATGTTTACTGTGGGGAAACCGTGTGGTTATTCCTGAAATCCACAGGCCAGCCATTCTATTAGAATTACATGAAGGACACCCAGGAATAGTACGCATGAAGGCGTTGGCTAGGAGCCATTTGTGGTGGCCAGGACTGGACAACAACATTGAGGAATGCGTTGCCAATTGCCATCTGTGCCAACGCTCTAGGCCAGAACAACAACACATTCGTACGCATAAATGGGAGTTAGCTAGAAATCCTTGGTCCAGGATTCATATTGATTTCGCTGGACCGTTCCAGGGGTTAACATTTCTGGTGGTTGTAGACAGCTTCTCTAGATGGCTAGAGGTAGTACCAGTCAGTTCAGCGACTTCTGGTAGAACAATACAGGTATTAAGGGGCCTCTTTGCCACTCACGGGTTACCAGACGTAATTGTGTCAGATAACGGGCCACAATTCACCTCTGTTGAATTCCAGGATTTCCTCAAGGCCAACTCGATTAAACACAAGACATCAGCACCCTTCCACCCATCCACCAACGGCTTGGCTGAACGGAATGTGAGGACCACGAAAGACGCTTTAAAAAGGATCATCCGAGGTGACTGGCATCAAAGACTGGCCGAATTCTTGCTGACCCAACACACGACCCCATGTACTGCTACTGGCAAAAGTCCAGCTGAAATGAGGTGGGGAAGGAGACTAACCACCAAATTGGACAGATTACACCCTGACAGACTTCCACCAAGTGCTGAACTGGACATTCCTAATAGAACATTTAAAGTGGGGGATTTAATCTGGGCTAGAAACTATGCACAAGGGGACAAATGGATTCCAGGGGTGGTTACTGAAATTTTAGGTCCCCTGTCGTACACTATTGAGGGGGAAGGGAATAGGATCAGCAAGAGACACATAGACCAGTTGAGGAAGAGAACTAGTGGGTGCGTACCAGAAGAAGGGGATCAAAGCATATTTGTGGGGAACAGTACATCCTGGTTCAGTGATAACAACCTGCCAGATAGTGGGGTTGCAGAATTGCATAACAGCTCAGCCCCTGGTAATCAACAACAGCAATCTAGTCAGTACGATTGGGAAATACCCCTGCGGAGTAGGCCAGGAACAGATGATCTTCAAACACAAACAAATCCACAAAACAGCAATAGGGAAGCATCAGAGCCAGTTAACCAAGAGCCCAGGTCCAACAGAGACAATCAGCCAAGCAGACAATCTGGTAAGGGTGTCCCTAGCAGCCAGGGCAATAGATACCCTTCTAGAATCCATAGGCCACCAAAATACTTGAAGGATTTTGTTCATAAATAACAACAACTGGGGGGTAAGGGGTGTTGTGTATGTAAATAGTTGCAAAACAAGGGAATTTGCAGACTGCACCGTAGCTAGGTTGAGCGGGAGATTCAGGTGCAGTCATTGGCTGCAAATAGCAAGAAGCGGGAAAATAAACGCCTCTGATTGGTTACAGTTCAAACAGTTCCACTATAAAAGGTTGCAACACTTGACAGTTGACAGTTGACATTTGTGTATTCAATAAACTCGTTCATTGCAAAAACCACTCTGAGTCCTCGTCTATCTGAACCAAACAGTGTTGTCATCAGGACCATCCAATCACTGGCTCATTAGTCATTAAGGTGACAAATCTGCATCTCTGCAATACTATCCAGACTATGGGGATCAATTCACTGCCTTCAGCGATGAACAGAAAAATCATCTTGCATTTCAAACTATTCCAAACTTCTCACTTGCACAGTTTTGATAAAAAGAACTTTAAAAAAAGTAACTTCCAAATGTCCTCATAAATGGAATTACAAATTAATTTCAATTAAATATATTTTTTCCTATCTAGAAAAAAAGAGGTTTTTTCAAAAGTCTACCAGTTCTTTTTTCTGAAAGGCTTTCTAGATTCAGTAACCATAGGATTATCATGTTCTGCATGGTTGTCCACATGCCAGGAACAAAATCTGTGGGAAGGTATAGAATAAAGATTAATTAAATAAATGTAAGTGATGAGATGAGATGGGGAATATCCATTTCATTTCACTTTATTTTTTCTTCCTTCATCTACTTTCTTATACTCTAGCTAACTTAACCATTACCCCCCCCCCAAAAAAAAACCCACACAGATCTGTTAAAAAAGAAGAAGTGGTAACTAACATATTTATGTATAGCTAATCTGGATCAGAGTAAAAATCTATCTAGAACATTATAATCAGTGCTTTTTTTGTAAAAGAAAAAGGTGCCGGAACTCACACATGTCATACAACCTGCCTTGCCTACCCTACAAGGTTCCATCCAAAAAAGGTGCCGGAACTCCGTTCTGAGCGTTCTATGAGAAAAAAAGCCCTGATTATAATTCTTCCTAGAGTAAACAGTACCTGAGCTCCAGCCCAAAGACAAGGTATAAATCAAATCAAATTCAATCAATCAATAATATTCTGTACAGTAACTTAAAACTGAGTATGATGGAACATGAGAAAAACTGCCAGGACAGATGTAGATCAAGAAAGCTGACCTTTTGGTACAGAGACTATTAATTAAAAAAATTGCAAAGTGCACAGTTTATTGTTTTAGTCTTGTAGTCTTATCCAGTGCATCAACAACAACTGACCTGTGATAATGCTATCTTAAGTTGCCTTTTAAATAGGTTGAAAATTTCTGAAGAAAAAAGGAAATAAACTTATTTCTCCATAACATGACACCTCCAAAAGCAACCAGTGAAGAGTATTTCACAGTTGGGATCAATATAGTGAGGGGGGAAAAATGTATGTGTCCAGCAAACAGACTTCTAAGAACTGAGCTTCAGAACTTCAGGACACCCCTAGTGAACACATTAATCATGAAGGTTCATAATAACCCAGGCCCACAGATGCCAGGTATAAAAGTGCACATATTTGCTTCTTCTCCCTCTCCCCCATCCCTCTCCCTCAAAATGAAAATGAAGTTTTTACAAATCAACTGAAAAATGAGGCACATTACTGGTGATGATAGAACCAGTAAAGTCAGGAGGGATGACCATAATAGTATGATAGCACAGAAGCAACAATATAGCATGTGGTTATAACTTTTACTCATACAAGCTAGTCACTGTGGAGTGGGACTCTTTTTAAGATTAAGCCAAGCAAGTTTCGCCAAGGCTTTGCAGCACAGAGTTAAGAATGAGAAGGATAAAGGCTGACCTCCTTTCATCAAGCTGAGATCATCTTATCTGGTTCCTGTACTATGGCTTAGTTGCAGCAAGAAAAGGAAGGCTTTGAGCAATAGATTATTCTTTAGCAATTGTTCTTTGCTCAGGAAATGGAATTATAGCAAAGGAGTGCATTACTTTGAGAACCCTATGGGAAACAGCCTTTGTACCTGCTGTGGAAGATACAGATTTTCCCATTCATTCACATGAAATAGTTCAAATAGCTGCCAGTTCTCAGAAGAGTGTGCTGAGCTATATGACGCAATAGGAGGTATAATAACACTTGAGATGTGGAACAGTAAAGTAAATAAACAGTGATTTACTTAGTGCTTTCTTAGATTAACAGTTCTTAGGGTCAGTGTCATAAGAAGTACTTTTATATATGTGAGTATGTGTGCATTTCAATGACATCTACTATGCTCATAAGAACAATTCATCAAAAGAGAAAGTGGACATGCATATATAATAAATAGAGTATCTTGGTTGAATCAAGGAAAGAAATACAAGTTCAATTCATTGTCACAAGCTACACAAACGTTTGAGACAAAGTCTGTGTAAGAGAGCTTTATGGGGAGGCAACTCATAAGTTTATAATGCAAAAAAATCAAAATAAAATTCATTGGAATCTCTAGGCCAAGAATATTCCACTAGCTGAATGACATAGGTGTATAAGTGGGACAGAATTCATGCTCTATTTTGGGGAATAATATTAATTTAATTTAAGGATTTATATAATTACCCAACTAGCAAAAATGTGAGTCTGGATTGTGAACATGATAAGAAACAATGATCCCAATGACAAAAAAAAATCCCAAAATAAACAACAACCACAAAACAGTCATGGCACACCAATACCATGTTTCCCTGAAAGTAAGAGCTACCCTGAAAATAAGCCCTAGCATGATTTTTGGGATAGGCCTAATATAAGCCCTACCCCCAAAATATGCCCTGGTTTTGGGGCGAGGTGCATGCCTAAAAATCAAGCAAGGGCGAGGGTGAGAGGTGGAGTTTACCATTGTAGCCAGGCCTCCCATGGATTGATACTTGCCTCACTGGCCCACTTCTTCTGCAGCCGAAGGAGCAGCTTCATTCTGCAGCTGAAAATGGAGCTCAGGCCTACATTTTGCCATCAGAGGCCTTTCTGGAAGGCCTCTTCATCCATGAACTGAGCTATGGATTTAATCTGTAGCTTGGTTCTCATTGCAACAGGGCTTCATGAAAGGCCTCTGATGGAGAAATGCAGGCACGAGCTCCATTTTCAGCTGCAGAATGAAGATGCTTCTTCAGCCACAGAAGAAGTGGGCCGCCTGGGCAGGGCTGTCAGTGCCGCTGCTGTGAGGTTAGTGGAAAAGATCCCCCCTGCAAATAAGACCTGGTGCCTCATTTGGAGGCAAAAAAGGGCAGGTCTTATTTTCAGGGAAACACAGTATTTTCTACACCTACAAGGTCATCTAACATTCTGACTCAATACCTGAGGACACAGCCAAGTCCTCAAAGATCTTCCTCGTCAGTTGAACCTCAGGTCTAGTGACATAACAGAAAAGGCTCACCTCCTAAATCCATCAGATGATGTCTTAAATGGACCTGAAATGTGCCAACTTTGTTGGAGCATGTGTGATGGACAGAAGCAATTGGAAACCAGTTTCTCATAAATAACAGGTTGACTCTTCTAGAAACAGACTGTTGAATTAGTGAGGTCTCATAAATACCATTGACTGTTTCAGAAACAGACTGTTGAATTAGAGAGGTCTTGGGTCTGATTTAGCAGAATTGTGTTATATATTTAAAGTGTGCATGTTTTATACTCTTACCGCATTTCCTAATAAGAATTTTTTTTTACTGTAAAAGCTTTGGGGATTATAAATTGGTCATGAAAATTCAATCTGCAAGGTATACTGGCTTACACAGAGAATTGATTTACATCCTGCTCATTCCACATTTGCTCTCTTAATTGAGGTAATATGGGATAATGGGAAGTCACTAATTGATGACTGTGGCTTAAGGGAAAGTAAAAATGCAGTAAGCACTATATTGAGAAAGAAGAATGGGATAGGATTTCTATTGTAACCACCAAACATGAAGGAAATCTAGCTCAATAGTATTTCAGAACTTTCTACTTCTTTCAGAACATTCTTAAATAACAGAAATCTGAATTATGATCATAATTATGATTATGAGCTTGTCAATCAGAAGGTCAGCAGTTTGGCAGGTCGAATCCCAAGTGTCGTGTAACAGAGTGAGCGCCTGTTACTCGTCCCAGCTTCTGCTAACCTAGCAGTTCGAAAGCACGTAAAAATGCAAGTAGAAAAATAGGGACCACTATGGTAGGAAGGTAACAGCGTTCCGTGTGCCTTTGGCATCTAGTCATGCCAGCCACATGACCACAGATACATCCTCGGACAACTGTTGGCTCTTTGGCTTTGAAACGGAGATGAGCACCAGCCCCTAGAGTCGGAAATGACTAGCATGCATGTGCGGGGGAACCTTTACCTTTATCTTAAAGATTGGATACTCTTTTTCACCCATGCTTTCTTGAGGAAGGGGAAGAAACTCCTGGCTCCTTACAGTAAGGTGAAATAATGTTAATTATATATTTTTTTTCCCAAGGCAAATGTATTTATTTGATTAAATTTACATCTCAAACATTTTGCATCTCAAACATACAACCCGGGGCAGCTTACAGAGAATATTACTTATGACACCGGGGAGTAATATCTCAGTTGCTGGATTTATCTTTCCACTTCTACCTCTACAAGATTGTTGTCTATGAACCTTTACCTGCTAGTATCTTGTACAAATACAAATTTGATGCTACAGTATTAAACTAGTCGACTCCAAAAATATGAACAATGATTTATGCAGTGCAGGTTATGCTAGATATGTTATACTGTATTTAATGACTTTTTTTATTAAATTGCAATAGCAGCTTTTATTATTCTCAGTCAAATAAATGATAACGATAATCAGCCAGACAAAAACCTTTTCCACCCTTAATTCTTTTCAAAACTCTTCCAAATGTCATCACTTGACATTGAAAGTAATAGGGCTAATCTTCCAGGAAAATGTATAAACAACTGCAAATAGTAAAAACAATCCTAAATTTTAATTACAGAAGAAGAAGATATATCTGTCTGCTGTAACATAAAAATACATATTCTTCTATAAATATTCAGATCAGGAAAATAATAATAATTAAAAAAACCTGCTTGTGTTGCTGGTGAAATAGCTGCAGGTCAAATAGAGAAGAAGGAAGGAATAAGCGAATCAACAAGATCAGTCAACAAAGTTTTACTGAATAATTCTGGATGCTTCTATAGGAGAGTTTGCTTCATCTCCACATATTGTGTATGTGTAAGTTACAAGGCGTAGCAATTGGGGTAAGCCCTGGCAAAAGTACCCACAAAATCAGTGGTGGGATTCAGTCGATTCACACCACTTTGGCAGAACCAGTAGCTAATTTTTTTGTTGTCCAGGTCCAGAGTGGACTTCCGGAAGCAGCATTCACACAGAGAACCGGTTGTTCACATATTTGAATCCCACCACTGCACAAAAGGCAGCCTTTTGGGGGGTAGTTTTGTATTCCAAAACTGTTCCTCCAACCTACCCTTTTCCACCTCCAGAGTTGCTTAGTTTATTTTGGGAAAACAAGTCAGGAAATACAGGTAGTCCTTCACTTATGACCATAACTGATCCCAAAATTCATGTTTCTAAGTGAAACATTTGTTAAGTGAGTTTTGCCCCATTTTATGACCTTTCTTGCCCCAGCTGTTAAGTGAATCGTTGCAGTTGTTCAGTTAGCGACATGGTTGTTAAATGAAACTGGCTTCCCCATTGACTTTGCTTGTCAGAAGGTCACAAAAACTGATCACATAGCATCCTTTGGAATGAGATACAACCCCCCCAAAACCAGTAAAAGTACCCATTATGTTATCCGCATTGAAAAGCTTCTGATTGTCCAGTCAGGGCTTAAAGATCACAGGAGAAACTGAGTTCAGCTCTCACTCCTAGGGAAGTCTCATCTCAGAACCATGACAGAATGCTTATAAGATATCACCATTGTATTTTTCAATCATGGGAAGCTCAGCAGAATGTAATAAGGTCACGTCCTCAGGCATAGGTCAGAAATAAAATGCCTGAAAGATGTCCCTCCATGTTTTTGCGTTCCATCAGACTTTAAGGAAAATCAAGAGTGCCAAGACAAGAAAAGTTGCCATAGTCCTATAATTATAACTCTATTGCTTTTAGAGGAGGAATTCAACATTTTGGAGAAGAGGTAGGTGGTATCACATTTAAAAACAAATACTTGTTGTCATAAGTCAGCAACTGCTTGCCAAAAACAACCCCACAATCATTCACAATCCATGCCCAAAGCCTAATAAAAAGAAATATCTCCTTATTCAAAATCACTTGGGGGGAAAAAAGCATTCTTAGCAGGCGAAAATCTCTATTTACCCAGTATATAATTAACCAGATTCTGATCATATACTAAAGACTGCTGGTTTATTGTATAAAACTGAGAGTTGACATACTGTAGTTGCAGAATACAATCCTGTGGGAAGGAAGAATAGAATATGGGCACAATGTGTGTCCGTGCTAAGTGATTCTGGGATTTTGTTTTGGTTTGTTCCCTTACAAAACCATCTGGGCTCATGAGGAATAGCTCTTGTTTCTTACTATGTAGGAATCATTCTCACAGGATATGAAGCTTTGCTCTGCTTGTGTAGATGCAATGTGGCATCTTGGTTAAAGTCTATGCTGCTTTGACAGCCTTCATCTCAATGTAATTACTTATTCAGCTATCAACCTTTTGCAAGCTTGCCAAGATGCAAGGCTTTCCTCTAATTCACATGTTAGTTCATGAACCATAACATTGTTAGTTTGGTTATCAGCCTCTTGGTTTCCTTCAAAATGACATAATGAGCATGAAGTACAATGACATTGGCTTAAAAAAATGTAAAAAAGTTGTAAAACTAAAAATGCGTTTTAAAGATGGGATATTTAGCATTTATTTTCCATGTCACTACTACATCCAAGGAACTGAACTGCAGTGATTGCAATAGCTGAAACAGTAATAAGGGGAATCAGTATAATACATTTTCAAGAAATTGAAATTTCATTCCGGTAATGTTGCCCCAGCATGAGGATGACATTGTAGGTAGGATAAAAGGTATGAAATAAGTATGTTTGTGTGTAGACATGTGCGAGTAAATGAGAAAAAAAGGCTTGAACAGGTCTGCAAGCTCATTACTTGGCTGTTGGCTTGATATCCTGCAGCCATTCTTCATATATATGCCTGCTTATTAGGGCTTTCACACAGTTCCCACCAGGCTCAAGGTTGACTCAGCCTTCCATCCTTCCGAGGTAGGTAAAATGAGGACCCAGATTGTTGGGGGCAATTAAGCTGACTTTGTAATAATGCTGCTTGGGGTGTGTGTGAAAGCCCTAATAAGCAGGCATATACATAGAATGAAGGCTACTGCTAAGCTTGTAAGCCGCCCTGAGTCTTCGGAGAAGGGCGGGATATAAATGGAATTAAAATAAAATAAAATAAATATGCTTTGGTCTCCAGGCCTTTAATCATCTTATTTGCTCTTCTTTGCACTTTTTCCAAAGTCTCAATATTTTTTGGAATGTGATGACCAAAACTGGATGCAGTATTCCAGGTGTGGTCTTACTAAGGCTTAATAAAAAGGCACTAATATGTCATGTGATTTTGATTCTATGCCTCTGCTTAGACAACCAAGGATTGTATTAGCTTTTTTGGCTGCTACTGCACACTGCTGGTTCACATTTAAGTGATTGTCCATTAGGACTCCAAGGTCCCTCACAAAGTTACTGTTTTTGAACCAGATTTCACCTAATCTGTACTTGTACCATTGGTTTTTCCTGCCTAAATGTAAAACTTGCTATTCTCCACATTAAATTTCATGTTGTTGAACAGGGCCCATTGTTCAAGTCTGCCAAGATCCTTTTGAATTCTGAGCTTGTTTTCTGGGGTGTTAGCTATTCCTGCCAGCTTAGTGTGATTTGCAAGTTTGATGAGATCCCCTTCTATTCCCTCATCTAAATCATTTATGAAGATATTAAGAGTACTGGGCCTAAGGCGGAACCCTGTGGTGCAAAATTGATTATTCTGTCAAATATTGATACATAAACTGCCATAAGATCTTATCATTCTCTCTCTGTTTCATTTTAATCTCCTTTTACACTATACTTAGTGTTAATTTTCCTTTTCAAGTGATTTAAATAGTGTTAATTGCTGATCTAGTTAGTTTAACTAGATTATGTTCAATACAGAGCAAAGTTAGCTGTATTTATGTCCCTTTAAATCAATGGTACTTGAGCACTTAATTGTGCATTCATTACATTAAATTCAATATGAGTTTAGGTATCTTTAATTTTCTTCAAATAGTTTTCCTTTTCAGTTTAATTAATGGTATGTAAACTTGTGGCAGAAATGGAGAGGGAGGAGCCTTAATTATATAGATCTTCAGTTCAGAATTTTTTGAGATAAGAAACCACTGAATCAAAATAATAGTAGTCCATTTGTTTGTCTGGAAGGGAAGAGTTTCAATCTGGAAAATTTTATAATCTTAAATTGTGTAGAAGTATTTACCAAATTAATTCCTGGATGGCCAAGAAGTGCATTTTCTAAAATGAGGAACAGTGGAAAAGTCTTTTCCAACCACAATTCTTCCTTGATGCTTTTTGGAATAATCATGTTTTGTGTACCAGAGGGTACAACATCCAGGAGAATCGGCGTCAGAATACATCGTGGGCCTGGCTGAGCGTCTTTGCAAATTCTCAAACCTTGAAGAACGCCTGAGGGATCGGCTCGTTTGCAGCCTCAGAGACAAAGCCCTACAACAGAGACTATTCGCCAGACCCAATTTAACATTCTCGGAGGCACAAGACGAAATAATGGCCGACAAAGCAGCTGGAGAAGCCATGCAAGTAGTGCAAAACCGTTCACCATGAGGTCACTAAATTTGGTAGCAAACCAGCAGTGGAAAAAGAGACGGAGATAGACAAGCTACAGAAACAGCCGGGCACACAAGAACACAGAAATCAACAAAAAGAAAACACTTACAAGGCAGTTCTCTTCTCTAGATGTATGGGGTGCGGAGGCAACCATTCCCGTGCAAACTGCAGATTCAGTATGGCCACGTGCAGGGCCTGTGGGAGGACCGGACACATCACGGTCGTATGCTGGGCTCGCCAGAGAGATGGACAACCCAAACATCAGAAGGGGGAACCGACAAGGAGAGGTACTGGGGGCCAGGGTCCAACCAGTGTGGGTTTTTTCAAAAGCCGGAGAAGTATTTGCCGCACAGGGGCTCATTGACCCCTTAAATCTAAACTTAAGCTCTCCATTGAACTGCAAGGCATTCCATGCAAAATGGAATTGGACTCCGGTTCAGCAGTCTCAATCATTTTGCATGAGACATTCAAATATGTCTGTAAACACAGCAATCACTGGGTTAAATTGAAGCCCTCGAGCATTATCTTAACCGACTTTCAGAATGCCCAAGTTAAAATTAAGGGGGAGGCCACCATATCAGTAAAATTTAAAGCGTTTTTGGGGCACCTGGATGTCATAGTAGTAGAGAGTCAGAGAACAAGTCTTATAGGACTTGACTGGTTTGCGGCTTTAGGAATTCAGATAACAGGCATCAACCGAACACAGAGAACTGCCCTCAGAGCTGTCTGTGAAGAATACACAGATGTGTTCAATTCTAAATTAGGAACTTATACCGGCCCACCTATTTCATTTAAATTAGACCCCAATGTAATACCAATCAGAGTCAAACCACACAGAGTTCCTTTTGCATTAAAACATAAAATCGATTCAGAAATTGATAAATTAGTAGATCAAGGGGTATTACAGCCTGTTGAAGGGGGAGAGTGGGAGACCCCTATCATCACCCCACTTAAACCAAATGGAGAGGTTCACATTTGCACGGACTACAAATGTACCCTAAATAAAGATTTAAACCAGCATGCCTACCCGGTTTCGATAGTCAGCCATATTCTAGCCTCTTTGCAAGGGGGCACCATTTTTGCTAAGCTCGATTTAGTGCAGGCATATCAACAACTGCCAGTAGACAAGGCCACAGCAGCGGCCCAAACAATAGTGACACATAGAGGAGCTTTCAAAGTCAAATGGTTGCAGTTTGGTGTAAGCGTAGCACCAGGGATATTCCAAGGGAACATGGAACGCACCCTTAAGGGCATTCAAAGTGTTTGCCCGTATTTTGATGATGTTCTCATTGCTGGAGAATCCACAGAAGTATTAGCAAATAGGCTCAGGGCTGTCTTACAAAGACTTCGCGATGCGGGCCTTAAACTGAAAAAGAATAAATGTAGTATTGGGGTCTCATCAACGGAATTTTTGGGGTTTCGTATCGATGCCAGTGGAATCCACCCCGCAGAATCAAAGGTAAAGGCCATCAAAATGGCTCCTAGTCCTAAAAACAAAACAGAATTACAAGCATTTTTGGGTTTACTGAACTTTTATCACACGTTTCTACCTCATAAGACAGCTATAGCAGAGCCCCTCCACAGGCTACTCGATAAGAAAGCTGTATGGCAATGGACTAGTGTACATGAAAAGAATTTTCAGGACCTTAAGGCCCTCTTATCAGAAAAATCCACAGTCACTCATTACATAGAGTCTAAACCTGTATGTCTTGCATGTGATGCATCTCCTTATGGGGTGGGGACAGTTTTAAGCCACATAGAAATGAATGGGGAACAAGTTCACATAGCATTCTATTCCAGAACTTTATCTGCAGCTGAACACAATTATGCACAAATTGACAAAGAAGCCTTAGCCATAGTGGCTGGGGTCAAAAAATTTCATGATTATTTATATGGAAGAAATTTCACTGTGTACACTGATCACAAACCCCTTTTTGGATTATTTACAACAGATAAACAAACCCCCACATATTATCCCCAAGGATGCTCAGGTGGTCTATATTTCTTTCCACCCATCGTTGAACGGGCAAGCTGAGTCTTCGGAGAAGGGCGGGATATAAATGGAATTAAATAAATAAATAATAATAAATAAATAAATAAATAAATGGGCCATGCAGATGGCCTCAGTAGACTACCACTGCCACTTATAGATCCTGACCCAGCTCCTGCTGCAAGAATATTATCCATATAAGATTTGCCTGAGTTCCCCCTCCATGCTGGGGACATTGCTGCAGAAACGGCCACAGATAGAATTCTAAGCAGAGTTTTGTCATGGGTATTCACAGGATGGTTAGAGAAAAGTACAGGCCCTGAATTCCAAAGTTACTTTGTTAGAAGGCATGAATTATCTGCACATAAAGGATGTTTGCTTTGGGGAAACAGAGTCATTATTCCCTCAGTATTAAGAGATAGAGTATTACAGTCCTTGCATGAAGGACACCCAGGCATAGTGCGCATGAAAGCATTAGCTAGAAGCTACCTTTGGTGGCCAGGTTTAGATAAGGCTGTTGAGGAGCAAGTACACGGGTGTTATGTCTGCCAAAGGTGAAGGCCTGAAATGCCCCAAGCACCTGTCCATAGATGGGAGGAGACTCATACTCCCTGGTCCAGGATTCATATTGACTATGATGGGCCTTTTCAAGGACAGCTCTTCTTGGTAGTAGTGGATAGCCACTCAAAATGGCTGGAAGTAATTCTGGTTCCTAATATGACTACTGCTAGGACCATCCAAGTGTTGAGAAAACTCTTTGCTACACATGGGCTACCTGATGTCGTGGTTTCAGATAATGGGGCTCAATTTACTGCTGCTGAGTTTAAGGTTTTCCTCAGAGCGAACCTAATCAGACATGCCACATCTGCACCTTTCCACCCATCGTTGAACGGGCAAGCTGAATGAATGGTGAGGACAACCAAGGATGCCCTCAAGCGCATCATCATAGGGGACTGGCATCATAGACTGGCAGACTTTTTACTCTGCCAACACTCTACACCCTGCACAGGCACAGGTAAAAGTCCGGCGGAGCTTCATTGGGGTAGACGACTCATCACTAAACTAGACAGACTTCATCCAGACAGAGTGGCATCAGATGCTTCTCAACCCAAACCCCCGAGGGGGCTACAGACTGGTGATTTGATCTGGGCCAGAAATTATGGGCCCAGACACTTATGGGTCCCAGGACAGGTGGTTGACAAAACTGGACCCCTATCTTACACAATAGGGGTGGAGGGAGGGCGACTGGTCAGATGGCATATTGACTAGTTAAGGAAAAGATTTCCAGAACGGTCACTGAGTGAGAACTTTGGCACAAGTCCCTCCTGTAGTTCTCCAGCTGGCACGCAAGCTACTGTAGCTCTCATACGTACCACCAGTATTTTCAGCACACAGCGGAATTCGAGTCCAAGGAGGACCAAGACAACTCTGAGGTGCAACATGGGACCCCTGATCAGTCGGATCAGCCATGCATCAGTGACAGCTGTGCTCACTCTGCTCCAAGTCTTGACTCTGGGGTGGGCCAACCTGGAGAGGCCAGCCAGAGCAGTTCTCTGTCTTCAGATTCTGCAGCACAGGAGAACATGAATTCACATGGCATGCCAGATAAGTGGGTAGACCACAAAGTGGTTGAAACCCCAAGGCATTCCTCACAGCCACACAAACCTCCTGCACACCTTACAGACTATGTTAATTAATTAATTAATTAATTGAATTTATATACCGCCCTTTCCCATAGGACTCATGTCAGTTTACAGGGCACAAAAACATCAATACAAAAATTAAGAACAATTAAAAAGATTAAACTAAATCCCTGAAAAAATATAAAACATATAAAACCCCAGTTAAAACCCCAATTAAAACTCAGCCTGGGCCGGAAAGCTCGAAGAGCCAGGTCTTCAGGTCTCGGCGAAATGATCAAAGGTCGGGGGCAGTCCTAAGCTCCACGGGCAGCTGGTTCCAAAGGGCAGGCGCACCCACTGAGAAGGCCCTCCCCCTGGGTGTTATCCGACCTCCGGCACCCTGAGAAGGCCCTCCCTGTGGGAGTGCACAGGACAAAGGGAACTTGATGCTGGCAGCAGGTGTTCCCTCAGATATCCTGGACCCAAGCCATTTAGGGTTTTATAGGTCATCACCAGCATCTTGAATCTCACCCGGAGGGCAACCGGAAGCCAATGCAGCTCACGGAGCAGAGGTGTTACATGGGAGTAATGGGAAACCCCCATCACAACTCGCGCGGATGCATTTTGCACCAGCTGAAGCCTCTGAGTGGTCCTCAAGGGCAGCCCCATGTAGAGAGTGTTGCAGTAGTCTAAACGGGAGGTCATGAGCGCATGAGTGACTGTGCGTAGGGCATCTCAGTCCAGGTAGGGTCGCAACTGGCGCACCAGGCGAACCTGGGCAAAAGCCCCCCTGGTCATGGCTCCTACATGGTCTTCAAAACTGAGCCGCGAATCCAGGAGGACACCCAAGTTGCGAGCCCTATCAACGGGGGTAACACCTCACCCCCCATCATTAATGATGGAATAGTCTGGTTAACCCAAGATGCCGGTATGCACAGCCACTTAGTCTTGGCAGGATTGAGATGAAGCCTGTTTCTCCCCATCCAAACCCGGACCGCCTCCAGGCAGTGGGACATCATGGTGAGGGCATCACTGGGTTGGTTCGGGGTGGAGAAAAAAAGTTGGGTATCATCAGCGTACTGATGATACCCCACCCCAAAATCACGAATTATCTCGCCCAGCGGCTTCATATAGATGTTGAACAGGAGGGGAGAGAGAACCGACCCCTGAGGGACTCCACAAACGAGAGGCCTCAAGGCGGATCTCTGCCCTCCCATCAACACCGACTATGAGCGGCCCAGGAGATTAGGAGGAGAACCACCGCAAAACGGTGCCTCCCACTCCCAACCCCCTGAGACGCCGCAGTAGGATACCATGGTCGATGGTATCAAAAGCTGCTGAGAGATCTAATAGGACTAGGACAGAGGAATAACCCCTGTCCCGAGCCCGCCAGAGATCATTCACCAGCACGACCAATGCCGTCTCCGTGCTGTGCCCGGGCCTGAAACCCGATTGGTACAGGTCCAGATAATCAGTTTCCTCCAGGAACAGGGGAAGCTGATGCGCCACCACACTCTCAACAACCTTCGCCAAAAAACGAAGGTTGGAGACCGGACGATAGTTGTTTAAAACAGCTGGGTCCAGGGCAGGCTTCTTGAGGAGGGGTCTCAGCACCGCCTCCTTCAAGGAGGAGGGGAAGATACCCTCCTTCAAAGAAGCAGTTATTACTGCCTGGAACCAGCCTCGTGTCTCCTCCCGGACCGCAAAAACCAGCCAGGAGGGGCTGGTTAGGTACTGTTAGGTACTGTAAAACTACTGGCAGAACAGAAGAACTGTCATTAGTCTCATTGCATGCAGTTGTGCCTAACACGCATTATGAATCTACTACCTTGAATGGGGTCAAACATTCACTTATATATTGGAAGTTGGGAGTGAATTGAATTATTTAAACTTGTAAAGGTTATATTATTTGTTCTTAAAAGGGGGAGGGGTGTTATGTACTGAGCTTTTGGGGGTTTAATCACGTATGCTGCTGGAGAACTAACGGTTCTCCAGCAACCCAGACAGGACGTCTCCAGTCCTGGCAGCAGTTAACATGGCGGGAATACTGGGTTCAATCTGATTGGTTGTTTGGAGCATGTGGACTTTATATATTGTGCAACATTACCCCAAAGCCTCAGTACAGTCCAGTCTCACTACAATAAAGCTATGGTTCTTCTGTACTCACCTGCCTGGTGTCTTCCCTGCTCTTCAGAACCCACAACACAACAGTTAACATCCCATTGGCAATATCAAAGATGTCAATTAGACCTGATAGAAAACTCTTGTTTTCACCTTTCCTAAGAGGAAATTGGACTATCATGTTCTGATGTAAGCAATCTTTACAATCACCTGCCCATTCTCGGTCACCTATAATTTGGCAATTAACATGCACCTCCATGCTCTCTAAGTAAATGAGGATGATTTAAGCAGCATACATTTTCTGGTTCTTAATGACAGCCAGGGAGGTGCTTATGTCCCAAAGTACAGCTAAAGGCCATTAACTTCAAATGATCATTAATCTTAGCTGCCAAGTTTATGGCTGGTGTTTTAAAATGATACAGGATTGGCGATCCTCTCTAGAAGCTTGTGTATAAGTGCTGGAACACACATACACATTGCAATCTAGAGTAAATAGAGAATATTTCTTATGCATCTTTTTTCAAATGTAATATATATAGTGATTTTAAAACCTAACTATGTGAGAATAGAATAGAATAGAATAGAATAGAATAGAATAGAATAGAATAGAATAGAATAGAATAGAATAGAATAGAATAGGATAGGATAGGATAGGATAGGATAGGATAGGATAGGATAGGATAGGATAGGATAGGATAGGGTAGGGTAGGGTAGGGTAGGGTAGGGTAGGGTAGGGTAGGGTAGGATAGGATAGGATAGGATAGGATAGGATAGGATAGGATAGGATAGGATAGGATAGGATAGGATAGGATACAGCTAGAAGGAACCTTGGAGGTCTTCTAGTCCAGCCACCCACTCAAGCAGAAGAACCTATACCATCTGTAACAGGGGTCTCCATACTTGTGGATTTCAACTCCCAGAATTCCTAGGCTGGCTATAGAGTTATAAACTGAGAATAAATACTTGACCAAGATGAATTTACATAAATACATTTTTATCATTTTTAGAATAATACCATCCATTATTTGAAACTGATTTATAATGTAAATGCATATTTAGACAATACACCTTTACCAAGGGGGGGTGGAGTATAAGGTAAAATTTTCAAGTAGCAAACTTAGAAGAAAACTGAAACTTCAGCATCACCAATTTCTATACTTTCTCAATTACAAAGTGCACATTTTTGTCCTACCCACTCACTAGTATCCTCGTGTGATAGTGATCATTATTCATAGTATTTATATGTGTGCTAACAATGAGATTGAATGCTTGAACTATATGACTTAAGTTTAAGAAGGCTCAGAGTGTAAGTAATTAGCCTTTTTGAAATAAATAAATGAAATGTCATTAGTCTGCACATGGAAAATCAAACCAGTGATTTTATAGCATAACTGGTATTATTAGTCTTTCCCACGTACATTTATAAATGTTTGCCATATTAATGGGCCACTTATTTAAAAAAAATACTTCTCCCTATCTTAGAGATCAGGAAAATAGGGAAGGGGTTTCACATGTCTTTTCATTTGCTTGTAGAATTAAGTCATTTCTGGAATGATGAGATTTTATAGCTTTACTATTAGAACTTACGTAATAGTAACAAGCATTTTATAGGAAGGTTTGCTGTGTTGCTTTAGTACACATACAGCACATGTAATGCTGAGAATATAAGAAAAGGGAAGGAACAAAGCCAGGCAAATGCTATACACCATCCTGATAGCTTGAAAATAATACTATTAAACAAAAGCCATATTTCACTGAGTTGCTCAAAGTGAATAAATTAATGCTACAACATTAATTAAGAAACTTCCAAGTATTTAGAGAAGTAAGAATTTGAAATTTTAGAAATAAGAGAAATGGAAATTGCTGTTGAATATTCAAGGAAAGTCGTTTCAACCAGCAACGACTGCTATGTTTGTGGAACTATCTCCAGAGAGAGTGGGAAGAAATGAGAGAGAGAGAGATGATAAAATTAAATCTCTAGCTTGTTAGTTATTCAGCTATTTCTCTTTGTCTACAATATCCTTTTTCTCTAAGCTTAGCTTAATGCTTGCTTTGCAGTAGTGTGTTTTATAATAAAATAAATAATAAATATATATTTTTGATGTCAGTTTTTATCTAGGGGGTTGTAGTCTTGGAACAAGCACACTAGATAGATAGATAGATAGATAGATAGATAGATAGATAGATAGATAGATAGATAGATAGATAGATAGATAGGATTTTAGTTCACAAACTTGCAAAATGTTGAAGGAAAATGTAAATCAAGGTTTAAAACAATTAGAACCTTGAACATTGGGCACTATTTAACAATTCAGTGGTGAAAAAAGTAAGGTTCTACATTTAGGCAAGAAAAACCAAATGCACAGGTATAGTATAGGTGGTACCTTGCTCAATAGTAGTAACTGTGAGAGGGATCTCGGAGTCTTAGTAGACAATCACTTCAATATGAGCCAGCAATGTGCTGCAGCTGCCAAAAAAGCCAACACAGTGCTAGGCTGCATTAACAGAGGGATAGAATCAAGATCATGTGAAGTGTTAATACCACTTTACAATTCTTTGGTAAGGCCACACTTGGAATACTGCATCCAGTTTTGGTCACCACGATGTAAAAAAGATGTTGAGACTCTAGAAAGAGTACAGAGAAGAGCAACAAAGATGATTGGGGGACTGGAGGCTAAAACATATAAGGAATGATTGCTAGAATTGGGTATGTCTAGTTTAATGAAGAGAAGGATGAGTGGTGACATGATAGCAGTGTTCCAATATCTCAGGGGTTGTCACAAAGAAGAAGGAGTCAAGCTATTCTCCAAAGCACCTGAAGGCAGGACAAGAAGCAATGGATCGAAACTAACAAAAAAGAGAAGCAACCTAGAACTAAGGAGAAATTTCCTGACAGTTACAATTAATCAGTGGAATGACCTGCCTCCAGAAGCTGTGAATGCTCCAACACTGTAAGTTTTCAAGAAGAGACTAGACAGCCATTTGTCCAAAATGGTACAGGAATTCCTGCTGAGCAGGGGGTTGGACTAGATGACCTCCAAGGTCCCTTCCAACGTTGTTGTTGTTGTTGTTGTTGTTGTTGTTGTTATTATATTGTGTAGGTACTTAATTAATAGTTTTGCTACTTTGAACTCTATACCTATTCCCATTCCTCAAGATCTATATGGTTTCATTTTAAAGCAAAATAAAATAGTGCTATGTTGAAACTATTTTCTACATCTTTTTCAGTCTCATTCAGTTGAGTGAAAAGAGAAATGCCTCAAAATATCAAATTAGGATGTTTCTGTGTAATTTTCATGGTGGGAAACGAAGGCTTACACTTACCTCAGTTATTAAGCCAGTTGTTATTTTCAGAATTTGACTACCGGTATTTAAATCAACAAAGTCCAGAAAAGAGATTCCTCCTATGATGACTTTTTCCCCAATGTTGGGAGACATGGGTAGACAGAGATACTGCAGAATAAGTAATCAAGAGATATAAAACAGAAATACAAAACATACCATCTTTGGACTATCTTTCAACAGAAAGGTAACTTAAATAATCACAAAGCAAATAAAAATAAAGTCTGAAAGCTCTGACAATAATACAAATATGAGAAGACTCTTTCATGAGGAAGAGGAGGTTTTGAAGAAAATGGTTGAGCAATTTGGATACAGTGTTTATGGTTTCCAATAAAAATTGTACCTGTGCATCTCGAGATGTTATCAAAACTCTGTTCTGACCATCAGTGACATTAAGTAACTATAGAACAGAATGCTGTCAGACTAGCTTTCCTGATCTAAAAGAAAAGTAAAGACAAAAAAAATGTACTTGCTTATATGAAATCAGAAGTTGCAAACTTTATAAATAAGTTAATTACATAAAGTTGCTGATCTAGGGAATAAAGCCTTCTGGAGTTGGAGAATCAACCGACGGAAAAATCATAGCTATTTTCATAATGATGCAGCTATAACTAGCTTCAGGATGCTTGATTCCGTAAAAGGAATCATTAAAGACCCCATTCCTTATTTCCAATTCATTATTTATCAATACATATGCATATTGTAATAGCCATGCTGCAACTACAACATTCATTTTTTTAAAAAATAAATAAATAAATAAATAAAGCAAGTAATAAATTCACAGAACTAAGAACGCAGCATCTTCCCAAACGTGGCTGATTAGATGGGGAAATTGGTTGATCTAAAGAGGGGGGTGGCAGGGTGGGGGTGTGTGTGGCATCTTTCAGTAACTCAGTAAAGGCTGAAAGCAGAAGGTTTCCTCTTTCTATTAAATAATGATGCATGATACTAACTGCTTGTTCTAAACAAGCGCTGGGATTATTTATTATTAGCTGAATAGCAGAGGGTAAGGTAAATGGAGAATTCTATTTAGGATGTCCTGGATACGTAGCCTGCTTTCTACTCTTTTGTAAATTGGATGACCTGAAAAATGAGTCTTCCCTTCTTCCCTGTTTCATACTGGCTGAAGATTCCAGCTATATGTTTCTTCTTCAATCAGAGTTTATTTGGGTTTCAAAATGGTTATGTTGCTGTTAGGGACAGTTCTTCTTATCTTTGGTGAGTTTTTCAGTATCTCTAGAATGCAGGACCCTGGGCTTGCAGGAATATTGAGATAATGGGACTGTTGCTTAGGATTATCAGTAATTATTTCTTTGTCTAAAAGTCTGGAGGGGTTTCACTGAGGTGAAGTGGTTTAATATGAAGAATTAATCCCCTGGCTTTCTGGTGGTTTTGTAACAGACCTTGGGTAACAATCGAAAAGTGTGGCTGGAGATGAAAACATGTTATAGTGCCACTATGATATAAATTGGGCTTTACACTTGAAACTTCTATTTCTTAGCAGCTTGTCTTTCCAAAAGTGCAAGTCCTGATTCTAACATAATTGATGGAGTCACTATCTAGTAGTGAAACCAAAAGCTCCAGGACTTTAAAAAAAAAAACAACTATCGAAGTTGCTTACTACGTATGGGGTTCTAAACAGACTATCATGAGACATTAGAATGAAGATCCAGGTCCTGACCAAATCTAAAATAATATCCATTATTTTTAGCACAAAGAAGTTTTCATGAGCATATTCGATAATTATTTGCTATGCGACTAGTGATCAGCTGAATCAAAAGTCATACCAGAATAATCAGTCCATTTCCAGGCAGAATTAATGAAAAAAAAACACAATGCATATAAACAGAGAGGCACCCCATTTCAAACTTGTGGTGTCATGTCAAAGAAACACATAGAAGATAGGAGCACCTAGGGAAGATAGGAGAAATGTAAACCAGTCTCTTCACAAGCCAAAGCACTCATTCTGATAGATCAAGAATGATCTATAAATAGAGTGCAATGTTTGCTTTTGAATTAGGACAGTTATCATAATAGCAACTGAAGGTATGTCTCACCTGTTCACTAGAAACATTGTATTTTTAGAGAAAAGTTGTGTGCTTAAGCAGGGAACATGATAAAAGCTATGGAAATAAATTCTATATCACATTCTTTAATGAGAAAGACATTTTCAAATTGCATGATAATGACAAACATAGGAAAGGCCAGGAAGCATTCAACAAATCGGAATTAATAGAGTGTGAAATTCACTCAACTCCAATAGTTCCCATAAGACAAAATGTTTCAGCTTGTTACTTATCAACCATCCAGCATCATAATAGAAGGGGAGACATTCTAATAAGAGGCTACCACAGAATCTATGTTTGCTATATTTGAAATAAGCAATATATTCAACAATTATTATCCCTTAAAAAGATAATGATAAAATAAAACTATAGTTTTCTCCCTTTGGCATGTACTGTATGTAACATAATAAAACATTATTCACTAGCATTTTATTCAATTAACATTATGTCTGGAACAAAATACCAGCTGTTGAAAATTCTCATTGTTAAAAATACATTTCATTTGGAAAATTAAAAATCATTGATTGACAATGTATGGATATAAAAATGGACACACTATTATTGCAAAACAGCACCTTAAACTATGTGACTTTTAAAGTCTCACAGTCCTTTTTACATAAGATGCTGAACTTAGATGGGTAATTATTCATTTTTAAAATGAAGCAGCATTCAACCATATTTGTTTCCTAGATTAAGCCTGAACCTTATGAATAGGTAGTTGAGGCTAATTAATGTATAATGAAACCATTTGTCTAGAAAAGAAACAGCAAATGCAGAATTTAAAGCACAACATGGTGTGGTGATCCAGAGGCTGATTTAGAACTCAGGGAGAGCCACAGTTCAAAATGTTTCAGTCATGGATGGTCACTGGGTGATTTTAGACAGTCACTATCCTACAGGGTGGAATTTCAAAAAGGTAAAAAGTATGTTCAGTACATAAACTCCATGGTGACTGCTTTCCTATAGAATAGCTTGCTTCCAAAAGTGAGATTGGTCTCTTCTTAGTAGATAGGATAGCCTTGATAAAGAGAGGAAAGATCTCTTACCAATGTAATAAATAGAGAAACATGGCTTAAGATAGAGATTTACAGAAACATCTAAGGCAGCCCCTACTCAGAGAGAAATATACCAATTCACATGAAGGGAGGAGGGGAAACACATACTCAAACTTGTAAGGTTTAAGAGAGATTAGTGATAAGGAGATGGTGCTCATAATGCAACAAAGATCTGTCTCAGAGTTCTCTCAACCTTCCAAGATATTATGATTGGACTAACCAAAGCATTCTGGTATTAGTCAATGTGGGTATCAGCTACTGAATTTCATACTCTCTCTTCGTCTCCCTCTACTGTCTTACCTAAATATCATAAAAGTTAGGAGAAAATTCTCCTGCAGGGCCATCCCCTACAGCACTTTACAGTTATAAATAGAGAAATATACATGTATACAATAACCAATTGAGAAAGCTTTGTAAAATCAATGTACTCCAATTTTAACAAATGCTAAATGTACTTGACATATTTCTTATGATTTAAATATGAAATTAATTCATCAGAATATATTGATTTCACCTTAGAGAGAGAGAGAGAGAGGGAGGGAGGGAGGGAGGGAGGGAGGGAGGGAGGGAGAAAGTTTGTGTATGTGTGTGAAAGAAGTGTCATTCAGCAAGATACAAACTGGTATATAAAAACTTACATCCAGAAGTTATGGGTGCTCCAATACAGGTGGTTTTTAAGAAGAGATTAGACAACCATTTGTCTGAAATGTTTTAGGGTTTCCTGCTTGAACAGGGGGTTGGATTAGAAGACCTTCAAGGTCCCTTCCAACTCTGTTATTCTGTTCAGTGGTTATTGGAGTATCAAATATTTGAATGTTTGTTTTACCTATGTCCCTCCCCCCAAGAAACCATGCCAATAAGCATGCTAGAGGATATCCTAATCTATTTTCTGCTCCAAAAATGTTTGTTTTTATATTATTATTTCTCCTCTTCTGAGATAGCAAGACTACACTGAAATGTCCACATCTTTCTCTAATGCAGGGGTCCCCAAACCCTGGGGCCACAGAACAGCATGGGTCTGCGGCACACCAGAAGCCAGGCTGTGCAATGGAAGCCCCATCTGTGCATGTGTGGGATGCAGTGTGTGAAACCCTGGCTCCCAAAAATTTGGGGGCCACTATTCTAATAAATCAAATAATATGATGGGATCAGATCTTGGAGGAAGTCAGGTGAAATTAAAAAAAAAGAAATCATGTAGATAGTTTTTTATAGTTTTGACTTTAATGGTGTTCTGAGAATCCAACTTCATTTTATGGTAAACATTCCATGACTTTCTGCTTTCAATTTATACCAAAGTAAATGCGTAGAATCCCAATTTAAATTTAAATTGGCAGAAAAGCGAGTAGTTCCCCTCACTGGCAGTTATGTTAATACAAGATCCTCCTCACCTCTATACATAGGACTTAAGTTGAGCAGGTTTAAATCCTTAATATTTTCATTCTTCTTTACTTTGAAGGACATGGGTGGTTTTATAAAAAATGTCAGGTGCCAAATAAAAAGCAGTTGCAATCAAAACCGAAAGAGGCACCTAGCATAAAAAACATTGTTCCGGCCTCTAAAAAACACTAGATTTAATACTATCTTTTTTTACTAAATATTGGTGGCAGAGGAAGAGGATTAGCAGGATTGTCAGCAGGCTATTTTTATCCCTTTCAAATATTCAAGGGACTGAACAAAGCAGGATGATGGTAGAAGAAAGAAAATACATTTATGGCTTTGCACCCCAATCTGAGTTCATTTATTGTAAAGCACACAGAGAGCCTTTTGCAAATGCAATTGTGAAATTCAATTGGATTTCAGCTTTGACTTAGATTGGCTATTTTGACTTAATTGTGTGTATATATTTGTACAGAAGGATGAGCTGGTGATTTATAAAATTCTGAATCTTGCAATTCAGCTCTTCATAATGTCCTTGCTTGAAATCTATTTAATGCTCAGGGTACCTGAAGATATATTCTTTGCAGACAGCCATCTATTTGGAATTTGCATAATTATATGACAATGCAAATGTTTCCAAAGAGAGAAGCAAACAGCATGACCAGAGTATTATGCAAATATTGTTCTTCACAGAAATTGTGAGTATGTGTGAGAGAGGACACATTTGTGCAACTTTGCACCCATAGACACAGAGTTGTTTTATAGGCAATGTAACAAGCCATGGTATTTCTGGGGAAAAAACTGCAGGCAAAGGCTAGACTGGTCAACTTCTGGACTAGATTTCTTTCAGCTTTGGAATCTATGTATGTGCAGTTTATGTGTATGTCAACATATATCTACTTTAAAAGACTGGGGGCATATTAAGAAATAATTTATTTCTGACATAGAAATAAATTATTTCTGTATTTCAGTATGACCTTTCTCTAATCTATATTCACCATAGACATACGGGTAGAAGTTGATGGACATATATTCATTTTTTAAAAAAATCTGTGATTCTAGAATAACTGTAGAAGAAATATTCATTCATTTTTTATCATATCCAATGAAAAATTTATAAGCAGGTATAGACCATGGACAATTTATAAAATGAGTATATGTATGTATATTTTAAAAGGGACGCGGTGGCTCAGTGGGTTAGGACGCTGAGCTTGTCGATCAGAAGGTCCGCAGTTTGGCGGGTCGAATCCCGAGTGCCGCGTAACAGAGTGAGCGCCTGTTACTCGTCCCAGCTTCTGCCCACCTAGCAGTTCGAAAGCACGTAAAAATGCAAGTAGAAAAATAGGGACCACTCCGGTGGGAAGGTAACAGCGTTCCGTGCGCCTTTGGCGTCTAGTCATGCCGGCCACATGACCACGGAGACGTCCTCAGACAAGCGCTGGCTCTTCGGCTTTGAAACGGAGATGAGCACCGGCCCCTAGAGTCGAAAACAACTAGCACGCATGTGCGGGGGAACCTTTACCTTTACCTTTTATGTATATTTTATTCTGCTTATTGTATCAAAGGCAGATGGTGAGTCAATAAATGCTGCATACAGGTATTTTGAAGGATCATTCATTGATTTGTGACTCAAATGTCATAAAGTGAAACACTGATCTGTTGCTTTCTAAAGCCTTTCTGTTCTTCTGATGTTATCTGCTTAGCATCCACCCAATCAATCTAACTGTTTAAAAGATACTTTATACATGATATACATTTAATGTCAGTGGGACCTATTGGGCAAAAGTTAGTGGGGTATGTAGAATCTCTTTTTTAAAAAAAAAAATAATGGAATTACTAGGCTATTTTTCCAACCTATATAGATATTAGCCCAGTGGTGCTAATATAGCAACCATAGAACTCCACCAATCAGGGAATAACTTAAAATGTAAAATGTTATGCTCTACAGGGGCTTTGCCAGCTGTCCCTTGTAAAATTATCTTTTAACTTTTGAAGCAGTTACTGGGGGCCATTTTAATATGTTTTTAATAAGGTAAAGGTAAAGGTTCCCCTGCACATGCGTGCTAGTCGTTTCCGACTCTAGGGGCCGGTGCTCATCTCCATTTCAAAGCCGAAGAGCCAGCACTTGTCCGAGGACGTCTCCGTGGTCATGTGGACGGCATGACTAGACGCCAAAGGTGCACGGAACGCTGTTACCTTCCCACCGTAGTGGTCCCTATTTTTTTACTTGGATTTTTATGTGCTTTCGAACTGCTAGGTTGGCAGAAGCTGGGATGAGTAACAGGCACTCACTCTGTTACACGGCACTCGGGATTTGACCCGCCAAACTGCCGACCATCTGATCGACAAGCTCAGCGTCCTAACCCACTGAGCCACCGCGTCCCTAATATAGCTATAACAGTTAATATAATATAGATATATTACAGATATAACAATTCATCAAACTTAACTGTTGTCTTTTTATTCCAATATCCTCAAATCTATATTTGAGAAAAGTTATCCAAAGTTCAGGTGAAATAATTGTGCTTCTATTATTGTTTTATTTATTTCTCTCCTTTGGAAATCAGTTCTTAGAATTGTGTGTCATTATTTTGTAAACCTGATAGTCTTAATTCTTGACATGGACAAGATTTTGTTATAATCTTGTTTATTTCTTTTTATCAGTGTTTGATTCCCCCCCCCCAGCATTTATCCTTTACTACCCTTACCCTGTCAAATTATTTATCCTTATTAATTTGTTTAACTAATCTGACCAGTTCCTTGAAGGGGTATTTTTATTCTCAATCTAAAATGAGCAGATATTTCTAGTTTTTTACTTTTACATACTGAAGAGGAGACTTGGAAAAAAAAATCTGAAATATTGAGATGAAATGCAAATACACCATTGTGTATGTCATAAAAAAGGAGGAGGAGGAGGAAGAGGAAAAGGAGGAGGAAGAAGAATTCACATTTGGGTATTCCAATCCTATTTGTCTTCAAAGTGACATGTTTTTACCTCTGTCAAATAAAATCAATTACAACCCTTGTTTTTTTTTCCATAAGAAACCCACAAAACCTCAAATCAACCAAATGTATGACTGTTATTTGTCTGTAGACAGATATAGTAACAGTTGAAATCAGAACCCACCAAGGATCATCATATTTTAAAGCTTTCATCAGAGAAATATACATTTCAAAGAATTAAAATATTTATTATATTAAAAAGTACCTAAGTTAATTTAAACTATATAGGGTTGGGTTAACTAATTTGAGCATCCAATTGTGGAGCAAGAAACCAGTCCAAGATTAAAACTGTAGAAAAATTCCTGCAAAATGAAATATTAAAATCACGTGTTCAAAACAAAAATCTCAGTGAAAAATTAAGGATGTATTTAGAAGAAGTCTATTTAATCTCCTTGTAAGCCATACATATTTCTTAGCTAATGTGAAATCATGTTAAAGTGGACTTTCCTACCTGAAATTCAATAATGTCATGTTCTCATCATATGCTAAATAATAGTAATGCCCCCACTATTAATACAGTATATTCTCTCCATGCCTATTTTACTTTTTAATATCTTTTAATTTGCATCACTGATTGTTTTACATCTTTATACATGTTGTGTTCTTTTAAATCATTCTTCCTTCCATTCTAGCATGGAGATAATTGTTATTCTTTTCCCGTCTTCTGACATTTTCATACCTAAATTCATACCATAAAATTCAATGGTGAAAAAAGTAAGATTCTACGTTTAGGGAAGAAAAAACAAATGCACAAGTACAGCATAGGTGGTACCTTGCTCAACAGTAGTAACTGTGAGAGGGATCTTGGAGTCCTAGTGGACAATCACTTAAATATGAACCAGCAGTGTGCTGCAGCTGCCAAAAAAGCCGACACAGTGCTAGGCTGCATTAACAGAGGGATAGAATCAAGATCATGTGAAACCACTTTACAATGGCTTGGTAAAGCCACACTCTAGACTCAAAAATACCTAGATTTCTTTGTAGTCCTGTTTATAAACATTGTCACTTGTTAAACAATTCTTTCAATTATTAAATGTATACTCATCTTAAGTGGTTAGTTGTGACTGAATGGTTAAACATATTCAGTGATTAAATATATGCTGATCTGGAAATTCTAAAATCTTATTTAGCAACTCTGTTTACCAGTCTCTCAAACATTTCCCTCTTAATACAGTAGCAGGGAACCAAATTACTCACTTAAATTTGCAAGTTTTGATAAAAAGGTTGTTGAATCCCACCCAATTTTTAGTACATTTTTAGGTGTGTTCTTCTACTACAGTACCCACCTCCTAGTATTTCTATTAAACTTCGACCTCTCTGTTTGAGGATCTCATGAATTCCACCAAATATGACTTTCTTGATTTTTTCCTTTCCTTTCCTTTCCTTTCCTTTCCTTTCCTTTCCTTTCCTTTCCTTTCCTTTCCTTTCCTTTCCTTTCCTTTCCTTTCCTTTCCTTTCCTTTCCTTTCCTTTCCTTTCCTTTCCTTTCCTTTCCTTTCCTTCTTTCCTTTCCTTTCCTTTCCTTTCCTTTCCTTTCCTTTCCTTTCCTTTCCTTTCCTTCCCTTCCCTTCCCTTCCCTTCCCTTCCCTTCCCTTCCCTTCCCTTCCCTTCCCTTTCCAATTCAATCCTCAGTCATTGTTTCCATTCATATCCTCAATCAATACACTTTTAATGGTATGTTTTATGCATTTATTCCTAAATACATTAAACAATTAAAATAAAATTATATATTATTGTCTTACAGAGCCCTGGGGCACCCCACTACACACTTCCTTATCACCAGGTCCAGATGGATTATCACCAGGACCAGATGGATTACACCCCAAAGTTCTCAAGGAACTGGCAGATGTGATCTCAGAACCACTGAACTATATTTTTCAAAGATCCTGGAGCACTGGGGAACTACCAGAGGATTGGAAGAGAGCTGATGTAGTTCCCATCTTCAAAAAAGGGAAAAAATAGATCCAGGAAACTACAGACCTATCAGCCTGACCTCAATACCTGGGAAGATTCTGGAAAAGATAATCAAACAACAAATCAGCCAACACCTTGATGCAAACACTAAAGTCATCACTAAAAGTCAACATGGGTTTGTCAAAAACAGATCATGCCAGACAAATCTTATTACATTCTTTGAGCAAGTGACAAAATTAGTGGACCAGAGGAATGCTGTAGATATAATTTACTTGGACTTCAGTAAGGCATTTGATAAAGTAGATCACAACCTACTTGTTAAGATAGAAAATTGTGGGTTAGATAGCATCACCACCATTTGGATTCATAGCTGGCTGACAGGTCGTACTCAGCATGTGGTCCTCAATGGAACTGCATCTACATGGAAGGAAGTGTGTAGTGGGGTGCCCCAGGGCTCTGTTCTGGGCCCAGTGCTCTTCAATATCTTCATTAATGATTTGGATGAGGGGATAGATGGGGAACTCATCAAATCTGCAGACGACACCAAGCTGGCAGGAATAGCCAATACTCCAGAAGATAGGCTTAAAATACAGGAGGATCTGGACAGACTCGAACACTGGACAGTATCTAACAAAATGAAATTCAATGGTGAAAAAAGTAAGATTCTACATTTAGGCAGGGAAAATCAAATGCACAGGTATAGTATAGGTGGTTCCTTGCTCAATAGTAGTAACTGTGAGAGGGATCTCGGAGTCCTAGTAGACAATCACTTCAATATGAGCCAGCAGTGTGCTGCAACTGCCAAAAAAGCCAACACAGTGATAGGCTGCATTAACAGAGGAATAGAATCAAGATCAAGTGAAGTACTAATACCACTTTACAATGCTTTGGTAAGGCCACACCTGGAATACTGCATCCAGTTTTGGTCACCATGATATAAAAAAGATATTGAGACTCTAGAAAGAGTACAGAGAAGAGCAACAAAGATGATTGGGGGACTGGAGTCTAAAACATATAGGGAATGGTTGCTGGAATTGGGTATGTGTAGTTTAACGAAGAGAAGAGTGAGGAGTGACATGATAGCAGTGTTCCAATATCTCAGGGGCTGCCACAGAGAAGAGGGAGTCAAGCTATTCTCCAAAGCACCTGAAAGCAGGACAAGAAGCAATGGATGGAAACTAGTCAAGGAGAGAAGCAACCTAGAACTAAGGAGAAACTTCCTGACAGTTAGAACAATTAACCAGTGGAACAACCTGCCTCCAGAAGTGGTGAATGCTCCAACACTGGAAGTTTTTAAGAAGAGACTGGACAGCCATTTGCCTGAAATGGTATAGGGTTTCCTGCCTGAGCAGGGGGTTGGACTAGATGACCTCCAAGGTCCCTTCCAAATTATTATTATTATTATTATTATTATTATTATTATTATTATTATTATTATTATTATTATTATTATTATTATTATTATTATTATATTCTGCTTAGTGCTGAACAATTCATTAAACATGCCATTTGCTCTCACTTGTCACTCTTAATGCTTTCAGCCATTAACTTTCAACTCCGTGTTTGCACAAATTATATTATAAAACAGTTTTTCTAAATCAGTATATCTACAATATACTTTTTTTCAGTTATACACATTGCTGAATACCAAAAAATCTCTCTGGCATATATTATATCTGGCATAAAGCTATACTGCACCTTCCAATATTTTTCATCTTTGTGTGAACTACCAGTGGAGACAAACAAGCTATCAGTAACTGACGGCCTAATCAAGGAACTACCAGGACCACTCCCACTAACATTGACAGGGCAAGCCACTTATAAAAATAACAGAACATCCCCACTCCCTTCTAGCAGTGATTATGTTACTTAGTTTGGTAATGAAATGTCTGCAAGAAACCAGCAAGCTTAGAGAGTAGCAAGGACATTTTGCATGTTGTTAAGCCTGTGCCTTTTGAAACTGAACCATGACAAACATCTTTCCCAGTACACTTAACAAACTGAATTAATATGCCTGTAGATTTTTTGTTCACTCTTCCTGCCTTTCTTTGCTAACAACATTCTTCCAATTATCAGGTGCAGATATCAGTTTTGGTCACCACAATACCAAAAAGATATTGAAACTCTAGAAAGGGTTCAGAGAGGAGCAACAAAGATGATTAGGCCAAAACCTGTGATGAAGTGGGTATGTCTAGTCTAACTAAGAGAAGGAATAGCGGGTGACATGATAGCAGTCTTCCAATATTTGAAGGGCTATCACAAAGAAGATATTATCCAAAGCATCTGGTATGAAGTAATGGATGGAAACTTATCAAAGAGAGATCACACCTAAACTAAGAAAAAAATTCCTGTCAGTGAGAACAATAAATGAGTGGAATGGGTTGCCTTCACTGCAGATTTTTAACAAGAAATTGGACAACAATTTGTCTGAAATGGTCTCCTGTTTGAGCTGGAGGTTGGAATAGAACAGGGCTTTTCAACCTTTTCACCCACTGTACCACTTTTAGGATATGGCAACATTCAAGTACCACCAGTTGCCTAGCAAGGTGTCAAAAACTTGATCAGAAAGAAAGAAAGAAAAGAAAGAAAGAAAGAAAGAAAGAAAGAAAGAAAGAAAGAAAGAAAGAAAGAAAGAAAGAAAGAAAGAAAGAAAGAAAGAAAGAAAGAAAGAAGTGATGAAGTACAGGTAGTCCTCGACTTACAACAGTTCGCTTAGTGACTGTTTGAAGTTACAATGGCACTGAAAAAAGTGCCCTCCAAGCCACAGCCGAGCAAGACGCCTTCCTGCCTGCCTGCCCGACGGCACTCTTCCTCCTGTCCGAGGTTTTCACTGTTGTGAGCATTTCTGTTGAGGATTGGAAGTGGGGGTAGAGTGGGGGGGTGTTTGGTTTTTATTTCCCCCCCTACTGCTGGGTGGTTACAGCAGGTTTTGGTCACTTCACATGACCCTGGGACACTGTGACTGTCATAAATATGAATAAGTTGCCAAGTACCTGAATGTAAATCACAAGACCCTGGATATGCTGCAACATTACAGCTGATCAGTGCTTCTTCTGGACTCAGAAGCACCAGGATCAGTGCCGAGCTCCAGCTGGAGCCTGGCGCTGATCCTGGCATTTTCGCTGAGCCCTGACAGCCTTGCAGCTCCAGCCATCTCCCGCTCAGCCTTGTGCAGTGCTACCACCAGTTCAGCTTATTGCCTTCTCCCGCTACCACTTTTCTAGGATGGTCACATACCACCTGCCAGGTGCCAATGTACCACAGGTAGTATCCGTACCACTGGTTGAAAAGCCCTGGAATAGAAGACGTGCAAGGTCCCTTCCAATTTTGTTATTCTGTTATATGATGTTTACAAAATTGTTAACCAAGTCACAAACCCACTACATAAAGAAGTTATATCCATACTTTTAACATTTCTTGGGCTAAACTATCTAAACCAGCAGTCTTACCATTTTTCAATGTTATTGCAACATTTTTATTTTCCTTTTCAGTTTCATTCTTAAATATCTCCCTATCATTATTATACAAATCCTAAATACTCTTTCCACTATTCCTCACTTCAATTTCATTCCAAATTGTTTCATCGTTTTAATCCCTCTTTAACCACTTCCAAAACAATATTTTGTTTCCATTAAAATCACTCTTCATTTAGCTTATTTTTAATCATCCATTGTTTTTATTTCCTTCTTTGCAACTCTATTTTTCTCTATATACACATTATATATTCCCTTTCTTTGTTCCTCATTTTTATAATAATCATGTTTATAGTATGCATTTTGTCTCATCCAGTCTCTTTGACTTCATTTCCATCAACAAACTCTTTTGAAAACAAAAGCATCCTCCTCTGGAAAAAGAAAAAAAAACAAATTATTGTACAAAATAGAATAAAACTAAACATTTATTGTAAAGTATAACACTACGACAAAACATTTAAAGAATCAAAGAATTAATAGGAGAACAAAACAATGTGGCTAAGAGTTATCTTTTTGTGAAAATCAGGTAGTAGGAGATGAAAGATAGATAGATGATAGATAGATAGATAGATAGATAGATAGATAGATAGATAGATAGATAGATAGATAGATAGATAGATAGATAGATAGATAGATAATAGATAGATAGATGATAGATGATAGATGATAGATAGATAGATAGATAGATGATAGATAGATAGATAGATAGATAGATAGATAAAGACAAATAAATAAATATAATATTTAATATTATAATATAATGTTTATAGATAGAGTTAGAGAGATAGAGAGATAATTAATAAACAGTTGATAGATAAAAAGATAGATGACAGGCAGGCAAGCAGGCAGGCAGGGAAGCAAAAGCCAGCAAGGTAGAATACTTTACAATAGTCAGCAATCATATAAAACCAGCAACCACTTAGTGTCAAGATATCAAAAAAAAACCAAAACAAAAATATTAAATAGATAAAATACAGGTAGGTGGAAAATGTTTGATTTCTGATTATATTAATGAATTTTTCCAGTGTTAGTTGTATGTTGTGTGACACTTATTTGTCTTCTTTTTTTATTTTGTTGCTTTATGGATATCTGATTATTTACTACTCTAAGATGTTCACAACTGGAATGCATTGTAAGGACATTGAAATAAAAAAATAAATAAACATTTACATATATAGTAGTCTAAAACCATGCCATGACTGACAAAAAAAATTGCTATCAGCATATAGTTGCATACATTTCACAAATTGCATTGGATATTCACTTATGTTGGACTCTACTTGCTATCACATAAAATTCTGCCACATTTTGCAAATTTTGCAAATTGAGTCATTTTTGTCAATTATGTTGGAAACCATAATTGCTGTAATCAAGTGAAAAATGCAGGTAGGCAGACTATAATATCCTTGGCATTGTAAAATATATTGAAAAATGCAAGTAGTATATGAGCAACATTTGCTATCATTCCACATGAGCAAATGCATTTCTGAAATCTATTATCAGGATTCTGTAATATTCTAAAGAGGAGAACATCAACTCTTATTTTTGTAAATGTTCTTCTGTGTTTGGGTAATAACAGAGGAAAAATAACTGACAGGTTCTCCTTGGGGATATATAAATTCCTTACTTGTTTCCTGTTTGTAAAGCCAATTCTTCTGGATAAACCATATCCTTGATGTACTGCTTTGGTTTCACTTTGGCATGCCTATAGCCCAGAAAAATAGAAATTCTGGAGGGAACCCAAGGTTGTGAGAAGTGTTGTCTGTTTCCATCTAAACTGAAGTTTATCTAGGAATATGCATCCAACTAAACCATGTGGGAAAAATTGATTGTTCAACTGATAGTAGGCAATTTCTAGCAAATTTCTGCTCTCTGAAGTTCAGCCAGAACATTGCATCTGGAAAACAGTAAAACTGAACTACTTGCATTGATTAAATGATCTATAGTTGGATTAAGGGCCAGATTGTGCAATATATAAAAGTTGCCTGAATTGTTGGTAAGTACCAACCCACTTCCTTGTGTTGTAGGGGCAGGGAGATCAGAGTAGTTGAAATTTTTGATCTACCAGAACTACATATTCCATCTGAGCTTTTGTTTTCTGAGAAAAGTGGAGTATTATCTCAAAGTACCTGAAGCATTTTTAACTATTCTATATCATGACCATTAATAGACCAATTATGGAACTTAGACCTTGTGGGCAAAATATGAATTTATTTATAGATGTTCTCATTACAATACTATGCAGAAGCCTTCAAAGGTACCTAGGGCAATTTCAGTATATGACAAAAGCACCAAATCATTGTTATACAAATGATTGTGCCACCAAGCTAGAAGAACTACAGATAGAGTCTGAGAAACACATGCTATTTCATATTGCCTGTTAGCATAACTCCATATTTGTTTTTGGGTTGTTGTTTTCTTTTTCATTCTGTTCCAGGAAATTTCTACATCTTCTTTCTTTACATCTGCTTTCCAATTGTTCGACTTTGTATTCAAACTCTCCCTTCCTGATTTTATTTTACATTCACTTTTTCTTTCATTATTTTCATTTCTTTGCTGTCTGGTTTTTTTCTTAAAATCCATTCTTGACATTACCAAAACACACGTTCCACATTCAGCCTTATATCCATAAATTATCTCAGTTTGTTATCATAAACAATCAACTCAACCAAGTTTTTAAATTCCTATTCATTTCTTTGCCTTGTACATATGGACATATTTTCTTAAATCAGGTAATATAAGCTGTTCCTTTCTTAGCAGATCACAGCTTCTACTGTTCTCATCACTTTTTATGTATTGTCTCATCTTGTTCCTATACATCCAGTCATGTCACCTAACAGAGTGCTTTCCCCCAGATCATATTAATTCAGAATGTTGCACATTTTTAGCTCTCTATTTCAATCCTGTTTCTTCTGTTATCACCATTCACTGGAGTATAACTTGTAATTATCACCAACCTATGCTTGTGTGCACCCACAGCATTCTAGATAACAATTCATATTCTCCAAAATTTGGTTTACCTTTTCATTCATAATTAAACCAATACCTCAGTTTCCTTGCCTGCATTCATCGTCTCCATTCCAGCAAATTATACCACCTTCATTCCTTTCTATTATACACTCTCTCTCTCTAAGTTTCATAAACACACAATGAATCACTCTCTTTTTCATTCCATTCATTAATTAATGCAATTGACCTTTTTCTTCTCTAACATTTCATGTTACTATCTTTAACATGATATTATTATCACCAGAGAGTCTTCTAGATAATGGACCTCCACCCCCATCATGGCTTTTGTTAAATGAGGCTTCTGTGTAATACTTTTGTTAAATTGGGAAGGTATAGTCTAAAATACCAGCTTTTGATATAGATCTGTCTTCAAGCGGTGATGCGCTCCGACCCTCTGGTTTCGTCCCGTGGTTCCAGGAACGAGGATGAGCAGCCACCTGAGCTCAGGCTTGTGTATTTTAATGCCAGGTCCGTAGTCAATAAGGCCCCTCTCATCCGTGATTTGGTTGAGGAGGAGCGTGCGAACCTGGCTTGCATTACGGAGGTGAGGGAGGAGCCCTTGCAGGGTCGTGCCGAGGAGTTTAGCCAACATCTGTTGGACAAAATCGCTTGGATGCAGACCAGTTTGGACTCCGACTGGGCAGAGTCTGACGGTGAGGACATGGGCGGTCTTGGTGATGTCATCTGGGAGGAGTTTGATCCTGTGACTCTGGAAGAGATGGACAGGATTATGGGGAAGCTGAGCTCCACCACGTGTTTATTGGACCCGTGCCCCTCCTGGCTGGTTTATTCGGCTCGGGGGGGGACACGAGGCTGGCTTCAGGCAGTGATAACTGCTTCTTTGAGTGAGGGCAGTTTTCCCGCTGCCTTGAAGGAGGCGGTGGTGAGACCCCTCCTCAAGAAGCCTGCCCTGGACCCGGCTGTTTTAAACAACTATCATCCGGTCTCCAACCTTCGATTTCTTGTGAAGGTTGTTGAGAGCATGGTGGCGCATCAGCTTCCTTTGTTCCTGGAGGAAGCTGATTATCTGGACTCGTACCAATCGGGCTTCAGGCCCGGGTACAGCATGGAGACGGCATTGGTTACGCTGGTGAATTATCTCTGGCGGGCTCAGGACAGGGGTTGTTCCTCTGTCCTAGTCCTATTAGATCTCTCAGCGGCTTTTGATACCATCGACCATGGTATCTTACTGCAGCGTCTCAGGGGGTTGGGAGTGGGAGGCACCATTTTACGGTGGTTCTCCTCCTATCTCCTGGGACGTTCGCAGTCAGTGTTGGCAGGAGGGCAGAGGTCGGCCTTGAGGCCTCTCATTTGTGGAGTTCCTCAGGAGTCAGTCCTCTCGCCTCTCCTGTTCAACATCCATATGAAGCTGCTGGGTGAGATCATTCATGGTTTTGGGGTTGGGTATCATCAATATGCTGATGATACCCAGCTTTTCATCTCTACCCCAAACCACCCCAGTGATACCCTCGATGTGATGTCCCGTTGCCTGGAGGTGGTTCGGGTCTGGATGGGGAGGAACAGGCTTTGGCTCAACCCTGACAAGACTAAGTGGCTGTGTGTGCTGGCATCTTGGGAAATTCAGATTATTCCATCTCTAACCATGGGGGGGTGAGATATTACCCCCCGTAGATAGGGTTCGCAACTTGTGTGTCCTCCTAGACTCACAGCTCTCTTTGGAAGATCATATAGGAGCTGTGACTAGGGGGCCTTCACCCAGGTTCACCTGGTGCACCAGTTGCGGCCCTATCTGGACCAAGATGCCTTGCGTACAGTCACTCATGCGCTCGTGACCTCCTGTTTGGCCTACTGCAATGCTCTCTACATGGGGCTGCCCTTTAGGACTACTCAGAGGCTTCAGCTGGTGCAGAATATAGCTGCGCAAGTGGTGGTGGGGGTTTCCCGATACTCCCATGTAACACCTGTACTCTGTGAGCTGCATTGGCTTCCAGTTGCCCTCCGGGTAAGATTCAAGCTGCTGGGAATGACCTATAAAGCCCTAAATGGCATGGGTCCAGATTACTTACGGGAGCACCAGCTGCCGGCATCAACTTCCCTTCGTCCAGTGCACTCCCACAGAGAGGGCCTCCTTAGGGTGCCGTCGGTCAAAGAGTGTCGACTGGCGACCCCCAGGGGGAGGGCGTTCTCTGTGGGCGCGCCAGACCTTTGGAACCATTTACCGGTTGAGCTCCGGATGGCTCCCGACCTTCGCTCCTTCCGACGTGACCTAAAAACATACTTATTTGAACAAGCCGGCCTGGTCTGATGGGTTTGGGGTATTTTAATATTAATTGTATTAATTTTTATTGGAATTGGGCTGTATTATTTAATTCTTTTTTTTTAACTTTTGTACATTGTATTTTTATTGTATTTGTCCTGTACACCGCCCTGAGTCCTTCGGGAGAAGGGCGGTATAGAAATTAAATAATAATAATAATAATAATAATAATAATAATAATAATAATAATAATAATAATAATAATAATAATAATAATAATAATAATAATAATAATAATAATAATAATAATAATAATTATTATTATTATTATTATTATTATTATTATTATTATTATTATTATTATTATTATTATTATTATTATTATTATTATTATCATAAATTCAGTCAACCAGAGTTGTTCTTGAGTTGGGCAGTGCCCAAATGAAAGGAATCAGTAAAATAATCTCAGAACCCCCCATCTTGAATAGAAGAACTCAAGAAAAGCCATTTCCATAAGCTGTGATTCATATCTTCTTTCTGGAGAGTTTCAAACATAACAGTTTAAGGCACTTAGAAGAAGAGTGCCTTAAAGGCACCAGAAAGAGTTTTGTATTGGAAGACAGCATTTAGCAGCTTAAGTGTCAAATGTAGTTAATGCATACACTAGCCTTCATTGTATTAACATGTGGAAATCTATTAATATTTTTAAAAAAATCTCTTTCTAGGTTATGCTAATTCTTTGCTTCCTGCATTATCACTGGAATATTTCTACCCATAAATTGAGCTCATTGCAAGATAGTCACTGTCCATTGAAATGCTTATATAGACTATTATATATTTAAACATATAAGTTATTTATTTATTTATTTATTATTTGAAAGATTGCACGGATAGAAATCCTAAGAGAAAAATAGTTTAGGAGAGTTAGAAAATTATGGAAAAAAATAAATAAAATCTAAACTTAAACAAATATCTAAGAGAAAGAAAAATGGGAAACACCTAATACAATTATCTTCGTTGCATCAACAGCTGCCTGATAAACTGAGCAACAAAAAGGGAGAAAGTTTTGAAAAAGAGCCTATAACAAAAGCAGAACATCATGGAATAGCTGAACACTACAAAGAGATATAGTTAGAAAAGCTAAGGCTCAAAATGAGCTGAATTTTGTAGCAAATGCCAGAAATAACACTCATCCCTTTGAAATATTGTTCCAGTATATGTGGAGCAAGAGGAACATCAAGGAAGCTGTCAGTCTGTTGGTTGGAGAAGATGACAAAACAGTGACAGGCAATAGAGAAAAGGCTTAAGAACTGCTTAATCCCTATTTTGCATCTGTCTTTTTGTAAAAGGATAAAGTAATCCAACCTGTCAAAAGCCACACATTGGGGGCAGAAAAGAAATGCAGGTCAAGATAGGTAAGGAATTGGTGAGAACACACCTAACTGCTTTGAATGAATTTAATTATCCAGGACAAGTGGATTACATCCCAGAGTGTTAAAGGAACTGGTAGATATGATTTCAGTTTTGATGGTCACAATGCAAGGAAGATGGCTGAGGAACTGAAAGCGCTGCAGAGAATAGCAACAAAGATGTTGGGAGTCTTGGAGGTTAACTCCTTTGAAGAACACTGAAAGAAACTGCTTTAAGAGGGAAAAGAAGAAGAAACATGATAGCAAAAATCAATTGGTTCATTGACAGATTCAATACTGAGGTGAAATAGAGAGGCCCCCAAAGTTACAAGTCTGTTTATAGATTGTTACTTTGATTGGTTACCACTGACAGTTTGTAACTAAGTGCTTGATAAAACTAACCTTTAAATGAGTATTTGAATATTTAATAAGAGGAGAAAGTAATTTATTTCTATATGCAGGTAGTCCTTGACTTATGACCACAACTGGGCCCACAATTTCTGTTGCTAAGGGAGACAGATGTTAAGTGAGTTTTGCCCCATTTTATGACCTTTCTTGCCACAGTTGATAATGAATCACTGCAATTGTTAAGTTAGTAACATATTTGTTAGGTGAATCTGGCTTACCCATTGAGTTGGCTTGCCAGAAGGTCACAAAAGGTGATCAGATGACCCTAGGACACTGTGACCTTCATAAATACGAGTTGGTTGCCAAGTGTCTGAATTTTGATCACAATCCATGGGAATGTTGCAACAGTTGTAAGTGTGAAAACAGTCATTAGACACTTTTTTCAGTGCTATTATAATTTCAGATGGTCACTAAGTCAAGGACTACATGTGATAGGTCTTTTGATTTAAATAAAGTGATCCAGGAATTGTCTGAAGTTGCAATTTTACTGTAGCCACAGTCTAGAAAGCCTAGAGCCCCCAGAACTGATTGTTAATTATTCACAGTTATGCTTACAGTCCACATAGTTAACATTTTCACTTATCTTACTAGCCCTTTGTTACATTCAATGGGCCTAATTGTCTTGGCTGAGCCAGCAATACTGTACATGTGTGGGTAGGATTTTCACTTTCAGATTTTGTCTTACAAAATCAAATTTAGTTTTTGTCCAGAGATCACCATTTCTTCATTTTGGCCCAAGCCAGATTTTGAAATATAGTCTGCAACATGCCATTTAAATGTAATCATGAACACCCTTCGCAATAAATCTTGCAAAAAGGATTGCAAACTTTTAAAGAATCTAAATATATTATTACTGAAGTATGGTTCCAAAAGCTGAATGAATGGGCTTTGTATGAAGAATCTGACAAAGAATATTTAAATTTTGAAAATTATATTTTGAGCCTGCTTTATTGTTGGAACTTGCCAGATAGTTCCCAGTATCTATCTTTGTGTTGTATTTTCTCTATTACATACAAAATGGTTTGTTAGATTTCTCAGTTTCTCCTGGATCCAGTTCTGAAAAGAAGAAATAGAAGAAATTTTACCATGATGTCATCCTTTGGAATTTGACTAAAGCATGGATAAAAACTGAAGATATCTAAATAAATACAATACAGATTAGAATACTCAAACACACCTTGGCCTCTGTGAAAATAAAGCAGATCCTTCACCTTTTACAAAAGAATGTCTACTGTTTTTCATTATAAGGTGGAATGACCAGTAGCTGGCATTCCACAGATCAAAGTAGGCTTTAGCATTCTTTCTTACACTTCTACTTCACAGGGATTTTCTTCCTGCAGTAGTTCACCAAGATATTTTGGAACCATAGATCAAGATGGTGCATCCTGATAGCCCTATTGATTTGTGTTCTTGAAAGTCATTAATTTGTTTTGCAGAGGACAGTCCTTGCTTGACCTTTTGTTTTCATGTAAAATTTTCCTCCAAGAATTTCATTCAGATGAGGGATTGTTCCAAGCTAGATCTCTTACTACCAAAGAGATATAATGCAGATACTACAAGTGTGTGTGAGAGGCAAACCACTGGTGTGCATATTTAGTTTCCTCAAAAAATAAAATTAAAACAACTACACTGTTCTCAGAGTTATGTTACAATGTGTAGTTTTCTTTTTTTTACCATAAAAGAAAAATACAGAACTAAGCAGGTGGATGCCCAGATGTTGCAATATTGAACACCAGGCCTTTTCTTTGCAGAAATATAGCATGCCTGAAGAAATCACAAATGCTTCTTGAATTCCATTTCCTATTATGCAAAGAGCGTATAATACTCTGCGCTACAAGCCTGACAATGAAGAACTCTCTGCTGAAATATAGTTTATTTAGATATCCAAGGAAGAGAATCAGCACTTAATGATTGTTTTAAGTTTGATTGCCAGACTGCAAGCAATATATACATACCTCTTTGCTGTAATTGCTATCATTACCAGCAACAATTATAAATAAGAACAGAAATATGTATTTTGTGTTATGTATCTCCAAAATATCTTAAGGAAATACATATCAATAATCCATGAATAATAGTAAGATAATAGCCAGGTACTATGGACCATGCATACTGGTTTCACAACTGCTTTTAGTTTAATACAGATAATATGCAAATGTTTGTGTGTACATTTATATATGCATTGTGTAATTGTGTGCAATTATTAGATAGATGATAGATAGATGATAGATAAAAACTATGTCAAATCAATATTAAATCTGTCTATTTTTTCAGTGCAAAGTGGATACATATATCCAATTTAATCTAGTTATGACTAAAATACATTCCTTGCTTGATGGTTATGCTACTGAAATGTTACAAAGAAGTTCAGATTTTCTAATTCATTGTTTTATGCACAGGTGTAGCTTTGTCTTTTATTATTTTTACCAGCATTTAATAAAATTCTGACTTTTGGCTTAGAATACCATTTTGTTCTAGAAAGAATCACACAATGGAACTCTTGGGAAGTCAGAAGTATAAGGAACAACAGTAGTGTTCTTACAGAAAGCAGAAGCAACACAAGCTGGACAATTTTATGTTGCTGCTCCAGTGAATAGTTACAGTCTACATTATGTGTTTCCTCCAGTAATTAGATTGAAGGGAATTAGATTGAAGGGAATTACTCCAATTAGACTGTCTATATGGTGAAATGACTACCTAACTGCGAAAGCGTGTGGTCAATCTACAACACGTCAAACTTGCTGCATCACATGATGTGTCATGACCTATCATGACTTTTTTTGTATTGCCAGAAGTAGGGTGGGCATGGCCTCTGTATGATGCAACTGGCCCATGGGCCAGCAGTTTGTCACCCCTGATCTACAACATTAGTAGAAAACAATCCAGTGACATCATGAAGCAGCTTCAACACCAGATCTAGCTCAATCAAGTAGCCAAGAATCTTTCTTGCCATTTTCTGATGGATAAGCAGTTCAAAACCAAACTTTGTTTGTTTGTTTGTTTTTGGAGTAGAACTCAGTGGAATAATACATAACTTAAATGAAATATGTATTTATTTATACATTTCAACCAATGAGTAGATGAAGATACCACTGCATTACCAAAGAATAAATTTATTCACATCTTCAGGGGATGTGAAAATAGGGTTAGAAGGACATTGTAGTTTAAGATAGAGGGGTGCCATCTTAATAATAGGTAAAGGTTCCCCCGCACATGCGTGCTAGTTGTTTCTGACTCTAGGGGCTGGTGCTCATCTCGTTTTCAAAGCCGAAGGAGGTCTCCGTGGTCATGTGGCTGGCATGACTAGATGCCAAAGGCGCACGGAACACTGTTACCTTCCCACTGTAGCGGTCCCTATTTTTCTACTTGCATTTTTACGTGCTTTCGAACTGCTAGGTTAGCAGAAGCTGGAACAAGTAACAGGCACTCACTCTGTTACACGGCACTTGAGATTCAACCCACCAAACTGCCGACCATCTGATTGACAAGCTCAGCGTCCTAACCCACTGAGCCACTGCGTCCCTTATCTTAATAATAAGCAATGTGTAAATAAACGAGAACTGAAGAGTGCATCTACAAAAATTTCCTACCTTACAAATACTTGAATTGGCTTTTTGGTCCCATATGATGCCAGACATAATGTAACATTTCTTAAAGCATTTATTGGCAATTTAGGTATATACTTTGGGGTGTTTCGTGGCACCCCCCCATGTTTTTTATTAATATCTAAATATTTCAATTATTGATTTGAAAATACTATACCTGACATCTAACACCCAGAAGCATTGAGTTGGATAACTTCTATTCCATATCACACAGGGCATCTCATCCAAATAAGATATATGATTTGGGGTTGTTTAACTGCACGTACATCCTCTCAATTTTTTAATCATTTCCATCAACTTTATTTAACAGAAAGTAAAATGTCCCTAAATTAAGATAACCCCATTCCCCTGTCATCTCCCTTCCTCTTTCTGTCTCTACAAAGAGACAAAATAAAGTTATTAGAAATAATTTTCACTAATCATTTCACTTCTTTCCTTCTCTTTAGGCTTTGCTATATTTCTGACTACTTTGCCTTTTCCACATTTGCATCAATTCCTTCTTATTCTTATTCTCTTATTACTTGTAACTACCATTGTTATTTACAGGAGGGGTTTTTTTCAGACACAAAGAAATCACCTGAGTCCATCCAAGGCATTTGGAATGGTATGTTTCTTAAATGACATGTAAGTATGTTCCCCATGCCCAGCCATTCCAAGGCACACATGATAGCAGTTATGTGACTAATGCACCTATCCACTGCCCTTGTTTTTCACCTTCTTTAACTCTTTTCTAGCTCCCTGCTTTCATTAATCTTGCAGAGATGCTGTGGCACCTCATCCACTTCGCTCCAAGATCCTGGCTTTAATTATTCTTGATGAAGCATAAGTAAAGGCACTTGTTAAGAGGGGGGTCAACATAAGATTTTGTTTGGGAAGATGACAAACTCAATGAAGCTTCAAGACAGATCCAGCTATCTGTAGTATTGAGGTTGCTATACGTGTCAAGCCATTTAAAGTATTAATACCACTTTATAATGCCTTGGTATACTGCATCCAGTTTTGGTCACCACAATGTAAAAAAGATGTTGAGACTCTAGAAAGAATGCAGAGAAGAGCAATAAAGATGATTAGGGGACTGGAGGCTAAAACATATAGGGTACGGTTGCTGGAATTGGGTATGTGTAGTTTAATGAAGAGAAGGGCAAGGGGGGGACATGATAGCAGTGTTCCAATATCTCAGGGGCTGCCACAAAGAAGAGGGAGTCAAGCTATTCTCCAAAGCACCTGAAGGCAGGACAAGAAGCAATGGATTGAAACTAGTCAAGGAGAGAAGCAACCTAGAACTAAGGAGAAACTTCCTGACAGTTAGAACAATTAATCAGTGGAACAATCTGCCTCCAGAAGCAGTGAATGCTCCAACACTGGAAGTTTTTAAAGAAGAGACTGGACAGCCATTTGTCCAAAATGGTATAGGGTTTCCTGCCTGAGCATGGGGTTGAAGTATCACCTCTAAGGTCCCTTCCAACATTATTTATTATTATGTCATTAAAAGTCAGTAAGTTTGGACATGAATGGCTGCACAGTAACCCACTCACTGTTATTCACTCCATAAAATTCCTACTTTCTGGAAGTGCATTATATAGACATGTTGGATGCACACTACAGATCTGGGTATTCTGCTTTGAGTCCTGTATCTGTTTTAATATATGAGCATCTCTCAGTTTCGAATACATGGAATAAGAGGAAGCCCAACTCTCAAAATATCAGTATAAATATTCTTGTGTATGAAAACCTAATTTCTTTGCTTTTGAAGCAGCTTGATGATCTGAAAAAGATTGGCATATAATAAAGGTTTCCACTTAGTAATGGAAAGTTTTCAAAAAGTATATATCTTCAACACCATACAGTATGTATATATGTCTTAGGAATTAATGAGAAAATAATATACCTCTCTTGAACACACCGTGAGGTGCAAATAAATGCAAATATATCTGGTTAATAGCCGGATAAATGTTCATATCATTCCTTTGCTATCAACTCAGAATGATAGATTATTGTAAAATATGCCATCCCAAAAAGTATTATTAAATCTACATATTTCTTAAATATTTAATAAAAACATTTAAATAGCAGTAACGCTATTTCACCACACAAGAAGAGAATCCATATCTTTTTTTTTTAGTTTTTTATCCCTTTTATAATATATAAACTATTCAAGGCAGTGAATATATCTATTATACCTTCCTCTTCCTATTTTCCCCACAAGAACCCTGCAAGGTGAGTTGAGCTGGCCCAAAGTCACCAAGCAGGTTTGCATGCCTAAGGTGAGATGGGAACTCCATTTCGAAGACTATAAACATAAATATGTAGGCAAACAAAAGAAAATGAACAGTCATAACAAAGGTACAATGAGCGGGCTCCAAAGTTTTGAAAAGCTTCTGATGTATGGAGAAACCTGGAAAAGGTTTCTCAACTCATCCTAAGGCACAAATGGGAAGAGGTAAGCTTGAAACTACAAATAAATCATCTCTCACCTAAGCAGAAATGGCGATCTCCTTTGTTAAAAACAGAAACAAGAACACGCCATATTGACTGCCAGGCATGCTTTATTCACCACGAAACAGCAGCAAATCCCAAGGCTTTGCCCTCCCCCAGGGGGGAAGTAGGAATTTGTAAGGGCTGATCCAGTATTTACAATATATCTGTTAAAATAATTTTATTGTATTGATTGCCTGATACCCATTTCATTTTGTTCCCTTCCCAAAGGACTGAAACCTCAGACTTAAATAAATGAAAAGTGTAGTTCATCATCCTTAAATCTGCTTTTACAGGAGCTTTCTCCTTGCCTGAGATAACTCCCCTTTCCCTCTCTAGTGTCTCTCTAAGAGGATGTAATTGCAGAAAAGCTGAAAAAATACCATCAGCAATCAGGTTTGCTATAAGTTTTGTGTTGTGTGTCTGAAAGATTTATGTCCTGATTAAAAGAGCCTTGATTGAATTTTCGGATAGAAAATGGTTTTGTTCATAAGCACATGTGCCTTTCTATCCTTTGATCCCTGCTTGGCTTTCATGCTATTTGAAGATATAAAAGTTGGAGGGAAAGGGGTAGATCAGGAAAATAAAAAGTGGTGTAGAGTTATAAACAGTTAGAGGTGTTAGAGACACCCAGCAGATATTATGATTAAAGTGATGGATACCAAAGTACCAGTATCTACTTATGAAAGTCTAGAACAAATTCAACACCAAGCTGACTTGGATTTTTTTTCTACATACATTTCAATGAAGGTTTTGTTTTCTTTAAATCATCAAACATTTGTGGGAAAAGTGTGAAGTGAAAAAAATGAGTCTTACTTGTGTATTTACTGATCAGAATTCATTTGATTAGCATGTCTGCCAATGATGGTCAAATCTGCAGCACTGTGAAAAATATTGGACTATATCTAAGTCTATAATCAGATATTTGCAAAAATCTTATTGGAAGAAAGGCACTAATTTTTAACAAATACATTTTTTGTAAATACTTTCATGATAGTATTAATAGTCATTAGCATCTCTCAGAGAGCAGGGGCAGAAATAGCATTTCCATTAAAACATTAAAATGCAAATTTGGTGACTTTCAAAGATGTTGTCAGGACCCACCCCCATCCACATCTTAGGAAATAAGAACTTTTGGATCCAAGTCTGTCCAAAAGGAAAAGTTTACTAGGATGAGATCGGTTGTAGCAATACAAGACGGGATCTGACATTGAGTTACATTTCAATACTATATAAAGCATTCCCGGTTCAACCCCCACCCTCTCAAAACCATTTGGTCAGGCTCACATCATTTACTTAGGTGTCAGGCCCTTTCGTGGGAAAGGGAAATGTCCTTGTGTTTATTGTTATTGCTTTCTTCCTTTCAGTTCCAAATGGAGATGCAACCCAGATCTCTCTCTCTCCCCCTGTTCCCCCCAGATCAAAAGCTTTCCTGGTCTTTGAAGACAGCCTACTGCAATCTGAATAACCATCCTCTCCCCGCCCCTCGGAGAGATGGCAGAATCCCGAGAATAAGCACAATATTCTAACCATACATTTATGAAATGTGATATAAATGGATTCTGACAGTTGTGTCATCACACCACATGCAAGTTTGTTAAGGAAAAACTTATTTCATGACATCATACTGCAACTTTCATTATTTTGGTGACATGCCCAGTTGGAATGGCCATGCTAGCAATCAATACAGCAGCCCATGGTGTGCAGCGATGTTGTGACTTCCCTCTTGCAGTGCCTGGAGGCTGTTAGGGGCTGGATGGGGAGCAGCAGGTTGGAACGGAACCCTGGCTAGACCAAGTGGCTCTGGGCTTGGGTTCTTTTGATCTATTGAGAATTGCCACCTTTGGTCTTGGATGGGTGGCACTGCTCAAACAGACCCAATGTGTAATCTGGGAGTTCTCCTGGACTCACGACTCCTTCCTGAAGGGCAGGTGGCAGTTGTGGCCAGGAAGGTCTTTGCACAACTATGGGTTGTGTGCTGATCATGCTCTTTCCTTGACCAACAATCTCTACTCACAGTCACCAATGTCCTAGGCACCTCCCATCTTAACTTTGCAATGCACTCTACATGAGGCTGCCCTTAAAAAGCATCTGGAAGTTCCAGTTGGTGCAAAATGCAGTGGCCCACATACAGTAGTTTTGTGCAGACCTCGATGTGCACATGTATCACCTCAGGAGTTGCATTGATTGCCAATTTGCTTCTGGGTGCAATTCAACGTGCTATTTGTCATCTTTAAAGCCTTTCATGGCTTGGAACCAGGTTATCTGAGGGACTGTCTCTTGCTGGTCATATCTACCTGACCCACTAGAGTGGGGCAGCAAGGAATGTTGCAGGTCTGTCCAGTAAGGAGTTACATCTGGTGGAACCCAGAAGAAGGGCCTTCTCTGTGATGGCTTCCTCCCTCTGGAACATCATCCCTCCAGAAATTAGACTTGCCCCCATTCTAACACTCTTTCAGAAGGGAGGTAGAATTTATTATTTTATGTTTTATTATTTCTATGTTTTATTATTTTTATTTCTTTTATATTGTGTTGTTATGTCCTATAAGCTGACTTGACTCTCCATATGTAAGTAGGTGGTAATATAATTTTTTCCAAATAAAAATAAAATAAAATAAATAAGCATCAACTATATTTCTAACCACAGCATTGAAAAGATCACACATGCTGGCCCTGGTTCATATAGCATGCTTAATCCAGTCAATCATTAATCCTGTCAAATGTTGCATCTGCTTCTGATAAGATGTTATTATATTAACTAAATTGTAAAATATTTTTTGTTTATTATTAAATTTGTATCAGGAAGGAAGGAAGGAAGGAAGGAAGGAAGGAAGGAAGGAAGGAAGGAAGGAAGGAAGGAAGGAAGGAAGGAAGGAAGGAAGGAAGGAGGAAAGAAATAAGGGCATCTAGTCATGCGGGCCACATGACCACGGAGACATCCTTGGACAAGCACTGGCTCTTCGGCTTTGAAATGGAGATGAGCACTGGCCCCTAGAGTTGGAAACGACTAGCACGCATGTAAGGGGGAAGCTTTATCTTTACCTTTTTATATTCCTGTTATTTGGGACATTCAGAAAAGACTGACATAGTTCTGAAAACAAAGCAGCATCTCATGGGAAGAAAACTCCTTTCTCTAAAGTATTTTCCTTTTGGACTTTTGAGTGTCAAGAAGATCCAGCTAGGAAGGCCACTTATGGAGGGAACATGAGGAAAAATATGATGCCAGTTTTTCCCATTTAAGGTCAGAATGAAATCTTGAGAAAATCTGGCACATACTATTGTCCTCTTTCCATTTAATAGCTGTTTCTTTTATACTTTTTTCAGTAGAACCAGTGAGATGAAGGTATGTGCCAGTTTGTAGGCTACATTGCAGAACTGAGATTGTACAAATAATGTATATCACCAAATTAAATATAGTAACGCTTTCAGGAGAACAAAGTAGGAATCTAGACAAGGGCACATAATTCAGGAATGTATCCTTGTCTTAGAATTATATTTAGCCATTTGATAAGTTAAGTATCTTCTATTCTGTTGATGGTATTTTCTTCTACTTCCTTACATGGTTTATATTTTTGAAGCACTATCTTCACTTGTGTGTCAGTGATCTATTGTGATCAGCAGTTAACTTATAGTAAAACAAATACAAATGTTTCTCTGCATGCAGATTCCCCCCACCCCACAAGATCTGATCTGATCTGATCTTGTATGGAGTCTTTGATTCTCTCTGAGCTTGGCTGTTTACCTTCAGACATTTCTTTACCCAACTAGATACTAGTACTTTTCATTCAGGTAATTAACATCTACAAGCAAACAACCAAGCTCAGAGAACACAAATGACTCTGAACTACATATATTCTCTTCAAGGACCGGATCTTTGATGAAGCTACCTGGAAACAGAGTGTGCCTGCAAAACATAGTTACTAGAGAGGGAAGTCTCTGGAGCCAAGCTCCTGTGACCTTCCTTTTTTGAGAGAGTCTAGCTCTGTATTAGAAATAAATTTCAGCCATTTCAAATGCTCAAATGTGCATGCTGAAATCAAATTTGGTTCCAGATTCCAAATATATAGATGTTTTTGAGGCAATATTGTATAACTGTGTCTCAATTCATAGAATGACAGATTCAAAAGTAATCTTACTAAAGGAAGACATATTTGGTGGTGAAAAAAGGGGCCTTACATTATTCACAGAAGGAAGAACTGGCAACTCCTTGTGAATCAATAATGAATATCTCATTGCAACTACTATCCTTCAACTTAAACTTAAATTCAATAAACTTAACTTGATTTGTATGTTAAAGTGACAAGAACAATGTACTGTATATATCCATACAGGCTGTTTCTTTACCAGCACTTCTTGTCAGATTTCATTTTGTTTCTCATTGTCCTAAGTAGTATTTTCAAGCTATTGCTTGAAAAGCTATTCTTAAGTATATATTCCTAAGATTTGTTACACTTCTACACAATAGGACTGTTAACATTATATATATTAACAAGGAACTATACAGAACAAATAAAGGTATTTCCTCCTACCCTCAAGAATACTATTTAAGGACCAAGTAATGATATTATAAATTTAAAGTTAATGTGGATTTTCAAAATAATTTTCTTACACATGCCTTATTGAGAATATGGACTACATATAAACCCAGTCTGTATGACTATGGAGATTCTCAGTCATTCAGGTCATGGTTGTCCCAAAAGTGCTTTTTCAAGAGGCAACTTGACTTTTTTTCTTTCTTTTTTTTTCTTTGAAGACATTTCGCTTGTCATCCAACAAGCTTCTTCAGCTCATTAAAAAATATTTTTTCCCTATGGAGATTTCAAAATAAAATCAAAAAGAAATTGATACCAGAAGGCAGTATTTTAAAGATTAATATACAACTGAAACCAGAAATGTTCTTTTTGGGACTAATGGACAAGAAAGAGATCATGGAACTTTGTTCTTCTATATGATAATAGTAATGATACTTTGTTATGCCCAGTGATGGAATAATTTGACATTAACTACCATGGAAGAATGGTGGAGCTGACTGAGATGGTGAAATTAACTGCTTTGATTAGAGAAAAGACACTGATTATTTTTAAACTGCTGATTGGAAACCTCCTTTGGGCTTTTTGTGTGAAACAAAAAATATGGAATTATGATATGCAAGTTTGATGACTGGAAAAATAGTAGACAATAGAAAAAATGAAAGTTATGTCATAAACTTAAAGTGAGAGGACAATTTAAATTTATACTTCTATCTGTTGGACAAGAAAGTCTGAATTTTTGCATTTCTTTTTGTTTCCTTTTTATGGCACTTTTAACTTTGCTTTCTCTTTCTTTTTTATCTATTTTTTCTTTTCTATTTTAAATATTAGTTTTTGTTAGCTTTTCAAGTTTTAAAAAAATCTAATAGTTACAAAATAATAATAATTTTATGTGCTGAAATAGTCCTAAGAAAATAGAAGAGGGGGGGCGAAGAATTCCAGTTTTAAGAGGAAAAACAGCTGTGTTAACGTTTAGCTTTTTTATATCTGATTTTCTGACAGCGCATATCTAGAAAAATTTATCTCACCATTTGGAAATAGCACCAGCTCTTAATGGCTGTGCAAACTTTCACATTGTTGCTTTGATTTGGTGAAAGTTTGCATGAAGCACTTCTTTGAAGTGCCTCAGGCAGGTATAAATGTCTATGGACATTCTCAGTCATCCAGGTATGGTTGTACCTAAGGTGCTTTTTTCAGGAGGCAATTGGACTTCTTGTGTTTTGAAGACGTTTCGCTTCTCATCCAAGAAGCTTCTTCAGCTCTGACTAGATGGTGGGGAGTGGAAGGATTTATACTCCTTGTAGACAGCTGGTCATTTGCATTCCTTTAGAGAGTCATTGAAATCATTTGGAGGCTTATCTGTGTCCTCAGGGTCACCTGAGTAGTGCAAATGTGTGTGGAGCCTTCTTGGCTATAGGATGTTTCAAAAGAAACACAAGAAAGTCCAATTGTCTCCTTTAAAAAGCACCTTTGGTTCAGGCAGGTATAAAGTTCAAGGTGAGGAATTCGAGAAAAGATTCAGGAAGAATTTTGGATCAATTACACATGCACTCAGGTTCTAGTGTTGGTAGGTCCAGTTAATAAATCACGTGACAAATGATGTGAAATTTTCAGTGCTTGATAATCTAAACTATCAAGATTTATCCATATTGCCAAGTTGCCCACCTCCAGAAAGGGAGTCAGCTGTTACTGGAATAGATAGCATTGTCCTAAATAAATCTTCCCTTCTTTTTCTCTGCTCTGCTTAGGAAGCATTTTTTTTTCTTATGTCACCTCCTATCCATTTGGACCAGGACATTTCAGTTTGTGGCAGGCCAACCTCAATCATCAATTAGATAAGCTTGTATGTATTTTACTGAGTTTTACACTTTCCAATATCAACACTGCAGAAATAGCATAATGACTACAATCTTTGTAGAGTACGAAAAGGTTGCTTGTCCAAAGCTTAGCAGGGATGTTTTGTTGTTATTGCTGCTGCTGTTACGCTATTTATCTCTGAGTTGCATTTTACTTTTTTTAATAATAAGCCTAGTTTACCGTTTTTCTTTCAGGTGATTGGAAATTAATTAATTAGTAATACGTCCTGATTATGTTATTAATATTTTTTTAAACAAAAACTAAGGATGAGTCAAAAATGATGTGAAAGATTAAATAGGGCAGCTAGAAATAGAAGAGTAATGGTGATAATATGAAGGTACTAGCCTTTAGTAAATTTATAGTACCTGATGTGTTTTGAGTTCATTAGCTCCATGCATTTCCTTCCCTAACAGAATTAACACCCTTGCCCTTTATGGAAAGTGACTATATAAGGTGACTACTCAAAGCATGAGTACTTTGGCTATGTACATTCCTAATCATGAAGTCACAACCCTAATGAGAAACCTATATTGATCTAAATATAAAAATCTGTCTTATTTTAATTTAATTCACTTCCCAATTAGGTTTTTAGGTTATCCTGGGCCTTTGATCCCTTTTTCCCCTAGAGGATCAATTAGATTTTCCCTCAGAAAGTTGGTGATCTAGTTTTCAACTAGTTGGCACAAATTCAGATGAATGAAGGTTTAAATTAATTCCACCAAAGTAAGCTTTTGAATCTTTTGTTTGAATCTCAGATTTTGGACAATCTAGCAAACCAGGTTTATGGCTTAGGTAGGACATGGCAGCTCTAAGTGTTGGCTGCTCCCATACAAATCCATCCTGAGAGCAGAAGTTCCTTCTCCGTAGGAGGAAGGGTAGAACAATGGCTTTTATGACTGAAGCATACATTTCTCTTCTGTCCATAGGAGAGTTGATGTGGGAGGGGAGAGGGATAATGAAAACAATAGCTTGCATCAGATATCATTGCATAATTTTACCACTTGTGGAATGATTTCCTATGGTCATCTATGGAAATAAATTGCCAATAAATTTAAAACAACCCATTCATTCTCTGCTTTGAAAACAGCGGAATAATTGAATAGAAGGGATGGCCTAACAGCTTTAGCTTTGGCCCAGAGTATATGTAGTCCTTTACACACTTACATCTTTGGGAGGAGGGGAATTACTTGGATGTATAGCGGCATTCAGAGGAGACTTCCTTTTGACTCCATGCTTACAGCATCAAAACAGCTGCCTATTTCAAAGCCTTTGTTTGACCACTTTGAGGCTGTTTCCCAGTCTTGCTGTGGGCAAAAATAAAAATAAAAAGGAATGCTTTCCTTGGTCTATAAAGTGTATCTCCAAGTGTTTCACACAGCTCTTGTGATTAAATTGAAATACCTAAAAAATCTGTTCCAACTTAAATATATAAAAACTTTCTCCCAAAAGGTGAAATAAGAGGGTAATGGCAAGGAAATCATCCAAAAATATTGGAATGGCTTTAAGACATCCCTGGTATATATTTAAACATATTGTTCCTCCTATTGTGCACAGCAAAAGTTTCTTTCAGATATAATAGATTCTAATGGCTCCCCCTTCGACAGGCAGAGAATGTCAAATTAAGCAGTTCCTGTTAGATACTGGTTTTGATTGGATACCTGTTGAGGTAATGGTTCTCAATGGTACCTATCTCATGACTGACAGCCTGAACACAAAGCACTCTTTGATGTGACTGGGGTGAGGTTAAGATGCATGTCAAAGCATAGAAAAAAGAAATGAGATTCAGGAAAGCCAGAAAATAGACGTGGAAACAATTTGATTTGAGAAGTCAAAAGCTGAATTCTGCATTCTGTATAGAGAACGTATACTGTAGCTGCTGTTTCCAATATCACCCTCATCAATTTTTATTTAAGTTATGAAAAACAAATCTTATCACACGCTGGCTTTTTCTTTCTGAGTCAGACTCATATTTTCACTTCCTGAATATTGCAGCCTCTCGCATCTTCCCTCAGCTCCCCAGTAGACTGCATTGAATGAAGTCTCTGATGAAAAATGTAAAGTATTTCAATCCAGAGAACAGATCAGCACATGGAAAAAAATAATAAAATAATAAAAACCAGTGGCCGTGAATTATTCAGTATGTCAACATGTCAATAATACAGACAGTAAGAGTTCAGAAATTAATCAGTCCATAGGTGATACTCAGTTCAGGTGTTAGTGTACATTTTGGACATTACCTTTAATTTTACACTATGAGTATATATACACAAAGCTCTGCGTTAATAGCAAATTTACTGAGAGATGTCTTGATTTAGATTCCATCTTTCCTGGTGAACAAAATGTCAGTTTTGTTTGCTTAATGAAATGATTAATCAAAAAACTATAGACCTGTCAGCCTGACCTCAATACCTGGGAAGATTCTGGAAAAGATAATCAAGCAATAATCAAGCAAACACTTAGATGCAAAACAGAGCCTGGGGCATCTCACTGCACACTTAGCTCCATGTAGATGCATTTCCATTGGAGACTACATACTGAGTATGGCTGGTCAGCCAGCTACAAATCTATCTGGTGGTGATGCTGTCTAACCCACATTTTTCTATCTTCTCAAGTAGTAGGTTGTGGTCTACTTTATCAAATGCCTTACTGAAGTCCAAGTAAATTATATCCACATCATTCCTCTAGTCTACTAATAATAAGTCTTCATTGATTAGTGCAAAGTTCCAGCAACAAATTGTTACTAAAATTTGATAAAAACAATTTAAAATGGAATTTGATAAAATATAATTTAAAATAGAATTAGAATAAAATACAATTTAAAATGAAATGGGAATAAAATACAATCTAAAATGAAATTGTAATAGTGTACAATAATTTAAGATATAGATAAAATATGATAAAATCATATTTTGGAGTTGCCCTTGCAATCTACCCCAATCAGTCCCACATATGCAGATCTCAACCGAACCAATTTGCTTAAGTACTTTGCTGCGTTAAATGTTATTTTCAAGTTCTGGCCGGACATAAGATAAGTTGTTTTGATATGGGGATCCCAATGGGTCATTCGTTTGGTATATAGACCAAGACACCTGTCTCTCACCCTCTTATACAGGCAACAGTCAAATAGGATGTGAGCCAGGTCTTCTACCTCTGCCGCTCCACAAATGCAGAGATGCTCATTGTAGGGTATAGCATGAAATCTCCCATATCTGACCATTGTGTCAAGCTGTTCGAATCTCACTCGCGTAAATATCTCCCTAAGATGTTTTGGCAGTTGTAACTTTAAATAACTGTCTACTTGAAAAGTATGTTTGTATTTACTAAGCCATTTCAAGTTACCCACTTTACCAAGGATAGCTATATCATTTTGTGCTTCTATATCCTTAATTTTTGGGCAACTCTTTTTTTGGATTGTTCTCCTGTTTTGCAAGAGACCAGAAGGCCACAGCTTCTTACAAAATTTGTTAGTTTGGTGCTCCAGGAGATTTGTGATTGTAGTTTTATTTGCTCTAGTAGGCATAACTTGGGGAGTCTATCAGTCTCCATTTCATTAACTATGCACCAGTAGTTATAAGTTCTAATTTTTGATAATGCATGAATTGTATGAATTCCCAGTTCAGCTCTAACTGCCGCAGCAGATGATACATTGCTGCAGCATTTGATACATCTCAAATGCTGGGACTGTGTTTTTTCTAGGACTGTGGTTCAGTAAAGACCCCAAATTTCTGCTCCATACAAGAGCATTGTGGTAACCTTAGCCTTATAAACCTTAATTAATGGGGCTAGGGACCCTGGGTAGCTATGGTTCTTTAGTTTGAGCAGTAAATTCAAACGAGCTTTTGCTCTAAATGTACTCCGTTGATGATGGCAGGCCCAAGATCCAGTCTTGGAAAAAAGTTATGCCCAAATATACAAAGGTGTTAACCTGTTCAATTGGTTCACCATCTAATTGCCACTTATGTCTCTGATGGTTTCTTCCAAACACCATTATTTTTTATATAGATTTGCTAATGATTATGGAGTTATCCTGGCAATAAGAGCTGAATCTTCTTAATAGCCTACATAATCCTACTTGTGAGTATGATAATAAAATCATATCATCAGCATAAAGCAAGCTGTTACAGTAAGTATTTAGGATCATTGGCATGTGTACCATGGTATCCTTCATTAACCCTGGCAAGTCAATGATGTATAAACTAAATAATAATGGGGCCAGGAAAAACCCTTGCCTTATCCCTTTATTTGTGTGAATCCTGTTAGTCAGAGCCCCATTAACCCCATTCCGCACCCTCAAAGAGGTATTTGTACAAAGGGCTTTAATCAAAGCCAGGAGTCTGTGTTGTATTTTAAGAGATGTCAATACTTCTCTATTTACCATATAAAATGCTGCTGTAAGGTCTATGAAAGCAGCAAACAGGGGTGTCCTCTTATAGTCATATTTGGCAATTAGATGGTTCAAGACAAAGCAGTTATCAATAGTAGATCTCTTTTGTCTAAAACCTGCTTGTTCTTCTGTGAGGATGTTGTTTTCCTCTACCCAGATTTCAATCCTCTGGTCTACTAATTTTGTCACCTGGCCAAAGAAAGCAATAAATTTGTCTGGCATGATCTATTTTTGACAAACCCATATTGCCCTAGTGGACAATTACTTAAATATAAGCCAGCAGTATATTGCAGCTGCCAAAAAAACCTGCCTCCAGAAGTTGTGAATGCTCCAACACAGGAAGTTTTTAAGAAGAGACTGGGCAACCATTTGTCTGAACTGGTATAGGGTTTCCTGCTTGAGCAGGGGGTTGGACGTTGGACTAGAAGACCTCCAAGTCCCTTCCAACATTATTATTGTTGTTGTTTATTTTAATTTTTATTTGTATACCGCCCTTCTCCCGAAGGAGAAACAAATATGAACATCCTAACTAAATTGTTTGTAAACTTCTGGAGCAAATTTAGAATTAGGCGAACCATGTGCTTTTAATCAAATATTTGTAGTCTCTACTTAGGAGATTGATTAAATGAAATTGGAATGTATGGCTGAGACATATCTATATGTCTTATTGTCTTATCCAGCTTTCTTTATAGGTTCTTAGATGCCATAAGCATTGTAAGCTTCTAGAATCCTTTGCCTCATATTCTTGGAGTACCTTATCTTGAAATTCCTTGAATTGAAATTTGTAATAAATAAACTTTAAAAAGAGAGAGAAAAAAAAAAAACCAAGCTGTTTGTCCTTTAATATTTAAGCATAAAGCTCATGTCTTATTAGAACATATATATTATCAATATGAAGTCAATTTTGTTATAAAATGTACATATAATTTTAATAAATCCATGCAACAATATGTTATTAAATTTTCACATAGAATTAAAGAATGATAGTTTGCCCATTTTATTACTATAGTAATTATTCAAGAAATGTATGCTCATGTTTGCTATTAGCAGGCTTGCAGACATTGTACATCCCTTTCTGTAAAATGAGACTAAATCCAATAATTTGTCAGTAGATTTCTTGGGAAGGTTAAGGGAGGTGAAGGAATTTGATCTTTCTTTTTGAATGCATCTTTCTTTTTCTTTCTTTTTTTCTTTCTTTTTCTTATTTTTGAGTTTGTATTTTAACTTTCTGAATTAAATAAAAAATGCTAAAAAAACTGTCATTCTTGTGCATTAGCATGGGCCTGCAAAATGTCAATCATATGGCATTTCCTTAAAGAGCTATTGGATGGCAAGCGTAATATTTTAAACCTTTAGTGGAGTGGAGCTTCAGCGTCAGGTTCTGCAATCTGAAAATCTGCTTGCTAACTCTGAAATGCTAGCAAAGAAGGAAGAGATGTTCAGGAAGAAAGGGTCATCACTGGCTGACAAGAAAGAGTAAATGTCAAGAGAGTAAATTAAAAAAAAACATGATATCCTTCTGGGTTCCAAATAAATCAGGCAACTCAAACATATTGACTTGAAAATGCAATAATGCTTATTTACTAAGCATAGCAAAGATCATTTTATAGTGTGGATGGAAATACTTAACCATTGTTTGCTGCTCATAAATTTAGTGGCCTTTTCAGTCTTTCCTTTAGAAATTATACTTCCGAAAGATTCTAGCAAGTTCAGATTAATTTAAAGTCTCTATTTCCAGGAAAGTAAAAAAAAAAAGATTGATCAGTTATAAAATTCTGATAAGGTTAGGGTGGGAAACTTTATTTAATCTGAATTTCTATGTAAACATAACCATTTTGCATCACCAGAACTGATATGTAAATAAGAACACACCTTTCTTTGTCCCTAACTATATTCCATCTTTGTGATACAGTGCAGAACAAAAAATAACAGTTGTTTCAAAAGTATATGATCACAAATTATATATTGTGTGTGAGGTATGATTGCAATATGTCTAAAGAGATTCTCAATCATCCAGTCATATCTCAGCACCTTTGGGATATGACTGCAATACGTAAGTGGCCAAAGCTCTGACATATCCTTAGTGTGGAATAGTGGGTTAGGTCATTAGTAAATTTTGTTGTTGTTAGTTGCGAAGTCGTGTCCGACCCATCGCGACCCTATGGACAATGTTCCTCCAGGCTTTCCTGTCCTCTACCATCTTCTGGAGTCCATTTAAGCTCACGCCTACTGCTTCAGTGACTCCATCCAGCCACCTCATTCTCTGTCGTCCCCTTCTTCTATTGCCCTCAATCTTTCCCAGCATTAGGCTCTTCTCCAGTGAGTCCTTCCTCCTCATTAGGTGGCCAAAGTAAATTTTAGAGGTGGGTAAAACTTGTAATAGATTCATCAAGTTCAGCTAGTGGTGATGATCAGTATTCACTAAATAGTTCCTTCAAACATGGTGTGCTTAGAACTCTGGAGGGGGAGAGAGAGAGAGAACTATATCAAGATGATGTTTTACTATGACAAGCCTTGAACACTATTTATCTTTAAATATAATATGAAGTATACATTTCAAGCTAAGAGACACACCCACATTCTTAAAAAAGAAAGCCCTTGTCTTATAGGAATAGAAATAGAATTGGAATCCTTGATGTAAAACCATGCAATTTTTTTTGAAAAAAACAACAGGATAAAAGGTACATTTGTTTCTAATTACTTGTTATTATAAAGAACTTTAATAAAAATTATACAGAGGGGCAATATGAGTAAGGAACTTTTTATGGATTATGAGAATGCAGAAAGGTCAGTCTTTCCAGATAGCTGCAGCATAAGGAGTCATAACTGAGGATCAATCAGTTTCTTATCAAAGTCACATATGTTTATCTGAAACACAGATGAAGTTACATCCTGTTTCTGCAACACTATAAAACAAGCTGCATAAAAATTAGGATTAAATTGCACATTAATTTTTTTTCTCTCACAAACGTACATTTCTAAGTGTGTATTTCTTTCAAAATACACCTTTCTATTCCTTTCATTTTGAATTTGGCACGTACCATGAAATTCAAAGAAATGCCAAATCCATATATAATTGTGTTGCAGTCCACATATTTGTTTGAGCTATAATACATTTGTCAGTTCTTTTAAGTACCCTTATTTGGCTGTGTTGGCAACACTGATTAAGACAAGTTAGTGAGTGAATTGAGGCCAGATCCAATTAAGTAGTAGAATCAGAGTAGCAAAAATAATCATCACTACCATCATTACTACATTACCTCCATTTGTGTTCAGGAAATTGCTCAAGGAATTGAGGTACCTACCCAATGCTAAGGAAGAAAAACACCATAACAGCAGTGCACAACATATGGCCAAACATATGTGGGACTGTGACCATGCAACTAGGGAAAGGAAATTTACATTGAATTAAAAAAATGGAGATGGTATCCTGCTTCTTACATGAATAATCCTTGGAAAGGAAGAACAACCAATAAAAGCTATATTTTTGTTACTTGTACTTTCTGCTTCATCTCTATATATCTATTTCTATCTACTGATTGATTCTGTGTCATCAAATTGTTTTCTAACTCTAGAGACCACATAGATTAGAAAGATTTTCTTGGTGAATGTTATCTATACCTACTGTATATCTATATCCAAAGCTATCATTCCAAAACATGCAGTACCCGCAAAATTAGGATTACAAATATTAGTTAAATTTGCTTATAAAGCAACTTGTTAGCTAGTTTGATTACAAGTTTTTTCTCTCGTAAAATCCCTCTCTCAGTCTGATCCAGTGTGTGCAAAGCCAAAACCTCCTGATCACCTATATGAGAAATACCATTTTCAGCAAACAGCACCCACTTCTACAAGAAAGCTGATGTACTTAGGCTTTAAAAGAAGGATGGCAGCATGCCTAATTGGGTTGCAAAAGCATTTTTGCCTGGCAAAACATCAGGATGCCCTCAGAGAGCCTTTTTGTGTCCTTCTTTGCTCAGCTTATATGGGAGGCATTAGGGAATAAAACAAAAACAAAATGACCCAAAGCTGACCTTCCTGAGCAGATATGTGAGTATAATATTATGTAAACATCCCTCCATCCTCATCTCATTTCCATCACTGATTATGGGACTCTTGTAAACCAATAACAAAATTATCAGAAGACATCTGCATAGCCAATGACTCAGGCTCATTTATTCTTCCTTGACAGCTCCTTCTGTCAGTCAAATGATGAAGTGCCAGACTCTTGGCAGCCAATAAGATTCTCACTGAGTCTTCTTTAACAAGGTCTATTAAAGGGGAAAGGGGTTAGGCTACTGATTTACTTTCATTTTAGAACCCAATTTATCTTCCAGCTTGTTAGGGCAAAGATTATTCAATTTCTTTCTAATGCTCCTCTCAGAACTGGTGAGCTGGTTGCCCATTTTTTCAGACTACTGAGGTATGAACAGATGTTTGTTAATGCTTTCCCAAGTTTCCCCTGAATCCTTATCAAGCTGCCTGCATAGGATTTTAAGAAGCCTGAGAGCTCCCTCATGGTCAAGGCCCTGTGTTTTCTTGTCATTAACCAACCAGCCTGGGCCAAACCGTTTCCCCTTCTTTGTTCTTTGTTCTCTTTCCTCCTGTTCTTTTCTTCGGCACTGCCATATTCATTTCATACTCTTTTTCTTATGGAGGCTCACTTGGATTAATAATATTTTCTCATAAAGAAAAAGTACCCAACTGATTAAAAAAAAAGTAAAGAAGAAGGTATTTATTTTTCCTTTCTGCACTTCAGGATAACTTCTTTTTCCAATTCCCGCCTCTTGTTATTTTTCTGTTTAGGGTTGCCAGTTTTCCTGCATAACATCATGTGCCAGGAATATGAGCTAACACAACTGAGCATTGCCATGAAGGAGGATCCTTTTTCTCCCTCCCTGATTCAAAACTCCTGTTTCCCTAAGAGAATGGGCTTCTCTATGTTCATTCACTTTTGCCAAGTTACCTTGAGTCTATTCCAAGCAGTCCTTTTGACCCGTGCTTGCGTTTGCTTTTGTGTTACAGCTTTCTGTCTCATTACTTCTTTGCAACAGCAAGATAGCTGTGCATCTTGGATTATTTGGTCTGGCAAAGAAATCTTCATGCTAAATCATTCTTTTTTAATTATTATCATTTTTCTGCTTTCACTCTCAACAGCAAAAGTCTTTATGTACTCCATTAAAGTGAATTGCTGCTTTAAATCCCCTGCTTCTCTCGCCTGTCTTTGAACTTGCTCTTTGTTTGTTCCCATTGAACGGAATGAATTTTACCTAGACTGTTTCTCTGGTTAGCCTACAAATTATTACCTGAGGTGACTGAATGTAAAGTTATTGCCTTCTTGCTTTAGATGCCATCACATCACACAAACTATAATATCCTGCCTTGACAGAATTGTTGCTGTGAGACAATTCATGTTTTAGAGAGTCATTGCAGACTCTTTAAAAATCCTGAAAATGTAATAATATAAAGTATTTCCTTGCTGAGATCCCATAAGAGAATACAGTTGCCACAATATCATAATTTCTTACAGGCAGGATTTAAATCAGGTGGTACAGAAATCAGAAATCTAGAAACTGGGCTAGAAACTGGAAAACCATGAGCTGTAATCCTATCTTAGGTGCAAGGCCAGCTGGATGATTTTAGTCACTCTCTCTCAACCCTAATAAGGTGGTAATGACCAACCTCTTTTGAAAAATGTTGCCAGGCAACTTCCAGAAGTCAAGAAAGCTGACTCAAGGACACACAAACACACCCAGGAATCATTTATGGGGATGTGCAAAGCAGTATGTGCGCAAAGTGTTCCTTGTGTGCATTAGCAGCTTCGAGCAGTCTTCGCCTGGGCCAAAAAATGCAGAAATGTTTAGGATTAGAGAATCGGCACACAAGGCAAAGGCACTAATGATGCATGATGGCAAAGTGGAGTTAAAGGTTCTGAGAAGGTACAGGAGGGCAGATGATCAGATGTATATGCTACAATCCTTAATTTGAAGCATGGTGTAGCCAACCAGCCCAGTTTTCCCTGGCCCTGATCCAACTGGTGGGAAGCCAGTTGGATTGACCTCTTTGAGATGAAGTGCAGCAGCAACTAAAGGGAGTTAGTGAAAAGTTGCAGGGTCATAGGAAAGAGAGGAGATAAGCACACCGACCTTTTTCCTACAATTATTGTGAGATGGCAAAGTTGGGTCTTACAGGTAGTGATTTTCCCAAAGCTAAGAGTTGAGGAAGTGAACAAGGCTCAAAGTAATCTTAGCCTTGAAGTTCTCAAATGAATGCTACACATAATGAGACAATATATCTCATTGGCTAGCTGCTCATATCAACATACAAGAGCCGATCACATCACTCCACACATATCTCAGCATATATTGTCTGTAAGAATCCCAACAGTAGTGTTGTGATTCAGGGTCAGCCTGTGGGTTCGGCATTTGGGTCGGATGATTCAGAGGAGGAGGGGGGTGTTGGAGAGGTTGCTGAGGGGGTTGGAGAGCTTGCTGATGAGAGCCCTCAGCCAGGCCCCTCCCACCTGGTCACAACGCAGACCCAGCTGTGTGAGCCTGACAGCATGGATGAAGATGACCCACAGCTGGCCCTGTTCAAGGACGCCCGACGCAGGAGGCAGTCAATCAGGAGTAAACAGAGGAAGGCAATGGGGCACCTTGGAAGGAGGCAGAGAGAAGCCACGCCCTGAACTGTATAAAAGGGGAATGCGTGGGAGGGCTGGTTTGCTGAAGGCAACTGTTTGAATAGTTCCTGTTTCATGGTTCGTGTTTGCTCTCTTTGCTCTGTTTATGTTTTTATGTTAATAAATTTGGCAGGCTTAGTTCCAGCCTCTTTCCTTCTTGTAAAAGGGGTTGTCCCTGCCTTATCTGCAGGGCCGGTAGCAGGCTGGTACAGAACAAGTAGCAGAAGAGCAGAGAATCTCTGAAATGCACCAGAAACATCTTCAAAACATGCACTCATCTAGATTTATATTCTACTTGAGTGGAGTGATTCCACTGAGGTTTCATTGAATTTCACAATTGAGTTAATACCTTATACGCCCCAATAAACTACCCCAGGAGTTGCCAGGGTACTTAAGTATGATCTTTTAAAGTTTATTTCAATATTGTACTCAAAAACTGTTCTTCAATGGTTTGTAATCATACTGGAATGTGGCATTAAGTGGGGTGCCACGTACATACCCATGGGCCCTACAGTACATTTTTAAAACATTTTTATTAGACTTGACTGAAGAGGTAGAAGGAACACTCATCACAGTTGCTGATGGCACAAAATTTTATGGGACAGCTATGGTCGGAGTAAAATTTAAAATTCTACTGGTATGTTAGCGAAATATGCTGAAAGTAACAATATAAAATTTAACCAAGATGAATTCAAAGTTCTTCCATAAAGAAATGAAATGTGCAGATATTCAATGGAGGACAGATGATTTGGCAGTAATACATGTACCAATAGAAGAAAACAGAACTAACAGGTGAGAACAAGAACAAAGAAAACCAAAAGAAGAGAACCAAGAAAACCAAAACATGCAAAAAAAAAGCTTAGAGAACACCAAGGACACCACAATAATACCCATGACAAAGACCAGGGGTCTTCAAAGTTGGCCCTTTTATGACTTGTGGACTTCAACTCCCAGAATTCCTCAGCCAGCTTTGCTGGCTGAGGAATTCTGGGAGTTGAAGTCCACAAGTCATAAAAGGGCCAAGTTTGAAGACCCCTGACAAAGACCTTAGAAAAATAAATGATTACAGCATTGATATTTGCAAAAAAAAAAGGCAAAAGCTACTTTAGGCTACATCAGCAGATGCACAAATTACAACTCAAAGAAAATAATAATTCCATTTTACCATGTACCAAGTATATTCTGACTCATGTGTTATGTCAGTTATAGACACATATTTTTAAATGGATTCTGACTAATTGCAACAGGTTCAGGACAATGAAGAAGAAATAGATAATGGATCAATTCAGGAAAAGAATCTACTAATTATCTATGGAGATTATGCTGTATTTTTTGATGTACATATAGATATAGACTGATATAGACTTTTGTGGATGTTCTTGTGCTGAATTTGATAGAGACTTTCCCAATGACTTTTAATAACTTATCTGGCATTTACGGTACAGAAGGAACTCAGAGGTTTACCTAGAGAATTGAATTGAGGCAGACTTAAATCAGTATAGAAAAGGTGCAGTAAAGTCAGAATTTCTGAACTGGGTGTTTGCTTTCATTTTCTGCCTTAATTATTCTGTTAGCACCTGCATAATGTGTTAGTAGAACAACTTCTTGTACTTACCTCGTAACATTATATTGAATGCAACCCTTTGATTTGTGAGTGACTCTGTTCCTGGATAATTATTCTTTTAGCCTGAGTCCATCGTCTCTAAGAAGAAATCATTAAGATTCATTATTCTACCTGATTAATGATTCCATGAGATTTTCTACCTGATTAATGATTCTGTGAGGTCGACATGACTATCAAAACGTGCTGATGTCACAACTGCAGGATTCGGTATGCATTCCTTATGAAACCTCAGTTATCAGAGGAATCTGTGTGGCCATTTGGCCTGTGCTTCAGCTGTCAGTTTGATGTTTTTAATCTCTGCTGTTCATTTGTGAATTGCAAGCATTCTCTTTTATTTTCTTTTTTATGCCACTTAGATGCTGAAAACAAAGCTTAAATTGCCAGGATGCAAAGCAATGCTTATTAAGCAAAATAGGTATGTGCTTAAGGCACTCAAGAAGGGAATAGGAGAGAGAATCCCTTCCCCACCTCCATTTTATACCCTTAACTCTTTCACTTCATGTTTGCCTTTAGTATTCAATATATTTTTTATTTTCATTTTTCCTTATAACATCATTATTAAATAAGGCATTAAAAAGCATTTAATATTTGCATTTTAATTGCCCTAAGGTAAAGGTAAAGGTAAAGGTTCCCCTGCACATGTGTGCTAGTCGTTTCTGACTCTAGGGGCCGGTGCTCATCTCCGTTTCAAAGGCGAAGAGCCAGCGCCCGTCCGAGGATGTCTCCGTGGTCATGTGGCCGGCATGACTAGACGCCAAAGGCGCATGGAACGCTGTTACCTTCCCACCGTAGTGGTCCCTATTTTTCTACTTGCATTTTTATGTGCTTTCGATAATTTGGTCATATTGCTTACTGCTATTTGCTGATGAATAAATATTTGCTGATAAATAAATATTGTTTATACTAAATATTATATTTAGTATAATTATAATGCCCAGCCTGAGAGATGACCCACAAGAAAATTGATTTTTTAATCTCTTATGTCATCATCAACACTGCATTGCCAAATGTCAGGCAACGGCCAGCTGCCAGACAACCAGTTCTTTGAGGATTCAGCAGCAATAAACACACCAGTAAGTAAGGAGATTTTAAGTTTTATTATTAACTTTGGCAGAGAGATTTAAACAGAAGCAAAAAAAAAAAAGCAAAACATGCAAGATGATAAGAAATCTTCAGTCAGCTCCTGGGAGGCCCAATGGCATTCTCCTAGCTCAGAGACTCCGAATTGGACAAGTTACACAGCACTCGGAGTTAAGTCTGTGTCAGAGCTCCTAGCTCAAAGGGCAATACTAGGGTTTTATCAAAACCTGTACCAAAACCTCATGACCCTGTTTCTATGGTAACAAGGTTGAGGACCTGACTTTGACTGGATGGTGCATCTGTTTATCATGCAAACAGACTGAACCTTGGGATAGAGCCTGAGAACTATATAGATAAGCTGGTGCCAACCTAAATAATCTTAAGGTTTTTCTACAGCTGAGTGAAAATTCTCCTCTTTATTTATGAAGCCAGAATGGAAAAACAAGCAAGTTAGACATTAAGCAAGCAAGCTACAGTTCAGAATGAACTTTAAACTTCTAGAATATTCCTAGCAGGAAAGAAAAATCAAAAGATGTCACTATACTTCTCGAAGTACAATGCTCCTCTGCAATACTGTTAGTGAATCTGTTAATCCTTGATCTCAAGATTAGCTACAGAGATTGTTGTCTAAACTTCTTTTTTTCTTTATCCTGGGAGAAAATTGTTGACTGGAAGAAAACTTGTTGGATGAGGAATCACATTTTTAGAATTCCAAGGTCTCCCAGGCCTTTCAAATACTGTACTCTAAATTGATTTAAATGCTGCTCAACTTTACTGCTTTGCTATTCTTTTATAACTTGTTTAATGAGAGTATTAATATTATTCTTTCTGTCAACTGTATGTAATGTAAAAGTTCTTGAACAACAAAAATAAATATACCTATTACCTGATTCAATTTAACACAGATTCATCCTCATAGCTAAATATGATTGTTCTGTTAATGTTATGATAAATACTAAAAACGTGAATTCCCATCAATGTAACCTGAATGACTTCTAATGTAGCTTCTTCTCCATACACCCATGATTCCTGGATTTGCTTTCCTAGTTGGCAGATACAATTGGAAATCATGATAAGGACTGGGCAGAGCTTTAAGGGATCCTTCACTTTGATGATGATTGAAACAGATGCTCTTTGAAGTGGTACCCCAGAACGAAGTGCTTGCAGTGACTTTGTCCTTTTGGGCCACTTCTGGTTGAACAATGTGACTGACTTGGTGACTGGAATATGTTCACTGTGTTTGGACTTGAGTCAGTAAAATAAATTTGTTTTTGAGTGGATGCTTAACCTCAAATCAGATTGTGGTGGTTCAGCTTGATGACAGCTTTGGTTGAGCCTAATAATGATTAGAATGTATTGAAGCAGAGCAAGCTACAATTCTCATGGAGGGAAAAAAAATGAAACCAGGCATATATCTTTTATACAAACTATTTTAAAGAATCTTGGAAAGTTATCTGAATGTCATTTTCCTTTCTGTAGAATCGTGTTCAGATGAAGAACACTACAAATAAAAAGAGGTATCCCAAGAGCTAGACACTCTTCCTCTGCATAACAGAAAGGAATCTCCATGTCCCTGCCAAGGAATCGGTATGGAGCCCTTTTCATCCAACCCCTGGGAACTCCACAAATTGAGCGTCAGAAGATGAAAAAAGTAAAGAAGAATGTAGCTAAGCTGGGAGATAGCTAAACCAACAGATTACTTGTAAGGGAAACCTATTGAGGGAAATTACCACTAATCAAGGCTAGCTATGCTCAGAGGCAAGATCAGAGGCTGCTGGTATTTGAGATAAAGTTAACCTCAATAAAGTTGCTGGAACAATGTTAGTCTAGGAAAGCCCTCCATGGCTATCAATTTGTCAGATTCTTTCCCTTTAATTTATTTTCTGACTTCCCATTTTTTTTATTGAAAAGTTTTAAAATACAGTTTTCCCTTAAGAAACCCCCCTTCCCCCTCCCTGCTCCCCCCCTACCTCCCCCCAACCTCCCTCCCTCCCCCCCTCCCTCCACCCCCCCGACTTCCCAGAGCTAAATACAAGGTATATATATATAAAAAGGCAACCATAAGCAACCATATACTAACAACTATAAATTCTAAAATCCATCACTCTCTAGCTTATATAGGATAAGACACACCTTAACAATATTAAATATATATAAAAAACTAGAATAATAAAAAAAAAGAAAAGAAAACGAAAGAAGACTTATTCGAATGCTACATAAAACTTCTTAACCCTATACTTGTTCTGGATAAACTCAATCCATTTTCTCCATTCCATAATATAGCGTTCTTGCGAATGATCTTTCAAATAAGCCGAAATCTTCGCCATCTCTGCCAGGTCGGAAACCTTTAAAGTCCACTCTTCTATGGTCGGCAGTTCCTCTTTCTTCCAATATTGGCCTATCAAAAGTCTTGCCGCCGTAATTAAGTTAGTCTTGCCGCCGTAATTAAGTTCAACATCAGCTTGGTGTCCACAACTGTAGCATCTGCAATTATTCCCAACAAAAAAAGTTGCGGACAAAACTTTATCCTCTGTTTAAAAATCTTCTGCGTATTCCACCAGACCTTTATCCAGAAAGCCTTAACCTTCTTACATGTCCACCATATGTGAAAATACGTTGCATCTTCATCACCACACCTCCAACACTTAGGCTGATAATTCGGATACATACTTGCAAGCTTTTTAGGATCTAGATGCCATCTATAAAACATTTTGTAAAAGTTCTCTCTTAAATTTTGAGCTTGAGTAAATTTTACGTTCCTCACCCAAATCTTTTCCCACATGTCCATTGTAATAACTTCCTGGATATTTTGGGCCCATTTTATCATACAATCCTTAACAAGCTCTGTTTCCGAGTCAATCTCTATCAATGCAAGATATATCCGTTTAATATGTGCTGACCCCTGATTTCTAATCTGCTTTATCAAATTTCCATCAGTCATTGTAAATCCATTTTTCTGGTCTTCTTTCCACCTGGCCTGTAATTGGATATATTGAAACCAAGATTGAACAACCTTCTCTTCTCGCAAGAGGCTATATGATTTCAAACACCAAACATTCCTTTCCAGGTTTAAAATTTCCTTGTACGTAGTCACATCATGTTTGAAGCCAGCATGTATATTTTCTATTGCGTGTTTTGGAATTACCCACAATGGTATCTTGCTGCTTAGCTTATATCTATACTTCTTCCAAACTCTCAGCAATGCCTGTCTTAAAATATGCATCCTAAACACAGTACCTACCTTCTTATCTTACAACAAATATGCATGCCAGCCAAACAACAAATCATGGCCCTCAAGATTTAATAACCTCAATTGCGTCAAATTAATCCAATCGCTTATTCCTACTAATGCAGCAGCTTCATAATATAATTTAAGATTAGGCAATTTAAGGCCACCTCTCTCACGACTATCCTGCATAATCTTAAGTTTAACTCGTGGCTTTTTCCCTGCCCACACAAATTTATTGATACCTCGCTGCCATTCCTCCAGATTAGAATCTTTCTTAAGAATCGGTATCATTTGAAACAAAAATAAAAATTTGGGCAGGACATTCATTTTCACTGCTGCAATCCGTCCCAGAAAAGACAATTGCAATTTTTGCCAACTCTCCAATTCCTTTTGAATTTTCCCCCATAGTTTTTCATAATTATTTTTATATAGCTTTGTATTAGAGGGCGACAAAATCACCCCCAGATATTTAACCCTTTTAACAATCTCAAATCCAGTTAATCCTTCTAAGAGAGCCTTCTGTGAAACTGTCATATTTCTAGCCAAAATTTTAGTTTTCTGTGTATTTACTTTAAATCCAGAAACCTTCCCATATTGTGTTATTATCTCCATCAGGTCCACAACAGAGTTCTCTGGCTGGGTCACTGTAACAACCAGATCATCTGCAAATGCTCTCAATCTATAGTCCTGATCTCCAACTTGTATCCCTTTAATTTTTTCCGAGTTCCGAATCTTAACCAATAGTATCTCTAATGTTAACACAAATAACAAGGGCGATAACGGACACCCTTGCCTTGTGCCCTTCTCAATATTACATGCTACTGTCAGGCTATTGTTAACTATGATTTGGGCAGTTTGTTTTTGATATAATGCCCTAATCGGCTGTAAAAATTTTTCCCCAAAATCCATTTTATCTAAAACTTTCAACAAAAATTGCCAATTCAATTGATCAAAGGCCTTTTCAGCATCTAAAAAAATTAGCGCTGCAGAGATCTGGTTGTGCCTTTCCAAAAACTCTAACACATCAACTATATGTCTCACATTATTTTTCATTTGCCTGCCACTAATAAACCCCGTTTGATCCCCATGAATCACCTGTTGCAGAACCCTCATCAGTCTATTAGCCAAAACCTTAGCAAATATCTTATAATCTGTATTTAAAAGCGATATCGGTCTGTAGTTTTTAACTTGAGTAGCATCCTGGTCTTCCTTCGGAATCAAAGAAATAAAAGCTGTTCTCCAAGACGGTGGCACCTTTCCCCCCCTCTGAATTGTCTGAAACAGTTCCTTTAACGGCTTTATCATCTCAAATTGTAAATTTTTATAGTAGGCCGCAGTCAAGCCATCCGTGCCTGGCGCTTTATCCACCTTCAACTCCTTAATTGCTGTAAGAATTTCTTCTTCTGTAATCAATTGATTAATCCCCTCTTTTTGTACTTGCGTAAGAACCGGGATGCTAGCATTCTCCAAGTATATATCAATATCTTTTACATTAATTTCCTCTTTAGTATATAATTTCGAATAAAAATCCACAAAAGCATCCTTAATAAGATTCTGTTGAAACACAACCCTTCCTTTATACTCAATCTTATCTATATTAGAGGCCCTTTGTTTTTTCCTCAGTCTATAAGCTAACCATCTGCCTGGTTTATTAGCGTTGCAAAAAGTATTGTGCCTAGCAAACCGCAGATTGGTTGCCACTTGATCTGCCATTAATTTATCAAATTGTCCTCTTAGCAGTCTGACTTCCCATTTTTGTCTACTCTTTCTGATACTGTTATCCCACTTGCTTTGCCATGCACGGAATTTGAACTGAATTTATAATCACAAGGTTAGTGGATGGATATATTATAGCAGTAACCCGGTTATGAGCTACTGTTCATGAGGCCAAGATATTGGGGCTATAGAGGCAATCTGCTTGGCCATAAGATCAGGCACTTGATTTCATTTCATTTCATTTTACTTTTAAAAAATAAAGCCAATCTCTTCTGAATTGTCAATGCATCTGGAGATTTCCTATGGATATTCAAATGCTATAAGGCAATTTTCACATGCAGCCAAAACAGTACCTTTGCCGTTATTATTCTTTGCTGCAGCAAAATTTGATTATTCAGTCAAAATGGATTTGATCAAATGTGATTTATCATATTCATTTTTTTCCAGCTGAAGTTGCTCTGTTTCCATAAACTCTACTTTTAAAAGAGCACTGTCACACATTTCATTGGTAGTGTCAGAGAATAGTATACAAAATCATTATTTACTATCTCTGCAATTTCTCTGTCTGTTATTTGTAACTTTTCCTCTTCAATTCTCTATGCTTTTACATTTCTTTACCTAAAGAATGTAAAAAAAACAGTTTGATCCATGTTCATTTTGCAATTTTCACTTGCTTTATATGGTTGTAAACTGCCAAATTTTCTTATTTCCTTCATGATTTGCTATTGCAGTCAACTATTTGTGTGTTATTTCTTTTCGTTCCATTTTTACATGTGATGGCTTTTGTTTACTTGGTATCTCAAATGTCTCAATTTTACTCATCTTAGTCACATAGATTCTGTTGAAATTTATCCTGATTATTCCCTCCAAAAGAGAACCAAATTGATTGTTACAATCCATGTCTCCAGCATTAATCCATTTTGATTATATGAATGTATGGGTCAATGGATGGATGGATGGATGGATGGAAAGAGGGAAAAAGTATATTATTTAACTGAAGCTTTATCTATTTTAAATATCTCTCTGTATTTTAGTATATTCCTTTTTTTCACAGCTCATTGAAGTCACAAGACAAATTGCTGCTAGTTCACCTTTCACAAATCTTACGCTTCCTTAAAAGCTCTAATCTATGAGATTATCCTACTGAGTGGATATATTACTCTGTTTAAACTCACTGGTGGCTTCATATTATATGCTTAAGTTCCTTAAATTCAGTGTTACTATCTTATGCAGACATGAATACTCAATTAACACTGAGACATGAGAGACTTAGACTACCCATATATTTCTGGATTTTTTCAGAGTTTAAATTAGTATCTCCCAATAAACTGTGTTGTACAAACATTAAAAAGAAGGTCCCCATGTTGGTTTAGTTCACTTTCAGTTACTTGTCCTTGGACAATAGCAATAGCCTTTAGACATATACCACTTCATAGTGCTTTACAGCACTCACTAAGCAGTTTAAAGAATCAGCATATTGCTACCAACAATCTGGGTTCTGGCCTGGTCTGACGGGGTGGGGTTGGGTTTTTTAAAATTAGTTTTTAACTTAATATGTATTGATTTTATGGGCATGATGTTTAATTGGTTTTTAATGGTTTTTTAATTTTTGTATCTGATTTTTATTGTGTATTGCCCTGTTCACCGCCCTGAGTCCTTCGGGAGAAGGGCGGTATAGAAATCAAATTATTAAATTAAATTTAAATTAAATTATTCTCAATTTACTGATCTCAGAAGAATAGAAGGCTAAGTCAACATTGAGCCAGTGAGTATCAAACTCCTGGCAGTGAACTGAATTAGCCTACCATACTGCATTCTGACCACTGCACTACCATTGGTCCCGTATCTGTAGAACAGGGGTTTTCTAAATAGCTTAGGTAATATTTAAGTTATCTCTGGAAATTCTCAGTTATCCAGGCCATGATTGTCCCAAAGTTGCTTTTTCAAAAGGCAACTGAACTTTCTTTGCTTTTTCCTTGAAGTATTTCACTTCTCAACCAAGAAGCTTACTCAGTTCTTCTGGATCTTTTGAAAAAGCACCTTTGGGATAAGTTATCTAGAAGACCTCTTTTTTATGGATACCATAGATTATCTTTATTTCTTGCAGATGGACAGAAAAATTGAAAGCAAAGCATAAATGATAGTTCAAAAGCATAACTCTCCCCAGTATATGCCAATGGTATCACCAAATATCATAGGCTATCATTGAGTTTTATTGAATTCTTCTCTCCAATTATTCTTGAAAAACAACTAGCAATCTTTACAAAATAGGTTGGGATATCAGTGAAGATGTCTGCTTCCAGTGTAAGTGGGACAGCTTCACACTGCTGATTTTCTGCCACTGTTTTATTTTGTAAAACTGTTCACAATACTGAATGTACAAATGTCGTGTCTGGGTGACAAATCATTTGATGTCTTCTCAAATAATTGTATATAAGCTTGCCTTCAGTTGTGAAATATTTGCCACTGTTTGCACTGCTAGACAATGTGGAAGTCTAGAAATAGATGGATTTGTTGCTCTGGGTTTCTTTTTAGTATCACTTAAAAAAAAATCCCTTAGATTCAACATTGGCAGAGCATTGGGAGAATCAAGGATGGTAACAAGACAAAATAGCAACAGCAAAGGTTACTTGGTTTTCACAACATATTACAGATTGTATTCTTTGTCTTCTTTGCTGACCTTTTGCCAGCATTTGGGGCAGGGAAGTAATTGCTATCATTTCCTGTTGTTCTCTTCCATTTGAAATAAAATTTTGACTTTTTATAAAGTCTGTACATATTTTGTGTATTTTTGTGCTCATTTTTTTTCCTAATACAGACATTTTGCATGTAGATTTGCTATATGTGTTTTCTTTCAAGCAATTTTATTCTAATCTAATACACTAAAAATTTATCTGGAGAACTTCATTTCCAACTTTGAGAAGTGCAAATATGGAAACATAACCACATTGCTTTTTATATATTAATAATTTCTGAATACAAGCTAAACAAAACATTTCCTCAATCTTAGGGGAGTATTTTTGTTGTGAAAATGTATTTACCTGTATCAACATCTTCATGCCCAGTTTTATATTTGTCAATTAAATCATACTTTAAATTATGGGAATAGATTCGGCAGCCATGAATTAGGTTATATTCCAGATATAACCTGGTCACGAGAACTGGGCTGTCTCCAGATTCAGAGAGAATTGTCTGAATTGACTCAGATCAGTTCTGGGGCCATATAAGTTTATTTCAGGTCTTGGAACCTGCTATATCCTTGCATTTGGATTTTTAAAAAGCAGCTGCTGACAGTTCTTCTTTGTTTGGAAGAATCAGATAAAATCTGAAAACAAGATGCTTCTTTCTCCTTGCTAAAAGTCAACAACAATCACATCTTCAAAGTAGACAACCAAATTCATACATGCCAATATGATTTTTATTATAAAGATATTGTATTCTTTCCCCAAGATTATAATTATAATAGTAAAAATTATACAAAGTAAAAGAATGCATAGATAGATAGATGATAGATAGATAGATAGATAGATAGATAGATAGATAGATAGATAGATAGATAGATAGATAGATAGATAGATAGGAATGAAAGAGAAAGAAAGAAAGAAAGAAAGAAAGAAAGAAAGAAAGAAAGAAAGAAAGAAAGAAAGAAAGAAAGAAAGAAAGAAAGAAAGAAAGAAAGAAAGAAAGAAAGAAAGAAAGAAAGAAAGAAAACACATTTATCTCAGATAGTTTGGCCTCAAGAAAAAAACAAGCATACCCCTTTTTCTCCAATATAGTATCCATGCAGAAATTAAAGACTGTTTTCTAGCCAAACATCATCAAGACAAATATTTTGTTCCCTGGTAGCATATCATTGTTCAATTATAGGATACTGAGTACCAAAAAATCCAAATATATTATGAACTCTGTATGATACAAAGGCACTGTCAGGCCCTGATTGATTCTGACAGCTTGCAATTAATCAAGTTCATTTGCAATTCCATCTCTTTAGCCAGTCTCAAAGCTTTCTGTGTCACAAGACTTACTTTCAATTAGTAAGAAGGCTGAAACAAAAAGAATTAATTATAAAACTGGCAATGCTCATTTAAGTCCTCATAGTGCAGCAATTACTTTACATTAAATGTGAAGAAACTGGAGAGATGCAGTTGTCTAATATAGTTCAATCCAGATCAAAAAGATAATACAAAGTATATTAATGTACAGTGTATATCACACTTTAATTACCAAAATTATGAATAAAAAAGTGTTTGCCTAAGATATAAGTTAACGTGTCAAAAGATTTGGGAAAGCTGAAGGATTGGTTCACTTAGCATGGTGGAAATGTCCCCAATCTCCAAAATAATATATGATTATTGATAAACTTGCAGTTTTCTAAAATAATAATTGAAGTTACTGTCATTTCTCTCCTTCTAAATGAATATGTGATGTACAAAATATTTGAAATAAAGTATTTAAAAATATAAAACATTAAGTGGCAGTAAAGAAATAACATTACTTAACTACTGGAACTGAAGTAATTTTGAAGTCCAAATTAAATGTAATTTAACTTAATTATACAACTTGAATTCTATATTAGTAGTAAATTCCAAACTGTTTTCCAGATTTTCAGAACATATTTAATCTTGGCCAGTAAGAGGGTCACTGAGTAACTATCTGGAACACAATAATGCTGCATCCCTAAGGATGGACAGATAAAGATGGAGATGGATATAGTCTGGGATACATGTGGAGCTAATTGAGAAAAGATTTATCTTTAACTTGTGTGAAACAACACAGATTCACTTTGAAGAAGTTGTTCTGATTATGGAGCTGATTTACTTTATGAAAGCAAGAAAGCCACTCAATCTGTCTAAGTGAAGGAACCCTAAATTATTTAGGTGATTGATGCAGCCCTTAAAAAAGGTCACAGGCCTAAACGTGAATAAATAGTATTTGGTTGTATAAATAAAAAGAAAATTTAAAAATTAGCAGTTTAGTCAGCATCTGCTGGACAAAATCGCTCCGATCCGGACCGATCTGGACTCCGACTGGGCAGTATCTGACGAGGGGGAAGTGACGGGTCTGGCTGACATTATTTGGGAGGAGTTTGACCCTGTGACTCCAGATGAAGTGGACAGGATCATGGGTAGATTAAGTGCCGCCACATGTTTGTTGGACCTGTGTCCCTCCTGGCTGGTTTATGCAGCTTGGGAGGTCACACGAGGCTGGCTCCAGGCAGTGATTAATGCTTCTTTGAGTGAGGGGTGCTTCCCTGTTGCTTTGAAGGAGGCAGTGGTGAGGCCCCTCCTCAAGAAACCTGCCTTGGACCCAGCTATTTTGAATAATTTTCGTCCTGTTTCCAACCTTTGCTTTCTCGCAAAGGTTGTTGAGAGCGTGGTGGCACGGCAGCTCCCACTGGTCCTGGAGGAAACTGAGTATCTGGATCTGTACCAATCGGGTTTCAGGCCCGGGCACAGCACAGAAATGGCATTGGTCGTGCTGGTGGATGATCTTTGGCGGACCCAGGATAGGGGTTATTCCTCTGTCCTGGTCCTATTAGACCTCTCAGCGGCTTTTGATACCATCGACCATGGTATCCTGCTGCGACGTCTCAGGGGGTTGGGAGTGGGAGGCACCGTTCTACGGTGGTTCTCCTCCTACCTCTCAGGCCATTCACAGATGGTGTTGGCAGGGGGGCAGAGGTCAACCCCGAGGCCCCTTGATTGTGGGGTGCCCCAAGGGTCAGTCCTCTCTCCCCTCCTGTTCAACATCTATATGAAGCCACTGGGTGAGATCATCCATGGTTTCAGGGTAAGGTATCATCAATATGCTGATGATACCCAGCTTTTCATCTTTACCCCAAACCAACCCAGTGATGCCCTTGACGTGATGTCCCATTGCCTGGAAGCGGTACAAATCTGGATGGGGAAGAACAGGCTCCAACTCAACCCAGCCAAGACTGAGTGGCTTTACGTATCAGCACCTCGTGTAGTCCAGGATATTCCATCTTTGGTTATGGGGGAGAGGTGTTACCTCCCGTTGATAGGGTGTGCAACTTAGACGTCCTCCTGGATGCACGACTCAGTTTAGAAGATCATATAGGAGTCGTGGCCAGAGGGGCATTTGCCCAGGTTCGCCTGGTGCACCTGTTATGCCCCTATCTGGACCGAGATGCTTTACGTACGGTCACTCATGCGCTCGTTACCTCCCGTGTTGATTACTGCAATGCTGTCTACATGGGGCTGCCCTTGAAGACCACCCGAAGACTTCAGCTGGTGCAGAATGCGGCCGTGCAGGTTGTGATGGGAGTATCCCGATACTCCCATATTACACCCCCCCGCGTGAGCTGCATTGGTTACCAGTTGCCCTCTGGGTGAGATTTAAGGTGCTGGTTCTTACCTATAAAGCCCTACATGGCTTAGGCCCGGGATACCTGCAGGACCGTCTGCTGCCAGGAACGACCTCCCATTGCCCTGTGCGCTCACACATGGAGGGCCTCCTCAGGGTGCCGTCGGCCAGACAATTTCAGCTGACAACCCCCAGGGGGAAGGCCTTCTCTGTGGGGGCACCTGCCCTGTGGAATCAGCTTCCCCTGGAGCTCCAGATGACCCCAGACCTCCAGTCCTTTCATCGCGACCTTAAGACATTTCTTTTCTGACAGGCCGACCTGGACTGATGATAAGGGGTTTTCAATATGGTTTTAAGGTTTTGTTGGTTGTAGTTGGGGCTATAGATATAGTTTAATTTTTAATATTTGTATTTTTACTTGTATTTTACTGTTGTTAGCCGCCCTGAGTCCTTCGGGAGATAGGGTGGCATATAAATCCCATTAAATAAATAAATAAATAAATAAATAAATAAATAAATAAATAAATAAATAAATAAATAAATAAATAAATAAATAAATAATCCAAAGTTAAGTATTTCTGAGTAATCTTGATATACACTAAAATACATTCTCAATTTTCTCCAGTTGAAATCAATGGGCTACTAAAAATGCTTAACATGGGCTGGAAAATGCTTGTTATTGATTCCTATTTGTCAGAAGTCCAAATGTCTTTAGATCAAAATGCAAGGTAAACTAGACAAAGATAGCATGTCTTTTTGAATACAGGAAGACTAAAGATTGCATTACATGATCAAAAATGTCATTCCAACAATCCGGAAAGTCTGATTGTTGGTAAATGTAATTTCATACCAAATCCATCTGGATAGTGACCATGACATTTTCTCTTTTCTTTTCATATAGAATTGCCAATTGACGGTACATGAATATATCACCAGCTTAACAGATACAATAGTTGCTGTATAAAGAGAATATTCACACTTAATTTCAATTGTTTGACTTGCATGAAGCCACTCTTCTTGAAATTCTCTTGATCATCCCTTCCTCTTAAATACAATGTGCTTGGAACATGCCGATTGCCTCTTGCTAAGTTATAAATATATATTTTTTTTCAATTCAAAGACAGAAACACCACAAATAGTTAAACGGTAAATATATGATTTCATGAGACTGAGATGGTTGTACCTAAATTTGATAGATAGATGATGATGATGATGATAGATAGATAGATAGATAGATAGATAGATAGATAGATAGATAGATAGATAGATATAGACAAATAAATAAATAAATATACTATTGCATGAAAATATTTTGTTGTCTATCAGATTATATCCAATAATCACAATTTCTCTATTCATTTTCATTTGCTGCTAGTCCATTAAACAATAGTTAACACTAATTTTAATACAACATTGTCATTTACAGGCCTTCTTGTGTTCATTAACACTTTTTACTTTATCATAATGAGGCACTAAAGACTAATCAAGCAAATAAGTTTTCCCCAAAGAAAAATAAATTGTTAATCCATGTAAACCAATTTTAAATAGTGGGTATAAAGTACTTAGTTTCTGCAATAGGTATTATCTTGAGAAACAGAAACAGAATGAATTCATAAAACCAAAATGTTTTAAATAGGAGATTGATGATATAAAATAGGCAATGTCTGTTAAATGCTATATTTCTCAATCTAGAGCAGGTTCACAATCAGGAATTTTTCCAAGAGTGTGAATGACCTACTTCCTTTTATGCCCATTGACACACATTTACAACTTTATATGGGTGTGTTAGCAGAACAGCTTCCCAGAGGAAATCAGCAAAAAGAGCAAACTCATCATATATTGCAAGTTTTCTTCAAGACTGTAAGGAAGTCTTGTAATTTGCCAATTACCAGTGTTATATTTCATCACAATTTCCTTTCTCCAATATTTTCTTTTAGGGCTAATTGTATTCTGACCAATAAAGGTTAAATCAATTTTCTAAGTAAATGTTCTCAGTAAACTATATACCCTTAGAAGAAAACAAATCAAAGTATGCACCCACAAAACACACTAATTGGAAACACCCTTTGGAGGGTAAGGACATATTTAAAAAAAGGGTTTTTTTCTTATGTTCTTCAAATATCAGCATTTTTTTCTTTCTTTCAATGTTCGTTACTGGCTTTCTGTACATATAGTTTCTAAAGTGTATATGTTAACAGGACAAGTGGAATTATGAAAAGTTTTCAACTAACCAACCAACCTATCCTAATCATTATAACACTGTATAATCCTCATGGAAGTCGGCAGGTCAAATTCCATTGCATGTTATTTTCTATAATAATTTCTCTAATTTAGATACCCAGTTAAAAAGATAACATAACAAGAGTTGTATTGAAATACACCAAAGTTTTACCTGTTCTAGAATTGTAATCTCACAATGACTAACTAAATACCAAATTGTGATACCACACTGACCAATCAGAAATCAAGTGTATTTTTAATCTTGTCACTTTTGTATTGTAATATTGTTTTAATTGTCTTGTGAACCGCCCTGGGTCCTACGGGAGAAGGGTGGTATATAAGTTCAATTAATAATAATAATAATAATAATAATAATAATAATAATAATAATAATAATAATAATAATAATAATAATAATAATAATAATACACCTAGAAAGTAATATCAAGAGGCCTATTGTTGGTTCAAGGATTTACCTTATTTAATTCTGCATCCATATTTATCTTCTTCCTTCTTTCTCTCTCTTTTTGTGCCTAGTCTTACCATAGGTAATAGCATAAACCACAGAGAGACTTCCAAGCGTTTGGACCTTCAATTTCCAGCAACGTCAACTAGAATGGCCAGTGGTAAGGGACTGCTGGAATTGAAAATATAACTGGAGTAGAACATTAGTTGTGTCCCTCCATAACACCAACACTTGGATTAATTCAGAACTTTGATCTTTGCTGTAATGATCAGCTTCTTTGCATAGGGTGGGAAACTTTATGTTTATATCCTATTAAGGTCTATTATGTAAATTCAAGCTTTCATATACCAAGTGTATTTCACTGTTGATTAGATGGCAAGAAGATAATCTTTGTATTATGGACCTGCTCCATGTGATGAGTTCTATATGACAACACAATCTGAATAACAAAGTTCCACTTCAATATAGGTTTTCTAGTTCTGAGCTCAAATTCTTAAACATTGGAGGACCTTTATCTGGAAGGCTTTATTTCTTTAATCCAAGATAAATGAATGGCATTATTAAAAAATGCCTTTTCCAAATCTTTAGTATTCAGTTGAGACAACCGCTTTCAGAATACCTAGGCCGTGTTTGCTATGTTGGCTCGGAATTTTGTATGTGGTTCTCTCATATGTTTGGATGTGCATGTCCTTAAAAATGGTCAAAAAAGAGAATATTACACCTCTATTGTGTACTTTAGCCTCTCATAGTATCTTTGAATTCAGCCACTCTTCTTTTCACATAAATGTCAAATCAAAGGGAGTAAGCATAAATTAATATTTCAAAGAGAAATATTAAGTGAAATTGGCATTGTGCTCGTAATTAGCATTAGATTCCCCCAAGGTCTGTGAAAGAACTGAAACATTCCATTGGGACAATTCAGCCAGATGAACACTGGCTTTGTACTAATAATTAATGGGCGGAAAGAGAAGGGGAATAAAAATTCCCAAATACCTAATATGCTTTCTAACTATACAGAATAAATTTATTGAATAAATTTTGTGTACCTAATGAGCAGGGAGCCTATTATCCGTCTTCCTCTGCAATCAAATGGGTTATATGGTTCTCAGTCTTTGTCCAATCAAGCCTAACAAAATCAAAAGGGGAAAAAATTGTCATGCTTCAGTTCCTAGATGCACTGCCAAGTACACTTTAAAAAAAATAGAAAAAATATGTATTCTGATTTACTGCAAAGTGGCTTACTGTTAGCATTGAAAATTATGTTCTTTAAAATAAAACTTTTATCAACTTACAGATAATAAGTTCTGACTAGATGATATTGTTCCATATTTATTTACTAAAGGTAGCCAAATTTCCTATACATTTTAATAAATGGTACATTAGCCCAGTGGTGGAATTCAGCCAGTTCACACGACTTTGGCAGAATCGGTAGATAATTTTTTGTTGTCCAGGCCCAGAATGGACTTCCAGAAGTAGCATCCACACAGAGAACCAGTTGTTCACATATTTGAATCCCACCAATGCACTAGCCCTTTCTTCATTTTTGAAAGATAAAACTACACACGAGTGCAAAAGGGATAACAGGTGAATATAATTTGCAGAAACGATTTTGAACACAGAACCAATTTTAATGGGTATAAATATGGCTTTAAAACTGAACAAAAGCGGTTTTATAACGATTGATAGAACAACTTATGACTTATTCTGTTTTTTTTTTCTTTTCTTAAAATACATGTGTTTGGATTCTGAGATTGAATTCATATAATTTGTTACTGGGCCTCCCACAACTTGTAGAAACAGCCCTAGTCCTTTCTTCACCACTATAGGTGAGATTTTGGATAAGGCATAGATAAAAAGGGAAAAAACATTTGATCTGAAGCAGCAAAACTCTTCTATTCCTACTTTCTTCAGCTTCCAGGAGAGTTTAGAACAACCTTTCAATTCATCTAAAATATTTCCTTCCTGTTGTGTGCAGTAATTTAATTCTGTAATTCTGTTTAACTTCACAGTCCTGCATCCCATTTCTCTCTATTCCTTCTTGCTGCCTATCAGTTCTTTAATCAGTTGCCTAATACTTTTAATTTAATATGTTTGATTTCTCCTTCAGGGGTTTGTTATTTTACAAAATGTCATACCAAAATTTATAGGTTTATGATATAATCTTGCAACATTTACTAAATGGTGACAATTTTAAATTATTTATAAAAAGATTTTTTTCTTCCTAAATAATGTCTCCTTTTATTTTTTTTTTTTAAAAATATGTTTTATTGATTTTTAACATACACCTTAATATTTGGTAAACATCATGTTGTCTGGGTTAGTCTTTAAAAAACAATCAATAACAATTAATTTCTATAGTTCTCATATCTTAAAGAAAAATAACTGGAAAAGAAAAAGACAAAACAAAGAAAACATTTCTTTTATATAAACCATCCCAACATTTTTATATCGCTCATGTCAAAAAAGCAAACACAAAAGAAAAAAGAAAGAAGACATACTATATTACTTGAGAGGTTCATCCTTCTTAAACTAATCTTCATTTATATTCAAAATCTTTCTATTTCTTTAACCACATAACAAATGTTTAATTTTTAAATACTCTCTCTGGTAATTCCCATCCTCTAATTTCTTCTCACTTTAGCCTTTTTTCCCCCCAACATTTTTCCTGTTCAATGTGCTTTGATGAGTCAAAGAATCTTCCCATTATCTTATAAATGTTGTTGCAGATACAAAAGGAAAAACAGGTAAGATGTTTTTATAGGAAGGTTTCGCTCCTTTGTATTCATTGAAAATATTTCCCTTTTTGTCTTTCTTGATTTTATTTATTATTTTTTGTCTCTCAAGATCTCATAATTCTCCTGACAAAATCCATTTTGCCAAATCTTTTTTCTTGTCCTCAAATTTATTTTTGTAATCCTAAATCGTAGTTTGTCTTTTCCATGTCCAGAGTTTCCTGTATTTTTCCCATGTGTGTTAAGTCATGCTTCCTTGTATTGTTAAATTCCATCTTAAAATCCCTCTCCTCTGTCCCATATTCAGCTGTCTTCTCCTTCTGCTCACTCTCTATTTTTATTTTCTGATAATTTTTTATGTTGTAAAGTCAAATTGGAGATGTGTTCATTTATGTTTTCAAGGTTATGTTTAATTTCCTCATGGTTTAAAATTATTGTTGTTTGGATTAGTTGCCTTTTAAATCTATTTCTCAAAATATGCTTCTTTCCTTCCCTACTTCTCTAATTCAAGCATGAGTTTTAACTATAGAGTGGTATTAGTCATTTTCGTGATTGGATCTATTTTCCAGAATTTTCTAGAGCAATGAACTGACAGTAAAGCCTGTTTCAAAGAAACAAATGTGTCTGCCAAAGAATAATGATCCTACATGATACTCTTCTGGTTGTCAATATGTTTAGCTAGAGCCTAGCTTTATAAATGTGGACAGGTAGAAGAGACCATTTGGTTTTCCCCTAAAAGGCAATTCCTTGACAACTTCTATTTTGTTTGAAATACTTTGGGCCCATATTGGCAGTGTATAAAAATATTAGACAATACTTCTGTATAAAGCATGTATGTAAATACTTTTTAAAATGTGACTTTAAAATGATTGGCAGAGAAAGGATTTTTGTCATTATGGAGCATCAGAGATCTGCAGAAAGAATGTACCAAGAAAAAATAACTACTTCCCAGGAAGAAATGTATGTTATGTTACAATAATTACAAATGACACTAATTTCAAACCATGAGGAAATGAAAAATGATTTTGAAAACTTAAATGAATGCATTTTAATTTAAAGTCACAACAATTAAATGATCAGAAAACAAAACAAAACAAAAACAAAACAAAACAAAGAGAGAGAGAGATCATGTAAAGCAGAAAACTGATTATAAACTAGTGGAAAGAAATTTAGAGATGGAGACACAAGTGGAGAAGAATTTACAAGAAACAATGGACATGGAAAAGAAAATTCTAACACCACAAAATAAATCTGAGGACAAGAAAAATGGTTTGACAAGATGGATCGCAAAGCTGTTAGGAGTACCACAAGAAATGGGGAGAAAAGAGATGATGAGAGAAATCTTCAGTGAATATGAAGGGGCAAAATCTTTATACAAAGACATGATGTTTGATTTGCCTCTTATATTTACAACAACATCTACAAGATTATGGAAAGACTCTTTGATTCAACAGAATAGATTGATTGGGAAAGATGTTTGGCAAAAGGTGAGGGCTAAAGTGAGAATTGAGGAATTAGATGACAGGGCATATCAGAGGGAATACTTAAAAATTAAAAACTTGTTCGAATGTGGTTGAAGAAATAGAAAGATTTTAGTTTAAGAGGGATGAATACCTCAAGAAAGATAGTATTTTTTTTAACTTTAGTTCGTTTTTTGATATGGGGAAATATAAAAATGTTTGGGATGGTTAATATAAAGGAAATGTTTTAGATATTTAAATGTAATTGATCTTAAAAAATTAATAGATAACTAAAATGTTTTAATAGAGTTAAAAGATTAGATGATTGGATTTATTAAATGGAACATCTAAAGATTAAACATAGGCTTAATTATGGATAAAAAGAACAGAAAAAATGGAAATAAATGTATACTAGTTTAAGAGGGATATGTATTTTAAGTAGTATATTATTTTCTTATTCCTTTCTTCCTTTTTTCTATTTTTTCTTCTCTCTCTCTCTTCTTTTCTTTCTTTTTATTTTTATTTCTCTTTGGTATTTTTTTCATTTACTTTTTAAGATATGAAAATAGACTTAATACTTAAATGTAATTAACCTTGGGAAATTTTTAACTGGTAAGAATGTTTTGAACATTGTAGGGAAAACAAATTTAAATAAGAATTGTAAACAGGATTAATGACGAGGCAACCAAGAGGACTAGACAGAAAAGAAGCATGATGTTCATGTGATTATTATTGGTAGAAATTTTAGGGGAAAAATATATTTAAATTGTTACCTATTGAATTAATAAGAATTGTATTAATTCAAGGTTGGCAAAGAAGAGGGCTTTTTTTCTCATAGAACGCTCAGAACGGCGTTCTGGCACCTTTTTTGCAAAAAAAAAACCCAGCTCCCTTATTGGCTTTCCTAAGCCTATTGCAGGGCTAGCAATCTTGGCTCTTTTTTATGACTCGTGGACTTCAACTCCCAGAAATCCTGAGCCAGCCATGCTGAGGGGAAAGGGAGAGGTTTCCAAGCTGAGCCATGCTGGCTCAGGAATTCTGGGAGTTGAAGTCCACCAGTCACAAAAGAACCTGCACTAGAGGAGGACATTAAAATTATTTACAGGATTACTTCTTTAGGAACTAAACTTTTAGATTCTAAAACAGCTAATTCAAAAAAGCCAACAGGAAAGAACCTCAGATTTTCATCTGCTTCTGTCTTTTGGAAGGTAAAATTAGATAACAAAACAATCTATTTCTTATGTTAACATCTCTGCAATGAAATGAAAGGTAACAGGAAAGAAATGAGAAACATTTTTCTCAATGTAATATGTCTAATTTAGCTGATTCTAGAAAAAAATAGTATCTTTTGTACACTCTTGAAAACCATTTTAAATCTAAACAATTCTTAAGAATGAAATATTCTTAATTTGGACTTTACTTTTACTGTTTGGACTGTTGTGTGTTTTGAAAAATAGATTATTTAGAATCTAGTTATGTTGCACTTCAGTCTTTAAATAATTAACCTAGCATATACATAACAATATATGATGTTTTCCCTGGTGACCTTAACATCAATAACAACATTTATTTAAAAGGCTAAAATAATTTCTGGTGGTATTATCTGTATATTAAAATTTTGGACAAGCAGTGATCATGTATCCTAGCAAAAGATGTTACATATGTGCATAAGCGTAGTCAGTAGCATATGCCTTTTTAAAAATATCAAACATGCAAAGAAACAAAAATAAGTTCAAAATATCTGCATTACATCCAGAGATGCCAACTTTGCAACCAATATTTCTCAGCCATAACTATGGCACCCTAAGGATACCTGCATACATGCAAATGCTTCTCTGGGATCAGTAACGCAGCAGGGATTGCTTTTTCCTTCCAGTAACATATACCTAAAACCAGTTTATTGCATTTGGCAATTGTACTAAAAAAATATCACTGTCAACCAATATAATTCATTTAATTTGAAATCAAGTGAAAAATTGATTTAAATTATTTTATTAAAACAAATTAATGGCAATTCTTTTATAAGAAGTTGCCTCAAACAAAATGAGTTTGACATGCCTGCTCTAGATAGTTGAATGCTCCAAAATGAACTTTGGACCAGGCCTGTATATGCAGCCTACCAAGCACCCTTGGATAGAGCACAGTATTAAAATCACCACCACTGCCCTGAAAGTCATGTTGCCTAGTGCCTCCATGGCTAACCATGACCACAAGCTCCACACTGTAGATGCTCCTCTAGTCACCAAATCATTGATTAGCCCACCAGCATTCCTTTGCAGACCACAAAGATTTTTAATTTATCAGTGTGGGCCTTTCTCTTCTACAAGTTGCACTGATCTCTTCTAGATTTTCCTCTTGCCTTTCCGAGTTAACTCCTTGGTCTGTCATTGAGCAAGAATTGACTTTGTAGGGAAGCATATTATCATTTGATGTATATTTAACATATGTTCTACCTTTACCAATTATATAATATTTGTATGCAATCCACATGGCGAGGTTTGGGGCAATTTACAATAGAAAAAAATATATTTTTAAAATCATAAGATTAAAACATAAAAGCAGGGCTTTTTTCTCATAGAATGCTCAGAATGGCATTCTGGCACCATTTTTTGCACCAAAAAAAAAAAGCTTTTTCACAAGCTATGCTACTCCCTCTATTGGCTTTCGAAAGCCTATTGCTTTCAAAAACCAATAGGAATTGCTGCTGAGCATGCCAAAAGACCTGGCTGGCAACGTTGCACCGGCTAGTTCTCTGCAGTGAAAGCAAGTAGGCAGGAACTTTGCATCCCTGCCTGCTGCCCAACTACACCATCTCAACTAGGTAAGAGAGGACAAGGAGCGGGAGGTGGGTTCTGCGGAGTCCATGTGCACTCCTTCCTTGTGCTCACCTGTGTCAGCCAGGCTGGTGGCCTACCTGGTGCTGGACCTGCACCACCGTTGCCTCACCCTGCGGGCCTAAGTGGCCACCCTGCACTGCCTGGCCCACACCGCCTCTGCTGCCCGCCCGTGCAGCCCCGCCATATAGAGCAGGCCCTGCTGCTCCCACAGCACCAGCTGCACCGGCTCTAGCCCTGGGGGGGAGCCCGCCGCCAACACCCCTCACACCCGTGACTGCAGCAGTGCCACCCCCCCGCCTCCTACGCCTGCCAAGATGAGAGTTCCGGCACCTTTTTTTTTTTTTTAGAAAAAAAGCACTGGCAAAGAGAATATTATTGGAAGAAGAGGAAATTAAGCAAGGCTATTATGTGGACTTTGGAATATAAAAACTGATAGTTAGTGATTAGTTTGTAAATATAAGCCCAGTCAACACACTGTTTACCAAATATTAAGGTATTTATGTTCATATATATATGTTGTTGTTAGTTGCGAAGTCGTGTCCGACCCATCGCGACCCTATGGACAACGTTCCTCCAGGCCTTTCTGTCCTCTACCATCTTCTGCAGTCCATTTAAGCTCACGCCTACTGCTTCAGTGACTCCATCCAGCCACCTCATTCTCTGTCGTCCCCTTCTTCTATTGCCCTCAATCTTTCCCAGCATTAGGCTCTTCTCCAGTGAGTCCTTCCTTCTCATTAGGTGGCCAAAGTATTTGAGTTTTAGCTTCAGGATCTGGCCTTCTAAAGAGCAGTCAGGGTTGATCTCCTCTAGGACTGACTGGTTTGATCGCCTTGCAGTCCAAGGGACTCGCAGAAGTCTTCTCCAGCACCATAGTTCAAAGACTTCAATTCTTTGGCACTCAGCCTTTCTTATGGTCCAACTTTCACTGCCATACATTGCAAATATATATATATATATATATATATATATATATATATATATATATATATATATATATATATATATATATATACATACACACACATATATACTGTATATATATATATATAATACATACACACACACACACACATATACTGTATATATATATAATACATACAGACACACACACAGACACACACACACGCATATATATGTGTGTGTGTGTGTGTGTATAAATTATATATACATAATACATACATACATACATACATACATAAAGATGGAAGGGAAAAAATAAAATAAAATATTAAATAATAGAATTCAAAGAGATTCAGGAATAATGTTAAGTTGCCTATGGAGAATGTTAAAAGGAAATATAATTGTTAATGTTAAAAGGAAATATAATTGTTGCCCTAAGAGATTTACGTCTTGTACTCTCCCATCAAAGAGACACAGAAGAGACACCCATTCAGTATTTGACATTTATTTTATGGAAAGGAGAGCTACAAATTAAGAGGGCTGAGAAGAAAATAAATCTAACCTAAGAAACAGAAATGACCTTGTCTAAGTCAATGCCTAAGGGAGAAATTGTGCAGTCCCCAACCATTCTCACAAGTACATATCCTTATCCATATTTGTAGATCTGGGCAAACCACATACTCAGAATTAGCACTAGATTTTTTGCCTGTACTGAAGCACAATGTTTATGGGCTTCTGACCAAACTACTTCCAGTCCAGTAAACATTGTGTAGTAGAAGGATGTTTGGGCAAGAGAAGAGCTCTGATTGGCATTATTGTTGAGGATGGGAAAAGTTACAACTGATTTTAATCTGAAACAGCAGAATGCAAGGGATTAAGGTTGCAGGCTTCTAAAGTCTTCTTCCAACCTGGACTATGACATTTTCACTGTTGCTGTGTAAATTGATAAAACAAAAATAGATGAAGTATGTCTATAAAGAACAATGGCTTATATAATCAAGTTTTAAAATGAAGGTTGATATTGGTAGTTACTTAAAGAAAAAAGAAGAATGGAGATGCAGCACATATTTCAATGTATATATCCTGCTGATTACACATGGGAAACAAGGAAAGATATATTCCAAATATTAATATTCCAAAGCATTATGTTGTTGTTGCTTTTTTGTTGTTAATATATTTCCTCTCCTGGCTTATTATTACCAAAATCCAACTCAGTTCTCTGGCCATATACTTTCTATTCCATTTTGCTGTTGGTATTTTTTCCATACAGCTTGTTTTTCATACTTTTTTTTCCAAACCACTGTTGACTGAGCATCCTCTATTGGTTCTCTCTTAACTGAAATTCCAGTATCCCTCACTATTGGCTTTGCTAATGTGTTTCTTTGGAGTTGTAGTTCAACTCTACATGGAAAAACACAACTTCCCCACTGTATCCCATATTGAGATGTAGCTACGGTAGTGTGTGTGTGTGTGTGTGTGCGCGCGCATGTGTATTGGAAGGAAAAGGAAAGAAATAGAAGAGTAGCTAATTGGAGCTTCCACTTCCCCAGTTCTCTGCAATCACAACAGAACTGGCTTTAAGTGGAAATATGTAGAAACAATTCCATTTGCAAACTCATAGCATGTTTGAAAGACAGCACTTGCCATTTAGCGTAATTTAAGAGCAGATGGGTCTGAAGCCTGCTGTAATATAAAGGTTGCTGTGAATATGCTGTTCTAAAATTAATATGCCATGAATGTTGCTCTCAATTAATATCCTTTTGGATGATCCTTTTAGTGAATGTCTGGCAACTACTATTTGGTATCACAAACTCTACTTTTAAGAAAATATATTTCAATATATCTAATTATTCTGTATAAAGAGGAATAATTTATGCAGGTATAATTTATTAACATTTAACCATGTTACATTGTGTCAGGGCATCAACTATATGCCGGTGTTTACTTTTCTAATTAGGTAAACATGACTGACACAGAGAATTAAGATAATAAAACACTTTTACAAGATAATTAATCTTTTCTTTCTGATCCAGCCCGCCCTATCTTGAGCTTGATAATGTTATTTACCTCAGAGGCAAGCCCAACGTCAAGATGTAATTGGAAATGCTTGCCATGACCGTTGGCTAAGATGAAAGATCAAGTAATTTGCATCTCATCTATTTAGAAATTAAAAATGAAGGACTGACCACTTGACACTACGAAAGTTCTTGAAATAAAGCCTGCTGAGATCTCTTTGCAGGAGCTGCTAAACGATTTTGCTTGCCAATTTGAAAGCAGGATGAAATTCCTATTAGGACTCAGTGCTGCAATTATTGCCAGCATAAGGCAAGTATAACAGGCTATGTACAAAGAATCTTAGCATTAACCCTTTAACAGCACTGCCTGGAAGAGACAAAGTGGTTTTAACTATCTGATTGAGATTTATTTTGAGGTTTTCTATCATTATTCTTTCCAAACTGATCAAAGCTTGACTAAAGCCTGTTTACCATGTACAAATCAAAATGTGTTTTGTTTGATTTGGGTTTAGCATGATATGTGAACCCAGTCAAAGTGGTTTGTACCCCATAGCTGCATTGGTGTGATATATCAACCAAACAGTTGTGATTTGTGCAGTTAATATAATTAAACAGTTTCACTTGATGTGCAAACCAAATCAGCACTAAAACATGCTGAGATGTAGTTTGAAAAATGTGTAAGAAAATTTCTGTAAACTGAAATTATTATTTTAAACAGGAGTATACATGTACAGACTGTCTCGTAAATTACTTATGACTTGGGAAGGACATTGAACATTGAATCTATGTTGCCATACATAATGTCTTGGATTCTGGGATGACAAAGAACAAATCTCAATTATTTTCTTTGTGATGACATTCAAGTTTCATGTAGTTCTTTCCCTTTTTCTCAAAACTAATCTGTTCTTATAGTCTCTCCTTATGGAACTAAGTTCCTAGATCCCTGTTCAGCTCTTTGGATAGTCTGTGTGTATCAGTTTAGGTTTATCTGAATCTTTTAGATCATCCACAAATTTCTTCTACAAACTTAGAAGGCAATTCATTGGCCTTTGGACATTTTTGATCATTCAAGGTCAGGAGGTATTCTTTTACTATATTACTTTCGAATTCTAGTTGTAGCCTGGCTTTTTAAGCCTGGCTTTTTCAGAATTTCCTGATAGAACATACTCAGAGTTAAGCCAAAGTAAAAGTTTTCTTGTTCTGGTTTATCTGTTAATCCTTACCCACCTTCATTTGGTAACTGGTATATTGATTATTTTCCTTTTTCTTTGAACAAATCTATACAGGGATGATGATGATGATGTTGATGTTGTGTTGATGTTGATGATGATGGTGATGATGATGATTTACTAACCTCACTACATTCTGAGCTTTAGTTTTCCTGACACCACTTCTGTAAATTTAATCTATCATGTTGGGTGACCATTTTTCCTTCATGTACATACTTCTAGTTTTCCAATTTTCTCTTACTTTTTTGTGCTGAATGCTTTTGCTTCTGTTGTCTTCCTTTTTCCATTGTATTGGCATTGTTTGTGGTAATGTTTCATACACATTTTCTTTAAAGAAATACAATTGCCATAAACTCAGATATATTTAAATCAGCAATTAATTGAAACGATCATTTTAAGAACTGTCCTGTTCTCCAGCTTGATGCAAATCACAAACTAAACTAAAATGGATATTATTAGAGATAAACTCACTCACTCACTCAGACTTACTCAATAGAGCTATCTAACCCAATTGTCTCTGATACAAATACAAATAGACAAAGGTTCTCTGTGGTATTTAGCTCAGGTCTTTGTTTAGTGGAAAAGGGTTGGTTTATCAGTATCACTTTGGTACTTGCTCACATAATGACTTGTTGGAAAAGGGATATACTGAATCCAAAAATCAACAATTGGCAATCTTTGGTAGCTGAAGGATGCAAGGACTGATGCATTTTCACAGTTGCTGTAATAACACTGTGAAACTAAATTGCTGTCATTCTCTTAATAGACCTTCACCAAAGTTTGTTTTTAAAACAGATTTCTAATACGCAACTGCCATATGCAACAAAGTAATTGGTTTCACGGCTAATGTAAGCACTTTTTTCTTCCACTAAATCATTCCATTTTTCCCCATTAACTCACACCCAATTCTCAGATAATGCCTGCACAAGTCCATGCAGTTTTCCTGACAGTGTTTTTTTTGGAATGGTTTGTCATTGTTTCCTTCCTAGAGCTGAGACTGGCCCAAGGTTACCCAGCTGGTTTTGTGCCTAAAGTTGGATTAACACTGTCTCTCGGTTTCTAGCTTGATATCTTAACCATTAAAACAATCTGGGTCTCAAAGTAAACATTTAGATTAAACAAAATAACAGTATTTTTTTAAAAAAAGACTCTTTTCATTATTAAATTGAATGAATTTGCAACAAAATTTAATTTTTGCCCTTATTTAGAATCTAAAAGACAGGATTCAATTGGCTTTAACACATGTTTCATTATATTATATATTAGATTTGCTTGAAGTGGTTAAACTTCATGTTTCCATCTCAAGATCTGATCTAATAAAACTAAATGCTTAGGGGTTATTGTTACCAGTACAAGTCCAGAAATCATGAAATATGAGTACTGGGGGAAGATTAAGTGGTATAGTTAGGTGAGGATTTAACTAAACACAATGAAACTCTGGTACTATAGAAATCCATTAGCACTCTCAATAACCAAGATTTTAAACCTTGATTTTCTGTCATTCAGCTAAATATCTGCTTCATCAATCATCAACTATTATATAAATTAAATTAGTTAAATATTTAGTGGCATGTGTATGATAACAGAAATTATTCTGAAGTGTTTTAACTGCCCTGTGAACCGCCCTGAGTCCTTCGGGAATAGGGCGGTATATGAATTCAACTAATAAATAAATGTGTATATATACACATATATACATACATACATACATACATATATATATATATATATATGTATGTATGTATGTATGTATGTATGTATGTATGTATGTATATGTATATGTATATGTATATATATATATACACACACACATAGGCAAGCTTCATCCAGAAAAGAACAAAATCTATTGCTTGTTAGTTTTAAATTCTGTGTTTTAGTCAGAAACATAAGGTAGCTTACTAGTGGATCTTTTTATTTTTTCTTCATAATAGCACCCCATGAGATATATATATATATGTTTTCTGAGGTTTTCACGGGTCTGGTATCATTCTTGGTGGTTGGGACTCGTCTATCAATCAAGGCGGGTTACCTCTCGCCTACCAGCCATTTGGAAACCCGCCTTGATTGACAGACGAGTCCCAATCACCAAGAATGATACCAGACCCAAACTCATGATAACATCACATGACATCACCACCACACAACCATTCAAAAAGCAAATCTGAACCCACAACGATAATGACACACAACCACAAAACAGAAACCTAACTACAGCTGCAACATTAGCCACTTTAAACCCCTCCAAACCACACAATAAGCAAACTGACACCCACTATAAAAGCATGGCACCACCACAAACACGGAGCCGAACAAAAGCAGCACAACTCACCAGTTCAGGTCTAAGGCTGGCAGCTGAGACCAGCCCATCCACTCAAAACACATCCCCACCCAATCAGAACACAGCCCCCATTCAAAACACACTCCCACCCAATCAGAACACAGCTAAGTCCCCACCCAATCAGAGCACACCTCCACCCCATCAGAACACAGCCAAGCCTCCACCCACAGAACACACCCCCTCTGGCAGTTTAAAAAAGAAGAAAAAACAGCCACTATCACACACTTCTCCCAGAAGAACGAAGCTGAAGTCACCGTCCTGAGGATGACGGATGAGATTTCATCGAAACGTTGCCCTGATACCTCCAATTCTACGTGGGGAAAAAACCCGAATGACCATACACACACACACACAAACACATACATATATACATACATACAAGCTTTATTTATTTATTTATTTTATTACATTTATATACCGCCCTTTCCCGGAGGACTCAGGGCGGTTTACAGGGAATTAAAAACCAGAAATACAAAAGTTAAAACCAGTTTAAAAAAGATTAAATTTGTCCCTGTACAAATAAAACCCCAATTAAAATAAATTAATCCTCAGCCTTGATTGTTTTATATTTACATATACATGTATTTATATTTACATATACATGTATTTGTGAAGCAATACGGTGGTTGGGTAGTCAAAATAACAAATAACAAATTGTAAATAGTTCAGGTTGCATCAACAGGGATTCCCTTTCTGATTCTCTTAATTATCACATAGTCAAAATAGTCAAGTTAATACATTTCTAGTTGTAGCAGATGGGGACTGTAGCCAAGAAATTAAAAGACACTTGCTCCTGGGGAGGAAAGCCATGGCAAATCTAGACAGCACACTAAAAAGCAGAGGCATCACCCTGTCAACAAAAGTGTGTATAGTTAAGGCTATGGTCTTCCCAGTTGCAATGTATGGCTGTGAAATTTGGACCATAAAAAAGGCTGAGCGCCAAAGAATTGAGAAAGTTGTAACCTAGTCAATTAACAAAATTTTCAATATATTTTCACTAATACATATCAATATCCTGTTTTTAAATTTTATTTAATTGCAATAGAATATTCTAGAATAGCCTATAATGTACAAAAGAAAGCTTAATTTTTGGGTAACCCACAATTCCCTATTTCAATAAAGAATAATTCTCTTGCCTACAAAACCTACATTGTTCATTACAAAACATTCTTATGTTTTACCATTAAAATCTACTTTTCATCTTAACAAATCACCAATTGTTAGAAAGATATTTTTGTCTTAACCGTTCAACAATTATTAAAATACTATCTTTTGTATATAAAATTCTTGATTCTATAATATAGTTCAAAAGTAACGACTATATATATTCTATAAGTCGTCTTAACCATACATCAATTGTTAAAATACTATCTATCGATATATCATTCAAATTCTATAATATAGTTCAGAATTATATTCTAAAAGCTTACTTTTGTTTTCCCTTACAGATCTAAAACCTAAATGTAAAATCAGTTATATTTTTAGAGATTCCCCTTAATCCATTAAAAGCTATTTTTATAGTCTATCTTTAGGAATTCCAAAAAAGAAAAAAAGTTCAGTTTTTTAAATCTAACTCTTGCCTTCCTTCTGTGCCAATCAGGCTTCCCTTTTGGCATCTTTAAATTCTCAGATGTATCTCCCTTTCTTCCTATACCCCTTATTCAAATCCAGGGAGACTATCCAAATGTCAGTTTTGCAAACACAGTGTCCCCTTTGTAACCATTGAAGTTTTGCTTTAATAATTGAATTTTTGATGATTGATATAATATAGTTGTCATTAAATCAGGCACGTCTCTTTCTTCTTCCAATTCCATCTGGATTAGGTAGAGAGTAATAGCTGGTCTGATGGTTGTCATTTGATTAGTTGAATTCTCAATAAAGTATATTTGAAGGCCTATAATGTCTTTACTCTTAATATTGTTTTCTTCAGGTGCTATTGCTTTTTGAGTTGTAAGTTTTGTAGTTGACATTGAAGTTTGGACTTTAAGATTCTCTGTAGGTTGCATTTTTTTGTTCTTTTTGTTCTTTGAAATCTCCTATTTTAGTTTTAGTTTCCACTTCTTCTATTTGCTCTTGGATTATTATTTCCTCATTTAAGGTCAGAATTTGATTTGGTGGCTTTAAGTTGTCAGTTTTTTCTTGCAGTTTGGCTTTAATTTGTTCTGTCATTGCCAAAATCGTGTCCAGTATCAGTTTATAATCAAGTGGTGGGATATATTCATCCATTTCATCGTTGTTTGCAGCTAAATCTTCCATGGATGCTATTTTAATAATAGTCAAAGATTATCCACCTCCAAAAGTTGTTTTCCATGCCAGGTGTTCCCACACTTATCTTTAAAAGTAATGTCAAAGACAGCTCTGTTATGCAGTCAGCTCTCTCTCACAACAGGAGAAAAGTTTACTTGCTGTACCAAGTTTCACCACAAAATGTCATCAGTAGCATAAAAAATGCAATGTAAATTTTCCCCCCAAATTAATATAAAACTTTTATAGCATTAGTCCAATTTTTTTTCTTTAATTCACAGCTTAGAGAGGAAATAGGGTAGTAGATCCCCACCAAAAAAGGAGCTTTTTAGTAAATACATATAAAATTTGCTGAATTACTTGAATTTCTTTAAGGTTTTAAGGCTTTAAGATTTGTTCCCAAAGTAGATATTCGCCATTTTTTCAAAAAGTGGGGAAAGAGATTTTCAGAAAAGTCCCACAGGAAAATAGTTAAGGGAGTAAGAAAGGTAAAGTCTCACCCAGGTCCTCCAGATTGCTTCTTAGTGCTAGGTAGTGCTTTTGGCTTTTGTCAGGGAGTGGCTTAATGATCGGCCATCTTTACGGCTGGTCTCTTCTTCTTTGGGCCAAAGGAGCTGCCCTTCTGTGATCACATGGAAGGCCTCCTCTCGGTAGTTGCTCCTCCAGGGCGATTTTCGACCCTTTTCAGGGTCCTCCCAAAAAGAAAGAATGGACAGCAAGAAGAGAACAGTTCCTGCGCATCCGGAAGTGCTGCACGCACAAACTGGAATCCCTCAATTTAAACTTCTGATCAAAGACAAATTTCTGGAATCCCTAAAATAGATTAAATAAACAAACAAAAAAATACTGAATTGATTTAGATAAATTGCTTTATTTCTCTATTTTGGTAATACCCTATATAACTGCTCAGTCTTTTTATTGATCCCAAGAAGCATAATATATTTTCAAAGTACATGAGGGAAAAGAATTGCAATGTTTAAAATACAATGCTTTCTAGGCAATCCAATATGTGGAAAATGTATATATTTATATTAACAAAGTAGTCTGCAGGATTGGTGGTGCTATCAAAGCCACACAACAATAAATTACAAAAGGTGCACCTAATTTTTAAAAGTCATACTATATTTTTTTATTCTTTTGAGTATACATGAGGTAGAGAACAATTGACATTTTCTCTCACAATGCCAATAAAAATATGTGATAAGAAAAGCATTGATTTTAGAAGATTTAAGAACACTATGTAACATCACTATAATTTCTTTTCTAAAAAATAATGTTAAGATTAAAACTAAAAGATAGAAACTAATACAAATTTCAATATATATAAATATATAAAAGAATATATTAAAAATATAACAAAGTGACTCGTTCATCACATGTATAAACAATTTTAGTACATTATCACTGAACCGAAGATATAACAATCACCATCAGTTAAGGCACAACAAATGCACTGTTATTCCCATAACTCATCTCTTACCTAAGTATCCTCCTCTTCTCACTACAGCACAGACTGAGAAACTGCCAAACCACAGCTTCAGCAGTTTAGATGACAACAGAGGCCAACTTGAAGGTGGTTAAATGGTGGCTAAAGATTAGTATAAGCTGAAAATATAAGCTCAAGCAACAAAGCAGAACAGAATTGTTATAGAAAGTGTAAGAATAAGATGTGGGCATAGGAATAGATGTTAGTGTAAGTCTAGTAAAAAGCAGCATAGCTTTTGTAATAACTGGTAAGATAGAAATTAGGAAGTTTGTTAAATTGTATATAATAAAAGACACTCTGGAAACACAGGGAATATAAAAACAGTCTGTTTATTGGTAGTCTGTACCATTTCCCAAAAGATCCCCCTCACAGGAGAGAGAACTGCATGAAATCACTTAGAATCATTTCACTCAGTACTAAATAATTCATACAATTATTTATTACAATAACTCCCCTGTGTTTCTCCAAGAATAGAATTTGCAAATGTTTCCTTCTCAGCTCTATGTGTTATGTCCAGTTACTGGCTTAAGATCTCACATTAAGACCTATTTGGTGGATTAGCAACTTGAAACTGCTTTCCTCAGTGAAATAAAGCCAGCGGTTTCATCAGAAATGTTCTTTCTTTGAGTTTTCTTTCATAATTTAGCCAATATTTCACTGGATATATAATTAGTACTAGGTGAAATTTATGAACCCTGCCCTGTTTTTTTTTTTCCTGCAGAGGCAAACAGAGATAAAACTTTGGGAAATGGAGTATCGTGTGGGCATCCTGTCGAAAAATTAGCTGGATTTCAAAAATAACAATAATTTTTTGAGACATACAGAACCAGCTTTTGGTCAGCAAGCTTTCCAGATTAGCCACATGGATAGACAAAATATAAAGTATACATAATTTAACCAGTTAATGAGAGAACTGAAACAACTCAGTTTAAAGTCTTCATTTCACATTAAGATGGATGGCTGACTTTGACCTCTCCACTTCCTTGAAAACCTTTGATTATTCCAAAGATCTTTTTGTGAAAAGAAGGCTATGGTTAACTGAAACTAGCTGAGACAAAGGCATGGTTTACCAATGCTTACTGTTGGCCTTATTTGAATCCCCAGATCCTTGAAGACTAGAGCTTAAGCAAGTCAAGGAACATACTGATCTAATCACTCAAATGAAGTAGTTGGTTACTATAACTACATCTGCCCTCTGCCTTCTCTTTTTTATTCCTTTCTGTCTGTCTGAAATCTCTGTTCCATCCGTTTTCAAGAACTATATGATGGAAAGCTACACTAATGCTTTTTTCTACTCCTCCGGATCCATTATGTTGCTTTTAATATACATACATACTGTTCTGTACCAGCCTGCTACCGGCCCTGCAGATAAGGCAGGGACAACCCCTTTTACAAGAAGGCAAGAGGCTGGAACTAAGCCTGCCAAATTTATGGATACAAAAGCAAACAAGACACAAACCATGAAACAGGAGCTATTCAAGCGGTTGCCTTCAGCAAACCAGTCCTCCCACGCATTCTCCTTTTATACAGTTCAGGGCATGGCTTCTCTCTGCCTCCTTCCAAGGTGCCCCATTGCCTTCCTCTGTTTACTCCTGATTGACTGCCTCCTGCGTCGGGCGTCCTTGAACAGGGCCAGCTGTGGGTCATCTTCATCCACGCTGTCAGGCTCACACAGCCGGGTGGGAGGGGCCTGGCTGAGGGCTCTCATCAGCAAGCTCTCCAACCCCCTCACCAAGCTCTTCAACACCCCCCTCCTCCTCTGAGTCATCCGACCCAACTGCCGAACCCACAGGCTGACCCTGAATCACAACACATACATGCATACATACATACACACACACATACATACACACATAACTAAATAATCTTTCTTTACCTATTGGCTGACTTCTCTGATCCCTTTCTTTTTCTAAGACACATGCACCTTTTGTCCTTATCCAAAATTCTTTTCCACTGCCACTCCCCTCTATTTCTAGCAAATTAAAAACAAAACAAAACAAAGATTTTACACAGCTTATACTGGACTTCTTTTGTTTTCTAAAAAACATTCTCTCCCTTTCCCCCCCTCTCCCCCCCAACTTGGGAAAGTTCATTTCTGTTCTGAAGGAATTATTTATTTATTTATTTATTTATTTATTTATTTATTTATTGAACTTATATACCGCCCTTCTCCCGTAGGACCCAGGGCGGTTCACAAGGCAATTAAAACAACATTACAATACAAAAAGTTAATAACAATTAAAATAGATTAAATTATCCTTGATTAAAAATCTAAAACACCATAACTCTGATTAAAAAACCCAATTACAATAAGTTAAAAATTAAAAATTCTCAGTCCTGACAGGAAAGCTCAAAGACCCAGGTCTTCAGGTCCCGGCGGAACGAACAAAAATCAGGGACAGTCCTGAGCTCTACGGGTAACTGGTTCCAAAGGGCAGGCGTGCCCACAGACAAGACCCTCCCCCTGGGTGTTGTCCGCTGGCAATCCTTTGCCAGCTGCACCCTGAGAAGGCTCTCCCTGTGGGAGCACATAGGATGAAGGGAACTTGATGCCAGCAGCAGGTGTTCCCTCAGATAATCCGGGCCCATGCCATTTAGGGCTTTATAGGTCCATCACCAGCACCTTGAATCTCACCCGGAGGGCAACTGAAAGCCAATGCAGCTCGCGGAGCATAGGTGTTACATGGGAGTATCGGGAAGCCCCCATCACAACTCACGCGGCTGCATTCTGCACCAGCTGAAGCCTCCGAGTGGTCCTCAAGGGCAGCCCCATGTAGAGTGTGTTGCAGTAGTCTAACCAGGAGGTCACGAGCGCATGAGTGACTGTGCGCAAGGCATCTTGGTCCAGATAGGGCCGCAACTGGCGCACTAGGCGGACCTGGGCAAAAGCCCCCCTGGTCACGGCTCCTATATGATCTTTAAGACTGAGCCGCGAGTCCAGGAGGACACCCAAGTTGCGAGCCCTATTGCTAATCAAGCTCTATAGAACAGGATTAGATGCACCTATATCTTGCTATTGCTTATAGCTCATTTCCTCTGTCTTCCCCTATCTCCTTTATTTCTCCAGAAAATCAATAGATGTGTTAAAAAGTGGATTTGAAAATGTTTTGGTCACTGTATTCCCAGTGTAACTGTGTAACTCAGTTACACAGTAAAAAAGGAAATAAAAAATGAATGAGTAGTTACAAAAACTGCACATTATGATAATCATTCTAACTATAGCTGAGAAAGTATAACATTCACTAAATCTATCTATATTCAATCTCCATATATACTACCCTAAATAAAAAGTACAGTGTGTTAATGAAGCTATTATTTTCAATAATATTTAGGTGATGTGTATAACAAGGTGATTATCTATCTAATCATCATCATCATCTATTTAATATCATATAATTAAATTTGGGAGCAATGTTTGCTATTAAATCCACTGAATAAAGATAAGGAGACAGTAGATCAGCATTGGGATAGTGTGCAAAATGAGTGCATCTCTGTATAATACACTATTATAGAATTCAAATTGGTTGCAACTTGCCAATGCTACATTATCTCCAAATTACTTAGCACCAGGGAGGCAACAGCATACATTACTTCCTTATGGAGATGTATTTTATATTTTAAATTCAGGTGATGGGTATTTCTTTTTGAAGTTGACCCTATGACCTGTCAGTGGAAATTAGAAACTCTAGCCCTGACTAGATCATCAACATTGTTACTGATATTTCCTTAGATTTCTGTATGAAACATTTTGTATAGGAAATATTAAAAAAAATCCACACTGAAAATGTTTGGGAAAACATTTTTTAAAATATTTTTTTAAAATGTTAAAGCATGTTTAAAAGAACATCTCTGGGATATCTTTACAACTGTCTGGGAATGAGACAAGGTGATAAGTATATATCTAACTATCTGTCTATCAATATCTCTGTCTGTATATCTATCAAATTTATATAGCCGCTCATTTCTCAAGTGTGACATTATGAAGACATGTCACTTTAAAAATTTTATGTTTTGTTGCAGTAAATAAGAAAATTGCTCTGAAATCACTGAATATGTTTTGGAACCTAGCTATATTTACTATTACCTGGATTATATGATAGCTCGGTTTGTAAAGCTGTATACATTTGACACTATGTTCCCAACCTAATTGCTTACATTTCAGGATTAAGTTGCAAACACTTTGAATATAAAAGGATGGAGGATCAGTAATACTAAGCAAATTGGGATGGTAAACATAGCCCTCCAAACAGGTGGAAAAACAGAACAGAAGCAGATGTCTCAGTTTTTGCCAATAGTAACTTTGGCTTCCATTTTTGGTGGACTAATAGACAAGGGACATTTTTTTTCCATTGGCTAGAGGTACTTTATTTAAAAATGGCCAAATAAAAATTTTAGGTGAATCTAAGAGTTTGTAAAATTGACTGCAGGATAGTGCCTTTTTCGGAGATAATTTACAGAACTTGTGTATTTCATTATTTTAAAATGTGGCCCTACTGAGAAATGGTTAACAAACAAAACAGAGGTATGATATGCTGTTTACGTATCTTATTATGTAAGACATGATGTTTATTATTCATGCATGTGTGATGAGACAAAAATAAAGACAGACCATTTCAACAGCTGCTTCTACTCTTGATTTGGGGCATCACTGCAAAAGGATGAAGAAATGGCATCTTTGGAAAGTTCAATCTGTTTCCATCTATGGCTGTTTCACATTTGTTCTCTACCAAGTTTATTCCACTGTATTTAAGAAAAATCCATAATTATTTTTTACTTAAATTCTATTTCTTTCTTTTATCAATAGGATTTTTAAAATATATATTTTATTTTGACTTCTACCTTTGACTACAATTATGGCCAAGTGGTCTGTCTAGAAAATGGAATCCACCAGTTTGTGGATTCCTCTTCCTTCTTTTCCCTTCCTTCTGAAGACACAAGAGCAAGCACCAGTTGGATTCCATTCTGTAGAATACCACTAAGAATTAAGTCAGTTGGCTTAAAAATGCATTGAGCATTCTAAAAGATAGATATCATCTGGGGAAATGCCTGCAGATAGGTGAAGATTGGCCATGTAGATTGACAGCATCTGAGAAGAAATCTTGCTTGTATAAATTAACATTCCCATTAGTTATTATTTGGAAACATAAGTGAGGAATGCTAGAGGAATTTGTTTGAATGCATTTGTATTCAGGCATGCAATGTATGGCCAGGAGGAATTCATCAGGTTGACCAGCAGCATTTTTTTGTAGCAGAATAATGCAGTTAAACTATTCTTCTGCCCTTGTTTTAAAGTAGCACACTGTGTCTTGGAGATAGGAGACAAATCCAAAGTTGAGATTTTAATCAGAAGAGACAAAGATAAGCAATAAGAATTAACTCTGGCAGTTAGAAAGTGAAATTGAAAAGGTAGGGAAATGAAACATAAAAGAGAAAACTAAAATCTCAGTGGAACACATCATTCCCTTGGCTTTACGAACCTGGATAAGCCAAGCGCCCAGGCATATTGCAGATGGGAGGAAACTTCATTAATCTTCCATGACAAGTTACTTAGGAGAAGCAAATTTGTAAACCTGATAACTTGTATATTTCTCAGCAGTGAAGGCCATTGAGAAATGATTGCCATTCAAGTTTCAGGGAGTAAATAGTGTCAAAGAAGGAACTACTGAATTAGCTTTCAAGATCTGCCTTCACAGACATGCATTGAAAAGTGGAGGTAGGCACAGCTTCCTTAGCAAGCTTTTTGCATTGTCAGAGCCAATAGTGATGGGCCTCTTAATTTTAAAATCTACAGATCATTTTTCATCTCCCTGCTAGAACGATCAGCTTTGCATTTCTTTTCCCAAGATGCCATTTGCTGACACTTTGGTGTGAAACGCTTCAGACTTCTTACCTTTTAAGTATGCTGGCTCCAATTTAATCAACAAAGCACTCAGTCAGCAGCAGTCTTTTCTCATTATTAAAGCTCAGGTCTTACTGCTTGAGCATTTATAATGGAATTCAAATTATTTTTGGAACTGTTATCACAATCTACCACAACTTAGTCTGTGATGTTTTTTCCCCCCACGTTCCAATCTAAATACAGATTCCAGGCACAGTCAAACAGCGTGTTAAAGCACCATCCAAACAGTCCTTGAGCTGACAAGCAAGCATGCCAGATAAAAATGTGCTGGAATGGGTCATGCATGGGACACATGTTACAAACAGAGGGGCCATATGCCAGAAGCAACCTTGCTGGAACTTAGAAAAGACATACAAAGGTCAAATGTGCCTGGGTCCAGAAGCCACCACTTCTGCTTTATGAAGTTTGTACTCCATTCATCCATGATTTTTTGTTCAAATAATCTTTGTTTGAACTCCATTATTCATATCTAAAAGTAAAAAAAAACACATTCATTTATCAAAAATCCTATACCCCAAGCTGGGACTTTTTCATTTAATGCATCTCAGTAATTTATTCCCCAGTCATCTCCAAAAATCAGGGATACTCTAGGATAATTGTTCAACCTTGGCAACTTTTAGCATGGCTGACTGGGCCTTCTGAAAGTTGAAAACCACAAAACTTAAAGTTGCCATTTTGAGAAATATTAGTCAACAATTTGGGACAATTGTTCAGATTATTAACTCCTATCTTTCAGTGATAGTAATGGTAGCAGTTTTATAAATGAATAGAATAGAATAGAATAGAATAGAATAGAATAGAATAGAATAGAATAGAATAGAATAGAATAGAATAGAATAGAATAGAATAGAATAGAATAGAATAGAATAGAATTTGAAGGGACCTTGGAGGTCTTCTAGTCCAGCCCCCTGCTCAAGCAGGAGAACCTATACTATTTCAGACAAGTGACTGTCTAGTCCACTGGTCGGCAACCCGCAGCTCTGGAGCCACATGGAGCTCTTTCAGCCTTCACCTGTGGCTCCCAGTCTTCTGCCATTTGCAGAGAGAGAGAGAGAGAGAGAGAGAGAGAAACAGAGACAGAGGCACTTGCAATTCCCTTCTCTCTCTCTCTCTCTCTCTCTCTCTCTCTCTCTCTCTCTCTCTCTCTCACACACACACACACACACACACACACACACACACACACACACACAACTGAGTGGGGAAAAGAACTGGCAGACCAAGGGCAGGAGAGCCAGCCCAGTAAGAATGTGTGTCAGCTTGTCAGAGAACAGCGCGAAACCAGCTTGCCAGGTAAGCAGAAGATCAGAGACAGGGAGAGAGGAGGGCAGGGAGAGAGAGAAAAAAAACCCCTTCATGCACAGCAGCCTCTATTTCTTTTTAATTAAACTCTTCAATCAAACTCCCCCACTTGCACGCACGCACGCACGCACGTGAGAGAGAGTTTTGCGGCTCCCAGTGTTTTCTTTTCTCTGGTGTTGGAAGAAAAGTCTTCATCGTGGTTCATCCATGGGGAATAAACATGGCAACTGCTTTGGGAAGAAGGTTGTAGTTTATTGCAGAGGAAAGCCAGACAGAAAGATGGATCCAACAGAAAAAAAGGGCTGACCACATGTGGATGGTGGGTTTTTATACCCCCTAGACTCTATTGTTTGGAGTTATTCCCTGTTTCTGTGAGGCTACTTCCTGTGTCACGTATACTATCCTGGGTCCAGGTGTGCCCTTCTAGGAATCTTGCTAGGAATCTTGCTGATTGTGGGTAAGTCCCTGCTTCCTTGGGGCTGGGGTATGTCTTTGTCTTTGTCTACCTAAACTCTTGGCACCAACCTACTCGATGGCTGACATTTGCATGTCTATAGAACTGATTTTCTCCTTGGGGTGGGGGGAGACCTGAAACTATTAAGAAAACTTAGCACGCTTTCCAACCATTGTTTCTTGTCCTACCCTCTTGTGTGTTGGAGAATAGTTTGAGTCCCCCTTTTTTGTGGCAGCCCCTTAAATACTGGAATACTGCTATCGCCCTGTTTCTTCTTTTCTTTAGACTAGCCAAACCCAATTCCTGCAGCCATTCTTCATATGTTTTAGTCTCCAGCCTTTGATCATTTTAGTTGCTCTTCTCTGAACTTTTTCCAGGGTTTCAATATCTTTTTTGTAGTATGGTGACCAAAATTGATTACAGTATTCCAGGTGTGGTCTTACTAGGGTTTTATAAAGCAGTACTAGACTTCCGGTGGCGACGCGACGTCGAAAGACAGCCGTTTTCGGGCTGCCCGCTCCGCAGCTGTGTTTTTCCATCGTAAACAGCGCCGATCAGCTGTTTAGATGGATTTGAAGCCCCCTCCTTGGGAGAAGAGGAGGGGGTGAGGCCCCAGGTAGGGGTTGAGCTCTCCGGGGCTGCCTGAGCTGAGTGCTTGGGCGGCTGAAGGATGAGCCCCCCCGAAGCCTGGGTTGCTCCGAGCTGCGCAGAGCCTCTGCTCTGGGATTCTTGGAGCAGAGCCAGGCGTTAGCAACCACCCCTGCCAAAAGGAAATACTTTTGATTATCAAGATGCAGGCAGAGCGGTACAGGAGGTCAAGGTGAAGTGGACTCTTTATTTTTACTCTCTAGCTCAATGGATTTTATAGCTTTAAAGTGAAACTGCGTAATAAGTGAAAGTGGGGGAAGATGGCGGCTAAAACTTCTAAAGCTCTTCGGAATGCGGGGTCTTCCCTGGTGCAAGAGACCTCACTGCAAGCTTTGCTTCCTCCTGCATCTCCCCCGGTATTGACGCTTAAGGATTTACAAGACGCTCTTGGAAAGCATGCACAACTGATGTCTGATATGATGGATGAAAAGTTGAAAAAGCTGGAGGAGAAATTGGAGGAGAAAATGGAGAAATTGGAGAAGAAGATGGAAGAGAAGCTGAGAGCAATGAGGGTGGACATCTTGTCTACGGTTGAATCCGTAGCTGAATGTGTGCTACAGCTGGATATAAAAGTGGAGGATCTCAGTCAAAAGAACTCTATATTAGAAGCAAAGGTATTAGAAAATGAAAATATAAGGGATAAAGTGGACGAAGAATTGAGCCTTGTTCAGTATAATCAGATGCAGTATGCTGTTAGAATTAGGGGTTTAAAGGAGAATGGTAAAGAAGATTTAAAGCAGCTGATTTCTGAGGCTCTGGAAGGGGTACTGGGCCAGTCAGCATCTGAAATTGAGGGAAATATGGACAAAGTTTTTCGTGTAAATTCATGGATTGCAAGACAGAGGAAGTTACCCAGAGATGTGGTGGTCTATTTTACAAAGAGAGTAATTAGAGATGAAGTCATTCAAGCTGCTTATGATACTAATTTGGTAGTGGCTGAGCAAGAAGTTTTGGTTTTAAAAGAGATCCCTCCGAAGATCCTAAGGAGAAGGAAAGATTTTGCATTTCTAGTACAGGAACTTAAGAAACGTGATATTAAGTTCAGATGGGAGATTCCAGTTGGGTTGGTGGCGACGTACGAAGGTAAAAGACATCGTTTGGTTACTGTGGCTCAGGCACGTGATTTTTATAGTAATGTGTTAAAAGCAACCCCCCTATCATTTTTGGAAGCTGCAAAAGGATACGGTGTGGGAAAGTTTCAAGATGTTGCAGATAGACAGACAGAGGACAATGGTGTTGGAGGGGATCAAGCTACAGTTTCATCGGTTGCTGCAGGAGGCCAGAAGATGACGCGTGCCGCCCTAAGAGGAGCGAGACGAGAGCGAGAGCAAGACCAGCAGAAAGTTATGGAATCTTCAAAGTGTGCTTACAGTGAAGATGTAGGAGGAGAGCGGTCTAAAGAAGTTTTGGGGGTCATGACAGAGGTGCTCCAAAAGTTTTGGGGCGTTAAGATTGCTGATTAAATTTTTAGATTAGAATGTCAATGGAGTAAAATTATTATAGAGGAGAAAGAAAGTTTTTTTTTTCTTTTTTTTAATATTTTACACAATTTAAGATTGATGTTATTTGCTTGCTAGAAAAGTATATTAGGGTTATGGACTTAAAGTATGTGTTGAACTAAGAGTGGGTATGTAAGCTCCTAATTAACAACAAGTTGTCTTAGAGATTGCCTAATTTTTTTTTTTTTTTTTTTTTGTATATACTCTTTTTATCTGAACTTTTATTTGAACTATGGATGATTTGGAACTGTGAGACATTTGGCGTGATACATGCAAGAACTAATTTTGATTATAGTTTAGTTTGGTTGGAGATTATTAAGATTAACAGAGATAAGCGCTTTTGGTGCGTAACTGAGAATTTGGAAATTAGAGAAAGGTGGGAGAATGCAAATAGCAGGTGACAGTTTTTTTTTCTTTTCTTTTTTTTTTGAAATTAATATGAATAAGGACTGGGATTAAGAAAATTTATTTTGAGTAAAGATCTTTTTCTGTTTTCCTCTTTTTCTTTCCTACTTTATTTGTAATATTAATATTGTTTGTACTCATTTTATATGAGCTAGAGAGAGATAGAATTTATAGTTTATTGTTGATAACATAGGGGTGCTTATGTTTGTTTTTTGATTTTATGCCCTGTATTTAGCTCTGGGAAGTCGGGGGGGGGAGGAGGGAGTGGGGGAGAGGGAGAGGGGTGGGGGAGGGGGGGATTAAAGTCAAAATGTATTGTAAAACTTTTTAAATAAAAAAAAGCAGTACTAATACTTCATGTAATCTTAATTCTATGCCTCTGTTTATACAACCCAGGATTGTATTAGGTTTTTTGGCTGCTGCTACACACTGCTGGCTCATAGTCAAGTGATTGTCAAGAAAGTAAATACATTTCTTTTGAGTCTTGACCTCTGTTGCTACAATGTCTATGTGTTTTTTTTCTTAGCAGCTGGTTTTTCTTGCCTTTATTTGGGAGATAGTTTTTTTTGTTTTTCTTTCAACTTCCCAGGCTAGCTGTGAGATTTCTTGGTTAGAGCTGGGACTAAAAGATAAACATAGATGCAGAGATGACCCCATGAAGCCCTATAGCTAATATATGGTACTATAAATTTGACTTGGATATGTATTGAGTCATTGCAGTCTCCTGCTACATGTGGTCATGTTATTGAATAAAGCCCTTCAAAACCTGAGCTTCCATGACTCTAAGTTTTCTTCTTTGTCTTTAACTTAGCAACCATATGGTGGCACAATAGCTCCACACCTCACCAGATGGTAGGCCCTGGATGGCCCCAGGCCAGACAAAGATTATATCCTCTAGAAGGTTAGACCAACATGAAATAAAACATTATGTTTATACAAACAGATTACAAAAATGTTGTCTGACAGCACACATTAAATAGGATTAATTCAGTAGGCAGAAACTGCAAAGGAGTCCCATTCCACGTGCTAATAATCCCTTCTCTAGACTGCAGTTTGCAACTCTGGTAATACAAGATATAGCTGTTTCTCAGCTACCCTGGCTTGCCTTTTTAAAACCACCTTTGGCTTATCAGCCAAACAGAACTCTGTTATAGGAAGAATGCCTGCAAGGCATCATTTTGTAAACCTGTTCCTGTGACTCACAGATCCAAAGTTATATCTGAAATGGTTGAAAAGGTATATCCAAGAGCTATACTGATACTCTTGTTGGAAATGCTGGGACACCTGCTAGAAGACTCTTTAAAAGAAATTAAACTCATTAATTAAATTGGTTAATGAAAGAAAAAAAACAGAGTTGTTGCACATCAGTGTGGCAGCATTCCATTTGCCAATTTTGTCAAGGCAATTGAACCAGAGAGATTTCTAAATTCTGTGGGTCATCTTTAAACTCATTTAAATCTTGATTTTGGAACAGACATAGACTTAGTATCATCATAGTGTTCAGTGCTGACAGTCCTTATCTTAGATTGTTTTGTTAGAATGGATTGGGAGTATGTTAAGGTCTTTTTTCCCCACTGATGTTGGATAATGGTCTCAAAAGGTCATGCTATTCACCAGAGCTTTTGATCTGTGGAAAAAGCAGATATGGGGTTTTTTTTGTAGGGTGTAAAACCCATAGTTTGCCTTTCTATGACAATCATGTGGAAGGATTAGGTATATGGGTGGGCAATTGAGATTTTGAAGCTTTTGCTCTCTCCCATCTCTCGCTCTCATGAGAAGGAATGTCTTAAGGAACAAATGGTTTGAGGTACCCATTCTCAGGGGTCTATTTTTTTTAAGGAATGGAACCAATTTCTTAAGCCTTAACAAGTATCCCATTTTATCCCTTCCAAAATCTGAAGAGTGCTGGGATACTACAAGCAGCCTGAAGATTGCCATTCTTGGTTTAATATGTTCACATACTGTACAACAATCTGCATGAAACTTAACAATCAAGTTAAGTTTATATTAAATCCTAAATTATCAATTCTTCGTACAAGTTGCATGCCTCAGTGCATATTATGAATCTCAAACTGCAATTGAAAACTACACAATTTAAATCTGACCAGTTGGTGATCAAAACATAATCAGTGTGTAAAGTCTTATCTAAACCCCTTAGTAGAGTTGGATGTGTTTATTTACAAGCTCCTGGGAAGCAAGTCACAAGAATATATAATTCTTAAGGGTTTAAGTTTAATACAATCTATTATTCTTAATGTCAGCTATGGTCTTAAATTTCTTATGCTTGGGCTTCTGGCTGAATGGATTTGATGCAAAATAAGCCAACAACAAATACAATCTTTGAATCACTACATTTGTAGAGGCAAGGAAATGTTATGGTCAGATTCTTTACTTATTTATAGAGATGGGCTAAACTTTTAAAGAATGAACCATTCCAACCGTGGAACAGGTGGTTTGTGTTAGTCTGTATCCATGCAGAAGCGAGTGGGCCAGAAAACAGACAGAGAGACAGAGACATAAACACACACAGTTTCTCTCTCTCTCTCTCTCTCTCTCTCTCTCTCTCTCTCTCTCTCTCTCTCTCTCTCACACACACACACACACACACACACACACACACACACATTTTGGAATTTCCCCCCCTACCTAGGCCATAGTTTAAAATACATTCTTGGTATAAATCCTTCGGAGGGAGATGGACGTAGAAAAAAACAGAAACAGAAGAGAGAGAAAAGCAAAACACTAGGCTGAAACATTTTTCTTGATGATATCCTTGATGTCGGCAGAAGCTGAGGGAAAACGAAAGCATCAGGACTATCAGGAGCAAGCAAAGTATTGGGATCTGCTATATTCAGACTTTCAGAAGGGAGGAAAGGAAACCCTATGAAGATCAGAGGTGGGTAAGCCATCATACAAACCACTTTGGAGGCAGAGTGGTTGATGATGAACGTATCTCTTGCCAACTGGCCTTATAAAGTCAGTCTTCAAAAAAAGTTCAGGATTATTGTTTGATGATACCAGCTAGGCACACAGGTTTTGTTTGTACCAAACCACAGCTGATCCAAAATAGAGTTCATTATAAAACATATCACCTCTATTGTGCATACTTCTGCTTACAAAATGTAGGTATCTCCTGCTTTTCCTTGAGAAACTCAGTATGGCCTTCGTAGTGCTAACTTTCCCAATTTTATTCCCGAAACAATCACCATGTGATCTAAGCTGAGCTGAAAAATAGCATCTGATCCAAAATCTCCTCTTAAGCTTCTACAGCTGAAAATGGTTTTGTAGTCGGATCTCATCTATCCTGTGTCTCACATTATTCTTGAAAATGTTTTGTTTTATAAAATAAACATTGATATTAATCCGCAGTATGTCTTCGCAAATGCCATTAATTAATTTTTTTCTCAGTTGATTATTATACCAAAGATTGTAAAGAGTTCTTTAAAAAGGAGGGCCCCGACCTTTTGGGCACCAGGCACCGGTTCCATGGAGAAAGAGTTTTCTGCAGACCGGGGAGTGTATGATTTTGTGTGCTGCCTGCGGAGGGGGCTTTGCTTGTTTGTGCGGACTGGTTGCTGGCATGACATGGCCCGGTACCAGTCCACGAACCAGGGGTTGGGGACCCCTGCTTTAGAAAGAGATTATAAAACCTGCTGGGGGTTTTTTAAGTAAAAATGAACTTAAAATCCCCCACTGGCTTATTAACATTTAAATTATTCACCCTAATATAAATCAGAGGTTGGAGCTGATTTGTTTCCTCTTGGTAGAAGAAAATCAGGAAAGTGTGAATAACTGGCTGTTGACAATCTGATAATTCAGTGAGTATTGCTATTTCTGATTTTGAAAGTCAAGGGCTAAAAGAAGACACTTGAGCATTTATCTTATTATCTCAGGTCCACGTTTTAATGTACTTAAAGTCAGAGTGTAATGCCAACTAAGAAATGGTTTGCTTTATACATAGCCGTTCTTTAATGCTTTTCTTCAAGATATTAATAACAGATAGGCACTTCAGCACTGTGAATCATACTAAAGTGGCATTTAACTTTTTTTTAAAAAAAAGAACATACATGGTTCCTGCATAATATAGAAACTAAGCTTGCTGTACCAAAAAAGTACTTTAAAAGCACTGATAATAGTATTAAAAGGCTCTATTTGATTTCGCCCTATCTTGTACATTTATGCTCTGCCTAGCTGCAAGATTTGCTGCGCTCATTTGAATTAAATAGTTTCCATCTTGAATCAGAAGAAACATTTATACAAAAATCAAAAATTTCAAGGTTGTGTGACCTAAATTTTCCTACAGCATTCACAAAATGGATTTTCTTTTTTTAAAAAAAAGTACAATATTTAAAGCAGAGACAAACTAAAATATAACTCTTGTCTATATCAACATAGCTTACCAGAGATAGATCCTGCTAGGTTTCATCTGGTTTTATTATGAGAAGACTGATTTGACTCACAGATTAGATTAGAAAAGGAGATTATACAATCACAGCCTAGCCTAAACATCTTTCTCACACATTAGCAAAGATTGAATTTGTCCACATTAAAATCTACTTTATTTTTTTAACCAAATTACAGATTAAAGCACTTCAATCTACTTTATTTAATAATAAAAAGCTTTTTAAAAAGTCACATTAATTTGATACATAATGCACAATACTTAAAGCAGTATTCTAAAATACAGCTTTAGCAATCAAAATTTATCTGAAATGTTACAAAGCTTGTATGACAAAATAGCATGACTGCCTTTCAGAAATTTTTTGGGAGAAAATGAGATGGTCTCCCTTCAGAAGAACTTCCACAGCTCAGCATAGCCATTAAAAAAAACATGGTAGAGAGGCTGATTTACAAGGAAGAACCCTATCAAATAGTCTGGGCTTAACACTTTCAGGACTATAAAGTTCATCACTAGCAGACTATATTATGCTATTCCATCCAATCAGGGCTTTTTTTCTCATAGAACGCCCAGAACAGAGTTCTGGCACCTTTTTTGGATGGAACCTTGTAGGGTAGGCAAGGCAGGTTGTATGACATGTGTGAGTTCCGGCACCTTTTTCTTTTACAAAAAAAAAGCACTGCATCCAATCTGTTTGGCAAGAGTCACACATTTTCCACTGACAGCTTCTTTTAACAAATAGGTCACAACATTTTAGACCATTGTTAATATTTGAAATCTCTTAAACACCAACTCTACATAGAATTTATTGCTGGCACTATGATATAATTATAATAATAATAAGTTGGAAGGGACCTTGGAGGTCATCATCTCCTGCGGCTGGTCTTCCGTTTTGCCACTCCCCACCGTGGGCGTTTGGAACCAATTAGATGGTACCGCCACAGACGCTTAATGGACCCTGAGAGGTTCCAGGCAGCGCTGGGGTCCCCACCTGCCTCCTTCGCTCACAACTCGGCGGATGCCTTAGTGGAAGCCTGGGAAAGGGCAGCCACGGAGGCTCTTGACCGAGTTGTACCCTTGCGGCCCCTGACCCGATGCAGATCCCGTCGAGCTCCATGGTTTTCCGGGGAGCTCTGGGAGATGAAGCGTCGGAGACAGGGCCTAGAGAGCGGTTGGAGATCCAGCCGATCCGAATCCGACCGATTGCGACTAGATAATCGCCCGGCCACCCTGTTTAGGGTGACTCGCTCCCTCCTTAATCAAGTGGTGAGGGAGGAACCCTTGCAGGGTCGTGCCGAGGAGTTTAACCAACATCTGTCGGACAAAATCGCTCGGATTCGGACCAGTCTGGACTCTGACTGGGCAGAGTCTGACGATCAGGACACGGGCAGTCTTGTCGGTATTACCTGGGAGGAGTTTGATTCTGGGACTCTGGAGGAAGTGGACAGGATTATGGGGAGGCTGAGCTCCACCACATGTTTATTGGACCCGTGCCCTTCCTGGCTGGTTTATGCAGCCCGGGAGAGGACACGAAGCTGGTTCCAGGCAGTTATATCAGCTTCTTTGAGTGAGGGTAGTTTCCCCGCCGTCTTGAAAGAGGCGGTGGTGAGGCCTCTCCTCAAGAAGCCTGCCTTGGACCCAGCTGTGTTGAACAACTTTCGTCCGGTCTCCAACCTTCGCTTTCTTGCGAAGGTTGTTGAGAGTGTGGTGGCGCATCAGCTCCCTCTGGTCCTGGATGAAGCGGATTATCTAGACCCGTACCAATCGGGTTTCAGGCCCGGGTACAGCATGGAGACGGCATTGGCCGCGCTGGTGAATGATCTCTGGAGGGCTCGGGTCAGGGGATATTCCTCTGTCCTAGTCCTATTAGACCTCTCAGTGGCTTTCGATACCATCGACCATGGTATCTTGCTGCGGCGTCTCAGGGGATTGGGAGTGGGAGGCACGGTTTTGCAGTGGTTCTCCTCCTATCTCCTGGGACGTTCGCAGTCGGTGTTGACAGGGGGGCAGAGGTCGACCTCGAGGTCTCTCGTTTGAGGAGTTCCTCAGGGGTCGATCCTCTCGCCTCTCCTGTTCAACATCTATATGAAACCGCTGGGTGAGATCATTCGTGGCTTTGGAGTTGGGTATCATCAGTATGCTGATGATACCCAGCTTTTCATTTCGACCCCAAACCACCCCAGTGATGCCCTCAACGTGATGTCCCGTTGCCTGGAGGCGGTTCGGGTCTGGATGGGGAGGAACAGACCTCAACTCAACCCCAACAAGACTGAGTGGCTTTGCATACCTGCATCCTGGGTTATTCCGGATATTCCATCTCTCTCTATGGGGGGTGAACTATTACCCCCCGTAGATAGGGCTCGCAACTTGGGAGTCCTCCTAGATTCACAGCTCACTTTGGAAGATCACATAGTGGCTGTGACTAGGGGGGCTTTCGCCCAGGTTCACCTGGTGCGCCAGTTGTGGCCCTATCTAAGCCGGGATGACTTATGCACGGTCACTCACGCGCTCGTGACCTCTCGTCTACACTACTGCAACGCTCTCTACATGGGGCTGCCCTTGAGGACCACCCAGAGGCTCCAACTGGTACAGAATGCAGCCGCGAGAGTTGTGTTGGGAGTCTCCCAATACTCCCATGTCACACCTCTGCTCCGTGAGCTGCATTGGTTGCCAGTTGTCTTCCGGGTGAGATTCAAGGTACTAGTAATGGTGTTTAAGGCCCTACATGGCAGGGGTCCCGAGTACCTTAGGGAACACCTGCTGCCGTCATCAACTTCCCTTCGCCCTGTGCGCTCCCACAGAGAGGGCCTCCTCAGCGTGCCACCGATCAGAGAATGTCGATTGGTGGCCCCCAGGGGGAGATCCTTCTCTGTGGGCGCCCCGAAGCTATGGAATCAGTTACCGGTTGAGCTCCGGATGGCGCCCGATCTTCGCTCCTTCCGTCGCGATCTAAAGACATTCTTATTTGAACAAGCCGGCCTGGCCTGATGGGGGATTGGTGGGGTTTTTTATTGTTATTTTAATATTTGTATTTACTGTTTTTAGTGGGCATATATTTAATTCTTTTTTAACTTTTGTAACTTTGTATTTTTTATTCTTGCCCTGAGTCCTTCGGGAGAAGGGCGGTATATAAATAAAATAATTATTATTATTATTATTATTATTATTATTATTATTATTATTATTATTATTATTATTATTATTATTATTATTATTATTATTATTATTATTATTATTATTATTATTATTATTATTATTATTATTATTATTATGTCCAACCCCCTGCTAAGGCAGGAAACCCTATACCATTTCAGACAAATGGCTGTCCAGTCTCTTCTTAAAAACTTCCAGTGTTGGAGCATTTACCACTTCTGGAGGCAGGTTGTTCCACTGGTTAGTTGTTCTAACTGTCAGGAAGTTTCTCCTTACTTCTAGGTTGCTTTTCTCCTTGACTAGTTTCCATCCATTGCTTCTTGTCCTGCTTTCAGGTGCTTTGGAGAATAGCTTGGCTCCCTCTTCTTTGTGGCGGCCCCTGAGATATTGGAACACTGCTATCATGTCACCCCTCACCCTTCTCTTCATTAAACTACACATACCCAATTCCAGCAACCGTTCCCTATAGGTTTTAGCCTCCAGTCCCCCAATCATCTTTGTTGCTCTTCTCTGTACTCTTTCTAAAGTCTCGACATCTTTTTTACATCATGGTGACCAAAACTGGATGCAGTATTCCAGGTGTGGCCTTACCAAGGCATTGTAAAGTGGTATTAGTACTTCACGTGATCTTGATTCTATTCCTCTGTTAATGCAGCCTAGCACTGTGTTGGCTTTTTTGGCAGCTGCAGCACACTGCTGGCTCATATTTAAGTGATTGTCCACTAGGACTCCGAGATCCCTCTCACAGTTACTACTATCGAGCAAGGTACCACCTATACTATATCTGTGCATTTGATTTTTCTTGCCTAAATGTAGAACCTTACTTTTTTCACAATTGAATTTCATTTTGTTAGATAGAGCCCAGTGTTCAAGTCTGTCCAGATTCTCCTGTATCTTAAGCCTGTCTTCTGGAGTATTGGCTATTCCTGCCAGCTTGGTGTCATCTGCAAATTTGATGAGTTACCCATCTATCCCCTCATCCAAATCGTTGATGAAGATGTTGAAGAGCACTGGGCCCAGAACAGAGCCCTGGGGCACCCCACTACACAGTTCCTTCCATATTAGATGCAGTTCCATTGAGGACCACATGCTGAGTACGGCCTGTCAGCCAGCTACGAATCCATCTGGTGGTGATGCTATCTAACCCACATTTTTCTATCTTATCAAGTAGTAGGTTGTGATCTACCTTATCAAATGCCTTACTAAAATCCAAGTAAATTAAATCTACAGCATTCCTCTGGTCCACTAGTTTTGTCACTTGGTCAAAGAATGCAATAAGGTTTGTCTGGCATGATCTGTTTTTGACAAACCCATGTTGGCTTTTAGTGATAACTTTGTTTGCATCAAGGTGTTCGCTGATTTGTTGTTTGATTATCTTTTCCAGAATCTTCCCAGGTATTGAGGTCAGGCTGATAGGTCTGTAGTTTCTTGGATCTGTTTCTTTCCCTTTTTTGAAGATGGGAACTACATCAGCTCTCTTCCAGTCCTCTGGTAGTTCCCCAGTGCTCCAGAATTTTTGAAAAATATAGTTCAGTGGTTCTGAGATCACGTCTGCCAGTTCCTTGTGAACCTTGGGTTGTAATCCATCTGGTCCTGGTGATTTGAACTCGTCTAGGCTGGACAGGTGCTCACTTACCATTTTCTTGCCTATCTTAACTTGCGTTTCTATTCTGTTTTTTGTGGCACTGGTTTGGTAGGTTGGACTGTTTTTTCCCTTTGTGTAAAGACAGATGCAAAAAACGAGTTAAATAGTTCTGCTTTCTCCCTGTTGCTTGTCACCTTCTTGCCACTTTCCCCCACAAATGGACCAATCATTTCCTTAACTTTTTCTTGTTTCTTATATGTTGAAAGAAGCTTTTTTGTTATTTTTGACTTTGGTCGCAAGCCTTAGTTCATTTTGAGCCTTAGCTTCCCTCACTTCATCTTTGCAGGCACGGGCTGTTTGCTGATATTCTGAGTTATGTGCCCCTCTTTCCACTTCCTATACTTGTCCCTTTTATCTTTCAGTTTATCAGAGAGTTCTTTATGCAGCCATGCTGGTTTCTTTTGAAAGCTGTTATTTTTCTTCTTTGTTGGTATTGTGCTAGACTGGGCCTTTATTATCTCACTTTTCAAAATTTCTCAAGCTTCTTGAGTTGTTTTCCCCTTTAGGATTCTCATCCATGGAATTCTTCCCAAGGTCTCTCTAAATTTATTGAAATTAGCTCTTTTAAAGTCCAAGACTCTAGTTTGGCTGTATTCTATTGCTTGTGCTTCCATAATGTTGAATTCCAATATTGCATGATCACTTCCCCCCAAGGTTCCTGTGGCTTTGACACATATGAGGTAAGGGGTCCGGAGTACCTTAGGGAACACCTGCTGCCGGCGTCAACTTCCCTCCGCCCTGTGCGTTCCCACAGAGAGGGACTCCTCAGGGTGCCACCGGTCAGAGAATGTAGATTGGTGGCCCCCAGGGGGAGATCTTTCTCTGTGGGCGCCCCGGAGCTATGGAACCAGTTACCGGTTGAGCTCCGGACGGCGCCCGATCTCCGCTCCTTTCGCCGTGATCTGAAAACATATCTGTTCGAACAAGCCGGCCTGGCCTGAGGGGGGATTGGTGGGGTTTTTTATTATCATTTTATTGGGGTTTTTATTAATGTATTAACTGTTTTTATGGGCATGTATTTAATTATCTTTTAATTTTTGTAACTCTTGTTTTATTCTTGCCCTGTACACCGCCCTGAGTCCTTCGGGAGAAGGGCGGTATAGAAATATTAATAAATTAAATTAAATTAAAATTAAGGCATTTACCTGTCTGCCTTGTTCTGCATATTTACCATGAATGGTCGTTGCTTACACATCAACCTCTTCTAGTCAAAGGTGCTTCTGGCCATTGTTTATGATGGATTATTTGGGATTAAGAATAATCCCATAGGATCTCCAAGACAATGAAACCATGTTTTCAGTTGGTTTTCAGGTAGGATGTAAATTCCATTTATCAAAAGAAGGTTCAACTTGTCAAGATTTGGCTTGACTTTGTCAGATTTATTCAGTTCCAATATTGTTGCAAGTCTCAACAACCTGAAAATGAAGTAACAATATCAGTTACATTTATATATCACCCACATAAAGATTAATCCTGAGCCTCGAAAATTCTGATTGACCACTCCAATGTTTTTAGGGAAATGTTAAGTAGCATGTATGATAAAGGCAAGAGACTATCATTTCTTACTAAAAAGCTCTGAAGTTATCCAATATCAGGTTTCCAAAACTGCAAATCAAAGATGAAGGGAGCAGTACTAATAGTGAAAAATGACTGTGAGGTTCTTCATAATCCAAATGAGAATATTCTTTCTGTGTAGTTCACAGCTCTTTCATTCCTCAAACTGGTCTCAAACTAGATTGGTGTAGATCAACATACATTGGCCATTGTACATTGCTTCATTTCTCAGAAAAATCTTGAATTGAGAGGCCAATATATACCTGACAACTTTTCCAAGAATAAAATTTTAGGAAACTTGAACATTCATCTACTTTGCCATTTTCCCCCTTAAGGCACTGTTTTTAAACTTGCAGAAAGACAGGGGGGAAAAACAACAACATTCAGCACTACCACCATTTTTGATTAGCAAGGGCAGGGGTCGGCAACCGGAAAAAGGAAAAGAGCCACTCAGAACCAGTTCCATCACACAAACAAAAAAGTGGGAGCGGCAAAAAGTGCGTGCGCACCTCTCCAAGCCGCCACCGTCCCGTTCGGAGACCTGCCGTGTTCGTCAAACATGGACGAACGCGGCAGCTGTGCAAATGGGACGGCGGCGGTTTGGAGAGTGCGCATGCACCTCTCCAAGCCGCCGCCGTCCCGTTCGGAGACCTGCCGCATTCATCAAACATGGACGAACGCGGCAGCTGTGCAAACGGGACGGCGGCAGTTTGGAGAGTGCGCGCGCACCTCTCCAAGCCACCGCCGTCCCGTTCGGAGACCTGCCGCGTTCGTCAAATATGGACGAACGTGGCAGCTGTGCAAACGGGACGGTGGCGATTTGGAGAGTGCACGCGCACCTCTCCAAGCCGCCGCCGTCCCGTTCGGAGACCTGCCGTGTTCGTCAAACATGGACGAACGCGGCAGCTGTGCAAACGGGATGGCGGCGGTTTGGAGAGTGCACGCGCACCTCTCCAAGCCGCCGCCGTCCCGTTTGCACAGCTGCCGCGTTCATCCATGTTTGATGAACGCAGCAGGTCTCCAAACCACCATAAAAAAATGATGCAATTTCTCCTCAAGAGAGAATGGTGCAGACAGACACCTAAAGCCTGAAAGGTCAGTCTCACTGCGTCACCACAGTTGGAAAATACCCAGAGCGAGGTGATTTTGTTTGCCTGTTTGCCCCATGCAGGCAGCCAGTTCTGCAGCCATCGAATCAATCAATCAAAGTCTATATGTAGGGTGGAAAGAAACAACCCCTTCGGCCACACACTCCCCTCTCCTTCCTCATCAGGGGACAGTGTTGTAGTCCAAACTCATTTCAGCCCAGTTTCTTGTCAGAGCAAGACACACCTGCTTGTTGCGGGATGCAGCCCAGGCCAAGTGCAATGCAAGGAGGAATGGGATAATAACATTAGCAGCACTATTACTTAACAACAACGCTGCGATGATCGGAAGAAAGAAGGGGACAAGCACTTATGAAGCACAACAAGTTCCCCACTAGTGCCAGCTACAAGACCCCCGACTGTGTCTCAGACGCGCCTTTATTCCTTACACGACGTCCAGACTGTGGCTCCCTCCTTTCCAACCTCGATCCACCGGGAGCGGGGGACGGTCGGGGGGGAGGAACGAGAGGGAAGATGCCGAAGGTCCGCCCCAGGCACGTCCTTTCTGCATTTCTTTTTTTTACCAGGGAGGGAGGAGGACTTACCTGCGTGGCTCTGCCCGGCTGGTCCTTAGAGTGGGAGGCACAGCAAGATCGTCCCCCCCTTGAGAGAGAGAGAGCCCGAGAAGCCGGACCAGAGGCGGTATCGGGTTTCTTCACCCCACCTCCCCGCACTCAAAGCTCGCCAAGCTCTTTAGCGGGCCCGTCGTTTTCTTCCGGCGAAGCTGTGGCTAAAGCTGCTACTTCGCAAAGATTGTGGGCAAATCACTCCCCTCTCCCACCCCTCCTCCTTCTCCGACCAGCCGGGCCGCCAACCTCTTTTTTGCTGGTTTCTATGGCAACTGGGTAATGCTCAGCGCAGCCTGCCTGCGAGGACCGTCGCCCCTGCGCACGTGCGCACGGACATCCAAGTCCCGTCTAGGCCCGGGGAGAGGGGGGGAACGCACCAGGCAAACGCGGCAGGTCTCCGAATGGGACGGCAGTGGTTTGGAGAGGTGCACGCACACCTCCGCCCTTCGGAAAGGTGTGCGCGAACCTCTCGGAATGGGCGGTGCCACTCTCCATTTGGAGAGGTGCATGCGCACCACTGCCCTTTCGAAGAGGTGCGTGCGCACCGGGCAACTGGGAGCCGCAGGAGACGGCTCAAAGAGCCGCATGCGGCTCCGGAGCCGTGGGTTGCCGACCTGTGAGCAAGGGGAATATATATCTCACAAATAAATACAGTTTCCAAGTTCCTCTTGCTATATGGGCAGTTATAAATTAAATAAATATTATATGGAAACATTGTGTTCCATATATCTAATAGATAGGCATCTTATGTCTGTACAGCATTCTTCCCTTGCTATATTAAATTTATCAAATACCCTGATCAGGCCTTGCCTCTATAGATGGATTAATACCAATTTTATTGCTTGTGTTAATAGGGTGTTTTTTTTCTTTGCTCCACATTTTCCCATTAATCCATTAAAGAGCTGTATTCACTTTTGCATGCAATGTTTCTGACCTAGACAGATGTTGAATGTGACCGGGTGTGTGGGATGTGGAATGGTAATCAAGCCCCTTTCTACTCTTAGTGCACTGCTGAAATAACTTTATGAATTTTTCATTGCACGTCTTTTCCAGTTAACATATATTTCCAAGCATATGAACATTATATGAACTGCCTTGAAACAAGAAAATGTTACTGTCAAGGTCAAGGACAAACTTGATTTTTTTTCTCTTAGTCATCTGACTCCTGGGTGCATAGCTTAGGCACAAAGGAAGTTATCAAGAAACCGGAAGGGAAAAAAAAAAGGTTTAAACTCCTTCGAAGCACCTGCCAATTGTTGGAAGGTTTTCAACATAGAGTGTATATATAAAAAACACCAGGTAGAAAAATATGGGACTTCTCTTCTTGGTTTAACAGAAGCCAATACTGGAATGAAAGACTAGTATATGGATCAGTGGAAACTGTAATTGAGAGATCCCGGAATCAGATACTCCCTGGCCTGGGAGGAGGAAAAAACCAGGACAAAACTGGAGACAGATGAAGCCAGAAAGGGAATCTGTAATGTAACAACAGCAGAAAAAAACCCAAACTTGGATTCCATACAATGGTGGAGCAAAATCACCCAGGTACAGGGTAACTGTACAAGAGGGTATTAAAGAGAAAAGTGGTCAGAATTTCCAAGCTTGTGTTGTAGATACAGTGAACATCTGCAATGTCAGGAATGGAATGGCAGAAATCCATTCTTATCATCAAGGATCTCTTTTTTCTCCAGCACTTGTGGAATCACAAAATAAGGAGCATATTGAAACCAAAAACACAATGTTAATACTTGATTTATAGAAAATGAAAGGCTTTGCTTTTCAGGGAAGTATGATATGAAGAATCCATTATAAAAGCTCAAACATAAAAGAGGAAAGCAATATGACTTGGGAAATAATTTTAAGTAGGAATTAGTACTTCTTGAAATTGTTAGGAAAACTTTGAAATAAGGACTTCTGAAATAAAAACAATTCAATCACTAGCTATATGCACACAGTATCCACAAGTTATTACAGGTTTGATTATCAAAAATACCTCAAATTGCTCTGACATATACAGGAACAATACAGAAGCAAGATAAAGAGCCATTTATCCCCATAAAAGATATCTTTAGAAGCTATCCAGACATTGGTTTTTCCTCCAGGATTCCAAAGAAAGAGGATATTTAGGTTTACCAGATTTGAAATTCTATTTTGATGCTTGCTGCTTAGTCTGGATGAAAGCCTGGGTGACTCTCCAAAACAAGAGATTACTCAAATTAGAGGGCCAAGAATTAAGATTTGGATGCCATGTCTATTTATAGTATGAAAAGGTTAGATGACAGTTGATTTTAAGAATCATTTTAGACATGCCCCCATCCCAAAGGGTTTGGAACAAATATAAAACAAGATTTTCTATGAAAGTTCCTCTTATTGTAATTGGATTGTAGAATGAATATGTGAAGCAAAGCATGATTCAATGGGCAAAGAACTTTGTGTATAATATAATGCTTGAACAATGGAAACACATGTGGATGATGTGTTTAAAATTTACACTGAACTATAGTCTAAAAGAGGTTTTTTTTTATAAAATGATGTATCATTGATATTTAACACCTGATAAATTGTCAAACATGCAAAAATACTGGGGTAAGAATCATATTTTGATACAGAAAATTGTTGAAAAGAAATATACAAATCAAACCAGAGATATTTCTTCTAGGTATAATGGACAAAGAACAAATTATAACTTTATTGTTACTCATATTGACATGCAAAAATTGAAAGATATATTAATTTCAACAATGGAAGAATGATTGAAGAAATTGTGGAACTAGCAGAGATAGCCAAATAAACTGCTTTAATGAAAGAAAAGAATATATGGTACCTAACTTTCTTTCAATATGGAAACCACTTCTGGATTTTGTGCTTGAGATAGAAAAAGTGAAACTTTGACTTTGAGATTTATTAATATAAAATATAAAACGTTGAGACCGTATCATTAAGACATTCATTCTACCGCATTCTATTGAAAAGACCCAGAAGTTAATGCTATTTTCCCCCATTTTTTTCCTCTTCATCCTACACTTTTCTCTTTTTTCTTTTCCCTTTTCCCCTGTTCCTATTTTCACTTTCATTTGTATTTTAAACTCTAATAAGTTTAATGAAATTACATTGTAAAAAGGCATTTGGTTTTGGTTTTGCTTCAAAATGGTGATACAAAATTATTTATTTTTCATGTTTTTAGAGACAATGAGCTGGAAAAATGTGTGCTTGGTCTCATCAAACTGCACATACTGTGGTGTTCATTTGCTTCTTCTGGTGATGATTAGAAAATCTGATTGTCTCATCATTGGAGAAAAATCTGCTTACTCCATATTTATATTTAATTTATTTATATTTAATCCATATAAACTGTCCCATCTTACTGTCTTTTCTATCTCTATTCCTCTGGTGGTGCAGATAATATTTTGTCCCCAAATAGCAGGAGGGCAAAGCTTGGGAAATCTACCATTATTCTTCCTGCTCTCTATCACAAAATAGTCACTTTTACTGAGTGACTCAACAGTTGAGATCTGCAGTTTATTCCTTGGACCAGTGCTGAAAATTCAATTCCGTCTCAGAAGGAATGATCCAAAGGCCATTCCCTGCTGTTAATGGTCTTGAACATTTAAAACAGCATTGAGTGCAAAGCATGAAAAAGGAGCCTAGGAGAAAGTCCTCAAAGATCAAAAACTTAAATGGAAATATAGAGATATAATACAAATCATAAAGAAAGCATGATAGGCCAAAGACCAAAAAGAATGGAACAGAACAGAACAATTGGAAGGCTCCTTGAGAATCGGGGTAGGGATGGGGATAAGGAGAAAAAAATAGCACCATATCTGTTATCAAGAAATGAAAGTGGCCATATAAAACTAATCTCTGAAATTTATGGAGCTCAACCCAAGCCTGAAGAAACACTGTGAAAGAGATAGTCATGTCAGGAACGGTAGATATAAATAATGAGTGTAAGAATGAGTAAGATAAATGTTGGTCTACTAGCATATCCACATTCACGTTATAAATGTCCTGGTCTTGATATATAAAGCAAAAGAAATGTGAAGAAATGTGAAGGAAAAGTTAATTAGAAGAAAGCAAAACATATGCAAAAGAAAGAGAAAAATGCTAGCATTCACAAGGGCCTTGTCACTTTCACTTTCTGTAGAATTTCATTTCAATCTAAAAAGTGTTGTGAGCAGAAAGAAATTAGAGGAACATCACTGGCATTTCAAGGATGGCAAGACTAATTATAATCATTTTTTTTTTGAAGGAACAGATGAAGGCTAGGCAAGGGAGCATTGGATAAAAGAACATGTGTAGATACCAACGTCAGTGAGAAAAGTATATAAAAGAGTCAAAGGGATATGTGGAGAAAGTAAAAGCTAATCCTGAAAACAAAACAAAACCTACAGGGAACAGGACTGGAGTTTGTCTGAGTTGAAAGACATTCAGGGTTAGATAAAGGAAAAAAATAAGACAGTTCACCCTCTTGCCTATTATTTAGCTGAAAGCTAATCCATGATTCCCAGGAGGTCATTCCAGGAGCTAATACTTATATTGGATTTCCTTTTTAACGTCTGTCATAAACCTGAGGAGGGAATCTTCAAATCTCTTTGCATTTTTCTACTATTTCCCTATCCTAAATGACCCCAGTATTACTAGGAAGATACCAATTAACCTTTTTGTTCTCTATAATAGCTTTTTAAATCATTCAGCATCGCTCAAGCTCAGAATTTCATAGAGAGATGAGTGAAGCACTCCTCTCTTTTTCTGTAAGTCTCAAATTGCCTGTTGTTGGGAGACCTGATATTCTTTGTGAATTATATTAAATTTCATGCAACAACAGGAGACTCTTTCCTAAATGCTTGTTCTGTATGATTAGGGATGTTCAGGTTTGTATTTCATAAATCTTAAAAGAAAAAAAAATATCCTAAGAATTCATTTTAATGTTCATTTAAACTCCTTTGCCTTCTTCACATATAGCTTTATGACTACATAAAAGAGCTACAAGAATGCCAGGTCTAGTTTCTTTGATGACAACCCACCTGCTAGCAAGACTCCCCATAGAAGACCGCTTGAGTTTGAAGGAAACCAATTTTATCGCATGTAGACTTCACAATACAAGAAATGAGAACTCTGATTAGCTTATGCATTATGAATCTTCCTGCTTTTAAATTGAATGTGATTTTGTATCAGTTTGAGAGTGCTGCTGGTGTGCTGTGTCACATCATATCAAGGGGATGGATCTAGTTACATGCAGATGAACAACTTCTTCAGACACCTATAATGAATATCTGAAAAGAACTTTGGTCTATTTCAGAAATAAGTATGATATGGCACAAGAAGAATTTCCATTTGTGTTTGATTGCTGCATTGTGTCTGTTTGTACACAGACACAAACACTATGAATTTATAAATTCCGTCTAAATTTTATACACACATGAGCAGAATTCAGTAGGTAGACTGTTACAGAAAGAGAGAAGGAATCCAAAGACAAATCAACCAAATTTATAAAAATGGATCTCATAAGCTAAGAGTAATAATTGATGATATTTAAATCTTGCTCCAGAGACCTTAATTAGACAAGGCTTCTCTTTAAATAAAGGTAAAGGTTCCCCCACACATACGTGCTAGTCGTTTCCGACTCTAGGGGCCGGTGCTCATCTCCGTTTCAAAGCCGAAGAGCCAGCGCTTGTCCGAGGACGTCTCCGTGGTCATGTGGCCGGCATGACTTGACGCCAAAGGCGCACGGAAGGACACTGAGCTTGTTGATCAGAAGGTCGGCAGTTTGGTGGATCAAATCCCGAGTGCCGCGTAGCAGAGTGAGCGCCTGTTACTCGTCCCAGCTTCTGCCCACCTAGCAGTTCGAAAGCACGTAAAAATGCAAGTAGAAAAATAGGGACCACTATGGTGGGAAGGTAACAGCGTTCCGTGCGCCTTTGGCGTCTAGTCATGCTGGCCACATGACCACGGAGACGTCCTCAGACAAGCGCTGGCTCTTCGGCTTTGAAATGGAGACGAGCACCGGCCCCTAGAGTCGGAAACGACTAGCACGTATGTGTGGGGGAACCTTTACCTTTACCTTTACCTCTCTTTAAATACACTCATTTTCTGACCCTAGTCCTAACTTCTTTCAGCAAGTTGCTCCTGAATAACCAAAACAGATTGACTATGCTCTGGTATAGCAACTTCATTTGTCTTTTGCTACTTCTCTGGTGTTCTTGGAGAGTGGATGGAAGAATTTTTGGCAGAGACTACTGTATACGCGGTGGCTCAGTGGATTAGGATGCTGAGCTTGTTGATCACAAGGTCGGCAGTTTAGCAGGTTGAATCCTGAGTGCCGCGTAACAGAGTGAGCGCCTGTTACTCGTCTCAGCTTCTGCCAACCTAGCAGTTAGAAAGCACATAAAAATGTAAGTAGAAAAATAGGGAGCACTCCGGTGGGAAGGTAACAGTGTTCTGTGCGCCTTTGGCGTCTAGTTATGCCGGCCACATGACCACGGAGACATCCTTGGACAAGCGCTGGCTCTTCGGCTTTGAAACGGAGATGAGCACTGGCCCCTAGAGTTGGAAACGACTTGCACGCATGTGCAGGGTAACCTTTACCTTTACCTTTACTGTATACAGGCAGGAATGGTGGAACCAGTAAGTGTTTCAGTATTGTTGCTGGGACTTGGCTACATACTCTGCTGTTGTGGATACATTCTCTTGATCCTCTTCCTCTCCTCTCCCTTTAAATACCTGAAATCCTTTTATTTGGTACAATGCCCTGTTTCAAATTTATGATTGCAATAAAATTGTTTGCTTCCATTCCATAATTAAGTAATTTGATAACTGCAATCACAAAATAACTGCTCTTTTAAGCTAGGTTCATCATGGTGGTGCAAGAAACAAAAGTTTGTAATTGATGTGTCTTCAACTGAATTTATTTATTTATTTATTTATTTTATTGGATTTGTATACCGCCCTATTCTCGTAGGACTCAGGGCTGTTTACAGGGCAGTTTAACTGGACAGCTGACTGAAGGTGACTGTTCTGTTATGGACCTAATTCCAAATAAGGGCAGAAATCATCATCCATGCTAACAGAATATCTTGAGTGAGACAGAGTCCTGAATTTATGATCTGACAGCTATGTACTATTACGCACATAGACTTCCTATATGACACAGGTTTGGAGGCCTTACAGTATATAACTTTCTTCCACTTCATTACGCAGAGCAGAACTATTAAGTAGTGATATTAAGGAAGGCAAGCCACCAAGCATTGTGGATGACTAAAGATCCCATTAATATAGTATTGTAACATTTTCTCCTTGGATTGGACCAAAGGAAATGTCACTGCATGATGAACATCATAAAGCCCTAGGAAATTAATAATAATAATAATAATAATAATAATAATAATAATAATAATAATAATAATAATAATAATAATAATAATAATAATAATAACAGCAACAAACAACAACAATAATAATAATGGGAAAAGGGAAAAGGGAAAAGGGAAAAGGGAAAAAGGAAGGAGCTGAGATAAGGGAAACTGTGGTTACCTAATACTTTGTAATTATAAATACCAAGTGTTAATTTGAATATTGATGGGAAATTAAAGCTTGGGAAAAAAGCAATAACAGGACATTGATTGTAAATAAGGACTGAATGCAAACACAATTAAAATATGGGTTGCGATGGGTCGGACACGACTTTGCAACCAACAACAACAACAAAATAAGCTAAAAATATTGCTAAATGTAACAAAGAAGTTTTTCCTAATTGATAATAATAACAACTGAATTAGCCTAATATCAGATAGTAGATATTAAGGAAAAATAGAGGAAATATCTGATGCTGTAACTTGAGATTTATACTAAAGACTTATGTATGATATTGAACTATTTATTAACCCAGTCACCACGTTGCTTTTTAAATAATTGTATATATACAATTAAGGGGACGCGGTGGCTCAGTGGGTTAGGATACTGAGTTTGTCGATCAGAAGGTCGGCAGTTTGGCGGGTTGAATCCCGAGTGCCGCGTAGCAGAGTGAGCGCCTGTTACTCGTCCCAGCTTCTGCCAACCTAGCAGTTCGAAAGCACGTAAAAATGCAAGTAGAAAAATAGAGACCACTATGGTGGGAAGGTAACAGCATTCCGTGCGCCTTTGGCGTCTAGTCATGCTGGCCACATGACCACACAGACGTCCTCGGACAAGCGCTGGCTCTTTGGCTTTGAAACGGAGATGAGCACCAGCCCCTAGAGTTGGAAACGGCTAGCACGCATGTGCGGGGGAACCTTTACCTTTACCTATATATACAATTATATTCACGGCTCAGTTTGGAAGATCATATAGGAGCCGTGGCCAGGAGGGCTTTTGCCCAGGTTTGCCTGGTGCACCAGTTATGGCCCTATCTGGACCGAGATGCCCTATGCACAGTCACCCATGCGCTTGTGACCTCCCGGCTAGACTACTGCAATGCTCTCTACATGGGGATGCCCCTGAGGACCACTCGGAGGCTTCAGCTGGTGCAGAATTAAGTTGCGTGAGTTGTGATGGGAGTCTCCTGATACTCCCATGTAACACCTCTTCTCCATAAGCTGCATTGGCTTCCAGTTGCCCTCTGGGTGAGATTCAAGGTGCTGGTGATGACCTATAAAGCCCTAAATGGCATGGGCCCAGATTATCTGAGGGAGCACCTGCTGCCAGCGTCAATTTCCCATCGTCCTGTGCATTCCCACAGGGCGGGCCTCCTCAGGGTACCGCCGGTCAAGGATTGCTGACGGGCAATCCCCAGGGGGAGGGCGTTCTTTGTGGGCACACCTGCCCTATGGAATCAACTGCCAACGGAACTCCGGACTGCCCCCGACCATCGTTCATTTCACCGGGACCTAAAAACCTGGCTCTTTGAGCTATATGGTCTGGACTGAGGGGTTCAATGTTTTTAAATTGTGATTTTAATTTTTTGCGGCGAGACTTAATTTAATTTAATTTTAATTTTATATTGTATTGTTTTTAAATTTTGCCTTGTAAACCGCCCTGAGTCCTTTGGGAGTAGGGCAGTATATAAACCAAATAAATAAATAAATAAATAAATAAATAAATAAATAAATAAATAAATAAACGTGTGTGTGTGTGTATATATATAGAGAGAGAGGGGGGGGAGAGAGGGAGAGAGAGAGAGAGAGACAGTGAGTATAATTTTCTCCTTGGATTGGACCAAAGGATATGTCACTGCATGATGAACATCATAAATCTCTAGGAAGAAATAATAATAATAATAATAATAATAATAATAATAATAATAATAATAATAATAATAATAATAATAATAATAATAATAATAATTAATAACAACAACAACAACAACAACAACAATGTTGGAAGGGACCTTCGAGGTCATCTAATCCAAGCCCTTGCTCAGGCACAAAACTCTATAACATTTCAGACAAATGGCTGTCCAGTCTCTTCTTAAAAACATCCAGTGTTGGAGCATTCACAACTTCACAGTTAATTGTTCTAACTGTCAAGAAATTTCTCCTTAGTTCTAGGTTGTTTCTCTCTTTAGTTAGTTTCCATCTGTTGCTTCTTGTCTTGCCTTCAGGTGCTTTGGAAAATAGCTTGACTCTCTCTTCTTTGTGGCCATCCCAGAGATATTGGAATGCTGCTATCATGTCCCCCCTCATACTTCTCTTCATTAAACTAGACATACCCAATTCCAACAACTGTTCCTTATATGTTTTAGCCTCCAGTCCCCTAATCATCTTTGCTCTCTGTACTCTTTCTAGAGTCTCAACATCTTTTTTACACTGTAGTGACCAAAACTGTATGCAGTGTTCCAAGTGTAACATTACGAAGGCATTGTAGAGTGGTATTAACACTTCTTGTGATCTTGATTCTATAAATCTGTTAATGCAGCCAAGCACTGTGTTGGCTTTTTTGGCAGCTGCAGCACACTGCTGGCTCATATTTAAGTGATTGTCCACTAGGACTCTGAGATCCCTCTCACAGTTACTACTATTGAGCAAGGTACCACCTATACTATACCTATGCATTTGTTTTTTTCTTGCCACAAAGAAGAAAGAGGGAGTCAAGCTATTTTCCAAAGCACCTGAAGGCAAAACAATAAGCAATGGATGGAAACTAACCAAAGAGAAAAGCAACCAAGAACTAAGGAGAAATTTCCTGACAGTTAGAACAATTAATCAGTGGAACAACCTGCCTCCAGAAGCTTTGAATGTTCCAACACTGGAAGTTTTTAAGAAAAGACTGGACAGCCATTTGGCTGAAATGGTATAAGGTTTCCTGCCCAAGCAGGATGCCTTCCAAGGTCCCTTCCAACTTTATTATTATTATTATTATTATTATTATTATTATTATTATTATTATTATTATTATTATTATTATTATTATTATTATTATTGTCATCGTCATCGTCATCATCATTGTTCTTGTTGTTGTTCTCGTTGACCTAATGGAGGCATTGCTGATACACCTCCAAGAATCCTATTTGCTGGGCATAAATAATTTCTGTTAAGTATTATATTTATTAAAATTAAAAGCATTAATCTCTTTCAGGTTATGGTATCTTCTGAAGCTTTTCACCCATGGAGGAGTCATTTAGAGAAAAGGTCACTGAATTTATATTAACATGGAAACCATTGGATATGATCCAGCTGAATTTAAAAGTCAAAAATGTCCTTTAATTCTTTAATTCTAAGTATCTTTTGTGATTTGTATTAAAAACTCATGTTTAATATTTTCTTTTAAGGAATTATGTCTTATCTTCTTATGGCAATCTGTATATATTGTTTCAAGATGGTTAGTTAGGTTAGAATGTAATTCATTTGGGCCCCTGTTTGTCAGTAAGCCTATAATCCTAGGAATTAAAAGGACAATCAGAAATTTTTAACAAAGCATAAGCAGTCTTTTAGAAGAACTCCTATCCAGCAGTGGTACCAAAAATTTTTTGATTATAATCCCTGGTATACACTGGATTGTGTTCAATTTCTCAGAATAATAAAGTAAAGATGAATTGCCTGAGTGACAAATGCATGACAACATTAAAACTTCAGGCAAAAGTTTCTTAAAGGAAATGTGGGACCCAGATGTTTCATCAAATTTGAAATAAAACAATCTGACTGGCAGAAAAACAGGTGATTGCTAAGTCTGAAAGATAGTTTAGTATGATGGATTCTCAAAACAAAATTTGATGTCAACATTCAGTGAGAGTAAATGTTCTTTCATGCGAAAAAGGACAGTTATGTGGGCAACTGTGCCAATGCAGAGGTTACTTTGAAATAACATCCCTTGATTAATTATTCAGTATGCTAGTAATCTCCAGTTGTAGTTTAGTTTAGCAAATAAGACTGTTATTGACAAGTTTTTGAATATATACACATATACATAGGTACATCGGTACATACATATTCGTAGCACTACCAAGTTTTATTGAGTCTTGGATTCTTGGCTTATATATTTTCCCTCCATCTCATTTTTATTTATTTTTTGAAATTCCTTAAACCAGTGTGTTGAAGTTCATTTCATAACATTCTCCATTAACACTAAGTTGATGTCCCATGCATCAAGAAAGCAGCAGACTGGAAAAGAGTAATTGGAACCTTATTCAAAGAAATGCATGAAATCACAAAAGCCAATCGTCCAGAAAGCTTAAAGCTCCTATTTAAAAAAAACAGTGCCAGCTTTCAGATTCAAATGAAGGAACCTTCTATGGAACAAAAAGATGCATAGATCTGACAACAAACACCAGCATGTAATCTGAAGGCATAGTCAGAAATTGAACAGAATGTCAAATTCTGACTGTGTTTGTGTGTTCAACTTTATATTTTCTCTCTCTCTCTCTCTCTCTCTCTCTCTCTCTCTCTCTCTCTCTCTCTCTGTGTGTGTGTGTGTGTGTGTGTGTGTGTGTGAGAGAGAGAGAGAGAGAGAGAGATGAAAGGGCAGAATTCTGCATATTACAGGATCAAAATCTATACAAATATTTTTTTTTTCAGGAACAGCCATGATATTGACTTGGTACAACATTTTAGATTCAATTTCAAAATAATGTTAGAAGGTCGAATGAAAGAGTTACCTGTCTGTAACTCTTTTAACTTACTGTGTCTCTTCCCAGGATCCCACTGATGCCTTCTGCAACTGCCACATGATTACAGGAAAACATATAGCTACTTTAGTTCCAGAACAAATATTCTTTACAATGCAGCATTTTGGAACCCAACCAAGGGCACTGCATAACTCTAATAGGACAATCTGTTCAGATCAGTACAAGAAAGATGAGCTGGTATCCTATGTATAAAGCCTGAGAAATTGAATAGTTTCTCAGAGCTGTTTTCCATAAGTAAAAAAGAGAGGATCTTTGGATAAAATCCAAAGCTGCTATTACTGTTCCGACATTTTTGACTCTGGCCTTTTTGTAACTTGACAGATGTTAATAAGAACCCTGTGTAGTATAAAAGAAAAGAAGCAGGATATGTAAAGCCTAAAAAATGTTAATGATTCTTCTGCTTCCTAGAATAAAAAAAATGGAGACAGTTAAAACAATATCTCAGTCTGTAGTCTAATAATTGAAAACTAATAGCTGAACACTGATGACATGCTTTTATACGTATACAAAAATAACCTAAACATTCTATAATAATTTGTCAGAAAAAATTGAGACTATTGGGATAATATGAATTCAGAGCAATTGCTAAGGATTATTATACAGATGTTCCATTTCTCTAGATTTAAAAGCAGGAGTGTTAATCTCAAAGTGAAGAAACCTAGTTTTATGTTTAAATATTTTATCTGACTCTAACTATAATCATAATAATTTATTTTTATACCTCAGATTGCTAAGGCAAATTCATCCAAAGAGATCCCCACTGCATATTTTAACTTTATTCAAATACCTTAGATTAGATCATTTCTATCTCCCTGTTCAATATAAACTATATTCTGAAGCCAAATACCCTTTAAGCAATTTGTTGATACATAAACAACTCAGTATTACATTATCCTCCCTAACATCATATGGATAAAATATTCAAGTCCTTTCATATTTCTAGAAGCACATATTTGATAAGGGCAATTAGCAAAGAGGCTTTAAATCCAAATTGTTCCCACTCCAAGTCTACTCTTCATCAGCATTCAGGGTGTAAATTTCAACTCATCTCAAAGAAATACAGACCCTTTCTGGATGCCAGCAATATTCTCTTTGCCCTTCTCATGCTTTTCTCATCTTCGTAGGTCAGACCATTACTTTATAAATAGAAGAATCCAGGTGCTTTTCATATCAAAGTAATTAAGCAATTTAATGAAAATGCATTAAGCTGTGTCCATCCCATTCTGCCAGTGTTTTGAGCAGCAAGTGCTGTATATTCGCAAGCATTATGAAACATGGGTCTCTGCTGTCACCAACAGGTTATCTTGCCACATAAATTTGAAGGGTTCCTTCTCAACTGTTTTTCTACCTCAAAGAATGCAAAATATAAAGTGCAGATTATGTATCTCAGAAGTTTCCCTTACATGTGTCATTGCTATCTTTCTTTCTTTCTTTCTTTCTTTCTTTCTTTCTTTCTTTCTTTCTTTCTTTCTTTCTTTCTTTCTTTCTTTCTTTCTTTCTTTCTTTCTTTCTTTCTTTCTTTCTTTCTTTCTTTCTTTCTTTCTTTCTTTCTTTCTTTCTTTCTTTCTTCCTATCATCTATTATCCATATATCCATAGTATCTATAATTTATCAACTAGCTATCCTATGCAATTTAGGGAAAGGTGGGCAGATCTCATGCATTTTGATTAGATGTCTAAAAGATCTAAATTCAGCACTTGTAAGCTATCATGCAAACTATATCTGCCTGAAATCTTCACTCTTACACTGCAATTAAAAACTCATGAGCCTTTGCATTTGGCCATCCTTTAACCAGGGATCTTTTTTTTTCCATCTTCCATGGATTGTTGTGTTCCAGTTTCTTTCATCTTTACTATTGGCTGGACTGGCTGAGGCCAATCAGAGTTGGGATAGCAGAACTGGAAAGCCACAGACTCCCTAGTTCTGCTACAGTCCCCAAGTCGAAACTCCTTCAAATTTCAAGTTCACAAAAGAACAGGGATGCTGAAGAACTGGGAAGGGCAAGGTTTCCAAGCATTTGATATAACAACTTTCTTCTTCACACACCCAGTTCTTTCTGAATACAGTCTCTCATATGTCCAGGAGCTAAAGTCCAGGGGTCATAGGGTGATTTCAGATAGATGACTCTTAGCAAATAGAAGATACTGGGTCTCTCTTGATGGATTGCAATGATAATAGAAAAACATTGTAGAATGTGGGACCTCTACACAATGTTTTCTAAAAAGAGCCTTGCTGAATCTGACCTTATTTTATTCTAGGATTTCATTTCAGTCAGCATCTTGCTTGTTTGCAAATAGGAGTATTAAGGCATACATTGTAGGGGGATATTTTTGTCCTATTGCATCTTGAAAGGAAGAGAATGAATACCATCTAGGTCATGGGTAGGCAACCTCGGCTCTTTTATGACTCATGGACTTCAACTCCCAGAATTCCTGAGCTCAGGAATTCTGGGAGTTGAAGTCCATGAGTCATAAAAGAGCCGAGCTTGCCTACCCCTGATCTAGGTGGATGGATTCCATTACAGTGGGGAATTAGCATTGATAGACCAGAAAGATCAGCTTTGCGACAAATCCCAAAGGTGCTTTTTCAAAAGGCAACTGGACTTTGTTTTTCCTTGAAGATGTTTCACTTCTCATCCAAGAAGCTTCTTGGATGAGAAGTGAAATGTCTTCAAGGAAAAAGAAAGTCCAGTTGCCTTTTGAAAAAGCACCTTTGGGAGAACCATGACCTGATTAACTGAGAATCTCCATAAACACTTGGGGACAAATCATATAGGAGGAAATGTATCCATATGCTAGCTAAGGGTCAACACCATCTTGGCACATAATCAATGAAAACTCTTGCAACTGGCATTTGAAGTAGCGTTGCCTCCAGTTTGGATGCAGCAGTGTGTCCTCAAGACTGAAATCACTCAAAGAATCTAAAGCAAAGACACATTTTGTTCTCCTCAGATATTTGTAATTTGGAAAGTATATGTTGGGATGCCTATCCAATTTGTATAGTTGAGAAGCAGAAAAAGGACTGTGCCAAGAGGATGAAATCCAGTTGCATTTGAGGTAAAAAGACCTGCTTTAGAAAGCAGCAGCTTAGCAGGCTAGGCTATGTACTTAACCTTTTCCCTCCCCACTGCTTCTTTGTTGCAAAAGCCACATAAGAGGCCCCTTTTCAACCCTGCAGGGAGACAGTGGGTAAAGAAACAGCAGGTAGAAATAATGTCAGTTGCACAACTGATATGAAAGAATCTTGATGCTGCAACACAAAGGAGTTTCTTCATTTAAAAGAAGATTCTTTGATAATGTCCAAGATAGAAATGTCCAGTTATTGTATGACTGATCATTAGACTTGTAACTAAAGGAAGGTCATGCATAAAGCTGGTCCATTAGTGGGGGGGAAATGGCAAGAAGGTGACAAGCAACAGGGAGAAAGCAGAACTATTTAACTCATTTTTGCATCTGTCTTTACACAAAGGGAAAACACAGTCCAACCTACCAAAACCAGTGCCATAAAAAACCAGAATAGAAACGCAAGTTAAGATAGGCAAGAAAATGGTAAGTGAGCACCTGTCCAGCCTAGACGAGTTCAAATCACCAGGACCAAATGGATTACACCCCAAAATTCTCAAGGAACCGGCAGACGTGATCTCAGAACCACTGAACTATATTTTTCAAAGATCCTGGAGCACTGGGGAACTACCAGAGGACTGGAAGAGAGCTAATGTGGTTCCCATCTTCAAAAAAGGGAAAAAAAATAGATCCAGGAAACTACAGACCCATCAGCCTGACCTCAATACCTGGGAAGATTCTGGAAAAGTTAATCAAACAACAAATCAGTGAACACCTTGATGCAAACAAAGTCATCACTAAAAGTCAACATGGGTTTGTCAAAAACAGATCATGCCAGACAAATCTTATTCCATTCTTTGACCAAGTGTCAAAATTAGTGAACTAGAAGAATGTTGTAGATATAATTTACTTGGATTTCAGTAAGGCATTTGATAAAGTAGATCACAACCTACTACTTGATAAGATAGAAAAACGTGGGTTAGATAGCACTACCACCAGATGGATTCGTAGCTGGCTGACAGACCATACTCAGCATGTGGTCCTCAATGTCTGAAATGGTATAGGGTTTCCTGCCTGAGCAGGGGGTTGCACTAGATGACCTCCAAGATCCCTTCCAACTTACTTATTATTATTATTATTTAGAGAATTGTGTGTGTGTGTGGTGTGGAGAGGGATTTAGAAATGAATGGTTTCCCAAATGTCAGAATTAGAGCTGGGAAGAAGAAGCAGAGAAATCGTCTTAAAAAATATAATAATAGTGTTGAGATTTTGTAGGCATACTATTGTTTTGAAATATTATTCTTACAATTCATAGAAAAAAAATCAGGTCTCAAATTGAAATGGTCTGTCAGATACAATTACTTGTAGTATAAGGTACATTGGGAGCAAAAAGACCCAAATCATGAAGAATTGTTAATCTGACCAGATGAACACTTGATATTCATTGGACTTTGTGAACAAAAATCTTCATAATTTAAAACTAAAAATCTAAAACTAACATATTTTAAAATTAAGACTTTTTGATTATGCCAAAAATATTTGTAAAGACCACACCTTTAGGGCTCAGTTTCATATCCTATTTCCCATGACACAAAAATATCTTGCAAAGTGTTTTGTAAACATCGTCATGATATCACTTCCAATTTACCCCCACTTCATTGCTGAGATACAAAACTTCCCATGAGGACAATCTCAAATGCCTTAGGAATGAGTCTATACAGTAGATGGCACAATCTCCTTAGTCTGTCTGGCCTGGCAAATATGTTGTGGACATGCTGCAAAAAAGACCAGACATCTTACATTTCTAGGAGATCATCCACGCCAGGCAGGAATATTTCTCTCTGATGCTTATTTCCAGTGTATGTATGTCTACTGCAGAAATTGTAAAATAGGAAAAATCTGTCTTGTCCCCTGATGTCCCCAATCCCCAAAATAGGGATGGAAGAGGAAAGATCAGAAATAAACAATTGGAGAACAATTACCAAATTCTAGGAGTTTCAAACGGAAATTGAACATTTATGGAGAAAAATCCATTATTATACCAATTGTAATTGGAACCATTGGAGTGATACCTAAAGGACTTCCCTGATATCTGGAAATATTGAATTCATCAGACTTGAACACTCCAATTTTATTACAAATCACCTTGCTTGGAATCTTAGATGGTATCTTAATAATTCTTTAGGACTTGAATTATTAAATTTTCCCCAATCTTAGACTAGGAATTGATTACCCCACAAATAAGACATTAATACCCCACTTCACATGCAAGAGAGTGATTGATACATACTTTTTTTGCCAATAGCTGATACCAAGTTGGAGAAAAAATTATGTCAAACAAATCCACCAATCATTGCCCTGAAATTATCCTGTGTTAAACTGTGTGAGGGCAACAACACAGACCTGAAGCAAAGAAAAAGGTGGACAGTGGAGTCAGCACAATTTATGTCTATATACTTTCTTGTAGACTCAGTGATGGCAGGAAAGAATATTAATGTGGCTGTATTGGTTTAACTTTCTCTGTCTGAAATAAAATGTGAGCCCCACTAGGTAAGCCAGGCAAGAAATCAACTATACAGGAAAACTAGAACTAATTCTACTGAAGTTGTAGAATAATGAATTATAATGAAAGAATCTTTTTTTTTATTGAAAAGTTTTACAATACATTTTAAGTATACTCCATCCCTCCCCCCTCCCCCCTCCCCCCTCCCCCCTCCCCTCCCCTCCCCCCTCCCCGACTTCCCAGAGCTGAATACAGGGTATAAACTTACAAACTTAAGCTAAAATATGCTAACAACAAAAATAAAACATTAAATTCTATCGCACTTTAACTCTCCATAAACATAACTATATTACTAACAAATAACGATTAACTAATAATACATCGTATAAAACCACTACTTATTCAAATGCTAAATGAAACTTTTTAGTCCCATATTTATTCTGAATATATTCGATCCATCTTCTCCATTCCACAATATATCTCTGTTGCGATTGTTCTTTCAAGTATGCTGAAATCTTTGCCATTTCCGCCAAGTTAGAAACTTTCAAAGTCCACTCTTCTATAGTAGGCAGTTCCTCCTTCTTCCAATATTGTGCTACTAAAAGTCTTGCTGCCGTAATTAAATTCAACATCAATTTAATATCTGTAACAGTAAAATCTGTAATAATACCCAACAAAAACAACTGCGGAGAAAACCTTATCTTTTTCTTAAATATCTTTTGCATATTCCACCAAATTTTAATCCAAAAAGCTTTAACTTTTTTACAAGTCCACCATATGTGATAATACGTTGCATCCTCACAACCACACCTCCAACATTTGGGCTGGCAGTTCGGATACATACTTGCTAGTTTTTTAGGGTCTAAGTGCCACCTATAAAACATTTTATAAAAATTCTCTCTTAAATTTTGGGCCTGTGTAAATTTTACGTTTCTAACCCAAATCTTTTCCCAAGTATCCATTGTTATAACCTCCTGAAAGTTCTGGGCCCACTTTATCATACAATCTTTAACAAGTTCCGTTTCTGAGTCAATTTCTATCAATGCATTATATATTCTTCTTATATGTGCTTGACCTTGATCTCTAATTTGTTTTACCAAATTTCCATCAGATATCAAGATACCAACTTTCTGATCTTCTTTCCATCTTACTTGTAACTGCCCATACTGAAACCAAGTTTGCACAATCTTTTCTTCTTTTAAAATATTGTATGGCTTTAATTGCCATACATTCCTTTCTATCCTTAAAATTTCTTTATATGTAGTCTCATCATGTTTAAATCCAACATTTATATTTTCTTATTGCATGTTTAGGTATTGCCCAAATTGGCATCTTGTAATTTAACTTATGTCTATATTTTTTCCATACTCGCAACAGAGCATACCTTAATATATGTATCTTAAATACATTATCCACCTTCTTATCATCATCAATCTTTTCCATCACATTTTCAGCATCCAGCATTTTAGCATCTAATCTCATGTTATTTTGACTAAGTTCTTCCACGCGGTCATCCAGACGCTCAATACACACGCAGCCAAAATGTCTGCTCTTATTTCAGTATTCTTCTCCTCAATAAGTTCAGCTATTTGTTGGGATTGTATTTTTAAAGCAACCTGCAAATCTTTTATTGTTAAAGCTGGTGCGGGTGCGGGTGCCGCAGGAGGAGGCATCAAAGCCTGTAATGAAGACTGCTGAACTGGCGAAGCACCAATTGGTTTGGAAGCCATTTTAAACCCGTTATTTCTGTTGCGCACTTTCACTTTCACTTTCCGCACTGCTTGCAACTTTTTCCACAAAATACTCTGAGTTAAAGTTCAAATACTTGCTATTACAGCATTCTCCTGCACAGCTCTGCCTGCATCCAAGTAATCCATGATTGACTATCGATGGCAGGTATGGTTGCAGTGTCCTGCTCTGCTCCAAAGCCTTGGAGCAGAGGCGTCCCGGAGTCCGGAGCAAACTCAGGCTTCGGGGGGGCTCACACCCTTCAACCACCAGAGTTAAAACTCTGGTGGTCTAGGGGAGCTCTACCCCTGCCTAAGCGCTCACCCCCTCCTCTTCTCCCGAGGAGAGGGTTTCCGAGCCGCCAAACAGCTGATCATTGCTGTTTTTAGCGGCTCTATGGAAAGCAGTGGGGCTGACGGCCGAAACGGCCGCCATCAATGGAGCCTTGCCACCCAGAAGTCTATAATGGAAGAATCTTGAAAGTTTGAATGTGCCTCATGGCGGGGGTGGGGGGGGACTACAATACTCCAGTGAATCAGGGAGTGTCTTTCAGAGCCTCTTCCAAATATTATTTCTCCAGGCTTGGAAACTCAGCTTTATATTTGCCTAGATAACTATTCTTGCATATATATTTGCATAAAGGTCTCTAGCACCTGTCTCTATATCTATCTCTTTCTTTGCGACTCTTTCCTTTTCTAACTCAAACATTGCAACTCTGGATGGTGGACAATGAGTAACAAAACCAACAATTTCAGTTATAATCCAAAATATTAATAAGCAATTAGGAAATCACACTTATTTCTGGCTATATCTTTGGAACTGATATACCTCTTATCTTCTATAATAAAAAAAATCATTTGAGCATCAGTGAAATATGGAATGAAAAGACAGGCTATCTGTTTAAGCCAGGGGTCTTCAAACTTGTCCCTTTTATGACTTGTGGACTTCAACTCCCAGAATTCCTCAGCCAGGCACGCTGGCTGAGGAATTCTGGGAGTTAAAGTCCACAAGTCATAAAAGGGCCAAGTTTGAAGACCCCTGGTTTAAGCTATTAAACAAATGATATTTCTATCATCAAAAGCCCTGGTGGTACAGTGGTTAGAATGCAGTATTGTAGGCTAACTCTTCATTCCACTGCCAGGAGTCTGATTCTCACCAGTTCAAGGTTGACTCAGCCTTCCATCCTTCCAAGGTCAGTAAAATGAGGACCCAGATTGTTGGGGGCAATAGACTGACTCTCTAAACTGCTTAGAGAAGGCTGCAAAGCACTATAAAGTGGTATATAAGTCTACATGCTATTGCTATATAGTATTTGAAATAACAGTATTTTTTCTCTTGGGTGCAGAAAATGTAATAATGGATTTTGTATGCTGTCCAGTTGGGTGCAAACTGAATAATAGAGTTCATCAGTAGCATCTAGTTCTGACACCACACATCAGAGAAATGATTGATTATCCTAAGCCTGAAAAACAGACCTTTCAGAAATGCAGATCTGCATGATGTCAGCTTGTTTTTTTTCCCCCATTCAGGTACAGATATGAAAGGAATTTATGTAGGCCAAATTAATGTTGCTGCCATGACTTTCTGAATATTTTTTGCTTTGTTCAAACCAATATGTGTGTAAGGACAAAAAATATAATTTAAATCTCGTTGGATAGCCCCTAAAAAAAAAGGCTTCATCTGTCATGGTTTTGTGATTGCCTTACCTGCAAGGATGAAAAAAATGAAACTGAATGCACTGATGACCTTTTTTCTCTGGTGTAACCATCCTTGAATGTTTTATTCTTCAGTCCAGTTACAAGTGAATGCAAAGTAGTTACATTTCTCTGCATTTGATTATTGTACACATAAATATTGTTCTGATGTTGAAATGCTGGGAGTAGTGAATGCATGTAGAGAACATCATAGTGACAAACTCAGATTCTGACTTGCCCATACTTACTAAAGAATCTGAAATATGCATCCATTCATGCAAACTATGCCCTTGATCAAATTTTACCCACACAGTCACAAACATAGACACAGAGGCTATAAAAGAAAAGATGGAGACCAGACATGTGGGTGAACATACTACTTTATTGAAGATGTGGAATGGAACAAAATTAAGTGTGCTTGAGCTTGGCAGGGAAGGTACAGGTAAAACTCCATTCTCAAAAATGGAAATTTACTATTTGACTTTGAGCCACTCATTGTTTTATCAAAGGGAGCCAAATATAAAGGGAATTAGCAGGAAATGCTATCCATGCAGTCTTGAACTCCTGAAGGATAAGGGGACATGAATTTACCAAATGTATTTCAAAAATATATATTAAACCAATCAGCCAACTCCTTTACTTTTCTACAGAAGCTCCTACACAAATAAACAGGGATTTCCTCTTAGAAAAGGTGTGTCACTGTGATTTTTAGCACCAGTTCAGGCTACACTTCATTAAGGACTGAAAAGCAAAGAAACTTTTGAACATCTGCTGAGCCCTAGTGATAAGTGGTTGGACTATATGAAAATATTCTGCATTGCAATGTATGAAGTTCATATGTAGTCATAGGAAAAGTCCATCAATCATTTTAGATCTTAGTGGCTCATTCACAAAGGTAAGTCATTGCTTAATGACGTTGTCATATCACTTCAGGATGCTTTAATTTGGATCTCTGTATTATGCAGAGGGTTAGAGTTGATGGCCAAATAACCTTTTCCAACTCTAAGAATATTTCATAATCATAATAGTAGTAAAGTTGGAAGGGACCTTGGAGGTCATCTAGTCCAACCCCCTGATCAGGCAGGAAACCCTATACCATTTCAGGCAAATGGCTGTCCAGTCTCTTCTTAAAAACCTCCAGTGTTAGAGCATTCACAGTTTCTGGAGGCAGGTTGTTCCACTGGTTAATTGTTCTAACTGTCAGGAAGTTTGTCCTTAGTTCTAGGTTGCTTCTCTCCTTGACTAGTTTCCATCCTTTGCTTCTTGTCCTGCCTTCGGGCACTTTGGAAAATAGCTTGACTCCCTCTTCTTTGTGGCAGCCCCTGAGATATTGGAATGCTACTATCATGTCCCCCCTAGTCCTTCTCTTCATTAAACTAGACATACCCAATTCCAGCAGCTGTTCTTTATATGTTTTAGCCTCCAGACCTCTAATCATCAATACTGATGAACTATCTATGTGGTCACTAAGAATTGGCTTCCGCTGGCGGCGCGGCGCTGAAGACAGCCTCCCCTGGCTGCCCGCGGCTCAGCTGTTTGTTTTTTTTTTTGCCTGAAACAGCGCCGATCAGCTGTTCGGGCGAAATTGAAGCCCCCTCCTCGGGAGAAGAGGAGGGGGTGAGGCCCCAGGTAGGGGTAGAGTTCTCCGAGGCCGCCTGAGCTTTGAGCTTGGGCGGCTGAAGGATCGAACTCCCCCGAAGCCTGGGTTGCTCCCAGCTGGCCGTCGTCTCTGCTCCGAACTTCCTGGAGCAGAGCCAGGCGTCTGCGAACCAGCCCTGCCTGATGAAAGGACTATGATTTAAAGGAGCAGGCAGAGCGGTACAAGAGGAAAAGGTGAAGAGGACTATTTTACTGTACTCTCTAACTTGTTGGACTTTTTAAACTTTAATTGAAAGTGCGTCATAATTGAGGATTAAAAGATGGCGGCTAAACCTCCCTCTAAAACTCTTCGGAGTGGAGGATCCTCGCCGGTGCAACAATCATCACTACAGGCATTGCATCCTCCTGAAGTGCTGACATCGAAGGATTTGCGAGATGCCTTGGATAAACATGCCCAGGTACTTTTGGAATCAATTAATCAATCAATTGCTGATAAATTTGCACAGATGGAGGAGAAATTGGAGAAATTTGAGGAAAGAATGGAAGAGAGGATGGAACAGAAGTACAGCGTGATGAAGGTAGACATTTTGACTTCAGTGCATAAAGTGGCGGAATGTGTGGAAGATTTAGATGAAAAAGTGGATGATTTGGCTCAAAGGAATGCTATACTAGAAGTAAAAGCACGGGAGAATGAAATTGAAAGAGGCAAGTTGGAAAGGGAGTTAAGCCATGCCCAACATTACCAGATGCAGTTTGCTGTCAGAATTAGAGGCTTAAAAGAGAATGTTAAAGAAGATTTAAAGCAGCTGATCTCTGAGGCTCTCGAAGGGGTATTGAACCAGCCAGCATCTGAAATAAGAGCAGCTATGGATAAAGTGTTTCGGGTGAATTCATGGATTGCCAGACAGAGAAAGTTGCCTAGAGATGTGGTGGTTTATTTTGCAAAAAGAGAAATTAGAGATCAAGTTATACAAGCTGCCTATGATGTTAAGGTTGTGATTGCTGAACAAGAAGTCTTGGTTTTAAAAGAAATTCCTCCAAGGATTTTAAGGGGAAGAAAGGACTATACATTTCTTGTGCAAGAGCTCAAGCAAAGAGATATAAGGTTCAGATGGGAGATTCCAGAGGGGCTGATGGTGATGTATGAAGGTAAAAGGTATAGGCTGACTACTGTGAAACAAGCACGTGATTTCTACAATAATGTCTTAAAAGCAACCTCATTAACGCTCTTGGAAGCTGGAAAGGGATCTGGAGAAGAAGAACAACAAGAGGAGGAAACAGAGGAAAATGGTGCTGGAGGAGATCAAGCTACAATCTCTTTGGATGATCCTAGAGAGCAAAGAGTGACGCGTGCTGCTTTAAAACGAGCAAAGAAAATAAAAGAACAAGATCAGCAAAAGTCTTCAGATTCTTCACATCGCATTCATAGCCAAGCTGTGGGAGGAGCACGGCCTAAAGTAACCAGTCCTATCAAAGCTGTGGTCCAAGAGCTTTTCGAGGATATACATGGCAACTAAATTTTTAACCTGGAATGTTAATGGACTAAACTCACCGCAGAAGAGGAAGAAAGTTTTTCAATATTTAAAACAATTTAAGATAGATGTTATATGCCTGCAAGAAACGCATATTAGAGTTTTGGATCAAAAGTATTTATTGAACTCGAGGCTGGGTACGCAATTTGTTGCTTCTGCAGAGAATAAGAAAAATGGAGTGGTTGTTTATGTTAAAAGTGCCTTAACAGCGGACCTAATTGAAGCAGATAAGCATGGAAGATATGTTATGATCGAGCTGTTGTTTGAAGGTAAAAAGACGCTTTTAGTTGGATTATATGCTCCAAATCAACAACAAGCTGACTTTTTTAGTTTACTTCATACAAAGCTTACCCAGTTGGATTATAAATCCTTTATTTTTATGGGGGACTGGAATGGAGTTATGGATGTACAGTTGGATAAGGCTGGAGCCTTTAAACGCATTCCAAGTCACGCTAGACTGCCTAAATCTTTTTTTGAAATGAAGGATGACCTGGAATTGCGAGATATTTGGCGTGAGAGACATTTGCGGGAGAAGGATTATACATTTTATTCTGATAGACACCAATCTTTTTCGAGGATTGATTTTATTTTGTTGACTAATGATCTTCTTTTGAGAACTAAAAAGGTGAAAATCTGCGCAAGAATTATCTCTGATCACAGTCCAGTGTGGTTGGAGATTGATAAGGAAAGAGGAGATAGACGCTCATGGCGCGTAAATGAGAATTTGTTTAGAAATCAGAGAAATGTGGAAGAATGCAAACAGCGGATGAAGGATTTTTTTGAGATGAATATGAATAAGGGTACCTCTATGGATATGGTTTGGGATGCTAGCAAGGCCTATATGAGAGGGGTGTTGATATATATGAATAATAGACATAGACGTGCAGTGGAAACTAGAAGGAAAGAACTGGAGAATGAAATAAAGGAAAAAGAAAAGGCTTTGATTTTGAACCCAGAGGAGGTGAAGATCAAGGAGGCTATTAGACTGTTACGAGGACAATTTGATAAATTAATGGCTGATCAAGTGGCGACCAATCTGCGGTTTGCTAGGCATAATACTTTTTGCAATGCTAATAAGCCAGGCAGATGGTTGGCTTATAGACTGAGGAAAAAACAAAGGGCATCTAATATAGATAAGATTGAGCATAAAGGAAGGGTTGTGTATCAACAGAATCTTATTAAGGATGCCTTTGTGGATTTTTATTCGAAATTATATACTAAAGAGGACATTAATGCAAAAGATATTGATACGTATTTGGAGAAGGCTAGCATCCCGGTTCTTACGCAAGTACAAAAAGAGGGGATTAACCAACTGATTACAGAAGAAGAAATTTTTACAGCTATTAAGGAACTGAAGGTGGATAAAGCACCAGGCACTGATGGCTTGACTGCGGCCTATTATAAAAACTTACAATTAGAGATGATAAAACCGTTAAAGGAACTGTTCCAGACAATCCAGAGGGGGGGAAAGGTGCCCCCGTCTTGGAGAACAGCTTTTATCTCTTTGATTCCGAAGGAAGACCAGGATGCTACTTTAGTTAAAAATTACAGACCGATATCGCTTTTAAATACAGATTATAAGATATTTGCTAAGGTTTTGGCTAATAGACTGATGAGGGTTCTGCAACAGGTGATTCATGGGGACCAAACGGGGTTTATTAGTGGAAGACAAATGAAAACCAATGTGAGACATATAGTTGATGTGTTAGAGTTTTTGGAAAGGCACAACCAGATCTCTGCTGCGCTAATCTTTTTAGATGCTGAAAAGGCTTTTGATCAATTGAACTGGCAATTTTTGTTGAAAGTTTTAGACAAAATGGATTTTGGGGAAAAATTTTTACAACCGATTAGGGCATTATACCAAAAACAAACTGCCCGAATTATAGTTAACAATAGTTTGACAACAGTATGTAATATTGAGAAGGGCACAAGGCAAGGCTGTCCGCTATCGCCCTTGTTATTTATATTAACATTAGAGATACTATTGGTTAAGATTCGGAATTCGGAAAAAATTAAGGGGATACAAGTTGGAGATCAGGATTACAGATTGAGAGCATTTGCAGATGATCTGGTTGTTACAGTGACCCAGCCAGAGAACTCTGTTGTGGACCTGATGGAGATAATAACACAATATGGGAAGGTTTCTGGATTTAAAGTAAATATACAGAAAACTAAAATTTTGGCTAGAAATATGACAGTTTCGCAGAAGGCTCTCTTAGAAGGATTAACTGGATTTGAGATTGTTAAAAGGGTTAAATATTTGGGGGTGATTTTGTCGCCCTCTAATACAAAGCTATATAAAAATAATTATGAAAAGTTATGGGGGAAAATTCAAAAAGAACTGGAGAGTTGGGAAAAATTGCAATTGTCTTTGTTGGGACGGATCGCAGCAGTGAAAATGAATGTCCTGCCCAAATTTTTATTCTTATTTCAAATGATACCGATTCTTAAGAAAGACTCTAACTTGGAGGAATGGCAGCGTGGTATCAATAAATTTGTGTGGGCAGGGAAAAAGCCACGAGTTAAACTTAAGATTATGCAGGATACTCGTGAGAGAGGTGGCCTTAAAATGCCTAATTTTAAATTATATTATGAAGCTGCTGCACTAGTAGGAATAAGTGATTGGATTAATTTGACACAATCGAGGTTATTAAATCTTGAGGGCCATGATCTGTTGTTTGGCTGGCATGCATATTTGTTGTATGATAAGAAGGTAGATACTGTGTTTAGGATGCATATTTTAAGACAGGCATTGCTGAGAGTTTGGAAGAAGTATAGACATAAGTTAAGCAGCAAGATACCATTGTGGGCAATCCCAAAACACGCAATAGAAAATATACATGCTGGTTTCAAACATGATGAGACTACTTACAAGGAAATTTTAAGTTTGGAAAGGAATATTTGGTGCTTGAAATCATATAGTTTCTTGCGAGAAGAGAAGGTTGTTCAGACTTGGTTTCAATATATTCAGTTACAGGCCAGGTGGAAAGAAGACCAAAAAAATGGATTTGCAACGACTGATGAAAATTTGATAAAGCAAATTAGAAATCAAGGACCAGCACATATTAAACGGATATATCTTGCATTGATAGAGATCGATTCAGAAACAGAGCTTGTTAAGGATTGTATGATAAAATGGGCCCAAAACATTCAGGAAGTTATTACAATGGACACGTGGGAAAAGATCTGGGTGAGGAATGTAAAATTCACTCAAGCTCAAAGTTTAAGAGAGAACTTTTACAAAATGTTTTATAGATGGCATCTAGATCCTAAAAAGGTTGCAAGTATGTATCCGAATTATCAGCCTAAATGTTGGAGGTGTGGTGATGAAGAGGCAACATATTTTCACATATGGTGGACATGTAAAAAGGTCAAGGCTTTTTGGATAAAAGTCTGGTGGAATATGCAGAAGATTTTTAAACGGAGGATAAAGTTTTGTCCGCAATTTTTTTTGTTGGGAATAATTGTTGACGCTACAGTTGTGGACTCTAAGTTGATGCTGAATTTAGTTACGGCAGCAAGACTTTTGATAGGTCAATATTGGAAGAAAGAGGAACTGCCGACTATACAAGAGTGGATTTTAAAGGTTTCCGACTTGGCAGAGATGGCGAAGATTTCGGCCTATTTGAAAGATTACTCGCAAGAACATTATATTATGGAATGGAGAAAATGGATTGAGTTTATCCAGAATAAGTATAGGGTCAAGAAGTTTTATCTAGCATTTGAATAAGTCTTCTTTCGTTTTCTTTTTTCTTTTTTTATTTTGTCTTCTATATATATTTAATAATGCTAAGTTTTGTTTGATCCTATATAAGTTAGAGAGTGATGGATTTTAGAATTTATAGTTGTTAGTATATGGTTGTTTATGATTGCCTTTTTATATATATATACCTTGTATTTAGCTCTGGGAAGTCCGGGGGGGGGAGGGGGGTTAGGGGGAGGTGGGGGGGGAGGAGGGAGGGGGGGAGGGGGGGGAAGGGGGGAGGTAGGGAGGGGAGGTAGGGAGGGGGAAGGGGGTTTTTTAAAGGAAAACTGTATTTTTAAAACTTTTCAATAAAAAAAAAAAAAAAAAAAAAAGAATTGGCAACCATGGCACATAAATATCATCACAATCATCTTAGATAAAATAGTAATTAAGTTTTGTAACTTAATGAGAGTCTTGGTGCTTGTTGAACACTGAAAGTGTGAACTGATTCTACAGAGCAGCATTATGATGTAAATGATGATAAGGTTTTTTTCTTTCCATTTCAGTTTTTCATCCAGAAACATACGAGTAGTTAATCTTCTTTAGCCAGCATTATGAGCAAATGCATTATATACAAATAAGAACAGAATATGCCTTAAATTGAATGCTAGTAAATTTCACATCAATTTTATGAGCATTTAATATATTGTTGTACATTACCAGTTAAAAATTGCTTATTGTGGAAATGTAGATTATTTTATTGTTTCAAGTCTGTCTTTCCACTCCTGTTACAAACCCCACTTTACATATATTTCACTGGAACCTGACTAGATTTTATTTGGCTGTTTTGGTCCATCAATTAACTGCAAATTGAGTTTGGGTAAAAAGTTTTTAGCCTGGCTAGCTATAAAATACATCTATAGTAAATGACAACTTATGACAATGCAAAGCAAAATGTTAAATAGATTTTTTCTGACACAGAAGTAGATACATGGGAATTAGGTTTAGTTATAAGAGAATAGGCAGTGGCAAATCTTCATCAGATGGCATTACATTTGGCTTCATTCTTATGAACAAAACTCATTAGCACATTTAGAAATCTAATTATGTTAGTAAATTTCCAAATGTCTTACATGAACAATAGTGATATTTATTTTCTATAATAAGATGTTAAAGTGTAATTAAAGTTCTTTCTTTTTTGGAGTTAAGTGAGATGATTCATGATGAATATATTTTTATCACAATATATAACATTTCTTTCTATGTTACATCTCACTATGAGCTCAGTCCTTCTCACTGTTAACACTGCCCTTTGTAAAGTCAAAGGTTTTCAGGGTATCTTAGGGGAAAGGTTAGCGTACCTCAAATAATTTTCCCTAACTCAACACATTCCAGATGTGCTGGACTTTGTTTCTGTGGTGGAAGTGTATTATAGAATCTACAACATCTAGAAGATTCAACTATTGGTGTAGACTTGGTTGACTGAAATGGTGACTTTTCCAAGGGTAAGAAATGATTACAATTTACAGTTTGAGATTGGTTTGTCAACCAACCATGAGCTTCAAAATGCTTGTCACTGTCTTTATCCCTCATCACCAAAGACATCTCAACTACACACTGTGATTTTCCTTACTTTACTGAGGCAAAATCCACAGAAATTTCCTCAAATTGTCAACCTAATGGCTTTCTTTTCCATTCACATGTGTAAGCTGGTGTTACCTGCTTAAAATGTAATTGCCACTTATTAGAGTAACATGCTTTCTAAATCTCACAAGTTAACATATTCCTAACATAGAAGATTAGATAAGAAGCTATTCAGGTTTGGGTGGGATTTGCTAAGATGGCATGGGATGTCATGGAATGGCATGGCATATTGGAAACAGTATGTCAATGAGAAGAAACAATTTGCTTACTGTTATGGGCAAATAATGCAAATTTCCAAACACTGGATACTATTATTTCTTCAACCAGCTTGCAGCAGATGGTTCTCTCTGAAGAGCCACCTGTTTTCCAGGTGGCTTTCCATAGCTGTTCAGCCACAATTCCCGTAACGCCTAATTATTTGCCCGTACTATCAGAAGCTGGTGGGAATTGGTGCTTGACAACATTTAGGGAGTGATAAATCTCTACATTATTACAGAACGAATCCTGAAGTAATTTCTAAAGAATCTCTGTAACTGAAACTAGTAAGAACTTAATTTCTTAGATTAAAACTTAATGTAATTGAAGCCAGTAAAACTTAATTTTCAATAAAATTCTGGAAGAAAGCTTCCAAAATCCAGGACATCACTTTCTTCATCTTCATCTCAACTTCCCATTTTAACAACAAATGAGTCATTGTTACATTAGATAAAGTGATATCAAAGTACACTGGGATTTAGTAATAGCATTAAGGAAAGTTCAATTAATATGTTAACCCACTGGGGACTATAAAATCTATATCATATAAGTAACAGCTGTTTTTGCTGAAAATAAAGTATAAAATGTACATAATACATGTAGATTATTAAATGAAACATGAATGAATAGCTTCCCATAAGAGGCCTTCTGCACTTAATTAACTAATCAATTTTCAAGGGCATGAGTAAATGTTAATAGCACAAGTTTAATGCCTGTGCATAATAAATAAAGTTAAATATCACTGGCATATATTTTGAAACATCAAAGGGAACAGAAGAAAAAGAGAATTGTAAACGTGAACAGTTTGAAAGAAAATGAAGTTTAGGTGACCTAATTAAAAGGGGTTTTTTCCCCTCTCAGCCACAGAAAGACATCAAAGTACTATTTCTAAAGTTTGAAGCTTCCCTCACCCCTCTTTCAAATAAAAAAGATTTCATTAAATGAGTCAGGGAATAGCAGCCATAAGAACCCTTGGATTTTCAGTGTTCCTGTAGCAATATGAGGAAAATGATTTCTAGTTTATCATTTTATATAAGAAAATGTAGTCCTCATTTCCTCAGCATTCCTTCCTTCATTCAGAGAACAAATATATAAATTGACAAAAATAAATAAATGAAACTACTAGTGCAAATATAATTTGTATCGGGCAGAACTGACAGGCCAAATATTATCCAATACCCGAGTGAACAGTATCATTATTTGTTTTATATAATTCCTATCTTAATGGATTTAAGACAAAAAAGAATCTTTTTGCCAGAATAACTGTAATTCAGAAGTACATAATTGCTTCCAACTTCAAAGCCATGAGTCTCTTTTTCATTCATTTCAGAAGTTCCCATTTAGAAAACATGCGTGCTGCTGTTCTTCTCATAAAAGAGATTAATATGCATTGTATTCATTATAAAATTGTATTAAGTGCCTTGAAGAAATCACAGAGGGATCTGGGAGGTGACAAACAATTTGTATGAAGCATTCCAACAAGAGTGTCTTTTAATAGAGATTGGCAACAATTCCTAACAAGATTGTTTTTTATGATTTTTCCCTCTTGCTACCCAGCTGTTCCAATGCAATCCCAAGTTTATGAATTTAGTAAAAACAAGTTGTTTGAATATTTTTAAAGCATATAAAATATGGAAGAGGAGTTTGTATTGCAACATTATACTAGGAGCAAATGTAGGGTTTCACTCCAGATGGGTTTGTGGTAGTACCAGCTCCAGCAACAAGACCTGACAAACGTTTTGTGTTTTATTTTAAAATTTTGATTTACTTTTCAGATTATGAAGTGGCTTGGTATCTGCTATAATTAATTTATTTTACTCAAATTGCCCTGTCTAATTTCAAATATTGCAGAACCTCATACAACAAAATTCTGTAGCAGAGAAGGCTTGTACAGAATATTTTTTTACAGCATGAAAAAAACCTATAAAAGGTTTGGGTCCATTGCATGCATCTAAGTCCAAATAGTGCAGCAAAAAAAATGTCCCATTTTCCCCTTAAAATTCCAGAAGTGGAAAAAATACCAGACTAAAATGTACTCTAGTATTATTATGCAAGGTTATGCAAGGGGGCTATTAAACTCAATGAACTTAATTATGGACTGAAAGAGACTGATGGAATCAATTGGAAAATATATGGAAAGCTATGCTTGAATGAATGATGTAAAAAAAAAGAAAATTATTTGAATAAGAAACACATGTATGAATCCAAAAGAATAGATTTTATATTTTGAATCTCTAGTACACATCTGCCTGGTATTCAAAGAATATATTAATTCAGTTGTCATTTGCCCTCTTTAGCTCTTCTAACAAACAGTTGTGTTATATTAGTCATGCCTGTTCCCTACCCTACTAGCAGCCATTTTGTGCAATGACCTTGGTCATTTTTCATTAATCTAATTAGACTCAAATTCTTTTCTTAATCTGCACTTCTTGTCATGTATTTTTATGTATACTTTCTCTGATATTTGCACTTTTAATGAGTTTTTGAATTGGAAATGACATTATGAAGATATTTCTTTATGAATTTCAGCATATATGTATTAAGATTTCTTGTACATTTTACAGCTCTCAGTTTAATATGGTCACCTATATAGACCTAAGTTTCTCACCCCTCCCTAAGTATAAGTTATGAGACAGTATCATACCACTGTAATCAGTGTTGATCCTCAGAGAAAACAAGTCTGCAGCTGGAATGATAAATTGTGCTGTGAAAATTTTAGAATGATAAAGCATTGATCAGGATCTGAAAAAGAGAGATCTTATTTATAAAGGTTCATACTCTTTATATCTTCTCAGATGCTTTAATTGTAGTTTATTTTACATTACTATTGATTAATTGATATTTAATTAATCAATTATTACCCATATTTGTCAACAAATGCTGTATATATTACTTATATAATCATGAATAATATAGGGCTTTTCAAGGAGATGTTTTGGTTCTACGAAGTGTGGAGAAAAACAGTAGGGCTTCCTGTTTCCAACCAAAAAACATACTAGCCTCATTGCAGATAATAAGATTAAGAATAAGATTAAGAATATATTAAGAATAGCTGCCTCAATTCCTTCTCTTTGCCCACAACTTTTCACTTTAAATATTGTTTTTTTCTGGCTGGCATCACAAATCCACTTGACTGATAAAGTGGTTGTTAGGAATGGTATGTGTTAGATTATAAGTGAAAAGATCAAAGTCTGAGTCTACTCTTAGTCATGGCAATTCACTAGGTGACTTATAATGAGTCAATCTATTTTAGCTCCATCTTTATCAGTCCCTATCAGACCAGAAAATCAACTCCACAAGACTAGAACTAAACTTTATTGAGACAGGCTATAATATTAGAATCTCGCAAGCCAGATTGTGCTTTAGCTCCCTTCCTTCTTACATGCAGAAGAATCAGAAAGGAGCCTGTCCAAGTTGTTTCATATTTTATCTTGCTTCTTGGGGCTTAAAGAATGTTTCAGCTCTCTTTGCTTATGTAACAGTTCTTGCATATTTCTCTCAAGGCAATCTTCTTGTTCTCTACAGTCCATCCAAAAAGTTGCTGTTGGGATAAAATTAAGGAGATTCCCATTTTGTTCCTGGAGAAATGTGGATTATGAAGATTGACATGTTTATTATATGTTTCCTTTCCACAGCTTCCCACAGGATCCTCCTTCACCAACTCTCTCAAAAGCCAGAAAAGGTCTTGAGCCTTTGCCAATGGCAAGAGATGCTGCAAAGGAAAAGGAAATGTAAAGAGACATGAAGAGCCACATAAAGGCAGATTGCCTAGTTACTTTCTTTGCCTTAGCCAGACAAATTGTATTTCTTTCCTGGTGCAAAGCCCCTCACTGAAGCAAAGCAAAGCTTCACGCAGCACTAATAAATAGTGGTACAAAAAGATCTCCAGTGCTTCTAGGGAGTTAATGAGAAAGAGCTTTGATTTTACTATATAGCCAGCACGATGTTTTATTTCCAGCCTCAGTATGAATATTCTAAATAGAAAGAAATGTATAAGCATAAATAGGGCAATTTACACTGAAGATGTTAATCAGCTTTCTTACATATGCAAGCATCTATTTTAGTTTGCGTTCTGCAAACATGCACAGAGATACATTTATATTTAGGACATGGATTTTTTTTCCTATTAGTGCACAAAGGTACCTAGATATTTCTCTGAATGTGAAAAGTCAAATATACTTCCCAGAAAGTAAAAATGGATGGGACAAGTTTCTTTTTGAACTTTAAAATATCTAAGGGTGGGAAATGGCAATAGGATTCATATTCTTACTGAATGGTTTTAGCTATTGTCCTTTTACTTATTTCCTTATTCCTTGTGTCATATGAATTGTCCCCCTTAGACAGACACATTGCTTTTAAGATCACTGCAAGATAAAGGGTTCTACTTTTGCTCCTGTTTTCCTCCATTTCAGCTATCATTTATATCAGCCCCTTTATTTCCATTTCAGTTCTATAAAATGACTCTGCAAAGCCCCCATCCTTCTCTATTTCCTCCTCCTCCTCTTCTCACAAGCAATCCTTCTGACAAATTGCTTAGACATGTGAAAGTATTTCAGAGCCATTAAGATTGCCACAGTGTAGTTCTGTGTTGAATATAGTCCCGAAACCCTGGGATCCAAAAGTTGAAGTCATAAATAAGGTAAAGATAAAGGTTCCCCCGCACATGCGTGCTAGTCGTTTCCGACTCTAGGGGCCGGTGCTCATCTCCGTTTCAAAGCCGAAGAGCCAGCGCTTGTCCGAGGACGTCTCCGTGGTCATGTGGCCGGCATGACTAGATGCCAAAGGCGCACGGAACGCTGTTACCTTCCCACCGTAGTGGTCCCCATTTTTCTACTTGCATTTTTACGTGCTTTCGAATATATACATTTAAATGTCAGGGGGAATCTATATATGCAGATGTCTCGTGGTTTGCACACAATTCCCGGTATTATATCCCTTCATTTCCTTTTGCAAAAAGATGTACAATTGCCCTTCAGCGGAGGTTGAAGAAAGAAAGATCCAAGTACACACAATTTGGATCCTTTTGCAAGTTTTTCTCCCACCAGGTGGCTGGACGCTCAGTTTATTAACTTGGAAAAGAACCTCAATGTTTTTGATAAATTGTTCTTCTAAATATGCATATTCATTAAAAGCCCAAGTCATATTTACAGGTTAAAAAACATTGCATGAAATTTGGAAATGATTCCTGGTGCCAAGAATCTAGGAGAAGGTTATTCAATGGATGGAATTCTACATACAATTACCTGAAAGTAATTTCACTGGCAATCAATGGGGCCTTGCGCTGACTAAATGAAGATAAAATTGGGCTGTTACAATATGGGTTCCAAAGATTGATGCATTTGGTTCCACCTGTAGTAACCCTCTTCTCTCTAAGCCAGAAAATTCATTCCACCATTTCTATTAAACAGCATCCTATTTAATATTTGAATAGGAACAAAAAAATGTCATCGTCACATGCTGCAGAAGCCAGTGTCTGAATTAGTTTCTGGGAATTTTAGATGATTGGAATGGCTTTTAAAGTACCATCAAAGTATTTTTCAATTCTGTAGAATTAAACATAAAATCTGTTCCTGCCAGCTCACTTATCATATACGAAATATTAATTTTGATCAAAATTAAATCAGACACCCACCGACAGCAACATTTTGCCCTTCAGAACTCCCCTTCATTTTGATTTATTAACAGCTGCCAGAAGAGTGCACCCTAGCAATTTATTACTACTTTCTCAAATGTTTTTTTTGAGCATACAAATAGTCCTCCAAACTAAGAGGTCCTATATGACATCATTGTGACAAGACCACATTCTTCAATTTGCATAATTCTCTTTAGATTTACTGAAAGGTAGAAAAATAGATTTCATTTTACCATCAACAGGGACAGAGCAATTCATTCTTTTTAAAGAAAAAAAGTTTTCAGGCTTCTAGAAATATTGTGTCACTTTTTAAAAAAAAAATAAGTCTGACTCATTTTACATTTTCACTTGGAGACTGGAAAATTATTTAGCTCGTTTGAAATGTTTTAATTTTGCTAATATAATTTCTGAGCAGAAAGAAACCCAACTATAAATTTATTTTACCCAGGCATAAATGGAAATACATATATAGTGTACGTATGTACAAACATATACTGTATGTGTACATACACATGTTTATGCATATATATATATATATATATATATATATATATATATATATATATATATATATATATATATATATATATATATATATATATATATATATATATATATGTTCCCCCACACATGCATGCTAGTCGCTTCTGACTCTAGGGGCCAGTGCTCATCTCCGTTTCAAAGCCGAAGAGCCAGCGCTTGTCCGAGGACATCTCCGTGGTCACGTGGCTGGCATGGCTAGATGCCAAAGGTGCATGGAACGCTGTTACCTTCCCACCGTAGTGGTCCCTATTTTTCTACTTGCATTTTTACGTGCTTTCGAACTGCTAGGTTGGCAGAAGCTGGGACAAGTAACAGGCGCTCACTCTGCTACGCGGCACTCGGGATTCAACCCACCAAACTGCCGACCTTCTGATCGACAAGCTCAGCGTCCTAACCCACTGAGCCACCGCGTCCCACTATATATAGTGGCTTTTTTTCAAGGATTTTTTTTGAATACACCTTGCTAATTAACTCTTTCTTTCCTGTTTTTGCCTAACCCACAGGTCTGCAACCCGCGGCTCTTTCAGCCGTCTTTGCGGCTCCCAGTCCTCTGCCATGTGCAGTACAAAAAATAAGGGACTAAAAAACTTCAACCAATCAATTCAAATATGCAGGGTAGGTGCATATCTCGCCTTGGCTCCACTCTTCAGTCAAATCTTGTTCTGCGTATGCGCGCATGTACGCACATGCGCACATATTTTTTGCGGCTCCCAGTTTTTCCTTTTGTGAGGGAACCGGTTCTGAGTGGCTCTTTCACTGTTTCAGGTTGCTGACCCCTGGCTTAACCCAAGGCTATATATACAGCTTTCCCAAAAAAAGCCTCATTTATCATATTGAGTTGCCAAAATATGTCCTGTGCAGTGATATACAGTTTTGAAAAGCTGTTGGTCTAAGAAATTTAACACTAGCAATGGAAATATATATATTTCTGACTATTCTGTTAGAAATGTAGATTACATTTTATTTTCTGTTGATGATCTGTGACCAATTTTGGAAATTGGTCCAAACATGAAAAACTTTAATATTTTAATAACACTATTAGTTAACTACTATTTCAATATTTTACCAACAAGCTGTTAGGTTAGTCTGAGAGGTAACCAGTTAGTATTACTGTTATTAATATGGTCCCCTAACGATAGTCCACAATAGATTCAGAATGTTCTTAAGAGAATGCCTCATCAACTGAGCAGTTGTCAGGGTTAAACTCACCAAACAATTTCTGTTCATGTGGCCAACCATATAAGTAGCTGCACAGCAGCCACTGTTTCAGTTCTGTTCCTGTTTACCTCAATAAAGCATGTTCCTGTTTGCAACCTTCTGTCTCGCTTATTGCCTGCAAAGAACCGGCTACACAACACTATCTATCATCTATATATGCATCTATCTATGCATCTACCTCTCCTTCTGTCTATTTATTTCCTCTCTTTTCTTTTACTTTCCCCTTTCCCACCATATTCTTCTAAATTGTTAAAACTGCAATATGGAGTCAGTGAGGAAGGGATTGCATACTCTTATTTGTAAAGAACTAGCTATTCACACAAGTTTTTACATCACAGTTCCTTTGCTTTGAGAGAGCTAAGTTGTTTTGTTGTTACAAGGTGTATCTTGAAAATCCTTTGATATATAAGATGTTATCAATAGTGTGTGTGTCTGTGTGTCTGTGTGTGTGTGTTTGTGTGTGTGTGTGTGTGTGTGTGTGTGTGTGTGTGTGTGAGAGAGAGAGAGAGAGAGAGAGAGAGAGAGAGAGAGAGATGTTTATCCATGGGCTTACATACTGTATGTAAACAGGTACCTAGATGCAATGAGATTTTCTTCCTTACTGAATATGGAAGTCGTCTACATCAGTATCGATTTCAAGTTTCCTACCTAAATGCAGAGTAGGACACAAGATCTTGCCTAGACATCTGCAGAATTAAACTTAATCTTCACAGTCCTGTGAAGTGGGCTTTTTGTGTATGTTTTGAATTCATTAATTCTCTCCCCAGCTCAAGGAGATAGCATTTCTTGTCTGCATTATATGAGAAATAAAAAAAAATGAATCAATTTGTTTCTGGACATGTTATTTAAAATTCTGCTCAATATTCACTTGGAGGGTTTTTTAAAAAAAAACACGGCAATTTTTTATTCAAATACATATTTAAATATTAATTTTTGAATATATTTACTGAAACTCTGGCACAAAGTATCAAAGACACTTTTTCTTAAAACAGACATTTTAAAATGTGCACTGATGTAGTTTTCCTCAAATTGCAACACCACATTTGAAAAAGCAAGATCTAACTGTGAGCTACATTCCAGTAGCAACTATAAGAGACTTTATATCAGGGTTATTTCATGTCATTAGTTTCAAAATTAAACTTTGTAAGCATCCTTTCACGAAGAAAAACATTTCTCCCTTTCTAGACTAATACAAGGGACAACATTAACATCCTTCATTCTTGATCTTGAGCTGAATAATGATCAATGGCTATCCTCATTCAGTTAATTGTCAGTAAAATTCCATTTCCATATTTTTTAGGTTAATAGAGAACAATTTTTTAAACACACAATGTGTAGCTATTTTTACTTCAGGGTAAAATACATTTGTGGAGAAATTGGTTAGAAAAATTATCGAAGTGCAAATCAATTATTCCACTCATTGGTTCTGTTCATACTTAACAAGGTCAGATAAACATCTAACAGATGCATTTACTAAGCCTGGTTAGCATTAACCTTGTCAGGTAGCTGCTGTTAATTTATGGTTCACTGTATTGTGCAAATACTGAAAATGAGTTAATTCATTAACCAGGTTAAGAGTGTTTATAAACACAACCACAGTGTGGATTTTTCTCATTTTCAACAGTAGTTATATCCATTTCTATACAAAACAGTATTCAAAATTCCAAGTGTGCAATGTGCAATATTGAATTGCAAGTGAATATGCATAATTGCATTAGCTCAAAGCATTTAAACAAATAATTTTATTAACCTAGAAAAAGAGGGAAGGAACACATTGATGGGGTTAAGGTTAATTTAGGAAAGAATCCATAGAATGATTATAAATTCATTCAACCTATATAAATAGGTTTCACATTATGTTTGTTTATTGTGATGCTTCTTCAGATAGTCAGGTTCTGTCACTTTACACAGATACTCAGATTTATAGTGATGGACATAACCTCTTTCCTTTTTTTTATTGAAAAGTTTTACAGTACATTTTATCTTTAACAATCCCCCCTCCCCCCACCCCTACCTAACCCTCCCTATCCCTCTCCCCCATTCCCCCCTCCCCCCCCCCGACTTCCCAGAGCTAAGTACAAGGTATAAAAACAAAGAACAATCATAAACATCCATAAGCTAACAACAATAAACTATTAATTCTATCGCCCTCTAGCTCATATAAGATAACTACAAGCAATATTAATATTACATATAAAAAGAAAAGAAAAAAGAAAAGAAAACTTATTCAAATGCTAAATGAATTTTTTTAGTCCCATATTTGTTCTGGATATAATCAATCTATTTTTTCCACTCCATAATATAACGTTCTTGCGAATGATCTTTCAAGTAAGCCGAAATCTTTGCCATTTCCGCCAGGTCAGAAACCTTTAAAGTCCATTCTTCTATAGTCGGCAGCTCCAACCTCTTTCCTTTTTTGTCTCTTATCTGCTTCCTTACATACACAAATCCACTTAACTGGAGTTATATTATCCAATTTGTTTTTTTTTTCTTCAAAATAACAGAGATTTTATTTTGCTTTGGGAAATATATTAATGGGAAGGGGGCTGATGTCATGTGTAAAACTTGGGACTTCCTACTGTGAAATTAATATTGAATACCTCTCCCTTTCTATATGAATTATAAAGGAAACTCATATAGCTGGATATATCCCTCATGATGAACTTCTAAGTAATTATCCATCTGATAAAGATTTCATTGTACTTTAGATGATAACAGCTAAGAAAGATAGCTCTTGGGGTTGTTCCACTGGTCTGTTATTAAAATCATGGAGTCAATATGAAAAGAAAAGAAATTTGATGCTTAATATAAGACTATGTAGAATCTCCAGTGGAGTTTGAACATAGGAACTATTATAGACTTGTTTATGATACAAAACCTCAATCTGAAATACAGTAAGAGCAAATGATGTAGTCAGTTTACTGTTTGAGTACTAAGATTCCAAACATTGGAGGAGAACATGAACATCTATGCCCTTCTTTCAATACAATTCCTGTTCACTGTCAACTATTCTTGATCTGAAACACATTATAAGGATCTATGCTGCCCGTTACCTACATCATATGTGGGCAACTGGCTGGATGAGGCTTCCAGGTAGAAGATACTGACAAAATTTAAGTGCAGCAAAATTAAACCTGGGCATTTTACCTATTTCAATTATAGCTCAAACACGTTAGGTAGGCAGGCAATTGCAAAAAGAAAGAAAGAAATCTCAGTCCAAGCCAAATAAAACAGAACATGCCATTTCTGACTCCATCAAAATCATGTTTCATAAGTAAAATGGTTTCAACATATTAATTTTTCAGAGTGCTCCTCTGCTACTTTTACTGAACCACCAAATGTTCTTGATCATTTCATACCCAGCATGTATTCCATAATGTTCAGATTCCCTGTTGTTCACAAATACATACATAGTTAGACCCAGCAATGGCTTATTTGACATTTTTAAGGGCAATTATGCTAGTAGCTGCAGAAGGGGAAGCACACACACACACATATACAAATACAACTTAATAGCAAATAGCAAGACATTGTGTGCTTATGTGTAGAACTACAAAAATATGAGGTGAAAGAGCAGAATGGTCAAATGAGAGGGGGAAAATGGGAATGGTGAAGACAAAGGGGTTTATTCTTAGTGAAACCCTAATACTGTGATTCTGTTTGTCTATTCAAATAAAGGCCCCACTGAGCTCTTTAGACTTATGCCTAAACAAAAATTCATAAATTTGAGCTTAAGGCTCCCAGTTATTAAATAGTCCATCACTAATTAAGATATTCTTCACATAGCATTCTTGAAGTGATCTGAGTCCACTTTTCATTTGACCTGGTAGTAATTTACTATTATAAAATTTATATAAGATTGTAATTATTTTTATGTGAGATTACAAACAATCCATTGCTAAAACAAAATAATAAAACAGAATTATATAATACCATAAGAACTAACCAGATGACCAGAGAATCTCAGTCCCAGCTTTCTGATCAATTTGGGAATAATCATCATCATCATCATCATCATCATCATCATCATCATCATCATCATCATAATAAACCTTTATTGTCAAAGTACAACATGTGTACATTGAGATTAGCTGAGCCTCCCCCCGTGCTCCCCCCCAACACACAGTGACAACAAACCCTCCATCCCACCACACTATGTTAACCAACTACACCACACGCCGGTGTGGTGTACAATAATAATAATAATAATAATAATAATAATAATAATAATAATAATAATAATAATAATAATAATAATAATAATAATAATAATAATAATAATAATAATATAAAATAATGCATATGTACATAAATTACATATATACATTTACTGACTTCTTAGACAAACGCTCTAATTTTAATTTCCTAAAATAATATCCACTTTTCATTTTAAAAGCTTTTCTCCAGATTCAGATATTTTTTTTATTTAAAACACATTCTGTAATGATTTTACTAGAACTAACAACAAATTTATTGCCGTAATAAAATAACATAGAACAATATATCTGCTGACTGTGAGACAGCTAAATAAACCATCTAGAAAGATCTTAGCTTTGGGAAATAAATATGTAAGAATAATAGTATTTTTTTTTTTAAAAAAAAGTTGCATGTCACTTGTCTTTCAATGATTCTAGGTAGCTCACAAGCAAAGAAATTACAATATATTATTAAAAAAACAAAGCAAAAGAAGGCACACACATTAAATGAGGGGTCTTGTTCTTGAGTGAAAGCCTGGGTAAGAACTGTGTCTTCACAATAATTCTGAACAACAACTGAGTGGGGGCAATCCACATTTCCAGGGGGATATGAAACTTTAAGTACCAGTATGCTCAATAATGCCATGGCCATAGTGGCTGAGGAATTTTGGAAGCTAAATCCTCATATCTGGAAGGCATCCAGATGTGAACTAAGTCCTCACCACTGGAAGGGATCCAATTAGGGAAGCCTATCCTATAAAGTAGTTAAATATCTATGGAGTCCCAAAGTGCTTTTTCAAGAGGCAACTGGCCTTTCTTCATTTTTTCCTTGAAGATGTTTCACTTCTCATCCAAGAAGCTTCTGAACTGAAGAAGCTTTCTGGATGAGAAGCAAAACATCTTTAAGGAAAAACAAAGAAAGTTCAGTTGCCTCTTGAAAAAAGCACCTTTAGGATATCCTATAAAGTTTTACATTTTGCCCAGACCCTACCCACTTTTAGGAATATAAACCATTCCAAGTCATTAAAAGGCAAGTGGACTGGAAACAAAACACAGACACAGACACAGACACACACAGACACAGAAACACACACACAGAGACACAGAGACACAAACCTTGAATATTACTGACTTCAGGAACATTGTCTGTGCATAAGTGTTTCCTTAGGGATGCAATTGGCTTTTGGTAGAAATGTGGCAGCTGCTATTTGTCAAAATCATTGATCTGTGCCATCTCACATAGTTTGACCTTCAGCTGTAGGTTTGGAAATATCCTAGGAAAGGTTAGATTTAGCTGTAGACAAGGAAGCTTGTTCCTTTCACTTCAGCTCTAATCCTGGAGGCTTGCAGAGTTCAGTGCTGGCTGACAACAGGCTGATAGTTAGCAAAACTGTTCCCTGAAGCCTATCACTCAACATGTGCCTGAACAATGAACTTTGGCTTCCAGACTAGAGGAAAAATATATAGATATATCTTGGTGGATGGATTCTCAATTCCTCTAAATCGTTCTTCCTATGTATCTGAAATGTTATACCACTTCTGATATTATTGTCTCTCTACCTCCTTAGCTATCAAGCCAACGTGTCCTATTTTCGATGAAGGGACTGAAATAAGTTAATTACAGTCCTAGGCGTTTGGTCTTCATTAGTATTTATTCACTAATGAAGATTAAGTGTACACAGGACTGCACCTTAATGGAGGGAAAGTGAGGAAAGAATGGTCATTTCATACAACAGGGCTGAACATAAGGTAGTGTGGTCATATCAAGAGCCATGGTGGTTAGAATGTAGTATTGCAGGCTAATTCTGCCAACTGCCAGCAGTTCGATTCTGACCAGTTCAAGATTTACTCAGCCTTCCATCCTTCCAAGATCAGTAAAATGAGTATCCAGATTGTTGGGGGCAATATGCTGATTCTGTAAACCGCTTAGAGAGGGCTGTAAAGCACTATGAAGCAGTATATAAGTCTAAATGCTATTGCTATCATTTCTATTTAGAAAGCTGCATGACACTGGCATATCCACTATGCTGTAAAAAAAGTAAACAAGAGACAAGGGATAAACCCTATTAAATCCTTAAAGAACAAAAGCAGGTTTGTATCTGGAAAAATATTAAAGAAATTGAGATTTCTCCCCTCCTCCTCCAAAGTAGAAAATGCCACATTGCCTCTCTACAATCTTCATCTACTTGTCAGTGTCTACTGCCTGTTTTTTCTAGTCATTGGTAAATGTCTCCTTCTTGGAATGATGAAAAGAATCAATTGGAAGGCCAATTTAGAATGAAAAGGCATTAACTACTGGTTGATCTGCATTGCTACTTCTCTCAGGAGAAGTGTTTTTTTTGCCAAAGGAGTTGCTTTCAGCAGAATGGTATGTAGAGCAACAGTGACATCCAATGGTTGGCAAGCTCATCCATTCTTCTTCTCTCCTTTCTTCCTTCCAGATGTTGTTTTGGGTGGAAGATGAGAGGAAACGTGTTCTTTCTGTTTAATAAGGCTGAGTTGGATATGAACTCTTCTGTGTACAAAACAAGCAGAATGAATCCCTGGAAACATTTTTCAAGGTGTTACGGTTTATCTTGAACCACAGGCTTAAGCAAAAAAAAAAGGAAACTCATTCAAATACCTTCCTAACAAAGTAAGTAAGTCCCGGAGGGAGCACACAAATGAGCAGGAATTATTTTTGTATTTCATTTACATGCCAGTAAGATATGCAATTGTTCTTGCTGCGGAAGACACAACTATGGGAAGGATTTTCTTTCAAGTGGCCAAAAGAAATAGAGAAAATACAAATGCATTTTTAATACCCTATCACTTCACTAGCTAAAGGGGAAGGGGAGGTTATGACAAGTGTTAAAATGCAGCTATTATTTGCTTTCTGGGGAAGCAAAATTTACATTCTGTAAATCAGAAGCAGCTCAATCTTTAAGACTGAAGCATGCTAGATAAATCTAAGCCACTGATGACAAGAGGCCCAAAATCTAAGTGCCTATTAATAGTAAAGATGAGTTACAAGCTTCTAATAGTTTGATGACAGTGAGTTTCATTATGCAACAATAAAATCTACTTTATGAGTTTTTTAACTACTCACTTCTCCAACATGGGATATTTAGTTATTTTAGTGAGTGTGTGTCTGTGTCTATATGTTTTCATACAGTGCATAATCTCTGTGCTGTTACAGATTTGCTCTGTTCCAATGCCAAAGTCTCTGCATTTGTTAAAATGTTAATTTATGCACAGTCATATTTCTTGCTGAGAGATGTTTCTTTTTGTCTCCCTCCTCCCCTTTTTTCCCTTCTCCTTTGGCTAAACCTTGTGGGACATAAATGATAGAGTCACAGTGAGAACAATTTAAATGCAGGAACAGGCCACGGGAACAGCACAAAGAGTGAAAAGAAAGATAGTGATGATTCAGTAGTAGCTAAAATGAGGCAATATATGATGAGTGTGTCTGTGTATGTGGGAGGAGATTAAAGCAAGATCTATACTTGATGCCCTTTGGGTTCATAGATCCCACTACAATGGTAGTTTTTCAAATGACACAATGAATACAGGCAGCATACTGGGTGCTTGTAATACAATTATAGCACTTTAATGATGGGAAAAAGGCAGGGACTTGAGAAGCTGAATTTCTTTTGTGATTTGTGTCTAGAGAACAAAGACCACAAGCCATGCTATATCACTGCTAGTACAAGGAAAGTAAGAGCTCATCTTGTCACTCTAGCTTGCTTGTTTAAACGATTGGTAAATGACTAAACATTTGCACCACTTTGCAGAAAGATGAGTTGTTGTGTCTGGATAATGTTGTCCAATGGGTCCAGTTTTAGTTTGTGAGGCCATGTAGGGGTTGTGAAAAATAGTCCTAGCTCTAACTGCTACCACACCATAGAAAAAGTTTTCCTACTGCAAATTCCTCCTCGACTAAGAAATAGAAAAATTGGGGCAGGGAAGGATGTTGCAAAGGAGGTATTTTAAATTGAAGCTATTCCCAAGATTTACAATGCCATTAGATTTATCACGTATTACCCAAAAATGGAAAGAAACAGCAATCACTGTAGAAGTTGTTTTGAAAGTATCTTGGAGAGGGGAAAAAAACACACCATCAAACAAGTAAGGCAATGTGTTGCATATCACCTGAGTGAGCCAGACGTTACAATACTAGGTACAAATGCTACATGCTTTGCCTCTAAAATAAGAAATATTCTCTATGACCAGGATGGTTGTTTCTCAAAGACATGGGGCCATGGCATGAAATAAAAGTTCTGCAAAAATTAAAATTCTGAAATCAGGTTAATTCTAAGGCTGATTGAAAAAATACCTGGTATCAGAGGGGTTATTTTTTTTAATCTTATTCCTAAGGCAGATTCCTGAAGTTCTCTGGACAAGACCTGCCCCTGATCTGCCTCAGTGAGCAGGAGATGAATCAGTATTCTATTTTAAATATCCCTCTCCCTAGAAATCCGCCATCTCTCACGTGGACTAATGATATAATAAAGGTTTTATTTGCATTATAGAAAAGAACATAATGTGACTTCCTCTGCCATACAGGTAAGTACGTCAGACACTTTCTAAAAACAGATGCAGGAGATAACCAGCTCCACATGTCCACTTCAACTGACTCCTATTTTGTCATACCAGGATGTTCCTAGGAATGCTGGAATTTATGAGCTAAATATTAAGGTGATCCCTAATGAAACTTACATTATCTGGTCCTAATTTTAGACATTGACTGCATCCAAAGAAATTTCTATAAAACAACAGGCAAGGGAGCCAAATAACATTTGTTCCATCTGTAGTTCAAGCATGGTTTTCAAATAGCCACTGGGATAATCCGTGTCTAGTTCAATGTATTAAGATTGCCAATTTTTTTTTATTTCTACATATTTTCAGAGGCTTTCCCATGTGCTCCTAACCAAGGTTACAAACATGCCGTGACAATATCATTTTTGTTCTGTCATGTCCTCATTATCTGACTTTCAGTGCATCCCCTGCCCATGAGTAAGTAGCCTTCAATTATTCTTAGCTGAACACCTGTCAAAGTCTTGTCTTCCACCTTATTCAAACCTGCCCAAAAGTAGGTGTGTCAAATCCATTTGATTTTGTGATCTGCTACCTGGAAGACAATCTGATGACTATAGTACCTGAAGCGGAGGCAATAGAAACACATGAGTTCCTGTTAGGAATCTGCACATTTTCTGATATAATTGTTTTTTTCCTTTCAATGGAGGTAAAAGTTGTACAACATCACAATCTCTGTGGGCTATATATGTATTTCTAATTAGCTAGTTCCAGTGGTTCGCTAGAGGGTATTTGGAAATATATACGCTCTAATTGTCTCTGCTGGGTGTCTAGGGTGTTTCCATAGATGACTTAACCTCACGATTGGAGTTTTGAGCTTGGGGGCATGCCTCAATGCTCTTTTCCTTCTTTTTAAATTTTCTATCTCCAATGCCACAGAAGGGTGACACCAGAGCAACATGCTTAAAAATAGAATAAACATTAAATGAGCCAATTGCCCAGAGATAGTATGAACCAATAAAGTTACACAGTTGAAGTGAAAATACAATAAGAATGCATTGGTGAATGGAAGCATTAAAAAAGCTCTGTTATCTCTCCCGATGAGTATCTTCTAGGTTTAGCTAACAGTTGGAGCTTTTTAAAAGGGAGTTTTAATCTTTACAATAGTAACCACTGTTGAGTTTCAAGTTGCTTAGCATTAGTTCTCCAGGAGGCAATGTTTGTGGCTGCCAAGGTTCTTAATCTAAAAAAATGGGAAGATCAGATTTCTGGAGTAAGCTTATATATATATTCGAACCTGGGCTGATTGCACATTAGGCAGTTGTTTTCACCTCTAGGCCACAGGCTCTCTCTCGCTTTGTTAGCTGAGAAGCAAGGAGAGACAGGTTTGAATCTCAGAAGGGTATGGCTGACTGATGAAAACTAATAAGTTTGAAATGCATATCAGTCTCCCTTAATTCTTTGTTAGCAATTTAAAATTTACATATATATATATATATATATATATATATATATATATATATATATATATATATATATATATATATATATTCTGAGGTTTTCGCGGGTGTTTGTATGTGGATCTTTGGTCATTCGGGTTTTTTCCCGTGTAGAGTTGAACACACTTAATCCCCCACCCAATCAGAGCACACCTCCACCCACAGAACACACCCCCTCTGGCAGTTTAAAAAAGACGAACAAACAGCCACTACCACATGCTTCTCCCAGAAGAAGGAAGCTGAAGCCACCAGCCTGAGGATGACGGATGAGATTCCGTCGAAACGTTGCTCCTACACCTTCAACTCTACGCGGGAAAAACCCCGAATGACCAAATATCCATATATATATATATATATATATATATATATATATATATATATATATATATATATATATATATATATATATATATATATATATATATATATATATATATTACACACACACACACATTCAAAAGAAGAGGCTAATTTCTAAGACTAATTTCTCCAAGTTGTTCCTGAAAATCTATGAGCTATTTCAGTTTGACTTTTGATGTAAGATATGTTCGTTCTGTGCTGAGAACAAACAATATCTTGGTATATTCTGTATTACTGATCATGAAATGCAAGATTATGTATCTTGGTTGTGAAATAAGTAATTAAAGTTGAGTAATTGATTCCTTCTGGCAGACTGAAAAGCTGGGAGATTGCTGTTCAATTTTCTGGCACTGATGCTGGGTGAATCATGTTTTCCTTATTGTTTAATATTTATGTTGAATTTCTGAGGAGATTTGTACAGTGAAAAGGCATCAATACACTGATCACATCCATTTCCATTTCTTCTTGTAATATCCATGCCAGGCAGCTACTAGACCTAAAAGTTACTTATCAATTCTTCCAAGAGAAAAAGGTATATGAACACTCTTCCATAGGAAAAAAATGCCTTCAGAGCTGTTAGCCAAGTATTTGGGACCCAGGTACACAAAAGAAATCTTCAAGGGATGGGCAAATGGAGAATGCACACCTGTTTTTGGATAAAATGAAAACATTGCTGGAAAAGTATGTTTACCAAAGAACTGGAATTATTATTTTAGCTCCTTTTTAGATAGTCCTGCAAACCAATTTTCTCAATGTACTGTATTGATTTGTTTGTTTTTTCATTAAATTTATGACCCATCTTTCTTCTATGTGATGCTCAGAAAAGCTATTACAATAGCTTTAACATTAAGGCTGGTGTCAGTGTGGTTTTCCTTTTGTTATTACCATAAAAATGAGCCTAAATAGCATGAGGATACTTTTTGGTAATACTGACTTTATTAGCATTGCGGGCAGACTAAAATATTTTATTCCTTTATGTAGCTTTTGAATAGAGGAGTTAAGAATCAAAATATGCACATCCAATTAAAGCAATTACTGTTTACTCCCCAGACTACTCTGATATTATTTATTTGGTTTGGGATTTAAAGTTTAAGAAAAACCTTTGTCCTCCTCATATGAATACAAAGAAAGAATTATTTGGATGGGCCAAAAACCTGTGACCTCATATTTTGATTCTCAGAGGCCAAAATAATCCTAGCTATATGGAAGGTATGTATTCTGAAAACAGCAGAAATACTGCTTTGTTACATGGTATAATAAATCTCAATAACATTATTTTATTTGTTTGTTGCATTTTAATTCTTAGTATCACTTAAATTTATAGATCCCCCCCCCAGTATTTCTAATAATAGTTGGCTTTGTGGGTATTGTGATGCAGTGCACATGCAACAGAATAACTAGTTTACCCATAGTTTTGTTTCTTCTTTTTTGTGTGTTCTAGACCAATTAAATATATGCTTCAATAAGAAGAAGGGCCTTCCCCATGCTGGCTCCCTCCCTTTGGAATATCATCCTTTCAGAAATTAGACTGGCCCCCACTTTCATAAGGCCCTAAACATTTGGTTTTGCCAGCAGGCCTAGGGAAACCAGAGTGGGATTGAGCCCATCAAATGGCTCATTTGACTGTGTTGTCGCCAGGGTGACGGGTGGGTTATTATTGTTTTATATTTCTTTTTCCTATATTGTGTTTTGATTGCTTGTAAGCTACCTAGAGTCGCTGTGAACGAGTAGGCAGATAGATAGATAGATAGATAGATAGATAGATAGATAGATAGATAGATAGATAGATAGATAGATAGATATAGATATAGATATAGATATAGATATAGATATAGATATAGATATAGATATAGATATAGATATAGATATAGATATAGATATAGATATAGATATAGATATAGATATAAACAAACAAATCAGTTTCTACATTTTTGTTATTGTTGCTGCTTCTGAGGCTTCGGAATCATTCTATGCTTTCAGTTTACAGGGCACACCTCTATTTCAAACCATGACTTAATATTCAGAAATAGGAGGTGGGTACCTAAAATGCAGCAGATGATAATTAAGTAAAATGTCTGGTCATTCTGGTTTAACTGATGACTATGGCTGCTGCAGTATTGTTGCCTGATTTATAAGTACATGGAAAAGCTTGCCAGCTTTTTCTAAGATCATTAAGAGACATGAAATGAAAGGGGAACAGGTAGTGAGAACTGCAAACTCTACCCAAAATGTTTCTAATAAAATATTCATACCCCTTATTAGGAGGCCTGTAAAGTTCATTCATATCCAGTCAGAGAGATTGCCATAATAAATCCAAAGCAGGTCAAACTAAACAAAACAGAGAAGCCATGTTGTAACTATTTTTTAAAGAAATAAACAATAGTTTCAAATATCAGTCATAATAAAAACAATTTATAGCTGAATGTTCAAGTTAAAATTGAGTAGCTATTACACTATCCTGGGGTTTAGCCAGTAACTGGAGTTAGCTGATGAGTGGTTTTCTTAATCCCAACCCTACAGTTTCCTTGTGTTGAGCAAATGGAGATGGATAGATCCACTTTCTTGCAATAGTTATGACTTCAAGATCATAGCAAAGAAGTAATAAAGCAAACGAAAGGCTGAGAGACACATTTTCCTCATGCAGAAACTTAAAAAAAAATACTTAGCCCCATAATACCAAAAATGAAGCATTTTGCCTGGGTTGGCAAGGCAAATTGTCTCATGTTTCAGAAGGTTCGACTTAATTAGTAGAAGCCTACCATAAACATATTTTAGTAGAGAACCTCTGAAAGAGAGCAGCCACCTGTGAGGATTCATATTGCCCTCTCCAAGTTTGTTACAGAAAGTTTCAAATCTCACTCCAGAGTTTTAGACATTCTGATTCCATAAAGATATTTGAAACCATTATGGAGTAGCTAAGGCTACCTGGCACATCACAAAGAAAAATGGGAACTGTATTAAAAAGAAAAGGAGAAGATGGCAGCACACAAGTCCCTTTCCAAAATAAGGTGTTGGTGGAACTTTTTAAAAGTAAAAGAACTATGGGGAGAAGATTTCTTCTTCTGCATATAACATACTGTAGCCTTATTCCATTTCAATCCCTGTTAGAAATCATGCATTTGCCCTTAAATATCTTTTTAAGTTTGCCTACAAACATTCTAAACCAGGGGTGTCAAACTGCCAGCCTGTGGGCCAGATGCATCACAGTGAAATGGCGCCCACTCCATTGCCGGCAATGGCAAAAAAAGTTGCCATACATCACGACACATCACGTGATATTGCGAGTGTCAAAACTCATCCTGCAGCAGGCAGAGCGAAAAGCCGAAACAGGAACGAGAGACCTCCACTGCGAGCTGAAAACGCTTTATTCCTCAAAGCAGCAGCCGCAGCAGAAAACAAAGCCAGCGTTGGCCGCTACCCACAACCAATGCTGCTATATACATGCTCAGAGCACCCACCCATACTCCACCCAAACACGCCCATGCCCTCCCATTCCCTATATCCACCCCACCCCTCCCCGGCAAACCCTTTCGCCCAGCGCCCAGTCAGGTAAGTCCTCACCCATGATCCTCCACCACTGTGCTCCACCCCCACACCCCCTCCCGGCCGCACCCAGCTCTGGTCCCCTCCGTGGCCGCCGGCGGCCAGCCCCCCCCAGCCACCCGGGCACCGCGGCGGGAACGAGCCCGGCAGGCATGCCGCGGGGCTCATCAGCACCTGGGCAGAACCGTCCTGTGCTTGCGGTGTCCTGTCCCGCGCCCCAGGCCGCTCCGCCGGAAGTGGACCCATCTGCCGAAGCACCCCGGAAAGCCATGGGAGGGCTGGCAACAAGAGGTGGGCTCTCGAGGCAGCGGCCACCGTGCCAGCCGTTCTGGTGCTTCTGCCAGTCTTGCCATCAGCCGGGGTGTTCTGCGCAGGCGCGGCGTCGAACGGGGACAGCAGCGGTGGAACGGCCGCCCAACGAGCCTCCGGAGCCTCCCGAGCCACGCCAGCCGTTCTGGTGCCTCCCCCGGTCATGCCGTCAGCCGGGGTGTTCTGCGCAGGAGCGGCATTGAACGAGGGCAGCAGTGGTGAAACAGCCGCCCAATGAGCCTCCTGAGCCTCCCGAGCCGCCGAGGAGTAGGGTGGGTCCGGCGAACTGTCTAGGGCCCCAATGCGCAGATCAGGAGGGGCCGTAGGGGTGGAGGGCCCCCCCCTTGAATGTCGGCCCCACGGGGCCTGACATGCTGCCCCCTCTACCAGGGCCCCACCTGGAATGCAAGGAGAGAGGGGTAAGTACTCAGTCATGCGTTCTGCAGAGAACCCAGTGCTGCTATGCACTGCGTTGTTGTAGGCTACTTCCGCGAAGGCTAGCAGGTCCACCCATTCGGACTGCCGGTACGAGACGTAACAGCGCAGGTATCGCTCCACCGCTGCGTTCGCACGTTCCGCAGCCCCGTTCGTGCTTGGGTGGTACGCCGAGCTCAAGCCTTGTGTCGCTCCGATGTAACGCATGAAGTCCTTCCAGAACCGGGCCGTGAATTGCACCCCACGGTCTGAGATGATATGCCGTGGCACCCCGTGGAGGCGATAGATGTGCTGGACAAACATCCAGGCCAGCCGACGGGCCGAAGGCAACCCCTTGCAGGGGACGAAGTGTGCCTGTTTCGAGAACAGGTCCACTACTGTCCACAAAACGTTGTAACCCCTGCTCTCCAGTAGCTCGACCACAAAGTCCATGGCGATGTCCTGCCAAGGCCGCACGGGGTCCGCCACCTGTTGCAGAAGCCCTGCTGGTTTGTTGGTGGAGGGTTTGGTGGTTGCACATATGCGGCACCTCTGCACATAGTTCTCAATGTCTCGTCTCATGGTCGGCCACCAGAACTGGCGGTGGGCCAAATGTAGGGTCTTTACAAACCCGTAATGGCCTGCCTGCCTGGCGTCATGGCACTGATAGAGCGCCCGGTCCCGCACCGTTGCCGGTACGTACAGATTGGCCCCGTGCCAAGCTAAGCCATCTCGCAACGTAAGCGTATCGGGGTGTGCCTGCACCCATTCGTCGGTTGCCAGCGCCTCCTTGCAGGCCCACAAGAAGTCGTCCGTCAACGCGTGGGCCATGTGCTCCGTCCCCTCCATCGGGCAGGGTGGTACTAGTGCCTGTACTACCTCCTCTTTCCGGCAATCGTATTGAGGTAGCCATGACAAGGCATCTGCCAGGAAGTTTCTACCCCCGGGCACATACTTGAGCCGAAACCGGAAGCGCTGGAAGTACTGGGCCCACCGCACGTGCTCCGGGGACAGACGGCAGGGCGTTTGCAGGGCTTCCAGGTTCTTGTGGTCCGTCCACACCTCGAACACTTGGCTAGCCCCTCAAGAAGGTGTCTCCACGTTCCCAAGGCCCAGCAGACCGCGAAGGCCTCCTTTTCCCAGATAGCCCAGGCCCTCTCTGCGGTGGTCAGTTTCTTGGAAGCATAAGCGCAGGGCCGCAGCTCCCCCATCGCATGCCGCTGCAGTAGGACAGCCCCAACGGCCACGTTGCTTGCATCGGCCTGCACTACGTAGGGCAAGTCAGGGTTCGGGTGTCGTAGGACGGACACCCTAAACAGTGACACTCTAAACAGTGAGGACTGGCCCTTTTGGGTGATGATGGGAACAAGTATTGCTTTCCTTCTTCCGGTTTTGCATTCCCTGAAAGAAGACCTTGAAGGAGTTCCCTAGAACACCTCAGAAGAGGTCCCTTCCATTCCTTGGAAGAAGACCTCAGACAGGGATTCTTTAAGATTCAATGGTCGCTCAAATGCTACTGTGCTAATTGCATTTGCATGTCATCCATTCTCAGCCATTAGACAGCTTCCTCCTTTTCTTCCCTATAGATCTTATTAATGAGAAATTCTTGACAAGGATCAAAGAAAGCAATTTTCCCAGGGGGAAGGCAGCTGTATAGTGATAATCTAAAGAACCTGCAGTTAGAGTGAGTATTTTCACTACAATCTTCCAGCTGTTCTAGGCAAGATAGGTGTTGAGCAAATTTTCCTTATTCTGAGTCCAACATGTGTCCCAAACAGCCACTATGTGGTGTTAAATTTTCATTTTACTCCATCCTGATATATTCAGCCTAAATGGGTGTTAAATATGATTTAATTTTGTGCTCAGGAATGTCTTATAAAATCCAAGAATATTTTTCTCCAGATGAGAATGCTTTTCAACAGTCATTTTAACCCCAAAGTTAAAATTCTAAATGTGAGTCAGGCACACAAACAGTATTTCTATACAAATGTACTGTATGTGGAAGATAAAAAAATGTTAACTGTCAGAAATAGCCATGAAAAATTAATATCTGCTTACTGTGAAAGTTCAAGTTTTGCAAATGCAGCATTCATTATCAAAAATGCAATAGCATGATATAATTAGGCATTCTGTACTCAGCCTGTCAGATAACACACTTTTAAAATGGCACAACTAAATCAAACATGTCTACTTACCTATTGAACGATAGTCAAACTGCTTATAAAAGACTTGGATCTTGAGTCAGTTTTGTAGTGCTAACAAGATAGTAAAGGATTCTGCTGAGTTTCAAACCTTTACTATTAAATAGAAGTAGAAAGCATATAGTGAGTTGAATATTATAAGAATGTTCACCATTCTCATAATTCTTTCCTTCATTGCCTAGATGCCAAATTGGTTGGGAATGAATGCTCTCTTCACACATACCTCCACACCTTCAACCACCCATTGCAGAATATGCAAAACACAGAAACAAGTTTTCTATGCAGAGACAGAGACTATATTGTATATGGCAAGGCATATGGCATTAATAATAATTCTCCTTTTGCATCCATTCTTTGATACAAATTAGAAATTCAGATTGGCTTTGTAGCTATTGCTCCACCTATTTATATTGGATACATTTGTTGTTTCTTTAGTTTGACATGTGATCATAGAAAATGATATAATCTAATTGTAAGGTTCATGCTATATTGAGATTCATGCTTAATTCATAAAGGGGGTGCAATGAGCTGGAAAACTGACAGCTCAGGTTTGAGATCTGTGCAATGTGGTGAGTTCCTCATCCCAGCTCCTGCACACGTAGCAGTTCAAAAACATGCAAATGCAAGTAGATAAATAGGTACCACTTCAGTGGAAAGGAAAGAGCATTCTCTGCACCTTTGGGATATGGTCATGCTGGCCACGTGACACTTCCATGGCTCTCTCAGCTAAGAAATGGAGATAAACACCATCCCCTACAGTCAGCTACAACTGGACAGGGGAAAACTTTATCTTTACTGAATTCATGCTACTGAATTAAAGAGAAGAGGTAAAAGGTAAAGGTTCCCCCGCACATGCGTGCTACTCGTTTCCAACTCTAAGGGCCGGTGCTCATCTCCGTTTCAAAGCTGAAGAGCCAGCGCTTGTCCAAGGATGTCTCCGTGGTCATATGTCTGGCATGACTAGATGCCAAAGGCACACGGAATGCTGTTACCTTCCCACCGTAGTGGTCCCTATTTTTCTACTTGCATTTTACATGCTTTTGAACTGCTAGGTTGGCAGAAGCTGGGACGAGTAACAGGCACTCACTCTGTTACACGGCACTCAGGATTCGACCCGCCAAATTGCCGATCTTGTGATTGACAAGCTCAGTATTCTAACCCACTGAGCCACCGCATCCCTTTAAAGAGAAGAAGGAACAGCCAGTTTGGTGCTTGTCCCTTTTCTAACATAATGGTCTTTAATGACTTGATTACAGAAGAATGAGAAGAAGGTATGACCAGACTGAAGTGGAACAGGTAGCCCATTGAAGATTTATATCAGTTAAAATTCCCAGGATCATTAAGTAGAACTAGTGATGGTCCTGGGTGAAATCTGTTACCAGAGACTCTGTTCTACAGAAAGTTGATCACTGTGGAACAAGCTATGAAATCAGCTCATTTTGTTGCCCCGTAGTCTCTCTTCCTGAAATACTAGATTATATTGCAGGACTGAGGATAAATTCCCTGTTTGTCAGACCTGTCTCAGTTTGAATCTCTACTGTAAGTAAGAATGATCCTTATTCCATTTGTTGAGAAATGTATAGTTTACTAGAAGTCAAGTGAATTACCAGTAACGTAAAGCCAGCAGTGAAAATCGCACATCAAAAATCCCCAAGTCTAACTTTCCCTTCCCTTAGGTATGTCCTCTTGCTGGCCCTCTCATGTCCAATCAAATTCAAAAAAGATTTTTTTTAAAATGGTCACTTCAAGTGAAGTTTGGCATGCAGCTATGTTCCGTTCCCATCCAAATGACCTTGAAGCTGTGTCTCGGGGAGATATAGTTAACTCTTCATTCCCCTTGAGCCTCCCCCCCCTCCCATCCAGACCCCCTTCCAGTTCATGGCAGCTTGGCACCGATAGTGAGGGATAAGTGTAAGACAACAGCTGATATTGCTATTAATACAAGGGGATTTTAATATCTGCCCATTAGGGATGGAATTGAATATGGCTTAAGTATTCTTGTTCTCCATGATAACTATGAGCTTGTCTTATGTCCCAACTTGTGAAGTAGACATAAGTTTGATATCATTTATACCTTTTAGAGGTGGTTTATGACCTAAAAGTGAAAATATGATAATTACTATTTTGCCATAGTGAGATTGCTGGCTAGTTACTTATAGTTAGCTACTTCTGCTAACCATTACAAAGGACACTGGTATGCTAGAGATGGCTTGCACCAACCCATAAGATATAATCATTAAATTTTCTTGAATTTTGAAAAGCAGTTGAGTGCAGATGTGATTTCAGATGCCTAACTTGCCAATCAGATATTTGGACTTCAGTAGAGCAGTACCAATAGAGCTGGTTTTTAAACATTTCACAGCAAACTCCCAGATGATTCACCCCAGGCATCTTATAAATCCATTTGATTTCCAAGCAGTGATATGTCAGAAATTCTGCCACAAGCTTCCTCATTCTTTGATTGATCATCCCTTGTATGGATGACAAGGATGCTGGGCTTGATTGCCATGAAGCAACTCTCAGATTGCATCTCTTGAGGGGTCTTCTATTTTTTAAACCAAACATACTAAGTTCCTTTAGCTGCTCTTCACAAAATTTAGTCTTCAAGCCCCTTGCTATCTTTGTCATTCTTCCCTGCACTTCTCCAGTTCTTTGGTGTTCTTTTTCTATTGTTACACTAGAATTGGACAAAGTATTCCGGCTTCAATTTGACCAGTTCAGCTTAGAACAATATTAGCACTTCCCATGATCTTGACCTCTATACCTCTATTGATGCAGCCCCAAACTGCACTGGCTTTTTTGATAGATGTGGCATGTTGCCGACTGGTTAATCTGTGGTCTGTCAAGATACCCAGATCGTTCTCACATTTTTTTCTGCTAAGGCTGTCTTGTATCTCTGCATTTTTTTTCTTGCCCACCTTTCATTTTCACCATTGAACATTTTGTGAGACAAGGTTCAATGTCCCAGTGTTCCAAAATCCTCTTGAATTCTGAGGCTGTCATCTAGGATGTTAGCAGTTATTCCCTTCATCTCTTCTATTCCTTAATCTAAATCATTCATGAAGATGTTAAAGAGTTTTGGGCCCACCAAACCCTGAAGTACCCAACTGCATATCTCCCTCCATGTGAACATAGAGACATTAAGGACCACATGTTGGCTGTGGCTTTGCAGCAATGAAAGCATCTGATAGTAAGACAATCCATCCCAAATTGTTTCAGTTTGTCAAGAAGGAATCCGTGATCTACATTAGCAAATGCTTTAGTGAAGTTTAAGACATGACAGTCACAGCATTCCCAAAAATCTAATCATACATCAAAAAGAGCAATGAGATTTGTCCAACATCTATTAATCACATTGTTCCTTTTTAAGTGCTAGCAAGCCTACTGCTTGGTGTGTGTGTGGTTTTTTTTCCCCTAGGATTATCCCTGGTATTGATATCAAGCTGATTTGTATGTAGTTTCCGAGATCTATGTTTTCCCTTTTTAAAAATATTGGAACAATGTGGCTCTTCTCCAGTCTTCCACCATTTCTCCAGAATTTCTCAAAAAATCTTTTAACACCTTGAGATGTAATCCACTTTGTCCAGGAGACTTGAGTTCATTCAAAACAACTGGGTGTTCTCTCACCAGTTCTTTCTCTATTTTGATCTGCAATTCTCTAATGCTCCCCACTGTGCTGCTTCTGACAAGTTGGACTGTTGTGAAAAGACAGGTGCAATTAACTAGGTATCTTTCTCAAAGACTTTGAGAGCTGCATTAATGTGTATTCCCTCAGTCCTTGAATTGGCAGAAAAATATGCTGGCATAATTTGCACTTCCCGATGGCTGGGCTGTTGTCTGCCTCAGTAAAAGGCTTGCCTCCTTGCAACTTTGCTACAGGACAACTGAAAGGCAGGGAATAGTGGATTCTTCAGACTTTGTTTCTTCTCCCATTCAGAATTATCAGCCAGCAGGAAAAAAAACCCCTACCACTAATAATTCTTCTTAAAGTGAGGGAGAAAGGCACTGACTACCTTTCAAAATGTCGAAGTGACAGCTCAGCACTGCAGTGATGCCTGGTAACCTGTCACTTAGACTACTTCTGAACAAGAATCTTGAAGACCAGTAGGTTTGGCTCAAAGATAATCTGACTAACCATTCTGGAGGATCGAGAAGGACTATGGTATGTAGCAGTAGGAAATTTGCATGGTCATTGAGAGATCTCCTTCCTGTTTCCTCCTATGTTTGTCCTGGCCCAAAGTTCTTTGTGAACCAAGCCACTGATCTGTCTATAACACAACCTTCCTGTCACTGGGGCTAGAAGGGGTAACTGGTAGAACTCCTATCCATTTCACCTAATTCCTCATATCCCAAACTGATCCAAACTGTCGGCTCCTGGGAGAATGCCCTGGTGTATGGAAAAGTATATTACAGTAGTCACGTTTCACTGATCTCCTTCCCAAAAAAAGAAAAACAGAAGGAAGTTTGACCATGTAAGTTAGCAGAAAGCAGTAGAAAACAAGTAATGCATTCATTAAGAAGAGAGCTAGCAACACATTACTTTTCCACCTGAAATTATTTTTTTTAATAGACAGATGTAAAAGGATTACTGAACATGTGTTTAATAGCAGCTCTAGTACTCTTTCAGAAGACAAGATTACTAGTGTATTAAAATAATCCCTCACCAGCATTTTGCAAAGCATGAGTTAAGCAGTTCACAGACAGAATCCTTCTTGGAAATCAGATGCCACTTGATAACTGCATTTAAGTGTCCAATGAATGGGGAGGACATTCTGTTCACCTCAGCAGTTTCACCTGCCCAAGGCTCCGACCATGTCATCCTGAAATAATTCATGAGGAATCTTAGATTAGCCATGTTGACTTGAATTAGGAGAGGCATAAAATACTACTTGAAAAGTGGAACACCACAGATAGATTTTGTGACAATCAAGTTAATGTCCCTTATCTATTTTTCAAAGGAGAAGGAATAAAGAATGACAGTATACCAGAAAAGAAATACATACCTATCTGATCAAATCTTTTTAAAATATAGAAGTATCTGATAATTTTATATTCAGGATATCATTGACATTTATAGATGGGCATTAATTAGGAGGGCAAATTCTGGCTGCAAAAAAAGAAAAAAGTGTTTTACAAGATATTTTTTTTTCAAATGGAAAAAAATATTCAAATTTGGAATTTATATCCAGTGAATCTGCAATAAAAATGTACTGGTAAAACTGCAAATAACATTATGATTGTGATATATTTACCATATAACAACTTTCATCCAGACTAGCATCTATAAATTTGGTTCATTGTTAGCAAAATCTTGCCCATTGCTTAATTAGACAATAAGATACAGGAGGATCTGGACAGACTTGAACACTGAGCGCTATCTAACAAAATGAAATTCAGTGGTGAAAAAAGTAAGCTTCTACATTTAGGCAAGAAAAACCAAATGTACAGGTATAGTATAGGGGGTAACTTGCTCAATAGTAGTAACTGTGAGAGGGATCTCGGAGTCCTAGTGGACAATCACTTAAATATTAGCCAGCAGTGTGCTGCAGCTGCCAAAAAAGCCAACACAGTGCTAGGCTGCATTAACAGAGGAATAGAATCAAGATCACGTGAAGTGTTAATACCACTTTACAATGCCTTGGTAAGGCCACACTTGAAATACTGCATCCAGTTTTGGTCACCATGATGTAAAAATATGTGGAGACTCTAGAAAGAGTACAGAGAAGAGCAACAAAGATGATTAGGGGACTGGAGACTAAAACATATAAGGAACGGCTGCTGGAATTGGGTATGTCTAGTTTAATGAAGAGAAGTATGAGGGGGGACATGATAGCAGTGTTCCAATATCTCAGGGGCTGTCACAAAGAGGAGGGACTCAAGCTATTTTCCAAAGCACCTGAAAGCAGGACAAGAAGCAATGGATGGAAGCTAATCAAGGCGAGAAGCAACATAGAACTAAGGAGAAACTACCTGACAGTTAGAACAATTAATCAGTGGAACAACCTGCCTCAAGAAGCTGTGAATGCTCCAACACTGGAAGTTTTTAAGAAGAGACTGGACAGACATTTGTCCGAAATGGTATAGGGTTTCCTGCCTGACCAGGGGGTTGGACTAGATGACCTGCAAGGTCCCTTCCAACTTTATTATTATTATTATTATTATTATTATTATTATTATTATTATTATTATTATTATTATTATTATTATTATTATTATTATTATTATTATTATTATTATTATTATTATTGCTGGCAACCTTAAGCAACGTGGACTTCAACTCCCAGACTCTATCTATCTATCTATCTATCTATCTATCTATCTATCTATCTATCTATCTATCATCTACCAACCTACCTACCTATCTATCTATCTATCTATCTATCTATCTATCTATCTATCTATCTATTTATCTATCTATCTACAGTATCTATCTATTGTCAATCAAAACTGGAGGCATTGTTGAACATTGTTGAATAGGTTTCCTGACTGGGCAGGGGGTTGGACTAGATGACCTCCAAGATCCTTTCCAACTTTTTATAAAACTTTTATTCACATCCATTTGGGAGTAAGCATTCTTGAATGCAGTAGAAATTACCATCTGACTAAATGCACCTGTGTTTCTCTTTGTTCTAGAAAAATATGCAGAAAGACAGTTCCAGCTTGATAGCAATGACCTGAAAAATCATATGAAAATACAGACCCAAGTTGATGATAAAGCATTTGCCTACTGCAGTTGTAAATACACTTCGGGAGGTCTTTGGTGCTATTTCAGACATGGATGATGAAGTGTTAATGCTACAACTGAATGTTACGCAGAATTATATAAATATTTTTCTTTCCTTGGATTTGAGAGGTGACACAACTGAGGTGGCTTTTGATGAAAGCTCAGAATAGATTTAAGAAACAGGAAAAAGCATACCATTCCAGAGAAATGGAAAGAAGAAAACAGTGAATTGTTTTTCATCTGTCCTGCACCTTGCCTTACCCTTGCCAAAAATTGTTAGCAAAAAATTCTCAGAACAGATTGGCAAGAGATGAGAAGCAACAGAAATCTGGCAACATGATCTTGTTACCTTGATTTTTCTGGGAGGAAAGGCAGGAGTTGGAAGAAGGTGAGTAGCATTGCCCTAAGTCTGTGATGGCGAACCTTTTAGAGACCAAGTGCCCAAACTGTAACCCAAAACCCAGTTATGTATCATCGGGTGCTGGGTGGGTGTGGCCCATTGGGTGGGCGTGGCCCATTGGGTGGGCATGGCTGCAGTAGTAACGGCAGACTGGGTGGGACTAAAAAGTTCAATCAATCAATTCCAACTTTGCAAGATCTGTTTTTTCCTGCGAGAAGTTAAAATTGATTGATTGATTGAACCCCCCTTTTTTTTGCACACAACGGCGGAGGCCTAAAGCGAAAAGGTTTTATAAAACCCAGCAGAAGGCCTAGGACTGGGGCGATGGCGCATGTGCCCACAGGGAGGGCTCTGCGTGCCACCTGTGGCATGTGTGCTATAGGTTCACCACTACAGCCCTAAGTACTCCAAATCCTGCCTTACTACAAAGCCATCTATAGCACTTAAATGCATTTTAAACAAAACATTCTAAAAACGTCTTCTTAACTCTTTTCAAGACATTGATAACATTCTGTTTATGGGAACTTAGTACCAAGCTTATGACTTACCCATATTCTATACAGGACATAGTTTTGATTAATTTTATTGTGTGTTGGAGGTTCTGTCCACATGCATTCTCAGTTATTGGGGAAAACCTACTGATGAAATTTCTGCTAATTTTTTGTTGACTTGTTTAGTTTCCTTTAAAAAAAAACCTCACAATTCCACTGGTGAATTAATGCTATAACATATAAGTCTAAAAAAACAAGCATAGCAAAAGCTTCAGTATACTTACACGAAGTCTTCCAAGGTTAATGAAATAGGATTTCAATATCTATGCTTATAATATCGTCATCTTATTTAGTGGAAATCTTTATATGGCACAGAAACTACTCTGAAATTATGATTGGTTTTGAATGATATTTGTTCGTTTCCTCTGATGTTAAGTATTAGCTTTTCTTGATAGCTTTAGCTACCTTTTTTTAACAGAATAATTCATTGACCTGGTTCTTTTTTCAAGAGGTGACAAGGAGTTTTTTGTCATACAATTCATTAATTTGCATTTACATGATGGGGGGTTGAATTTTCAACTAATTATAATCAGTGGCTATGTCTTTATGCAAAAGTTTTTTGTACATTCACAAAGAAAAAGATCAGCAGTACTACTTTATGTCTCTTTATATTTTCCTTAAATGCTTTCTTATTATTACCATGAAACTCATTTTTGTTAACATTGCCTCTTCAGCATGTATTTTATTGTGTAGTCTGAACATCCATTGCATTCCAATATTCCGTTTATGTTGTGAATGTTTCGATACCTCCCCCATTTCTCCTCTTTTTTATGCATTCTCTTCCTTAAGACAGAAAAAAAATCCCACAGAAATATACAGAAAACAAGTCTTCCAGATGTCCCTTTAAAATGCACAGAATAGTTATATGGGATTAATTTGTCATAGTAGCAATCCAAAGAATTTATATACAGGTATGGGAGAGAGCTGTGTGTGCATAATCAGAGTGCTGCTTTTTGATACAACTCAGGGTTGTATGAGCAGAGCTTATGGCAAATGATTCTTTTCCTCCTTGAAGTAAAACAGTTTTTTTTTGTTTTTTTTTTGGGGGGGTTACCGGTTTCCCATTCCTAGTTCTGCTTATACTGCAATTATAGCTTCACTGGTGTCTGTTCAAAATGTTTTCTTTTTCCAAAGAGCCAAACTGCCTCACAAACCAGAGAGCTTTTTTTGGCAAACTACTGCCATTTTTTTTTTATTATTCAACTGGTTGGAAGAATGAAGTTATGAACTGACACATGTATGTCTATGTTAAAAGCCAGCAGAAGGAAGAAACATTGTAGAGATAACAGCAGAATGAATTCCAGAAACCTCTCATTTTGTACTGCTTACTCTCCTCAACTAGGAGGAATGTTCGTCCTTTCTTGAGCAAACTCAGGTTTCATTTGTGACTTACTCATTCTCTTTTCCTCTCCCCCCCCCAAACTCTTACATAAAAATAGACACACAGCATGACAAATACTGAAAACAGTGCTGGTTTTGTTGACAATCATGCCACCTTGTCATCCAAATTTTTGCTTTAAATACTTGTAGGTGACAAGGCTTTCGTTTGCAAACAAATTTCAAAACTGACAAACTGTTTTATTTTTTTTTCCTCTTCCACGTAGAAATTCTTGCTGGACCTTTTTTAGTTACTCAGCTCCCAATCGAAATGTTCATTTCATTCTTATCATTTCTCATTTTTATTTTTGTTATCTGTGAATAATGTGAAATCACCGCTTCCAGGTTGGACCTAAGCAGTGTGGCTAACAGAAGAAAATTTTGTCAATGTGCAGATTTTACTTTCTTCTCTTTTTTTCTGTTTTATAATTTTATTCATTTGTAACATAAAATATGAAAATACAAAAGCAAATGGTAAGGGACAACAACAAGGAAAAGGGAAAAAGAAAAGTATGGAGAAGGGGAGGGAAAGAAAGAAAAAGCATTGACTTCTGACTCCCTCTGGGGCAGTAAAACAAGAGGTTAAGATCGAATCTCAACTTTTTCCATTTCTATAGTAGTATGAACTAGCCATTTCTATATCAGCAAATCAGTCTAATCAGTAAAACCCCAAATCATAGTATCATTTTTTTTCCCACCTCAAGCACAAAGTCCAGAGGTAAAGGTAAAGGTAAAAGTTCCCCCGCACATGCGTGCTAGTCGTTTCCGACTCTAGGGGCCGGTGCTCATCTCCGTTTCAAAGCCGAAGAGCCAGCGCTTGTCCGAGGATGTCTCCGTGGTCATGTGGCCGGCATGACTAGACGCCAGAGGCGCACGGAACGCTGTTACCTTCCCACCGTAGTGGTCCCTATTTTTCTACTTGCATTTTTTACGTGCTTTCAAACTGCTAGGTTGGCAGAAGCTGGGACAAGTAACAGGCGTTCACTCTGTTACGCGGCACTTGGGATTCGACCCGCCAAACTGCCGACCATCTGATCGACAAGCTCAGCGTCCTAACCCACTGAGCCACCGCGTCCCCAACTACAAAGTCCAGAAGCGGTTTCCAAGTAGAAACAAAAGTACTTATAGTCTTTTATTTTATCAAAACAATCAATTTAGCCATCTCTGCTAATTTCATCAGCTTTTGTAACCATTCGTCCATGGTGGGAATCGAAACATCCTTCAATTTTTGTGCACAAAGCAGTCTTGCTGCCATCACTAATACATAAAATCAGAGTTCCAACTTTTTTTTCCCCAAGTCCACTAGACCCAGAAGGAAAGTTCTGGTTTAATCTTTATATTCACTTTAAGAATTTTCTGCATTGATGTATACTTTCTTCTCTTTCTTGTTCGCTTCTCTTTTTGTTCCCTTTTGTGTATATGTAGTTTGTATTATTCTATATCCCTTTTGTGGGGAGCGATGTAATTTATGTAGGTCTGTTAAACAGAATACAGACAGTGCATGGAATTCCATATCAGTTATGTGAAATCTTTCCTATTTCTTTCACAATTTTTTCCTATTTCTTTCACAATTTTCCAATTTATTCAGTATTAGTTTAATCTCCTGAAATATTTTATTTATTTAATTTAATTTAATTATCAGGTCTATCAGATTTCAGTTTTTCTCCCACACTTGAAACAGCAAGATTTGGCTTTCTCTTCAAGAAAGAAACATCTTATAGCCACCTCATCCTTTTTACTTCTGTCAGGAAATATTGTTTCTAAGGTAAAAGTAAAAGGTCAAGGTTCCCCCGCATATGTGTGCTAGTCATTTCCGACTCTAGGGGCCGGTGGTCATCTCCATTTCAAAGCCGAAGAGCCAGCGCTTGTCCGAGGACGTCTCCATGGTCGTGTGGCTGGCATGACTAGACGCCAAAGGCACACGGAACGCTGTTACCTTCCCACCGTAGTGGTCCCTATTTTTCTACTTGCATTTTTATGTGCTTTCAAACTGCTAGGTTGGCAGAAGCTGGGATGAGTAACAGGCGCTCACTCTGTTATGCAGCACTCGGGATTCGACCCACCAAACTGCTGACCTTCTGATTGACAAGCTCAGCATCCTAACCCACTGAGCCACCGTGTCCCTTGTTTCTAATCCACTATTAAAGCATTTCATGAGCAATTTTCTATCATCTCACTTCTTTTCCATGTCTGGCCTGTTTTCCCTAGTTATATCACCCATTTTATATTACCCATTTTACCTTCTCTCATGTAAAGTAGCAGCCCTTTTGAATAACCTTAGAAAGCCTTTTTCATCCAGCCAAATAAAGAGAAAAATCACAGTTAAGGGAAATTGTAGCAGCTTCATACCACCCATCTTCCTATGCTGCTTGATCTCAGGTGACCTCATTGTTACATAGTCTTAGAAACTAAACAAGGATCATGAGGAATCATAGCTAATTGTTAGATATAGTTGAGAGCAGGGCACAGGCCAAACAATTCTGTAAGCTGTAGTTTTCCAAATAGAAATCTCGCACAGGAAAATAATTCATATATGTAAATTCACAGATGGCCACTGAAAGATTTGCAGTTATGTATAAATACCCATTTTTAAAATTTTTCTTTCTATGTACAATCCCACATAGTGACCAATGCTGAGCAAGTATAAATTCCAACTGGTAGGGAAAACAAACTATTACAGCTATTACTGATTACACACGACTGCACACAATGATTCTACTTAAAATTCCACTTTTACACACAAATAACATATATTTCTTATAGCAAAATATATTTCTTGTCTCCTTAGGGGAGAAAAAAAATGCCAACAGGCCTTCAAACATTTGTCTTACTGATTTGGAAGTCCAGATGTTCATTGCTTTGTCTCATTGTACACAGTCTATAATAACATCCATTCTGCTGCTCGCTCTGCACACACAATTAGAGAACACAGCTGGCATAAAACTCTGTCTTGCTCATCTACCTCACACCAGATGGAAAACTAGTAAATAATGACAGGCTTATCTCAGTTACAGTTCTTGTCAGTCAGATTTCCTCTGAAACTTTTCTTCTTTTTTAAAATATTCTTATGAACAATTGAAGGAAGACTTCCAATTTTGTTTCTCCTACTCCATGGACATTTGTTGAGGTCTTATATAGTACTGATTTGAAATTGCAAAATGGGAGAAAGCTGAGAGAAATTAGTAATGACTAATGAGACAGGATGTCTGAGAAATAAATCATTAGTAAGATCTATGGGTTTGCATTATAATGTCATAAATAAAATATAATGGGTCTTAGAGTTTCCTTCCAGAAAAAGATAACACTGTTTGATTATGTAGAGGAATATTTCTCAACCTTGGTGTCTGGATGTCAATTCCCAGAATTCCCTAGCCAGCATGCTGCCCAGGGATTCTGGGGATTGAACTCCAGATATTTTAAAGTTGCCAAAGTTGAGAAACACTGGAGTAGAGGCAGTTTTCCACAACCTGATGCCTTCTAGTTAAATCGGGATTGTAATTCTCAGAATTTCCAGCCAACAAACAAGCTGAGAATTTTGGAAATTCTAGTCCCATCACATATGGAAAGTACCAAGATGAATAAGTCGGATTTAAGATTTTTAAAAAGTGGCTTATGCGGCTTCCTGGGGGAAAGTGATACAGAGACCTCTGAAAGCCATTATCTACACACAAATCATCAATCATTGTTTTAGACAGTATGCCATCATTAACAATCAAACACAATAGTGGAATGGTTTAGGAATTATCCTCCAGTTATGCAGAAATTTACTTATTTAAGAAAATGTATGTGGCAGCCCACTCACTCTCAGTGACACCAGATGGCTTACAAAGATTTTTTTTAAAAAAAACCAATATGAAAACAATAAAAAGCAATAACCTCCCACCTCCCTGGTGACAACAATCAGTCAATTTCTATTTGGGAAATCTGGAGCTTACAGAAATGATCAGTGATAGGGAGAACATTCATGCTGAAACCCGATACTTTTGCCAAGCCAGGAATCATCAGTACAGAAACACACATACACACACTGAGGAGCACTCTGGCACTTCCTTATTCAAGCTGAGTATCACCTGAGGCTACAGGCAGGATCATTAAATTCATTGAGAGTGAAGCAGCAGGTGAGCAGCTTGAAGGTAAGAACAGAACCCTGTCCATAAAATAGAGTTTAGAGTCTTTCTTTCTTTCTTTCTTTCTTTCTTTCTTTCTTTCTTTCTTTCTTTCTTTCTTTCTTTCTTTCTTTCTTTCTTTCTTTCTTTCTTTCTTTCTTTCTTTCTTTCTTTCTTTCTTTCTTTCTTTCTTTCTTTCTTTCTTTCTTTCTTTCTTTCTTGTATGACAAAGTCAATGGTTATCCCTTAAGTTAATATATTATTATATGATTTGCTGTAAATCATACTGTATATTAATTTAATAGCCACCAGTTGAATATAACAACATTCCCTAGCTTCAGGGTAGACTTCACTGGAGTGACTAATTGAAATACTCTCAGTTCAAGGACAATATATTGGGAAGGTTTGCTGGGAGCAAATGACTGTTAATTTAAACTATGCTTATGGGGTGTTTTTCTTTCAGAAATATTTAGATATATCTTGCAGAAAAGAAGAGGGAAACTACATTCTTGGCATCATACAGGAAAAGAATGTGCCACCAGTTCAGGACCTCTGGCATTTTCTAATGTGATTAAGCATGTTTAAGTACCATTCATAAATGCTCATCTTTTAACAAGCCTAGCTAAACTGTTTAGAAAGATTGCTTCCTTGATTTTTTTCCTTTTTTCCCCCTTATACCCTTTAGGGCAGACATGTCAAACTCGTGACGTCACATGATGTCGCACAATGTCTCGGAGCATTTTCGCCATTAGCGGCAATAGGGTGGGCGCAGCTTCCAGATGACACGTCTGGCCTGCTGGCCGGCAGTTTGACACCCCTGCTTTAGGGTATAAGGCCCTAAAGGGTATAAGGGTATAGACCTCTTTTATGACCAGATCTTGCTAGTGATCTAGAATATAATCTAATCCACTCACTCAATACAAGCTCCTCCTGCAGAAATTTGGTCACTCAAGTCATGAAGATTCATCTTACACTATACATAGTACTGATCTAATTCTAAGACTTGAATATCTCATTTGACAAGCTAATACTGAGGCTTCAAGGAATGATACTACATTTACCACTATCACCTTCCAAATAATTGCAGGCTACAATACTCTATAGCCGGGGTCTTCAAACTTGGCCCTTTTATGACTTGTGGACTTCAACTTCCAGAATTCCTCAGCTAGGCATGCTGGCTAAGGAATTCTGAGAGTTGAAGTCCACAAGTCATAAAAGGGCCAAGTTTGAAGACCCCTGCTCTACAGCTTAGTCTCTCCATTTTTCCTATGCAGCCTCTAGAGCAGAGGTGTCAAACTCGCAATGTCACGTGATGTGTCATGATGTATCGTGACTTTTTTGCCATTGCCGGGGTGGGCATGGTTTTGCTATGATGCATCCAGCCCATGGGCTGGCAGTTTGACACCCCTGCTCCAGAGTTTAGGGTCTAAACTATGAGGTCATATATATACTTCTGGATCTTTTTGCTACTCAACAACATGTTGCATCATTCTGAATACTTTGGCCACTCAGAACAGCCTCTCTCAGCATCCCAAAAAACACAAAATCATTGGGTTGGTAGTAACCTTGGAAGTCTTCTAGTTCACTTACCTGCTCAGAGAAGGAATCCTCAGACCATTCTGGGCAGATGCTGATGACCTTTGCTCAACAAACTCCAGAGTGAGAGCCTCCCTGCTTAAGAAAACGGGTTGTTTCAAGGCATAATAGCTCTCAGGGCAAGAGAAATCCTCCATACATTGAGTTTTTTTAATAATAATAAATAGAAGAGAGGAGGAAGATCTACAGATTAGTCAATGAATGTATAGAGGCAGCTAAACCTACAGAAGGAATGGAGGGATGGCAAATATTTCAGAAGAGACCCCCCCCCTTTAATTTATTGGATTGTAAGGTATAAGTGTGTGTGGGGGGGAGGGAAGGTAGTTTCAGATTTTCACACTTCTGTTAATGTAACCTTCCATTAAAGATAGAGCTAATACTCTTGGATGTGCTTTTTGTCTGGACTGCTTCACAAGGCCAGCTATATGGACCTCATTCTGTGAAATTTCCATCTTACCTTCAAAAATCAGAGAGAATAAAACTACACCTTCTTCTCTGTGATGGTCTTCAAACCATTCAAAGGCCACTGTTGTGTCTCCCAGTGGATTTCTATGCTTTACGATAAACATACCTAAAATGCTAAATTAGCATGTGAACTTACCCTGGTAGCTATAGACCAACACCACTTATTGCTCTCCTTGTGAACTGGACTGGAAGTGAGATGTGTGATACAACACTTGTCTTCCAACAGCTCTTTTTTTCCAGTCTTGCTATAGTTGAAGGCCTTCATGAGGAAAAATATCCATGATGAAATGCAAGCTGAAAATGCGGGCAGCCTGGGGAAAAAAACAACACAACCCTGGCTTTGCCAGATTCCTGCTGCATTGTTATTGCAAGCTGCTTTCTTTCTTTTTTCTTCATCATCATCAGGTTATGCCTGTAAAATGTCACCTTATGGTGCTGAATAAGAAAGTAACTGTTGCTTGAATAGATGGGGCAGTCAACACACCGGTAACTGTTTCCAATTTTTCATCATCAGATTAAATTATTTCATGCATTATAGATTTACTAGAGAATTTGTCCTTGAACATTAAAAAAGCCATTTTCTCATGCAGTCTGGATTCACTATTGATTGTTGTGCCATTTATTTGTAGATTTATTTTTTTATATATAATATTGTTTAACAATCAAACATCAGAACCTTTAGTATTTATAAAATGTGAGATGTTATTTGCTTTTTACAATCTTATTAGGGGGGAAAATGACTTGCCTTTGAGACAGATCATTTTGTTCCTATTACAACACGAGAATAAATTATTCTAACAGTACAAAGGAAATGGAGAAATTGCAATTATAGATACAAATGAGGAATGGGAAAAGAAAGTGAAAAAATACTGAAACATTTATTTTAAATAATTTCATGATGCTATTAAGGAAAATGGCACTATTTGTTTTATAAGCTTCATCAATATATATTTTTGTGAATGTTAAACTTCATTAAAGCTGCAAACATGGGTACAAAGAATTTATCCATTCTGTGTGATGTAAGTGCTTTATTTTGCATCTAGCTTAATTTATTAATGCATAAATGTTAACAATCGCAAAACTATTTTAGTTCTGAATAAAGCTATAGTAGAGTTTTCTGAAGGAATAATAAAAATAATCTTACTTTATTGTCTTTTTAATATCTCTTTGTACAGCTCAAGAAAATCATCATCAATATGGTAATAACTTCAACCAGAAATCATACACTTATTCTATATACAGAAATATGGACAAAACTGACCAAGTCCAGATTTTTGTTTTAAAATGACAAAGACTTATGAAATATTCAGCATTACTGTTTATTTGTATGCCCTTTGTTACACATGAGTTATTATATCTCTCATCTTAAATCTAATGAAAAAATGTACTGGGATCTAGCAAAAATATTGCCTTTCAACTAACCTAATGATCACCCTTTTGTCCAAATCTGAGTCAATTGATTAATTTCCATCAGGTGATGACTGACAGTGACCATATGGATAAATTTTATTTGGGATGATGTTTTCAGCCTTGACTTCCACAAGGGTGCATTCGTTGCTGTAATGAATGGACAGGTCCATCAACATTGCAGCTGGTCATTCTCTTCTGTTTCCTTCCACCTTTACCAGCATTACAGTACTTATCAAAGGAGCTGGTTGTTTGAATAGTATGTCTGAATATAATCGTTTGAGGATGATCATTTAGACTTTGAGTGAGAATTCTGAATTTGTTTACTGTTTTCTTATTTGTTTCTTTTCCTTATTATCCATTGTATTCTCAAAAGTTTTCTCTTAGAAGCTCAGTTCAAAAGTATCAATTCTCTTCCTGTCCTGTTTCTTCAAAGTCAAACTTTCCTTTACATAGGCTATCACAGGGAAAGCTATAGATTGCATGAGTCTGATTTTTATAGATATACATCCTGGCACCTGAAAATCTTTTTGAAGTCCTTCATAACTACTCTTCCAAATTGAGTCTGAAACATATATCTTACCTCCTGGTTCCTTTCCTATTTATAGTTGATCCTAAATCCAAAATCCTCACCATTCATTCTAAGACTGGTTAGCATACCTTTTGTCACTAGTTTGAACTTTTTAGTCTTTAGGGTCGTTTTTTTTTTACTTTTATTACTTGAGCTTTCACATAATATATATTTTCATATATTAGTAGTATCATCAGTATAATGGAAGCAACTGATTTTTTTTCTTCAACTTTAAAATCATGCTTGTCTTTTTTCCATGCAGCTTCCCTCAATATGTAGGTTAAATATATACATACATACATATAAAGGGACGCGGTGGCTCAGTGGGTTAGGAGGCTGAGCTTGTCGATCAGAAGGTCGGCAGTTTGGCGGATCGAATCCTGAGTGCCGCGTAACAGAGTGAGCGCCTGTTACTCGTCCCAGCTTCTGCCAACCTAGCAGTTCGAAAGCATGTAAAAATGCAAGTAGAAAAATAGGGACCACTACGGTGGGAAGGTAACAGCATTCCATGTGCCTTTGGCATCTAGTCATGCCATCCACATGACCACAGAGACATCCTCGGACAAGCACTGGCTCTTCAGCTTTGAAACAGAGATGAGCACCGGCCCCTAGAGTTGGAAATGACTAGCACGCATGTGCAGGGAACCTTTACCTTTTTTTACATACATATAAACTGTATGTATGTATATATTTCACAGTCTCACCATGTTCTATCTGTACTGTAGCTTCTTATATAGTTTGCAAGAGAGTAAGTTATTCTGAGATTCTTATTATCCTAGAGCAGGCATGTCAAACTGCCAGCCCACGGGCTGGATGTGTCACACCAAAACCATACCCACCCCATTGCCGGCAATGGGGAAAAAGTCACGATCTGTCACACGATGTTACATGACATTGCGAGTTTGATATGCCTGTCCTAGGGTATTCCTTAACTTGATATGATTGACACAATCAAATGACTGTCCATTTGATGCCTTCTCTATAGACAATGAAGCACATATTGACATATGAGGTATTCTTTGGTTAATTCAATTATCTAGAATGCATCAATATTAATATCTCTTGTTCCTCAGCCTTTTCAAAAAACAGCTTGAACATCTGGCATCTCTTTTTCCCTCAGGATTATAATCAGTTTTGGATGATCCTAGTTATTATTTTACTAGCAGGTAAAATGAATGATACTGTGTGATGGTTAACACAATCTATTAAGTCTCCTTTCAATCAGTCAGAATACAGCTAGAAGGGACCTTGTCCAAACCCTACTTAAGCTTCTGTCCTTGATTAGTTTCCATCCATTGTTTCTTGTCTTGCCTTCTGGTGGTTTGGAAAATAGTTGACCCCCCCTCATCTTTATGGCAACCTCTCAAATACTGGAATACTGCTATCATGTCCCCCTAGTCCTTCTTTCTTTAGACTGGCCAAACCCAACTTCTGTAGCCATCTTCATATGTTTTACTCTCCAGACCTTTAATCATCTTAGTTGCTCTTCTATGCACTTTTTCCAAAGTCTCAAAATCTTTGTTGTTGATCTTCAAGGTAAAAGTTTCACTAGGAAGCCCCAGACAAACAGATAAGTGGCTCCTATCGCATGGATGGATTGACCTCATAGGTAAATCTGTCAGTCTTCACTTATCCATCATGCCTGTCAGCCAGACTGAGAAAGATACTTTCACAACTGTGTTAAAGAAGTGATAAGAGTTTTGTAGAAGAAAGGTTGGATTAATCCTTTGTCCTTCACATTGGAAACACCTCCACTGACATTTAAATACTTGTTTAATTCTCTTTTGAAAGAGTGCTAACTCCTTAATTAAAAATAATCCTGAAAACATCTGGCAGGCACTGATAAGCTATGGGGTGAAATGGGATATCTTCCCAATATTATTTGATACTTCTCAGGCTGGCTGACAACCACTTGCTGAGGAGACTTGCCTCTTTTCTATCAATTGTCCAATCACACAGTTTAGCTTAGTTGATCATTAGCTCAATTCCCCTTCCTAATCTTCTTGCCAATTCAAAGATCTATCAGGACAAGTGGAAAGGGATAGCTCTTGGGGAAAAGGGTAAATTTGAAAAAAACCCTTCCCATAGCCAAAATAGTAAGACCATGGAGTTGGAAAGAAAAGGGTGTGCTCATAGCAGCTTAGAATAGTCAATGAGAGCTGGTCAGATATTAGTTCTTAATTATGTCACTGACCATATCATCAACAAGGTCACTGAATATCAAGACATGTTGGGGGAAGTGGGAAAGTGTTAATTTAACACTGGAACAGCTGAAGGTAAATGTAAACTATTCCCATGATGGTCTGAAGATGAGAAGAAGGCAATATTATCAAGTTATTTCCTTTAAAAAGAACAAGCCATCTTCATACCAGTATGTTGTATTGGATTGGATTGGATTGGATTGGATTGGATTGGATTGGATTGGATTGGATTGAAGTGGGTTGGATTGAAGTGGATTGGATTGAAGTGGATTGAACTGAGTTGGATTTGTATTGCTGCTTATCTCACTACACTACACTAACTCTGGGTGGCTGACAACAGTTAAAACAATACCCAAATCATAAAATAATTAATTAAAAAACCATTTATAAACTCCAATGAAAACTGTTTAAAACAGGCAAAATAACTACAGCCAGAGTCAACATCCAATGATGAGCCCATTATCACTTTGTGCTGCCTAGGAATAGAAAATTAGAAATATTAGAAAATATTGAAGTACTAAGTAAGATGCAAAGAATGTATTTTCTGATAAAACAGGAACTGTCCCTAGCAGACAGTGTGATAACAACAATTCATAGATATGGATTTAAAAAGGGATTGGATAATTTCTTCAGAAATAGGAAACTCAAGGGATATAGCATGTTTTGATGACCACATTTTACTTCCTATTTTGAATTTCAAATGTTTAAATGAAGTTATTTGGGAGCAGTAGTAGAAGATGTGATAGTCATCATATTCTGTTAGATTTCAGAATATATTTTGTTTTGTTACCATGGGAAGATACAGAATAATATGTCTTTGGCCCAATAGAATCTTTAATTCCTTTATTTTCTTTCTTTTAATATTGTATATGTCATCCATTCTCTAAGTGGCTTACAAATATTTAATTATGTAATTTAATAAAAGTGAAAACTTTTGAAAAAATCAACACCATAAATTTCTAACCTATAAATAAAGCTTGGATAAAGATGTAGTTTAAAACATGTATATTTTATAAGGATGTACCATCTTCAACTTTAAGTCATATTCCAAAATACAGACACAACCATAATTCTCACTCTGAGCTTTCTGCTAAAAGGCAACACTTACCATTTCCCTATTACTGCCAAGAAATCCATATAGACATGCATAAAATTATCAAGAATCCAGCTTGACTTGAAAAAGATGTTATCTACCTCTTCTTTATTGCTGGTAGTTGGATATGACCAGGGTCCATAATGTTGCCTCTTAATATGCTTAATAAAACTGTTCAATATGTTTCTTATTATGGATGTGGTACCAATGGCATGCTTTATGTTCATTCAAACTTTTGACATGTTTCAAATGGAGCATTCAAATGTTACATTGTAATATATTGTAATTACAGATATTGTGTGTAAAATGCTTGCTTTCTGAACATTTTTTCGGCTTGATGCATTTTTTAAAAAAAATGTAGTTTAAAAATACAATGGCTAGGCTTTCAGGTCTTTGAGTTATCACAATATTAAAGTACAATTGTTGCTTTGCTTCAAGAGTTTTAAAAAGAAGAGAAAAAAGAAAGAATAACATGGTGAAATCCTATTTTTTTGCAAGAGGGAAAGTATTTTGTACATATCACGTATTTCATTTGCTGTACAAAAGAAATTACATTTTAGTACTTTAATAGCACTTCAAATATTACATATCATCAGCATATTTGATTTATAAATTATTAAAGGAATAAAATGAAATATTCTGTTTAATCCAATTAATTTGAAGTAACTTCTATTTCTACAGCTCTAGAATGTGCTTATCCTTTGTAGTCTTTTGTTACAGTTGTATGTTGACAATTAGCCATGGAAAACTAATTTTCAGCCTATTATTCTGTCCATTTTTCCTTCAAGCAATTTCATTTATTTGAATTTCCAAGCACAAATATACATTTTTAACATTATCCCCTCTTTGTAAAATATCTCCTTTTCTTTTCTTGACCAGGTTCTGAGTGTGTAAAAGAAGACAGCATGAAAGGCTGGTGTGCCCTTTTAAACTTCCCATGTCTGGGGACTTATAGGATGTCAAAGAGGCATAAAAACATAGATTCAGAGGACTGGAAATGACCCAAGGCAGGACATCAGACAAGACAATAATATATTTGCTCATTAACACCAGCTTCTCAGCTGCAGGACTGGGAACTTTATGTGAATATATTTAGATCCAGGCTACTTGATTTAGGGCATTGGCCCTTTGGTTGTCTTGGTGGACAGTGTATGAGAAAAAGATTTTGATAGTGCCAGCCATGGTATCTTTTTTAACTGCTTGCGAAGATGAAACAAAGGATACATTTTAAGTGTTTCTGGGTCATATAGAAAGGACCCTTTCAAAGTATGAGGAAGGGACATTAAAATTTCATACATTAATTAATGATATCCCTCTGGTAGGATCTTGTGTTTTATCCATAGTTATATAGGTTTACATTGTGACACTGCATATCAAGGTTCCTTTTTTCCCTTTTTAATTGCTGCACTTGCTGATCTATAAACACTTTTGCCCTTCTTCAGAATCTGACAATGATTATTTCTTGTGAATATCTCTAATAATATAGGCATACAGATCAAAATACAAGGTTTTTTTTCCTTTTACTAAATTTCTATATTTGAAGAAGACTTTCAGCTTCCTGTAGGTCATTGGGTAGGTAAAGGAAAGCTAACTCGACTGCTGCTTGAAGTGAAATTGGAATACAATGAGACTTTCATGTAATTGGTTACACAAGTATTCTTTCAGAATGGGTTAAAAAAAAAACTAGGGCACCTTCAGAAAACAGACATGTTTTATGTTCCTACTTCAAAAGCCCAATTGCCTTTTTGCTAAATCAGGTGCCAAAGCAAAAAGGGAATAAGGAAAAAAAATATGTCCTGCATGGTTGAGTTGACCTAATTCTACATTTGTTCAGATTGGATTTAGGATAGTTATTTTTATGCTATGAAATACAACTAAGAAGAGAGCACTCTATATTTCTCTATATGCTTTATTCTTATCCCACCAACTGAACTTACAGAATTACTTCCCTGAGAAATGACAATTACTGGTCATATAAACTATACCAAATTATTGTGGGATGCTATGAAATATATCTTATATATCTCATGGTCTATAATCATCAGAAGTATCATTGTCCTCTCTCTCTCTCATCTCCTTCTTTCCCACCCCTAAAAAAGCTCAGAATACACTAGACCAGTTTGCATTCTGTCAGCACAACAACCCTGTGAAATTAGTCAACTAGAACAAAGGTGATTGGGTCAAAGTATACTTCATGGCTGAATAAGGGACTTGCCTCATCCTAATCCGATTTCATTTGAAAGGGCCCATATGTTACCCAGCACAATTAAATCTTGGGGTGATGCCTGTATATGCTTCTAGCATATTGAACAAATTTCTCTCAATATTTTGTTTCATCTCATACAAAGAGAAAGCTTTTGAAAAGATTCATCTAAATTTCTTCTGTCTCAGTTCAGGACTAAATATACTGAAGTAAGATATTGCCATATTTTATAGTAGTTTGGAATATGAACTTAATAAAAACAACCACAATTTCATGCACTCAGATATCCCAGGATTCTGAACAGAAAGACTCTATATCGGAGCTTCTTTGTGTCTGTCTGTGAGGCACCATGGTGATAGTATTTCTTTGAAAGGTAATTGCTTCTCAGTAGGCATGTGCCTTAAATGCAGCATGTGTCTTTTGTGCTCAATAAATTAGTTTGAGGTACATCAATACATCACATTTTAAGTGTGAGGGAATAGGAGATATAAGAAAAACTGCATGGTTTTACGATCTATAATCCTGCAATCGTGAATTTCAGTTCCTGCCACATTTGCTCACTAACCTACTTGCCTGTTTTCTTATACCATTTTCTGTGAATTCAAAGGGCTATGCAGAAATGATATTTTAAAATGAAATAATTGTTTGGTTGTTCACACAAACATTTCTACATCATCCTGAGCCTGAATTAGAAAAGGGAATTTAAAATTGTTTTCTGCAACATGTGTCTCCATGACATTCAAAGTCAGAACGGTTGTCCCAGACTCATTTGCAACCATGCATATAAAGAGATTGTGTTTCTGCAACCCTCAATATAAACTCATTTTGAAATCCCTGCCAGTGCCAAGATTTGAAATCAACACATTTTATTCCTAGTGCATTGAACCCACAATTACCCAAAAGAATGATCAAGCAGTCTAGAAGAAATTAAAAACACTAAGGAGGAAAGGTTGGGAAATGTGCTTAATGCTTTATTCATGAGTCAAATATAACACTAGTGGGATGGAAGGCTGGTGCAGGCGATTTTCCCTTCCAGTAGCGATTCTCTGACACAGATTAAAATTAACCGAGGGAAGAGTAACTCCTGCTAAGCATGTTTCTAGCTATCAGTAATGGTGACACACTTGTAGAATTATTGAACATATCTCAATTTAGCCACATTTTGAGCAGACACATTAAAATCAATGGGATTCTACATTAAACATAATTCTATCTGTATGTCTGTCCTGTCTGTATCTTCCTTCCAAGAATAATCAAATGCCTAAGAAAAGGAGGACAAGTGAACCAGTAGTAATAATTTATAGCACATCCCAGCCATCATTAAGATAACATAAGCTTTGTCCTCTTGACATAATATTGATGCAACAATGGTTAGATGTCTCTAGAATACACTTAAACACCAAGTGGGAAAGAGAGAGGGGGGGGGAGAGAGAGAGAAGCAAAGGCAGAGAAGAAAGGAGAAGGATAGAGAAGGAAAGATATAGATATGGAAAATATGTACCAGAAAGCATGAGTGCTACAACAGTAGTATAAAAGAATTATATAGGTAAGGGTTATTGGTGCCCATTAGGCTACTGCTATCATCATTAATGAGAGACAGTTTAAAATTATCTCAGAGTTAATTGTCTTAAAGAGAGGGATAAAGAATGCTTGATAGGCCCAATGCAAAACTGTAATAGGGCTAAAAGAGTGAAGGGAAGCATGCAAACAGTATTTCGTACTGATCTCCTCATGTTCTTTCATAGTGTGCCGTCAGTACTGTTCTCTGTTTGCTTGGTTTTAGAGATAAGATAATTTCCTCCCCTTTCTAGACTATTTCATGTTCCTCACTTGATTCTGTTCTTTCGCCCTGCTCTATTATCAAACAAAATTACATTTCTAACCTGCCTGTTCATCTGTCTGGCTTCAGTGAGACATATATCTGAGAAATGGACAGCCTGGTCTCTTTCTCTGTGTTCCAATGGCTCCTATTAATGAGTTTAGCTGAAGGTATCATGCTGTGATTTTTGCTCACCATTTTAACTAACACATTGCACTCCAGGGAAATTGTCACTGAAATCCTGATGCTGCCCTTTATCCCTTAATTCTCATGAAACATGGGATTGGATTATGCCACATCTGTCAGTTAAAATACAATCACACTGGCCATTTGGGACCTAATTACAACTGGTGTCAAATTCATATTTCATAATTTTTTTCACTTTTTTGGAAGAAAAAGCAATGTACCATGTTTCCCGGAAAGTAAGACCCTGTCTTACTTTCTTTGGGGCTCTGAAATAAGCAGAAGGTGTTACTTTTGGGGAGGGCTTACTTTTTGCCAGTACCGGCACCAGTAGGCTGTGAGCATGTGGGGTGTGATAGGGCCTGTGCATGGGGTGGAGAAGCAATGCAGCAGCGAGGGCATGGTGGTGGACCAGGTATGGTACTGGTGTGGTCATGGTGGGCAGTGGCGGAAAGGTCACAGAGCCTGGTGTGGGGCAAGTCAGCCCAGATCTTCCATGCAACCACTGGAGTGACCCCCTGCTGCCAGACTTCCAGGGCCCTTTGCCACCGGACACTGGTAGCACCAGCTACCACTGGCCCCGCCCTCTCCATCCCACCACCTGCTTGTCTGTGGCCACAACAAACTAAACCTTTGGTGAGCCCCAACCTCTGCCCACCCTGCCTACTGGCCCTACTGTTGATGGGACATTTCTTAGCCACATCAGGTGGGGTGCATTTCTCGGCCATGTCGGGTGGAGTGCAGCCTCCCAGATATGGGCCGACTCATTCCACCCCACGCTAAGGCTTAGCTTACTTTCAGGCGGGGCTTACTTTTGGAATAGGGTTTACTTTTGGGGAAACACGGTATTACTGAGGAACAGCAATTGAGTAATAAATAGAAATATTTTAAGGCCCTTTCCCATTCTTCATTCCCCGGAAGGTCTACTGTCAATGTTTCTCCCTCTCACCCTGGTGAGGAGGGAGGGAGGATAGGCAGTGGAGACAGGATATCCCTTTGATCAACCTGATTTTAAAAATAGGGCCGCCCACATAATGTTAAAAAGAAAAGTGCAAGAAGTTATTTTACTTGTCCATGCTTATTTGCTGGGCAAAGAAAAAGTATAGGAAGTTAATCTTGGAAAGAATAGTAATTTTTCTCTCTTCTCTCACTGACTCTGCATGTTGTGGTAGTTCTTCACATTGAGTAATGACAGGGTGTGGCTACACTCTGGTTTCTCTTCAAATTGCATCGATTTTTTCACCTTTTAAAGAATATAAATGCTTATGACAGAGGATCAGTCGGGTTTTGCTCATTGCTTTTCTCCTCCTCCATCCTTGTCAAGAAAGAGGAAGCATGAGTAGGCAGAATGTAACAGAATATATAACAGAATAATGGAGCTATAAGGGACCTTGAAGTTCTTATAGTCCAACCCCCTCCTGCCCAAGTAGGAGACCCTATACCATTCCAGACAATTGTCTGTCCAGTTTTTTCTTAAAAACCTCACCTCCTTTCCAATATTTCCTACCTTTCCACTAAGGGCGATGACCTTGATAGAATTATGTAGTTGCCTAGGCAAAAGGGCTGCAGCATTTTTAAGCCCAGAATGGGATAACATTTGGAAGCAGCTCAAGCAGATGTTCCCTAATTCACTGAACAATATGAGGGGGAAAGAGTATTTTTTACCTTCCTGTGGAGTTGATATCTTGGTCTAGTCTACCAGGTGAGGCCTACCTCTGCCAAGTTCAGCCTTTCCTTTTGCATTGGCCCAAGTAGAAAATAAATAAGCACATGGAGAGTCAACTGAGCAATCTAAGACCAACACAATAATTATTTACTCCCCCACCAAAAAAAAAATGGACGGAGGCTAACTCAATGTCTTACAACATTGAGAATTTCATTACCTGGCAAGAATCATCCCTACTTTCAGAGGGAGAATGATGGTGATCAAATGTAACGTGGTTGTAAAGGTACTAAAGTGTTGAAGTAGAACTGGGAACCCTAACTTTAGTCATCCTAGGCCATGGAAATTCACTGGACTATTCTGGATGAATCTCTTAGTTTAATCTAGTTTAATGTAAATCACAGAATTGTTCTTGTAGGATAAAAGGGGAACCTCTACACAAACCATCTTGCACTGCTGGAGGAAATCTGCATATAAACCTAAACAACAACAATAATGTCATTTTGCCTCTCTTGTCTAGCTAAAGGAAGGTGGAAAGTGAGCTATTAAGGACACTCTAGATCAGAAGCCCCCAACCTTTTGGGCACCAGGAACCAGTTCTATAGAGAAAGATTTTTCTGTGGACCAGAGGGGACATGGCTTCAGGTGCTGCCTTCATCCAGCAGATGGGGCTTCACTTGTTTGCATGGCTTGATTGCTGGCATGCCGCAGCCCAGTGCCGGTTCACAGACTGGGGTTTGGGGACCCCTGCTCTAGCTCAAGCTTTCTCTATAATGGTCTAACCTTCAGGTCTATGCTTCCAAAAGTAGATAAACCAGCTAGGAAGCCTACTTTCTTCTCTGCCTGTTTCCAGAAATGTAGAAGCTCTGTAGGGATGCTTTTGTGATAAAGGACCAGGATGCCTTTTGGCTGGAAAATTCCATAACCTCTTTGAAGGCTTGATAAGAGGAACATAAAATGGTATTATATATTAGAGAAAGACAGGGAAAGGCTTGTGGGATGAATAGCCTCTTCCAACTATCTACACATCCAGCATCACCTAAGACTTTATTAGAGTATTCATGCCTGAATAAATCTGACCATCTCACAACAGATGATCTCCTGAAAGTTCAAATTAGAGTATATGTTACAAAAAAAGGAAGTAGTAGATAATTATTTTATTCACTTATTTTTTTTTTCAAATGTTTACACCACACAACTCACCTGAGTGACTCTAGGCAGTTTACAAATGGCATATTAGGATGGGGCAGGTAGTAATATTTATTTATTGATTAAATAAATTTGTATAAGCACAAACACTTTTGAAACAGACCAAAGCTCAAAAACATCTACTATTGTGCTTCCAACAATCACTGGGTGCAGCGCTAGGAACTTTTCAAGCTAGATGATGTTATCCATTGGAGGACCAGGACAACTATTTTTATTTGCAGTGGCAAAAGATTGAATTTTGCTATTTTGGGAGATAATTTAACAATGACATCAGAGAAGGAGAAAAATCATCCAGCATAGCATTCTCTGAATTCATAAAGAGTAGAACTTATCTGTGTTTTTTATAGGAGGTCTGCTGCTACATGCTGACTAACAGTTGTATTACTGTCCAACTGGAAGCTCAAGATCTCTGGTAAAGTTTTGTCAGAAGGCAAAAAGAAAGAAAGGGAGGTGTTCAGTTCAGCAACAAAGCCAGAATAGGTCCAAGCCAAATTTTAAAGTAAGGACGATAGTCAGCCCTTTTAGAGTTTAAGAAGCTATTAAATAATCGCTCAAAAATATAGAAGCACAAACCAGGAAGAAAGATGGTTGAAACCAGAAAAAGGAAGATACTTTAGTCAAACTCAGTATTTAGGCAGGATGCTAGGAATATCATGATATGCAAAGCTTCTTATTTTTTGTAGAATATTTAAGGTAGTTTTCTTGCTTTCAGGTTGTTCTGTCTTGATTACTAAGATATTGAAGGAGGCTCAATGTCTTTTAATTCTGAGTCAGGTAAAAGTTGCCTATATTTCAATTAGAGACAAAGTTATATCTATCTATCTGTCTGTCTGTCTGTCTGTCTGTCTATCTATCTGATAATATTTGCTTTCTAAACAAGTGTTGTTTCCTGAACAGCTTCTTATTGATCTAATTCATCCCCCAGGAATTATTTATGACCATTTCATCAAACTGAAGGTCTTTTGTTAATGCTCAGTGCATTTATTAGTTGAAACTATGACGTTCTGTGCAAACACCATGAAATGAATGTAATTCCAAGTACCAATGCCCTCTTAATCAGTTCTCTAATAAGTCATGCTCTGTTAACTTAATCAGCAAAGATTATTTATTAAATGTTTTCATTGTTATGTCATGCTTAAGACTGTCTTAGAATATAAATAACACACACACACACACACACACACACACACACACACAATGTTTTTGGTGGTCAAACAAATAACCATTTGCTTTCTTTAGGGATAAGTCTTTTTGCATGGATATATCATGTGCTAGCTTAGAGTACTTTGTAAATCCAAAGTGCCATTAGTGATGAAAACTGGGATGTATTTTTATGACCAATTTCACCATTGAGAAAGGAGCAATGTCTTCTGTGTTAGAAATTTGCTTCCCATTGATGAAAGAGCAGAAATTGTTCATATAGGATGATGGGAAGAAAAAGGGGAAATATCTCTGTTTTCAAGCTAAAAAGCAGATGCCTCTTTGCATTACAGCATAGCAATTGCAATAGCACTTAAATTTATATACTCTTTCATAGTGCTTTACAGCCCTCTCTAAGCAGTGTGCCTGTTGCCCCCAACAATCTGGGTCCCCATTTTACCAACCTCAGAAGGTTGGAAGGCTGAGTCAATCTTGAACCCCATCAGGATCAAACTGCTGACAATTGGCAAAATTAGCTTGCAATACTGTATCCTAACCTCTGTGCCACCACGGCTCTCAGACCCCAATAATAATTAGTTATAAGACTCCAATTAAAAAAAAAACACCTGTGTTTAGATAAATTAAAACATTCCTTTAAGAAGATGAGATTCTGAGTATTTTCAACTGTTTTATTGTGGCTGTGGTTGTTTTGCAATGAAGTTATAAAGAGCTATGTTGCAAAAAAGGGAGCAGAGACCTCCAATAATCTGTCAATAGTGAGTTGTCTAAGATCAATTTTACACGATACATTTTGAATATTCTTATATTATTCTCCTTACTTGTTATAACCTGATTGCTACTCCATCAGGTTAAAACAGAATACCCTAACATTATTTGTGAAATGTCTGGTGATTGGATTGGAGACTTAGATTCCATTGTGTCTTAGAATGGACAGAAAATATTTAGGTATGGTCAGCTACAATTGCCTAAAAGAGTACAGTCTTAGGAATTATACCATATGCCCCTTTGTCTATAGCAGGGGTTCCCAAACAGGGGTGCTCGCACCCCCTGGGGGTGCGAGGTAATATTCCAGGGGGTGCAAAAACTTGGGTTTTCAAAATTATACTGTATATGTATTATACTATAATATGTATTCCAAAGTTTTGTAAGGGGTGCAAGAATATATGAGAAGTGTTCTAGGGGTGCAGGGTATAGAAAAGGTTGGGAACCACTGGTCTATAGGCAGATCATCTCACTTTTGAAAATTAGTACACATTGTCTTATGACTCATCTTAAACTACTGTTCTTCACAACTGATGTTGCAAGATAAAGACTTCTTGTAACACTAGAATATAATCCACACTATTTTTTTCCATGTTTCCTCACCATTTACAGTAGTTAATTTCTCACTCTTGAAATTTTTGTTAAGCTCTTAAATATGTCATCATCCTAATGAGATAGCTTCAGTAAGTTGCTATTAAAATACTTAATAACATTATGGTAGTTAGCCTATAATAATCTCTGATAAATTACAACTTTAATATGTTGGTTGGGGCACTGTTGATTAAGTGTAAAAACAACTGTATGTCTTGAGGATATTATATCTAAGTGGTTTTTTTTAATGGAATCCTACAATCATTTTTGTATGGTAGGTTTCATTACTTCCTGAAGTCTTTTTCTGTTCTAATATTAATCTCCTTTATCAGGCTGGATAGTGACAAATATACCTGTGTGATATAGGCATGCCATACAAAGAGTGACCTAAAAAGATTTAAAGCCTAACAGCCAGGCACAAAAAAATGTATATGTTCCATCTGCTTTGTTCTCTTCATTTTATATTGCTTCTTAAGTGTCCTGTTAACATTCTTCATTATTATGAAATGGGCCACAGAGCTAACTACTGTTGGTAACTGAGTGACATTTTTATGGCAAACCACCATGCAAGATTCTATAAATTGTCCAAAGTTGTTGGGGATAAACTGTATACGTTTTTGACAAAGGATAAAGTCTTTCATGCTTGTTACACAATTATAATAGCACGGACTGTGTCTCATCTCAAGACTGAGTTGTTGATTATGGACTTTTCAGAGAAGCTGGATTGATTCCTGAGAAGCTTTCAGTAAAAGATGGTTTCAGGATGACAATACACAGAGAAGTAAATACACACTAGTAAGTTCAACTTCAAACACAAAACAAATCAGGGAGATCTGTTCCTGTAGTCCAAGTGTAATAATAATAATAATAAGTTGGAAGGTACCATGGAGGTCATCTAGTCCAACCCCCTGCTCAGGCAGGAAACCCTATACCATTTCAGAGAAGTGGCTGGCCAGTCTCTTCTTAAAAACTTCCAGTGTTGGAGCATTCACCACTTCTGGAGGCAGGTTGTTCCACTGGTTAATTGTTCTAACTGTCAGGAAGTTTCTCCTTAGCTCTAGGTTGCTTCTCTCCTTGACTAGTTTCCATCTGTTGCTTCTCGTCCTGCCACCAGGTGCTTCGGAGAATAGCTTGACTCCTCCATTTTTGTGGCAGCCCCTGAGATATTGGAACACTGTTATCATGTCACCCCTTACCCTTCTCGTCGTTAAACTACACATACCCAATTCCAGCAACCGTTCCCTATATGTTTTAGACTCCAGTCCCCTAATCATCTTTGTTGCTCTTCTCTGTACTCTTTCTAGAGTCTCAACATCTTTTTTACATCGTGGTGACCAAAACTGGATGCAGTATTCTAGGTGTGGACTTACCAAGGCATTGTAACGTGGTATTAGTACTTCATGCGATCTTGATTCTATTCCTCTGTTAATGCAGCCTAGCACTGTGTTGGCTTTTTTGGCAGCTGCAGCACACTGCTGGCTCATATTTAAGTGATTGTCCACTAGGACTCCGAGATCTCTTTCACAGTTGCTACTATTGAGCAAGTTACCCCCTATACTATACCTGTGCATTTGATTTTTCCTGCCTAAATGTAGAACCTTACTTTTTTCACAATTGAATTTCATTTTGTTAGATAGTGCCCAGTGTTCGAGTCTGTCCAGATCCTCCTGTATCTTAAGCCTATCTTCTGGAGTATTGGCTATTCCTGCCAGCTTAGTGTCATCTGCAAATTTGATGAGTTCCCCATCTATCCCCTCATCCAAATCATTGATGAAGATGTTGAAGAGCACTGGGCCCAGAACAGAGGCCTGGGGCACCCCACTACACACTTCCTTCCATGTAGATGCAGTTCCATTGAGGACCACATGCTGAGTATGGCCTGTCAGCCAGCTACGAATCCATCTGGTGGTGATGCTGTCTAACCCACATTTTTCCATCTTATCAAGTAGTAGGTTGTGATCTACTTTATCAAATGCCTTACTGAAGTCCAAGTAAATTATATCTACAGCATTCCTCTGGTCCACTAATTTTGTCACTTGGTCAAAGAATGCAATAAGATTTGTCTGGCATGATCTATTTTTGACAAATCCATGTTGGCTTTTAGTGATAACTTTGTTCTCATCAAGGTGTTTGCTGATTTATTGTTTGATTATCTTTTCCAGAATCTTCCCAGGTATTGAGGTCAGGCTGATAGGTCTGTAGTTTCCTGGATCTATTTTTTCCCTTTTTTGAAGATGGGAACTACATCAGCTCTCTTCCAGTCATCTGGTAGTTCCCCAGTGCTGCAGGATCTTTGAAAAATACAGTTCAGTGGTTCTGAGATCACGTCTGCCAGTTCCTTGAGAACCTTGGGGTGTAATCCGTTTGGTCCTGGTGATTTGAACTCATCTAGGCTGGGCAGGTGCTCACTTACCATTTTCTTGCCTATCTTAACTTGTGTTTCTTATTCTGTTTTTTATGGCACTGGTTTTGGTAGGTTGGACTGTTTTTTTCCCTTTGTGTAAAGACATATGCAAAAAACAAGTTAAATAGTTCTGCTTTCTCCCTGTTGCTTGTCACCTTCTTGCCACTTTCCCCCACTAATGGACCAATCATTTCCTTAACTTTTTTCTTGTTTTTTATATGTTGAAAGAAGCTTTTTTTGTTATTTTTGACTTTGGTCACAAGCCTTAGTTCATTTTGAGCCTTAGCTTCTCTCACTTCATCTTTGCAGGCACGGGCTGTTTGCTGATATTCTGACTTAGTTATGTGCCCCTCTTTCCACTTCTTATACTTGTCCTTTTTATCTTTCAGTTTATCAGAGAGTTCTTTATGCAGCCATGCTGGTTTCTTTTGAAAGCTGTTATTTTTCTTCTTTGTTGGTATTGTGCTAGACTGGGCTTTTATTATCTCACTTTTCAAAATTTCCCAAGCTTCGTGAGTTGTTTTCCCCTTTAGGATTCTCATCCATGGAATTCTTCCCATGGTCTCTCTAAGTTTATTGAAATTAGCTCTTTTAAAGTCCAAGACTCTAGTTTGGCTGTGTTCTATTGCTTGTGCCTCCAGAATGTGGAATTCCAATATTGCATGATCACTTCCCCCCAAGGTTCCTGTGGCTTCGACACCTTCTATCATTTCATCTCTGTTAGTGAGAATTAAATCCAATATGGCTAATCCCCTAGTTCCCTTCTCTACTTTTTGGGAGACAAAGTTGTCTGCTAGGTTTGTCAGGAATCTGTTAGATCTTCCACTTGCTGCAGAATTTGTCTCCCAGTTGATATCAGGGTAATTAAAGTCCCCCATTACTATTGTGATGTGCTTCCTACATACCATAGTTAACTGACTAGCAAAAAGTTCATCTATTTCCTCTGCTTGGTTGGGCGGCCTATATTATACACCTATGGCAATGTCATTTTCCCCCCTTTTATATTGACCCAAATACATTCAAGTTTACAGTTTTCATCATTGTTGTGCTCTATTTCTGTAGAGATAAAGTTATTTCTTATATAGAGAGCAACTCCACCTCCTCTTTTGTTTAGTCTGTTTCTTTTAAATAATTTAAATCCCTCTAGCTGTGTGTTCCATTTGTGGGTTTCATCCCACCATGTTTCTGTAATGGCAACAATATCATATCCGCCCTCATTTACCTGAATTTCTAGTTCACCCTGCTTGCTGTTCATACTCTGTGCATTGGTGTATAGACATTTGAGTCATTTATGACTGACCCTGTGTTTACTTGCTACATAACTTATGTGGTGTCTGAGTTCCCCTATTTTCTTAGATTGCCGGGGACAGTGATGTTCTGTATCAATTAACTCACTGTCCCCGTTGTTTAGTTTAAATATTCCTCCAGAAAAGCTGTGAATTTATTGCCAAGTAACTCAGACCCTTTCTTGGATGGATGCAGACCATCTCTTTTGTACATTTTTTTATTGGACCAGCTACAGAGATCGTGACTAATATAACCAAAGCCTTCTCCTTTACACCACTCCTTTAGCCACATATTAAATTCTGCTATATGCTGGCCTTTTCTATTTTGCTCTGTATACACTGGTAATACCTCTGAAAAAGTGAACCTACAGCCTATTCTGCTGAGTTCCTGCCCCAAGCTCTGGAAATCATTCTGCACACAGAGTACATCGTTTTGGGACAGATCGTTAGTGCCAAGATGTACAATGGCATCCACATCACAGTCTTTGCTGGCATTGTTGACTATTTTGAAAATACGCTTCTTGTCCCTACTGGCAGTAGCACCTGGAAGACACCTGACCTCTTTTGAAACCTCTGTATCCTTTCCTAAATTTACATCCCTTGTAATTGAATCACCAACCAGAAGGTGGCTTCTCTTTTTGGGTACCTTTCTTTTCTTGCATGACTGATGTGTAATAGCTGATTCGCACTTCTCGCTGTCAAAAATAAGTTCATCTCGGACCATGGTCCCCTGCTTATTTGAGTAATCATCACAATTACCTTGACCTATTTCCTTAATGTCTTTGTTAAGGTCAGCAAGGGCACTGTATCTGTTATGCAGGGACACAGCTAAAGCTTTGGGTTTATGGTTCACAGCTCTCACCCTGCCAGATCCCACGGTTGTCCACACTGCCCTTCTCCTGCAGGATCTTTGAGGTAGAGGGGGTTGATAGCGTGGAGTCTCAGTAGAGTAGGAGGGATGAACTGAACACCTGATTTCTGCCTGAAGAGCGCAGATTACAGACCGTAGATGAATAATATGTCCTTGTTGACTAGTAATTTGTGTACAGATAGGACAGTTTCCCAGTTTGAAAAGAGTGCTGCGAAAGACAGCTGCAAAACAAGTGTTGCACTGAACTAAGCCAGACATGCTGAGATGAAAGGAATCTCAGATGCACTTGCCCTGAATGTACTACCACTATTTTTGATTTTGTTATATGATTCGTGCACCGTTAGGCACGCGGGCCGCTACTGTGCTCCTCCACCCACTTCTCCTTAACTCACAGTTTTGTAGCTTTTCCCAGCAGCCTCTGGCAGTTTAAAAGCAAAGAGGGTCCAATCAGTTTAAAAGCAAAGAGGCTCCAATCAGCAAGGACTTAGCTACTGTGCTCCTTCACCCACTTCTCCTTAACTCACAGTTTTGTAGCTTTTCCCAGCAGCCTCTGGCAGTTTAAAAGCAAAGAGGGTCCCATCAGTTTAAAAGCAAAGAGGCTCCAATCAGCAAGGACTTAGCTACTGTGCTTCTCCACCCACTTCTCCTTTACTCACTGTTTTGTAACTTTTCCCAGCAGCCTCTGGCAGTTTAAAAGCAAAGAGAGTCCAATCAGTTTAAAAGCAAAGAGGCTCCAATGAAACTGCTGTCAAACTGCTGGCCCATGGGCTGGATGTGTCATGAGGAAACCGCACTCACCCCATTGCTAGCAATGGGGGAAAAGCTCCGATACGTCGTACGACGTCATATGATGTCACAAATTTGGCATGTCTGCTGTAGTCAGTAGTTCTAAGTTAGGTCTCTAGAGGAGAAAAACATGACACCAAGTTTCTTCCAAGAGGCTTCTTCTTAAAACATTGATAGCAGAGAATTATTTTTATCTTGTATTTTAATCTTAAATTTTAATTAGCCCCATAAAATTTTGATCACTTTCCTCCTAAGTTTCAAAGACAGCAGTGCTCAGAATTTCATGCACGTTGCACATTACACCTGTAAGGCCAGAGTCATTCATATTTGCAATAGCTTTGAGGGCTGCTGATTAAATTAATAATGACTGTCTCCACTTTTCAGCCGAAGCTGTGTCTTGAACTGCAAGTAAATTACATAAGAATATTAGAGATTTGTTTTCATAAATATAATTGCACTGTGGAGTGATTCTTCAGATTGTGTCCACAGGGAATTCTGAATTCATTTCATATATCTCCAGCATGTTATCCTACTTAAGAAGGTTAAAGTGCAAAACACTTGCTTGCAATGCTCTGAAAATAAGCTTGTCTCTGCTCCTGCCTCCCCAAAGCCAATATGAAATTTTGCACACTACAAGTCAAGTGTCATAATTCTACCAGGTAATGGGTAACAATTTCTCTTCCTTTAACATGAGCCCAGGGGGAAAAACAAGGTTAATTCGCTTAAGAGGTAGTTATTACAACATGAAGATTTGTTTCGGCTCTCTTAAAAATGACCAAAGGCTCAGTATTCCAGAGCAAAGAAGCATTTCTCTCTTTCTCTCCCCTCTCCCACCCACCACCACACACAAAATCAATAAAAAGGGGGGGGGGAGATACTTCAGCTCCAATGCCTTCTGATTGGAAAGTTGCAATGGCTTTAGAACAAGGTGATTTAAGCGTGAGGATTTGCTCTTATTTCAATAATGATAAGTTGGTTGGCTGCATGAAAAACATAATCTTAAAGCATATGTACCACAAGAGGGACATCAAAGATTTTTTGCTCTCTTTTGAGTATAAGTATTATTGCTGCTAAGCAAGAGTTTTAAATGCTAACAGAGAGATTATTATTTTAGAGTTTGGTATTATGCATTTATATTAGATACAACAAGCAAGAAGGGACTATCTGCTGTTTAAGAGAGGTTTCTTCCCTCTCCCCATAAAAAACCCTTGGAGAAATTCTAGACCTAAGAAAGCAAGGTAAAATTTTACCTGGTTATGATAATGGAATGAAGCAGCTGCTTGAAAATAAAGCAGATGTAGCTGGTTGATTTCAACTCTGTGTGCAAGAATTATCTATGGCATAAAGCAGGGGTGTCAAACTCACAACGTCATGTGACATGTTGCGATGTATTGCAACTTTTTTTCCATTGCCAGCAATGGGGTGGGCGCAGTTTTGGCATCACACATCCGGCCGACAGGCTGGCAGTTTGACACCCTTGGCATAAGGAATAGAAATAATCACTGAAAGCAAAGCATATACATCAATTCTGTTCATAACATAGGAAAGGAACATTTCTCAGTCTTTGGAATTGAAGAAACCTTAGTCATCTAACATTTGCAAAGCATGCCACCACAGGAGAAGGCTGTAGACATACCTATGACAATGTAGTATTGCTTTTGTTTATTCCTTCTTGTATTTATTGCTATGCATTATGAAAAGTACTTACATCTTTCAGGCACTAAATAGTGAAACATTTCAGCAAATTGTACCACCTCTACTTCTCTCTTGCTAGTGAATGCTTAAGGGGAGGGGAAAAAATATATCTGATAATGTTGGGCTTCTGGCTTGACTCCTGAAGGAGTCAAATGAGGTAGGGAAACAGATCATCCGGCAAAACTATATTTCTTGCAAATAAGGTAAAATATTTTGATGCACTTCAGCTTGTTCACTTTTATTCTCTTTGCAAGTGGCCACACAAGGACATGTTTTTACTGCTTGCGTGTACAATAAAATAGGCAATATTTAGTTGTCAGGAAATGTCTTTTAAAGTGAATGTCAAGTGTTGAGTGACCTCCAGACTACAATCAAAGAAAAGTAAGCTTTCAGACAACCAGAAAAAAAGTGATATAGATTTGTCCACTCAGAGTCCTCCATTTCACAGCACGATAACAAAGAGATGTATAATAGTGCTGGATTCACTATGAATAAAAGCAAAGATGCTCCTGAGATGAGCTTTACACTTGGTAACTACATCCACATGGTTTTCTTGGCAGCATTAAGGAAGAGGATTGCATTGTCTTCTTCAAGGATCTTTAAAAAGAAATTTCCAGTCTAACTACCTCTGTAGGAATTGCCAGGTGGTCTCCCTTTCAGAAATGAAAATGGAAAAACCCTGCTTAGCTTCTGTAATCGCTCAAGGTCAGCTAGTCCTACAATCTGCTGAGTCTCTATGCTATTAAAAATAACTATTCTAAAAATAATTTAAGGAGTATTAAAATTATTTTAGATTATTTGATAGGAGCAAAAAGTATATATCTTGGGTGAGTATGTGTGTGTGTGTGTGTGTGTTTTTTAAAAAAATCATCAGAAAGGTAATTACTGTAAAGAACTTTCTTTAGCCCACAAAGATAGAAATATTACTCTTAAATTGCTTCTTGCCAGGAAACAAAATGGCATGTCCCTGTCTTGAACAGCACTTTTCATCAGAACCAAACTATTACTTTGGAAAAGATCACTCAATAAATTCTATAGAAACAGTTGAAATAGCAAAAGCTTGGTTTGTGATATGCAGTTTACTTTTGTTAGCACAAATTATGAAAGGTGACCTACTATCAGATGAAATTCAGCTGGATACTTTCAAAGAAAGCTGGTGATTTCCTTTCTTTCAAACAAAAATGACCTTACTGGAACATTAGCAAACCAACCACTTGGGTGGCTTTAATTGGGGAGTCCTTAAAGGAAAATTATTATTGTCTATGAATCACAGGTTTACCCGTGAATACCAGTTACTAGGAAAGATTTCCTCAAAATAAAAACCCACCAGCTTCACAAAGTGACCATTGGTTGGAATTATCATCAGAAAGTAAATAAGCATCTCAATCAGTAACAGCCTTTTCTAATTCTGGTTAAATTTGAATAGTTAATTACATATTTTTTAAAAAATAATCAAGGATTTTTCACAAGTACTTCGTTATCTTGCTTTAAAATTGTGTGGTTGAGTGCAAAGCATCTAGAGGACTATATATCAGAGCAAAGCATTAATGCTTATACCTGTTAAAGCTCACAATATTGATTACAAATTCTGTAAGTGATGACACTAAATTTTTTTGAATGATACGGAGACATTTTAAAGTCAGCAATTATTCAAGGTGAACAAACCTGTCTAGTGTGCCAGAACTGATAACCTTGCTTTTCTTAAAGGAGAATACCTTTCTTTGTTTGATAAGTGATAAGACAGTAGATATAAAATGTACAGCATAGTAGGCTAAAACAAAGTGTGCAGTTTCTTCTGTATTTTTAAGGCTAAAGAGATTTATCCTACTGCAGCACCCAGAACCTGGAGAAGATACGCTGAGTCAAATTCTCAGGAAGATGCTAAATAAAGTCACAAAGGAATATGGCCCTTCCACTGTTCTAAGGAAGCGATTGGATGAAAATAATAAAAGGCATAACATAAAAGCTATCTCAAGGATTTAGAAAGAGGACAAAGCATGTCTGAGCAGTGACAGTGAAACTGCCAATTCTCAGGGCTCTTAATTTGGTCAGCCAGGACACAAATTATAAGAAACATAATATACAATATCTATTTCACTGTAATAGTCTTCTTTTTAATATTGTATTATCTATAGTGGAACAGAAAGGTCTACCATCATTCAGGAACTCCTCTGCAGTGGACTTCTGTTGTCCATTATAGAAGAGTCCAGGGACCATTGGATGCCATGGAAATAATTGAAAACTGTTTGGTATGGCTTTTATTTAAAGGAAAACTATGCATATAATACCAGTAGATATATAAGTAAAATAGGTTTTCTTCTGAATAGTTCAGAAAAGTTCAATTCTTCTATTTAGATTTATGATGCCTCCATAATAGAATCTTATATATCCAAGGTGATTGGTACTAGGAATTTACAGGTTTTATCTACTTTGCATTATATCATAGCATAGAAACTTGTATATGGGCATCTACAAAGCGGTAATGAGAACAAATGATAAAGCAAGCATCACAATGTTGTGATGCAAATCCACCTGCTTTATATTTAGACTGCAACTTCATACAAAAGTGATGGGATCATAAAAGGTGAGCTTTTGTTCTTGTTTACTAGATTCCTCTTTATGAATACCACTATGTAATAGTTACAAAATCTATTTTATCTTCAAGGTAAGGACTCTGTATGAAACCCTACACCGCCCTGAGTCCTTCGGGAGAAGGGCGGTATATAAATAAAATTATTATTATTATTATTATTATTATTATTATTATTATTATTATTATTATTATTATTATTATTATTATTATTATTGTTATTGTTATTGTTATTGTTGTTGTTGTTGTTGTTGTTGTTGTTGTTGTTGTTGTTAATGTTCAAGATGAGTCATGGAACAAGTGTCAATTACAAACAAAATAAGTCATAATATTGTGCCTATTGAAGAAGTTATTCAGTCTTTCATTTTCCCTTTTCTTTTTTTTTCCTTTGTTTTTCTGGGTGCCACAAATTCTTTTTGCTTGTGGGTATACATTATATTTTGTGCAAACAACTAAATTGCTTCTGTTTTTCCAGGCACAATTTTTGCTGCCATAATTTAATTTAATATCAATAAGACCATTCATAGGAACCTGAATGAAAAACACACTTGACTAACTTTGTTATTTTTATTATAAGGTGTTTTTTTTTGTTTGTTTGTTTTAAAGGTTCTCTTATTCTTACTCGGCCAACAATGGATTCCGGGCCTGGATTTTTTTGTCCTTTCAAGAAAAGTGAATCTATCTTCAACAGTGTTCACACCAGAACTCTTACCCAACAGCGTAAAGCATTTTAATTTTCCATAAAAGGGCAATGTTGACCTTGGAGACAAGGTAAAGTAAGTATATAGGATCTTGTGGTACATTTCTTTTTAAAATGTATTGTTTCAATATTTTTGTAAGATTTGTATTTCTTGCTGATGTTTTTTGGCATTAAAATCACTCAAGCTGTGCTGGAATATAATGATCTTCACTGAACCATGGTACAGAAGGATAATTCAGTTCATGAAGGTTATTCTAGCTCATTGTATACACAAAAGCTTAGGAGTGAATGCAGGAGAATCTCACTTCTTGACATGTGCTCTGTTCAATTTCTATTCAAGACAATGAAGATTCACTTATATACAGAAATGCAGTCATCTGCATCTGCAGAGCAATCCAGCTGAACTGGGATTCAAGAGCCATACACAGGGAGGCATTCTCTTATTGCAATTCTTTCAACCACAAACTAAAAAGATCTATGTAACTCATCCTTTCTTTATGATAGCATTGCTTACAGAATACTATGCTGTTCCTGCTACCACACTTGCCTAGCTTTCTTTCATATTTTTCTCATCTCTTGGCCTTAATTATGTTTGCCCCTTGTTCTTCTTCCTCTCCTTAGTCTAACTTTTCCTGTCATTCCACAAAAAAGAATGGAAAAATAAAATAATATTCTGAAAACAAATCTGAATACATTCTTTAACTGCACCCACACTAATATGTTTCAAAATATAGTGCACATTGTGGAAGGTGGAGTGGAGAGAAAATTAGGATAGAGTCTCCTCTTCCTAACAGTGTAAAAAGAATCTGTAGGATTGTAGGAATGTGTAGGATTGTAGCTCATCAACAGAGCATTTTCCCCCCAAAATATCTTCTGGGTATGCAAGAAACTATGCTAACACTGAGTAAAACCTAAAGGCGATTTTTGCCTTACTTGATTGCGTAGATATACAAACTATATTTCTGAGACCTGCAGTCCAACATGTCCCTCCAGAAATTGCTGTGAAATTGTCATTTCTCATGTAAAAGAATGATATTCTGCTGTTTCAATTATATATTTGTGTTGATTTTCTCTTTTCTGCGTCTACTTTCAGGGTTGTGGATCCTAAAATACTGTTCAAAAGTCCTTTGCCTCCTTGGGATAGGGGGAACAATATGTCATTGGCATAGTTTTTATTGTAGGAAAATATCAGCTTTTGTTCTCTAGATCAGATTACCGTTTTCATCACTTATCCTATGCTGTATTTTTTTAAACAGTGCTTTCTTTGAAAGTCAGCCTGCCTAGTATACAAATCAGTGTACCCCTAACCCCAATCAATTAATCATCTTGTGATTTGCATGTAACAAGCATTCCTTTGTGAATAATAAGTTCACTTAAACAGTAATACAAAACAACCTTTATCAGGCTTTCTTTTTTTTTTTTGCTGTTGCTTAGCATTTCCTTGCTTACGATCCTTAAAGCTGGATTTAGAACCATAATAGAGGGCATGGGGTCCATTTTCTCCTCCTTTCCTTGGAAGAACCATCAGCTTATGGGAATCGGCATTGAATATTTCACGATTATAGCTTTGCTTTGGTTTCATAAAGGGACTAAACAGCTGCACACTTCAGAAGGGCTAATTTAAATACCTGCTTCTTGTGTGCCACTATAGGGAGATATTTATATTATCTATCCTGCTTTCTGCTAACCATTGGGCTGAATGCTCCCTGCAGCTTTGCTGACTCAAAATAATGACTTGTAGGGGAGCTCTAATGACAGAACAAGGGGCAATTACAGACACAGCATGAGGCTTGGAATAACTGTGTGATGTATTTTGTGCAGTTGATTGACCTCGTGCTCAAGTTCATTTGTGCTTCACTGTCGTAGATACAGCCTGTGCCTCAGGGTATATGGCTTGTTAATTTCAATATAAGAAGACAGAGCAGATTAGATCAGATCAGGCTTCTCCCAGAAAAACAAAAGCAGCAGCATTACAAAGGGGATCAGTGAAAGCAAGATATGTGGGTTGCAGGGAGAAAAGAGAAACTAAATTTTTTGAATATCTTCAAAAGGCAGAGCACAAGATTGGTGTAATGGTTCTGAGATTATCTTACCAATCATCTTGGCATTGCCTTTTTTTCTTGATATATTCAGAGTATTGGATTCCATACAAAACACCACTTAGTTTTCTAATTCACTCTGTTTTGAACTCAAAATAAATACTTCATTAAAAGTATTGGGAGAGACTCCTCAATCAGCCTGAACATTCCATACCCAAATTACTTCTTTCTTTTTTCCATCCTTCTCTTCACCTCTCAATGCTATGAGCTGAAATGAGAAATGTTTCTGGCATTTCGCCCCCACCCCCTGTCTTTCAGATCACATAATATTTTAACTAGCAAAAGCTATAGAGGAAAACTAAACTTTCCCATCACAATGTATTTAAATGATAAAGTCCATTTATGTGTTTAAAGGTAAAGGTAAAGGTTTCCCCACACATGTGTGCTACTTGTTTCCATCTCTAGGGGCCGGTGCTCATCTCCGTTTCAAAGCCAAAGAGCCAGTGCTTGTCCGAGGACGTCTCCGTGGTCATGTGGCCGGCATGACTAGACCCCAAAGGCTCACGGAATGCTGTAACCTTCCCACCGTAGTGGTCCCTATTTTTCTACTTGCATTTTTTACGTGCTTTCGAACTGCTAGGTTGGCAGAAGCTGGGACGAGTAACAGGCACTCACTCTGTTACGCGGCACTCGAGATTTGACCTGCCAAACTGCCAACCTTCTGATCAACAAGCTCAGTGTTCTAACCCACTGAGCCACCGCGTCCCTTTATGTGTTTACTGAGTTACAAATGTATCGGATACACAAAGGGCCCCAGAATATGGTAGCTACAACAAAAATGATTAGATCTTTTTAAAGAAATATTTCAGTGGTATCTGGTACAAAATTACACAATGATTCTTTGGAAAGCATTGCATAGCAACAGTTACATGCCATTCATTCATTCATGGTTGAGTTCCCACAGCACATTTAGGAGCTTACTGTCAAATAATTATGATTCATTCATTATATGAACCCAGTGTGTTTATATGATGAACAGCTCACCATAAGCTCAAACTTATCTGGAGGGACATATAACATTTGTCTGAAAGCCGGGGTGCCATAGTTGTTAAGGTGCTGGCCTAGGGTCAGGAGCAGGAAAACTCAAGGTCTGCTCCTCTCTTAGGCATGGAAACTGGCTGGGAGAATTTGGATCAGTCCCCCCCCCCTCTCTCAGCCCTAGATTGGAAATTTGGAAAACATTAATTGGTTAATCTACACTGAGCCAATGTAGTGGATTATGGGTTATTATTTTTATTGGCAGATTGTGATCCATAACCTTCAATGGTTAAAAGAAGTGGCTGGCCTAAAGTCACCCTGCTGGTTTACGTGTGTCCTAGAGAAGACAATAACCTGGATCTTCCTGCTCTTAGTCAACACTTTAACCACTACACCTTTCTGGCTTTCTATAAGAAGCAGTGACACTTTCTAATAATAAAAAACATGACCTGAACAACTGTATTAAGAAAAGCCAAGAACCTTTGCTGAAGGAAGTCAATCAAAGAAAGCTTTTGAAAAGTACAAAGATGAAGGCTGAATATAGAAAAGAAACCATTTTGTTTCAGGGGTGAGATGCCCCCCCTTCCAGCCTTTTGAGATGCAGCTCCTGCTGACTCACCTGGGGCTCAGAGAGGAGCACACACAGCTGTGGGGGTGGTTAATACCTTGAAGGCCTTCCCTTCTGCCTTTTTATATTTCAAATTTAATTATTTCTGTTTTAATTGCCTCCTATGGGAATCTAATATTTATATATGGTTTTATGTTTTAAAAGTATATCACCCATAGTCGCTCTGGATCATTTCCAGATTTGATATATAGATAAATAAATTTATGTCTGCCTATCCCAGATTCTTGGGAAGGACTGATAGGTAGATAAAAATTGCCAATCTAAACATCTGGTTGATGGTGCAGATAATGATAATGATAATAATAATAATAATGATAATAATAATAATAATAATAATAATAATAATAATAATAATAATAATAATAATAATAATAATAATAATTCTGCAAGAAATATCATTTGCCTGTAATCAAGAACTGGTGGGATCATAAAATAGAAAAAGTCATAGAAAATGATAAAGTTAAACTGCTCTAGGAATTCAGAATTCAAACAGACAAGCACCTGCAACAGTGAAGATAACAAAATACAAAGATCTACAAACAGAAATAGAAAGACTGTGGCAAAGGCAAGCAAGGGGAGTACTAATAGTAATAGGTGCCTTGGGTGCAATCCCAAAACAACTGGAGCACCACTGGCATTGACAAATTTGCCATTAGTCAATTGCAAAAGGCGGTCTTACTAGGATCTGCTTCCATCCTGCGACAATATCAAACATCCACATCTGCCTGTCCCAGGTCCTTGGTAAGGTCTTGATAGGTAGACAAAAATGCCAAATCCAGTCTGAACATCTGGCTGACTGTGTGTTGATTAATAATAATAATAATAATAATAATAATAATAATAATAATAATAATAATAATAATAATAATAATAATAATAATAATAGCAGCTATTGATTTGAAAGCAAGATTCTTCAAGAAGAAGCTTTGAACATGAAATAGTCTGGAGTTCCTCAGGTTAAGAAAGCTAAGGATAAACCTACTTGGGTTGAGTGCCATCTTCTCATCATTTCAGCTGATACAAACACCTGTCTCATAAATTTTAGATATACTGTGAAGTGTAGGAAAGTAATCTTTTTCACTTGTGTTATATTCCAATTATACAGATAAATTCTACAATGCAGCACACTGGAACCAGCTTTCTTTTTATCCCTGTCATAAAATGTCAGCAAGACTATTTCGTTTGTTGTAAAGGTCAACTTCTGATTATCATCTGTATTTGAAACAAAATGATTTAATGAAATATATCCCAAAGATACTGTATCTTAAAAATAGTAATAATACTGATTCTTTAATCTGACATATGCTGTGGTGTTGTATACAGACTGACCTTTCTTGTAGCTAATGAGGACCTAGATGCAGGATGTACAACTTTGATCTACCATGTTCATGAGTCAACAGTGAGAAGATAAAAAAAGAAAATGCCTTTGTGGTTTTTAAGTCTGCTGTTTACTTGCTTCACTGCTTGCAGCTTGACTGGTCAGGTTTGTCTAGCAGGCTACAATCCTAATGAGACCTTTTCTGCAAAGTTTGGAAGAGTGTTAAAATGAGGAAACTACAAAAATATGTTTCTATGGTACCATCCACATGCATAGGTCTGAATGGAATGATATGAACAAAATGAAGTGAAGTAATATGTTTTTTTTTAAATCTGTCTTTTACAAAAAGTTTCACAATTTGGTTTTAGTGGTAGAAACAACCAAATCATAGTCAAGGAGGAGAAAGAAGGAAGAAAACGAGAGACAAATAAAAGAAGAAAATAATAAGCACCTCTTAAATTTATTGTTGTTGTTGTTACTGTTATTATTATTAATAATAAGCAACTTAGTTTTATTTTGATGGGGAGGTGAGTATTAAGATTATGTTCCTTTAGCAATAACAATAGCAGTATCATTTAGACGTATATACTGTTTCATAGTACTTTACAGCCCTCTCTAAGCGGTTTACAGACTCAGCATATTGCCCCCAACAATGTGGGTCCTCATTTTACTGACCACAGAAGGATGGAAGGCTGAGTTAACCTTCAGCAGGTCAGAATCAAACTTCTGGCAGTGATAGAATTGGCCTGCAATGCTACTCTCTCTTTAAGACTTAAAATCTTCTGAGTTTTCATCCTGCATTGTTGCAGGGGTCACTGTTCTGGCACTGCCCCAGCTAGTTCCTACAGCAAAGGTGTCGATACATGATCATACAAGGGGTTTTGTTTTTCATTTGGCTTGGCACAGAGCAGGACTTTGATTATAACTAAGAGGGAGTGACTACCCAAGATCATCCAGCTGACACTTCTGGGTCTTAAGAAACCTAGAATCTGGATCTCTCTTTTCTTAGCACCTTATCATCCACAGCTGGCTGGATCTCTTTAGGAAGCAATGTTACTTTAAAATAATTTCTCATTAAGGTAATAAAACACCAGCTAAGGAAAACCAGAAGATCTTGAAATGCAGTACAATGGGCTCCTCCAAGCATGGAGGAGGACAGCAGTGATTCTTATTTTTAGACTAACAGTTATTTTAAAAATGTCACTAATAACTTTTTTTTCATTCTTAAAAGATATTGAACTAAATCATTATGGATCTTTAATTAGGATCTAATATCGATATATTGAATGGCTCCTGATCTAGGTTAGATGAGGATGAAGGCAGGATTAAGGAAATGTGCCTGTAATTTTCACATCCATATTGTTAAAATGATCTTTGAACCAATGTTTGATTTGAATGTTGTTCCAGGAACTTAGATGGACCATTTAAACCTTATTGATGAAGATTAAAACACTGCTGCCAAATTAACATAATTGTCAAGGAATCAGTCCCATTAAATAGGTCACTCCAAAAGATCAGCTCCATGGAATATTAGAACTACACTGAGATTGGGCATGACAACAGACACTTGCAAGTCAGATTGCTCTTTACACCTCTTCCTTGTACTCCAGTGAATCAGGGATGCATCTGTTTAAGCTTCTTCCAATTATTTGGTTTCCCAGGATTTAAAGCAACTTTCAGGCCTCTTCATCTAGATAACAATATTTCTGTCAAGGTCATCTCCCTCTCTATATAAAAGAGACAGTAGAACAACACATACGGTATGTTATGAATCTACAAACCCAGGTTTTCTATCAATTGTTCACTGATCAAGAATTGACAGCTAGTACTCACAAAAGTCCAAAACTGGTGTGAAGAGATTCATTTATATAGATTGTAAAGACATAATAGTAGATGGCTGTGGAAAACTTACCTTTGCATGAAAGGTATAAAAGTTTCCAAGTGAAAATCTAAACTTTTCTCAGCTTTCTGTGCTGCATTCTCAGAATAGCAAATGTTGGGTTTTTTTTACTTACATCCACATTTGAAGTTTTAGTGAGCACCAAAATAATTTATGCATCTCCCTTAAAACATAATTCACTCTCATGCTTCCAAGATTATTTTCTTTCCAGACCACAGAACAAAGTGGAAGAGCACAACACTTGGTTTTTCTTTGGGATCTCTAATATTCTTTGACTGCCAATCAGTCTCAGAAAAAAGTCTCCTAATTTTTCCACAGAGATGTGATGTTCTTTAACATTAGAGCAATCACAACTAATGTATAAACTGTTCCATATTATGAATGTCTTTTCACAGGAGTAACAACATCAGCAAAATGGCAAATAACTGAAAAATGAAGAAAAATCAGTGGTTCTCCAGAATTTGCAAAGAAAAATCATGACATTGGCAGAATGGGCAAGAAATTATATTTACAGAAGATAAATATTGTGCCTTTGAAAGTCAGTTAGAAATCTAGTTTTATTTTATTCTGACAAAATGAAATTAAAAGTAAACTTACCAGCAGTAAGGTTTCAAATATTTGAGGAAATACATTCCAATTGTAGATCTTAAACCTGTGGTAGATTGAGTTAGTTGACTGAAATTTTGTTTATATTCCCATTTTATAGAGCTTACTTATGTAGAGTAACATAATTACAGGGTCAGAAGAGCTTCAGTGTGAGGGAAAATGTCCAAAACTACAATTCAGAGTAACCCCTACTATGAAATATAAATTGTTAACTTTCAAGATGCCATCACATGTTCTTTCCAGAGTTGCAAAAAAGAAAGGCAAAAATGTACAGACCATCGCCAGTCTAATATTAAGCTTGCTGGACAACAACTTCCAGAATACTTAGTCACTGACCTTGTCAGATAGGTAATAAGTTAGGAAAGGCTACAATAGTCTACTAAGCCTTTTTAAAAAGCTCCCTCCTTTTCATTGCTATTGTAAATTTTAGATTGCAATTGAAGAAAATGACCTTTATCTTAATCAGCATCCTTTAACCTTGGTAGCTTTAAGCTGTGTAGACTTCAACTCCCAGAATTCTCCAACCTATCATGCTAGCTAGGGAATTCTGGAAATTGAAGTTGAGACAGCTTGAAGCAGCCAAGTTTGAGAAACAGTGCTCTAAATATTATGTGATTAGGGAGAGGTACAAACACCAGAATAATAATAATAATAATAATAATAATAATAATAATAATAATAATAATAATAATAATAATAATAATAATGAAAGAACTGGAGAAGATAACAAAATGCAAAGACCTACAAATAGAAATAGAAGGACTGTGGCAAAGGCAAGCAAGAGTAGCACCAATAGTAATAGGAGCCTTGGGTGCAATCCCAAAACAACTGGAGCACCACTTGAACACCATTGGCATTGACAAATTCGCCATTAGTCAATTGCAAAAGGCGGCTTTACTGGGGACAGCTTCCATCCTGCAACAATATCTGTAATACCATCAACTGAAACATCCACATCTGCCTATCCCAGGTCCTTGGTAAGGACTTGATAGGTACACAAAAATGCCAAATCCAGTCTGAACATCTGGCTGACTGTACGATGAAGAAGAAGAAGAAGAAGAAGAAGAAGAAGAAGAAGAAGAAGAAGAAGAAGAAGAAGAAGAAGAAGAAGAAGAAGAAGAAGAAGAAGAAGAAGAAGAAGAAGAAGTTGGAAGTGACCTTGTAGGTCATCTAGTCCAATCCCCTGATCAGGCAGGAAACCCTATACCATTTCAGACAAATGGCTGTCCAGTCTCTTCTTAAAAACTTCCAGTGTTAGAGCATTCACAGTTTCTGGAGTCAGGTTGTTCCACTGGTTAATTGTTCTAACTGTCAGGAAGTTTCTCCTTAGTTCTAGGTAGCTTCTCTCCTTGATTAGTGTTATGTATTCAATGCAGATCTGCATAGCAACAGCCACTAGGGGGTGTTGACCTGGATGGTTTTGGCGGGAACTTTAGTTTTGGCGGGAAACCTAGGGCCAACCCCATTGGCTGGTCACCTACCTGGCTAGGTATTTAAGGAGGCCAAGTAACCCTCGTTCCTCAGTACGTTACCCCCCCCCAATAAAGAGCTGAACATGTACTCCAGCTGGCGTCTCTTCCTTGCATCGGACCCACTACATTACAATTAGTTTCCATCCATTGCTTCTTGTCCTGCTTTCAGGTGCTTTGGAGAATAGCTTGAAGCCCTCTTCTTTGTGGCAGCCCCTGAGATATTGGAACACTGCTATCATGTCACCCCTCACCCTTCTCTTTGTTAACTGACACATACCCAATTCCAGCAACCGTTCCCTATATGTTTTAGCCTCCAGATCTCTAATCATTTTTGTTGCTCTTCTCTGCACTCTTTCTAGAGTCTCAACATCTTTTTTACATTGTGGTGACCAATACTGGAAGCAGTATTCCAGGTGTGGCCTTACCAAGGCATTGTAAAGTGGTATTAACATTTCATGTGATCTTGATTCTATTCCTCTGTTAATGAAGCCTAGCACTGTGTTGGCTTTTTTGGCAGCTGCAGCACAGTGCAGCTGCCAAATCCTCTGCTTTGTTGTTGACTTCTAAAGAGGCATTTGCCTAACTATAATAGGACTTCTAACTCTATAGGCTTTTGGTATGAGCTAGCAGTGTTTCATTAATATCACAAGAATCATTTTAAATTGGGAGTTTTAGCAAATACACATTAAATAATATCTCATTCTAGAAGATTAATGTGGGCAGCTTAATTGGAGAAAATATCTTCAGCATTTGCCTAAATATTTCAAGGCTAAAATTGTGAACAGGTAAAAGTCCATAACCTCCTGCCACCTTCCATCCTAACAGTGACATTTTGATAGCTCGGTCCATTACCACACAAAGGGCTAAAGGCATGCTCAAGCAATTCAGATTTTGCTTTTTAGTCAGGGACTGGGGAGGCAAGGGCTGACCCTTATGAAGGATATCATGTTAGGTGGCTTCTACATGCAATGTCAGCTCTCTCCACTCTTGCAGACCTCCAGTGTTCAGGAACAGGCGTTGAAAGTGCTCCAGCTTCCAGTTAATTTTCTTTCTCCCCTCAGGCTTTTGTTTCCATGCTATCTTCTGAATCAGTAGAGATGCAACCTATCCATGCAGAATATTTTTTAAAAAAAAATCGTGATGCATAATTACAACTGGGGAGGAGAAAGAAACCATAAAGACCAAAAGGTGTCCAGGGTTTGCTTGACTGGGTTTATTTGCTGTTTCAAAAGACATGGGAAAGAGCACTAAAGGGGCAACAGGTAATCATAGGGAAGCCACCTTCAAAATGCTTTATGGATTCCCAGCCAAACTGCTTTACTGATATGGTTTTAAAGAGTTCTCTCAAGCACATTGTTCAATTGCTGTAAGGAATAGAAAGCAGGCACCTGGTGAGAATGACAGATGGCAACCAAGGTGACTTGTCTGACAAACGGGCAAGCGTTCATTCATTTGTAAATGGCAGGCATTTATCAGGGGCTATACAGCAAGACATGGTGACGGCAGAAATAAAAAAAATTAAAAGAAGACACTTTATTTCTTCTGCCTCTCAGCAAAGCTGAGCTTTTTGTACTTAATTTAAAATTGCCAGTATGTGGCAGGATGGGGGAGGGAATGAGAAAGGTGAGTTTCCTCCTCCTTTTTGCATCTGGGTTTGAGAAGAAGAAAAGGCCATAGTCTCTCCTTCTGCAAAGGCAGCATTGGCTGATCTCCTTCCTCCACCCCATTCAGCCAGCAGGAATATTAAGAGGACTGTAAGTGCTGGTGGCCACCAAATGATTCCCTGAAAAGCTGAGCACTTGCATCAGATGTTCATGACAGACAAAACTCCTATGGACCCCTGCAAATGACATTCAGTCTGTGACAGGCAATTGTTAAAGGTTATCATTTTCCACATTCCTACAATGACTGAATCCCGTGGCCGTGCAACAGATATTTTTTCCCTCAGATTGAAGGGGTAACTGCACTTCAGAAGATAGCCCATGGGTAGATTCAGAGAAAGCTGCCATGCGTCAGTAAGAAATGATAGTTCTTAAGATATGACTCTGTGTCACCAGGCTGCCTCTCACCTTTTTTTAGTTCCTGGGATGTTGTTTTACCCAGAACACATCTATTGTTAACCTCATCCCTTGCCCCAGGGATGCTCCCTGCAGCTCATCAGAACCCATTTTAATTACTTTACTTAGATACTAATTTTTTATGCCATCCATCTCACTGATACAGTGACTCTACATACATTTTGCATGGGTGGCAAGGTTGATTCACTATTCTAGTTTTTGTACTGGAGAAGGTCAGCATGACTATCATGCTCTCACTTCCTAAAGTCAAAAACACTATCTCTGCAATAGACTCTCAGTACAGTTTTTCCTCATTTGGTTGACCTCTGTTGTTCAGTAGTTAATGATAGTCAAAACAAAAAGAGCTTGGCATTAAAGAAGAAGGATCTGCATGCGTAGCTTACAGATATTGTGAGTAGGCCCTATAAGGATCTTTAAGTCCTTACATGGCATGGGTCCGGGTTACCTCAGGGACCACCTGCTGCCGGCGTCAACTCCCCTCCGCCCTGTGCGTTCCCACAGAGAGGGCCTCCTCAGGGTGCCTCCGGTCAGGGAATGCCGACTGGTGGCCCCCAGGGGGAGGGCCTTCTCTGTGGGCGCTCCGGCATTATGGAATCAACTGCCGGTGGAGCTCCGGATGTCATCAGACCTCCGAACCTTCCGTCGCGGCCTGAAGACCCACTTATTTGAATTAGCTGGTCTGGCCTGATGGGGGAATATGGGTTTTAAATTGTTGTTCTTAGTATTGTATTATTGTTTTTTTTAACTGGGCATTGGTTTAATTTTTTTTAACTTTTGTATTGTTATTTATATATGCCCTGTGAACCGCCCTGAGTCCCTAGGGAGAAGGGCGGTATACAAATTAAATAAAACCTAAACCTAAACCTAAACATCCTGCATGCCGAAGAAATATATAGACCGATTGGTATATTAATGGTTTTATGAAGACATTGGACAACCATGTGTCTGGAATGTATAGAGTTACATGCTTCAGCAGGGGTGGGTGTGGGTGGGAGAATTGGACTAGAAGACCTCCAAGGTGCCTTCCAACTCTGTTATTCTGTTATTCTGTTTGTTATTCTTTTAATGTGTCCAAATAAATAATAGGGACAGTGGCTGATCTCCATCATGTGGTGGTACATGATGGTGGTACAACCATCATGTACCACCACAACTGGGATCAGATTTTCTGTTGCTAAGCAAGGCAGCTGTTCAGTGACTCATGCCTGATTTTACAACCCTTTTTGCTACTGTTGTTAAGTGAATCACCGCAGTTAAGTGAATCAAATGGTTGTTAAAGTGAGCCTGGGATTCTCCCATTGACTTTGCTTGTTGGAAGCTGACTGCAAAGGTCACAAATGGCAATCTGGGATGCTACAACCATTATAAATATATAGGTAAAGGTAAAGGTTTCCCGCACATGTGTGCTAGTCATTTCCAACTCTAGGGGCCGGTGCTCATCTCCGTTTCAAAACCGAAGAGCCAGCGCTTGTCCGAGGACGTCTCTGTGGTCATGTGGCCGGCATGACTAGACGCCAAAGGCGCACGGAACGCTGTTACCTTCCTACCGTAGTGGTCCTATTTTTCTACTTGCATTTTTACGTGCTTTCGACTGCCAACTGCTAGGTTGGCAGAAGCTGGGACGAGTAACAGGTGCTCACTCTGTTACGCGGCACTTGGGATTCGACCCGCCAAACTGCCGACCTTCTGATCGACAGGCTCAGCGTCCTAACCCACTGCATATGCTGCTTGCCAAGTGCCTGGATTTAAATCACTTGATTATGGGGAGGCCATGCCGGTCACAGCTGTGAGGATTGGTTGTAAGTTACTTTTTCAGTTTCATTGTAACTTCAAACAGTCCACTAAATGAATGGTTGTAAGTTGAGGACCACCTGTAATGGATTATTCCTTGCAAATATAAAAAGATAACTTTTTTTAACACAGTAAAAATGGGTGTCTTGCCAAGTCCTGCTGTGCTCCCTCATAATGGTGGGGGGTGGGGGTGAAGATGCAAGAAACAAAGAATATTGGTAGTATATTCCAAGGTGTGAAGTTGAATCCAGCTATCCAGCTAAAGCAAAATCAAAAATCAATCTGGTTTTAGTTTAGTGAATGTCTTTCCAGAGGCATTGTCAGCAGCTTCTGACTGGCTACACAAATGTAGGCAGTCTTTCCCCCACCGGTTTGGAGGGATTCCTCAGATCAAAGAGAAGGGCCACAACTCTTCCATGATCAAACAAGGGTCCTCTCCTTGCTTTTTGCCTCTATGGGGTGACTTTCGATCCTTTCCAGAGTCCCCAGCAGGGTGAAATAGAACGTGAAAGACAGAGCCCCATCTTCCGGCATCCATCTTACCGCGACGTCAAAACCGGAAGCCAGCATTGACAACAATTTGATAGCACATAACAACAATGGCAGTAGTTCACATTTGGAATTAACATACCACAGGTAAGCCTTATATAGCAAATTTTGTATACACAACCTGGAATATTCACTCCTGGTTGCTTGCATTTTTGCATAATAATAATAATAATAATAATAATAATAATAATAATAATAATAATAATAATAATAATAATAATAATAATAATAATAATAATAATAATAATAATAATAATAATAATAATGTTGGAAGGGATCTTGGAGGTCATCTAGTCCAATCCCCTGCTCAGGCAGGAAACCCTATACCATTTCAGGCAAATGGCTGTCCAGTCTCCTCTTAAAAACTTCCAGTGTTGGAGCATTCACCACTTATCAATGCCTCTGGAAAGACATTCACTACTAAAACCAGATTGATTTTTGATTTTCAGATTAATTGACTACTCTTCCATAGATTTTCTGGTTGTAAGTGAGGGAGGAACACAGAAGTCTAGGTAGTGGGTGTAACTGTATGACCAAAGCCCAAAGCTCTTTATAGCGTGCACAGACTCCATTAAAAAGGAGTGAAGGTTCAATCACAGGGTCATATCTGCCATCCTGATATTTTGGATTCTACCCCCAGATGCCCCAAATGTAATTCAGACTGGAATTATATCCATACTACATAACCCATGCATACAGTGTTCCTGAGATGGGGTCATATTGGGTATGACAGATCATTAGGATTTTCTTATTTGAGGCTGGATTGATCAATTCCTTGATAGATCTATCAAGAAAATGTCAGTGCTTTTTTTCTTGTCTTTCAGTTTGCATAGCATTATATTACATATTGGAGATGGAGTTCCATTATGGATTTCCTGCCCATTCCACCCTAGGCTTGGACTTTGTGTCCAATTGGTAAAATAGACTTATGTTTCACTGTAGATCAGTAGTCAGCAAACTATGTCCTTTGGTCAGATATGTCCATCACCAGAAATCATCTGGCTTATAGTCCAAGAAAAAATACTTTATATACACCTGGCTCATAAGGGGGAGGGAGATATAGATATAGATATAGATATAGATATAGATATAGATATAGATATAGATATAGATATAGATATAGATATAGATATAGATATAGATATAGATATAGATATAGATATAGATATAGATATAGATATAGATGTAGATGTAGATGTAGATGTAAATGTAAATGTAAATGTAGATGTAGATGCAGATGTAGATATAGGTGCAGGTATAGGTGTAGGCATAGGTAGAGACAGATAAGAGAGAGAGAGAGAAAGAGAGAGAGAGAGAGAGAGAGAGAGAGAGAGAGAGAGAGAGAGAGAGAGCCCTTGCACATCCTTGGGCAGACATTTTGGTAACAGCATCATCACCCACATCAGCATGGGCAAAAGAAAAAAGTTCTGAAGTGAATGAGGGGTAAATAATGCCCCCTAAAACAAGAAGCTTGCAAACCCTTGCTTTAGACCAGGGGTGTCAAACTTGCAACATCATGTGACGTGTTGTGGTGTATTGCAACTTTTTTTTCCCATTGCCAGCAATTGGGTGGGCGCGGTTTCACCATGATGCATACAGCCCAAGGACTGGCAGTTTGACACCCCTGCTTTAGACTCTTCTTATAAAGACCTATATTCACATTGTGATGATGGAGTCTTTCCACGATTTTCCAGAAAACATAGCTTGAAGTTTTCCATAAACATCAAGAATTCTGAGATGTTGCATCATTTCTCCAAGAAATCATGAACAAATAGACACTAAGTGTATGCTTTCCTATCCCATATGCAACAACATTAACATGAATCATCTACACCCACACTCCCCATCTTGAATGCAAAGAAGGACATTTACATTTGCTTAGTGATAAAAATAGAAGTATTTTCAAGAACTACACCTGCATGCATTTGAAGAGCAAAATGTTTATTTGAACACTCTCTTTCCATTTCTCACTGCATCCTACAATTGGTATTTCTATTTTCTCTGTGTAGTTTTACTACTGACATCAGAAGAGGGAGAGAGCAGGCAGTGAAATACTAAAATAACTCGTAGGAATTTTAATTTAGCTAATTTATTTTCCCCCTTAAAAGTAAACTATTGGTATTTTGGATGAGGTTTCCTTCTATGTATATAACCTTGAGAAATCCCTTCTAATGTTCCCATTTTTAAAAAAAACTGCCCAGGAATTGCTATAAAACAACTTCAATACTGATAATACAGGAAGAAGAGAGCAATAGCAATACCAATAGTATTTAGACTTATATACTATACTAGCACTTTACAGCACTCTCTGGACAGTGTATAGTGTTAACATTATTTGCATATTGCCCCCAACAATCTGGCTCCTCATTTTACTGACCACAGAAGGATGGAACATGAGTCAACCCATCAGGATTGAACTCCAGGCTGTGGGCAGAGTTTGCCTGCAATGCTACACTTAACTGCTGCACCACTAGGGGTCCTCTGGGCTGATCCCAGAACAGGGCTAATCCTCCCTGACTCCAGTTATTCTTGCCGTATTTTACCCAATTTCAATTGCTAGTGCAAAAAATAATAATAAAAAAAATCCATCTATTCAGCCAGGACAATTTTAAGAGTGTATTGTGGTTGTTCTTAAAAAATGACTACCATAGAAGGATTTCCCCATTTAAAAATGGCTATTGTGTGGGATTATCCTGTTATAGCAAGGGTCCTCAACCCCTGGTCCATGGCATTCCAGCAACTGGGCCGCACAAACAAGCAAAGCCCCATCTGCGGGATGCAGGCAGCACGCAAAACCACACCCCCTCCGGTCCACGGAAAAATCTCTCTCCACAAAACCAGTCCCTGGTGCCCAAAAGGTTGGGGACCTCTACATCATAGCATACATAGTATTTTCCAAAGGCAATTCAGCAAGATAGTTTTCTGTCTATAAACCACCCAAATGCTTCCTATTACTTTAATTCACTATTGAATGATGAGAACCTTCCCAAGCAGAGCAATAGTCTACAACTGTATTCCCTTTCTACTTTTAAATGGCTTAAGTGGGACTCAGGGATATTCCTGAACATGCAGATAATGCTGAGTTGGACTTTCACTTTCCAACATACCAGCTTCCAGGGGAAGAGATAAGTGGTAGATAGTAAGGCAAGGCAAGTAGAGGCCCCTGAAGGGTTGAGCACTGGGTTGGGAACCTCAGTGAAAAGATCCATATGTGGATGACAATTTTTGACTAAATATGGAATTTAGAGAATTTACAGAATGATGAAGGGATCATTTACAAGCTTTCTTAACTAATGGGTTTCAATGTTTTAATGAGATTTAATGTGTTTCTGTGATTTTGTTTGCTTGTACTTAATGTCTCCTTCCCTGAGTGCCTTTGATTTGGGTGATAATAGTATTTTAATAAATAAATAATCTCAGTCAAAAAATTATGTTTGCCTTGCTACTTTCTCTTCTGTGGTATGTTAGGTGAGAAGAAGGCATGTTGATCAGGAGTTCAGTTTTTATTGTTTTTCATTCATTAATTTTAAAAAGCAGGGAATTGGGGCTCTACATGTTGAATTCAATTAATCTGCATTTTGATGATCTATATCTACTTGCAGGTAAAGCTATGGCTATTTTCCTCCCTACCTTGTTATTTCTGGAACATTCCAATTCTTCTGTCAAAATAATTGCTGATGTACTTGAGGGGGCTACATTATCATTTGCTTGAGTGTCAACCTCCAAGCAATCTTGATCCACAGATTTGCATAACCAAAGATTATGATATTCTTATGAGGTTTGTGATATGTCTGTCAGCAAGATGTCAGTGGAATCAGCTAGATCCCTTCCTGATACTCACAAATAGCTGTGAGGCTTGAAGCAATAATTTCAACATGTGAAAAGTTCCCCCCACCTCCTTTATAAAGTATAGCAGTGGAACCACTGTCAAATTATTTGGAAAAGAGGAAAAACACATATATACACTAGGAAAATGTGTTATATTTCCTTAGGGGCTCAAGGTGTTCTTTCAAAATACACATAAAGCAAAAATTAACATTTGACCTCCATACAGTGCAGCATTTGCTACAGTCTGTACATTTGGTGGCTGTTTTGTTAAATCATTTAAAAAAATAAAATAAAAAACATATAGAAAGTAAAAGATTTTGAATCAATCTATTATTGACCCAAATTTGCAAGTATAGAGGTGAGATATATTTAGAAATAAAAAAGAAAAATAGGCTACCTATTTACTGACCTCTATGTAACCCATCATCTCAGTTAGTTTGAAACCACTAATGCATTGCATATCTGTGCAGCTTGTATAAAGACATAAATATTTTAAAGATCATAACTTGTCCAAGGTCTAAAGGGCCGAATTTATGGCAGAAGTGATATAACTGATATAAGAAGGTGTTTCATTTTTAAGGCTATGCTGAATCTCAAATGTTTCATTCCAAAGAACAGTATAAATCATTTTATATGATACAAATTGACCTAGATTTGTTTATTTTGAACAGTAGCACCTCTGTGTTCCACAATAAGCCGGCAAGTGCTTGAAAAGCTATTTTAAAGTAAGTTGACTCAAATGGGTTAACTGTTCAAAGGGGAAAGAAACTGAACATAGTTCCTAGGCATGCCAAAGCTGATACATGCCTAAATTAGTTATCTGAAGTTTATAAAGTAAGAATAGTTCAACAGATGTAAGATGAATCTTAAATCCTCTTTGGAGGTTTGTTTTTCCTATAGAACAAACACTGAATTTATTTTAGGACTTTCTGTTTTAACATTAAAGAACTTGATGATTCCAGAAAGACTTCAGAAAACAAAATCTTACTAAATTTGATGGTTTGGTGGGGGTAGGGTGGGCCGGGGCAAGGCTTGAAATGGAATAATATCCATTGCTAAGTGGTTTTGCCTGGATTGAACAGTGCTCATTGTAGTAAACAATCTGTTAATTACCAAGGAGGTATAATTCTTCTCCTTCCTCTTCATTTCATGAAAGCATTTCTCTCTTTACCTTGAGCCTTTTGGCCCAACCTCGCCAGGTTTTCATTTTGTCAAGGATGCCTATTCCTCAAGGACTATCATTGTTCTCATCACCCCTATTTTGGTGGAACTGTCAGCTTGAATCCTCCCTTACAATTTGAAAGCTTTTTCCTCCCCCATCTATGTACAGACAACTAATGCCATATCATAGAGGCAGCAGAAAGACAAATATGTTTGACAGTTATTAAATATCATCGCTCAGCTGAAGTTGGGAGGAATCTGTCTGGTTGAAATTGTCAGGAAATAAACAAAAAGGAAAGAAAGAAAGAAACTTTGAGCAGATGCTGCAGATATCCCAGTTATTACTTCAATTTCACACCCTATGTATTCGCCATGACAGCACGTTTTGACAGCATGCACTCCTTTCTTCAGTTCTTTGTCAGCTGTAGACCTGTAATAGCTGGGTTACTGTTTAAACAATAGTGATTAGATCAGGTAGAGGAGGAAACACAATGGCAATAAAAATTAGGGTGCTTCAGTAAACCTTCAGATGACTCTAAGCCCTTCAATGCTAGGCAACTTTTGTCAGTGCCACCCTGTGAATGATGGGCCTATTTTGACAAACAAAAAGGTGACTTGGATAGTTGTTCTTTTATTATTATTATTATTATTATTATTATTATTATTATTATTATTATTATTATTATTATTATTATTATTATTATTATTATTATTATTATTATTATTATTATTATTATCAGTGCTTTTTTTGTAAAAGAAAAAGGTGCCGGAACTCACACATGTCATACAACCCACCTTGCCTACCCTACAAAGTTCCATCCAAAAAAGGTGCTGGAACTCCATTCTGAGCGTTCTATGACAAAAAAGCTCTGATTATTATTATTATTATTATTATTATTATTATTATTATTATTATTATTATTATTATTATTATTATTATTACTACTACTACTACTACTACTACTACTACTACTACTACTATTTATTTCCAGATTCTGCAAACAGGATAGAAGTCTGACATGCTAATGAGATTTTTTCCCCTCAGTGTACATCATTTTACAGTAGTTTATACCGAGCTATATTTTCCATTTATATTCTCAACACCCTTGATTAGAAAGTGGGTTTTTCCTTTTCCTGTTCCATAACACTGATTTCTCTCTGTAAAACTGCCTTATCGGCAGATGTAAGCAGCAATGTCTGGCTGGGGGAGAAGGTTAAAAAAGAAAGAAAGAAAGATGACAGCAGCCTTTACATGATCAAAGCCTCATCACTTTTGTACGAACATTGGAGTGTGCATGTGCAAAGGGGCAGCACTGCAGCACGGCTGAGTTACCCTGCCATCTTGATTTTTTTTTTCTTTTGGCCCTCCCCATGGAAGGGTGTATGTGTGTGCACACACATGCACTTTTAAGTTAGTTTTTAATTCCTGTCCCAAAGATGTGTTTTCACAAGGCAACTGGACTTTCTTGTTTTTCTTTGAAGGCATTTCGCTTCTCATCCAAGAAGCTTCTTCATCTCTGACTGGATGGTGGGGAATGGAAGCATTTAGAGCTGAAGAAGCTTCTTGGATGAGAAGAAAAATGTCTTCAAAGAAAAACAAGAAAGTCCAGTTGCTTTGTGAAAAAGCATCTTTGGAATAACTATGATCTGAATGACAGAAAATCTCCATAGACATTTTTGATTGCTGGCAACTGCCTGAACTAGTCTTTGAAGTTTTCTTAGCAAGATTTTTTTTAAAGTGGTTTGCCTTTGCCTCTTTCCTTATTCAAAGAAGGAGTGACTTGACTTTGTATCCAAGGTGGGATTAGAACTCACATTTCCCAGTTTCTAGCCTGGTGCCCTAACCCAGGGGTCAGCAACCTGAAATAGTGAGAGCCACTCAGAACCGGTTCCCTCACAAAAGGAAAAACTGGGAGCCAAGGCGAGATATGCACCTACCCTGCATATTTGAATTGATTGGTTGAACCTTTTTAGTCACACTTTCTTTTCTTTTTTTTTGGACTGCACATGGCAGAGGACTGGGAGCCGCAGGAGCCAGCTGAAAGAGCCGCATGCGGCTCCAGAGCCGCAGGTTGCAGACCTGTGCCCCAACCAATGCACCAGACTGGTTCAATGCATGCCTCTAGATATGGTTTATGCTATTGTAAGTCATGCTTGATAATAGATGCCTAAAGAAAGGAAGAAAAAGAAACCCCCTAAAAAAGGTGGCTACTAGAACTGTGGAAGAGGCTTGGAAAAGTCTCACCAACTGTACTGTGCAGGGTATTGCAATGACTATATTTTTCAAAGGCAGATTCTGCCCATTGTGGCCTCTGCCAGTACTGATGGAAGCAAAGATTGTGAAGCAAAGATTGTGAAAGAGCCTCAAAACTGACATACCTTAAATATTGTGTTTTCTGGCAGTAGTTTCAGAAGGGGCTTCAAAAAAAATGGGGCTTCTGAACAGTTAGCACAGTCCCCAAAATGCTTTTTGAAAAGGCAATTGAACTTGTTTTTTTTTCCTTGAAGTTGTTTCACTTTTCATCCAAGAAGCTTTTTCAGCTCTGACTAAATGGTGAAGGATGGAAGGATTTATATTCCTTGCAGTCATCTGCTTGTTAGTATTCTTTCTGAGAGTTGTTCAGACCACTTGAAGGTTTACCTATGCCCTCAGGGTCACCTTAATAATGCAAATGGGCATGGAGCCTTCTTGAAACTGCTGAAAGGATGATATTGTAAACAGAAGATAGGTGGTGTGGTCTGCCTCCCCCTCTGTTGAGAGGGGGCAGTTCAGTCTTAATGTAGATGGCCTCTTTGACACCTCTTTCAAACCAGTGGTCCTCTCTTTTCAAATGTGGATTTTGCTTTCTTCAAAAGTGACCTTTATCTTTCAAATGCAGATGGATTGCTGAATCTTGTCCTGATGGATTTGCTCTCCTATATTGTGCCATGAGTTTGTGAAGATGAAAAAAACAAAGTGCAGTTGCTTTTTGAAAAAGCATTTTTGGGATAACTATGACCTGGATGACTGAAAATCTACATAGACATACAGCTAGCACAGTCCTAACATCTTCCTACAACTTTACCAGGATATAACATTCCAATGTAGTCTGATTGCTTTTCAAAGATATCAACAGTTGTTCAGAGAGACAGGGAGCATCTAAAGACATTGAATAAAAGCTGCTTTACATTTGATAACAGATCTCTGAGGATTCACCAGCAGTAGACTCATTTCATTCCAATAGAAGAGGATATATGTAGCTCAAGGTTGAAACATGGAGTCCTTGATGCTGGATTGTTCATCTGCAAACATTTCATTACTTGATGAAGTAATATCAGTGTGAATAAGCATGAGGTTAGCTCCTTGTTTATATACAGTAGCTTGCCCTGCATGTGTTGATGAGATTGTAGTTTTCTTCTTAATAGTTCCTTAATTAGGAGAGGAACTCCTAATCAACATCCATTTGGATGAGAAGCAAAACTTCTTCAAAGAAAAACAAGAAAGTCCAGTTGCCTCCTGAAAAAGCACCTTTGGGACAATTATGACCTGGATGATTGAGAATCTCCAAACACATTTAGCTATGTACTTTGGGATGAACACCCTTAGAATGGTGCAGGAGTATGAACAGATTTCCAGAAAACATTGCAGATGACAGGAACCATTTGCACTTCAGTTTGAGATGCAGACTGAGTCAACACAGACTCATCTCCAACAGCCTGCGCCTATCTTCAACAGTGAAGGTACACAGGAAGGTAAACATCCTGCAGCCATATAAGGCACCACACACATTTGCACTACTCAAGTGATCCTGAAGACACAGATAAACCTCTAAATGTCCTCAACAACTCTCTAAAAATGCAAATTACTACCTGTCTTCAAGGAATATAAATTCTATCATTGCCCACCATTCAGTCAGAGCTGAAGAGATCTCTTGGATGAGAGGTGAAACATCTTCAAAGAAAAAAAAGTCCAGTTGCCTCCTGAAAAAGCACCTTTGGGACTTCTTTAGTTAGGGTATTAGTTTCTGCTTCATTTTTGTTTGATGTTAATTGCTGCTTATCTGGTTCTAAGCTGCTGGACAGAATGTGTTCTGTTCTTTTTGTTTCTTTCTTAGCCATTTTATTGTTTCTTTTGAATGTTTTTTTTAAATGTGATTTATCTCTATATGTCTATTATAATGGCTGATTTTTCTGAATGCTAAGCTTCCAGGAATATTGTCATGCTTTGGGATTTATTTTGGTTTAAGATGCTGACAGTTTCCCAGTTGAAATTGTGGTTGAATCTGTCCATGTGTTATGAGATAAAGACATTTTCATCCTGGCTTCTAGTTGTTGTTTATGAATGTGCTCTCCTAGTCTTTTGCCTGTCTAGCCTTCATAATGGCTATTATAATCCTTAAAATGTTATAGATGACTCCTGTCTTTCCCCCCACCCCTTTCTTTACTTTACTTTTGGAGGGCTTTAGTTGGTTTGTGTCCTACAGTGATGCCATGTGATTGTAACAGTCTGTTGTTTTTTTTGAGAAATTTTTGATGTATGGTAGTGTTATCCTTTCCATAGCTTGTGTTGGTTGTGCTATAGTGAGATGAGTCGTCAGTCACTTTTTGATAGTTTCATGGATATCCATTTTGTTTGGAAAATGTTATAAAGGTGGTCTGTTTCCTTTTTCTGGCATTCTTGGTTGTTGCAGTGCATTTGTGCTCATCTGAATAATGTTCTTACATAGATTGTTTTGTGGAAGGTTGGCTTATTATTTTGATAAATGAAGCACTTCTTAGTGTGGATATTTTTCCAATAAATTTGCTTTTCTAATTTGCTGTCAATTCTTCATCCTGAAGAAAATATCCAGAAAGGGTAGTGTTATTGTTTTCTTTTTCCCTTGTGAATTTTATTTCTTTGAAGGTGTTGATTGTCTCATGTGTCGTCTATAGTTGTTCCTTTTTTTATTATGACAAAGGTGTCATCTATATAGATGGAGCCATACTTTTAGTGGTGTGGGGGGAGTACTATAGCTTCTAGATGCTGCATTACAGATACAAATGAGTTTACAGACTTATTTGGATAGTGATTTAAAGGATATTTGCCAACTCAAATCCTTTTTTCTGTATGGAGTGACTTCTAATTCTAAAGGCCTATTTTTCTTTTTTTCTTTTTAAAAAAGGAACTAATCCTTGTTATGATCAAGAATGCAACTGATTTGCTAAAATACTGAGCATCCTTACTGAGAGTATGCAGAGCTTCAGAGAGACAGTTTGTAACTTTGAACAACATAGCCACTTAAAGCAAGGTTTTCCCCTCTTTCCCATGCATACACAAAATTTCTAAGCAGCAGTTCATCTACAGTATGTTCAGATTGACCAGACTGATTTCTGTACATGCATAGAAACCACTTTTTAAAAAGTAAAAGTACCACTCTAAGCAGAATGTCTGCTACCACTGGGAGAATCATGGCTTACTCTAGTTTCTGTTATTATTCCATTAGGACAAACTAATACTGTAGAATAAGACATCACCTGAGACTCACTGGCTAGACTGGAAAATCAAAGGAACATCTGGAACAAAGCAGGAGCAAATCACTTCTATTCAAATCCATCTAGTAACCAAGAGCTGAACCCAACTTGAGACAGAAAAAAGGCTTGACTTTTTGAGTATATAAACTACTTTATCTACTTTGTGGAAGCTGGAAAATTTTGGTGCATAGGTTAACCATTTCCAGCGCTGTTTTCCTGGACTTGTTGACTCATATTAAAACTTCCTTACCATATTTAGGAATGGCAAGCTTTGAGGGAAAAAATGTATTGATATCATAGATGGTGAGGTATTGGCATATGACACTGGATTTGCCATGGTAGTGTCCCAGACAATTCCTTTAAGTTAGTGAAAGCTCATAACCTTTATTACCATTAATCAATGTAACTAGCTCATAGCATAATGCTTTTTAATTTTTTTAAAAAATATGAAGAATTAATTCCTATGAACAATAAATGCTGTACTGAATGAAACTGGGTTTTACATAGTTAAGTACATACTGAGAATGTTTAGCTTGTGCTAACAAGGTTCCACCTTTTCCTCTCATGTTCTTTTTTTAAAAAAAATCTGCATCCATGTATTTGGTTCTGTGAACTGACAATTGATTTACCACCTAGAAAATTATTCTTTATTGATTTATGTTATATTGAGTCAACTACAAACCTACAGTAGCCCTAATCAGAAAGAAAATTCTAAAGTTACTGTCATTCTTATTTAGTCAGGCAATTATAAGAGAGAATTACTTTAATACCTCTAGGTGACTTCTAAACATTATTCAATTATGACTTTCACTAATCCATAAATTATAATACATAAAAGAGAGTGAGATCAGGGTAATTAATTGTTGCTAATAAGAACAATGTCATTTGAACAAGCAGGTATTTGAAATGTCAGTTCAGGGTTCTGTAATGCTGCATTATATATAAGGAAGATTTATTTTAATGGAGCTTCTGGTCTTTCATGGGCTGAAAAGACACTAATTTCTTGTATGTTAGACAAAGAATGAAAGAAAGAGAATAAAATGTGATGAATTCTCTTTATACCCCAATCAAATGTTAATTCACCAGCATCTCTAACCATTTTCATAGCATGTCTAAAAAATTATTTAATAAAATGTGTCAGTTGCACTATCACATGAATATATAGAAACACATATTTTCTGTCCCTGACTTCAGAGACAGCCATGGAGATTTCCTTTTTTGTCAGCCATTATTCTGAAGAGAAGTCAGTACAATAATAACATTTAGCAGAAGTAATAGGGCAAGACAGGATCAGTCAGCAATAGAGACAGCAAGTTTCATCACTTTATAGTTTACTGCCAATTCAGTGATGGGTAAACAGTTCTCACTCAGCAGTAAAGACCCTTGCATAAGAAGGGTGACTACACTGGTGTTAAGTGCCTGTTAGATTTCAAAAGGTGTAGTGTTTCAGCCATTTTTGTTTGCAGTATTCAGATCATTCAACATTTGAATGGAATAAAATAATAAGAGTTGGAAGGGACCTTGGAGGTCTTCTAGTTCAACCACCTGCTCAAAAGGAGACCCTATACTATTTCAGACAAATGATTGTCTAGTCAGTTTTTGAAAGTCTTCATTTATGGAGCACCCACAACTTCTGAAGGCAAGATGTTCCATTGGTTGACTGCTCTCACCATTAGGAGATTTCTTCTTAGTTCTAGGTGGCTTCTTTCCTTAGTTTCCATCCATTGCTTCTCTTGCCTTTTGGTGCTATGGAAAATAATTTGACCCCCTCATCTTTGTAGGAGCTCCTCAAATATTGGAACACTTGTATGATGTCTCTCCTACTCCTTCTTTTCATTAAATTATACATACCCAATTCCTGTAACCATTCTTTGTATGTTTTAGCCTCCAAACCCCTAATCATTTTTTTTGCTCTTCTCTGAACTCTTTCCAGACTCTCAGCATCTTTTTTATATTGTGGCAACCCGAACTAAATGCAATATTCCAAGTGATAAACAAATGTAACAATTCAGAAAAGCTGCCTAAACTGGAAATAACACATCACCTAATCTGTTTTCCATTTATCTATGAAGAGACTAATGGACATGGAGAGAGAGGGAGGGAGAGGGAGAGAGAGGGAGAGAGAGAGGGGTGGGAGGTAGGGAGTGAGAAAGAAAGAAAGAGAAATGCACAATGCAACTCAAATAATTTTAAAAGCGTTACTCTTTTCACCTTCTGAAGACAAGCAGATCACACCCACCCACCAAAAGAACCTCAGAAACTCAAAAACGTAGCATTAACATTAACTCTGTAGCTCAGCTTTTGGCTACACCAACGCACAGTCATTTTGTTCAAGCGTTGGTCACTCTATGTCATTTCATGGAAACTGAGGTATTTGGCCTTTACACATAGAAAAGTTCCCCCTCTCCCTGTTGTAGATGAGCAATTTAATGAAAATGATATTGAAATTGCCTTTTCTATGAAAACTAGTAAATCAATTACAAAAGCAATTTCTTTACCCAGTGTGATTTTATTGTGTTTGACCAGGGCATTTGATAAGCATTAGTTCTTGCTGAGAGTAAAGAGTACATTTTGTTTCAGGCTTGGCTATTAAGATGAAATGGTTGCATCAGAAAGGTAGTTTATTCCAATATTGAGAGGTTGTTTTTTTGTTTTTGAATCTATCTATCTAATGGCTTATCTACACCAGCAAGTAAATGGGTATCTACATTTCAGGCAGGTTCTAGAGATATCAAAGAATGTTATCAGCACATAGTTAAAGTCCATTTTTGTGGGCATTTTCATGACAACGACTTCTGTATAGACTGAGAAATCATTCTTTGGGTTCTGCATTTCTTTAGGATTTATGATGGCTTAAAACTTGCATATAAAAATGCATGTCATGGAAAGTTATGTTAAAATATGTAAAAATGCAGGTAACACAAATGTATTGTCTTCTCTGTGTGAATTTTAAATAGTTTTAAATAGCAAAACAGGCACACCACTGATTACATGCAATACTGAAATCAGCCACACTTAGATTAATTCACAGAACTCTCTTGAACCAAGATTTCTTAGAAGATGTCTTAAATCAAACTTTGCATCGTATATCAGAGGCTAATTAGTCAGAAAGCAGGACTCAGGAACATAGATGCAAGTTCTCTATATTTGGAAACAAATCATAGTTAGGCTTAGCTCAAAAAAAACACCAAAGCAAAACCCTATGCATACCACCAGGTTTGTTCCATCTTGGTTCAGCACAATATTTTTTTAAAAAATATGAACATAGGTGCATACATATGTATATTCTGTACATTAGCCATGTGAAATAGGATATTTATTTATTTATTCCATTCAACTGTGTCTGATTCTTAGATATTGCTTAGATAAGTTACTGCAGGTTTCTTGGCATTTTTTAAAAAGTGGTTTTCAATTACCTTCTTCCTAGGGCCAACAGAAAGTGACCAGCCCAGGTAGCTTTATGGACTAGAACTTTTAGTTTTCTGGTTTCTAGCCTGATGCCTTAACATTACAACAAGCTGGCTTTCAGCCTATTTATTATATTAACTCAGATTGTATGTGTTTCTGTGTCTGAGTTTGTGTGATAATGGAAAACTTCAGAGAGGCCTTCGCATATAGTTCTGCATTATATGTTTCTGTCACATCACCAGTAGCTCATTTCCTTTGAAAGCAATTATAGCTGAAAAAAGTCTGCTTGTCTATCTGCCTCAATGTTAATTTAATACCAACCATTTTTTCAATAGATCCCTTTTTATTTGATACTATCTTTTTTATTATTATTATTAACAGTTGAAAGGAGACACCTCATTTCACAAATGATTATATCCTTATTTGTGCTGCTTGCTCAGTCTCAGGCTGACAATGGTAACCTAATGTATGAAAATTATATTTATACATTTGTGGCTATGGAAGTTCCAAAAGAGAAGCCAACTGATATTTGATATTATTTTCTTTTTGTCATTGAAATGTTATCTTCCGATTTATCCTTCTCTCTTAAAAAGAACAACAACATGGGCAGATTTTCTTCTTCTTTAAAACTATTCTATTCTGTCCTTTGCAGGACATCAAACAAAAATGATAGAAAAAGAAACATAATCCTTTAGCAATATATCCATTTTCCCCACATTTTCTTTTATCATCAGAAAAGCCGTAGCCCCAGTGAGCATTTCAGCAGATGTAATCATTTGTGGAAATTCTGTCCTCAAATTTAATTTGCTTTCATAAAAACACACTAAAATAAAATGATAGCATGGCATATTGGCAAAAATATGATTCATTGATTTTAATTTAAAAATTGCTTGCTGAGATTTGTCTGAACACCACCTACTGTGACAATAGCAAAGGTGATTTAGGGAAAGACTCAGAGCAATTTTCTTTTGTCTCCTTCCTGCTGAATGCAATATTTCAGATCCACCCATCAAGTAAATGGAAACTTTATTTGACTGTGCATGTCTTTGATCTCTGGAAGATATTCTTTTCACTTTATGAGTCAGAACCAAACAGAATATGTTCCTTTATAATAAGTAAGTTTAGAGATCATACTCCAGCAAATAGAAGAGAACTTTAATAGGACTACATTATGCCAATGCCTCAGGCTTGCACTCGATTGCTCCAGAAGTTGAGACCAATACCAGTAAGTCCCGAGTTATAGGACTCTGATTATTTCTTGAAGAATGGAAAAATATGAGATTGTCCTTGCAGATGGTCCAAAAACTTTAGCTTTTGCAAAAGAGGACAATTAAAGTGCAGAGTTGAATTGGGTGTTAGGTTGACATCCTGCAAGAAGTGCACCTTGGGCACAAAAATCTCAGCTATTTACAGGGTCATGTCAACACTTGCAACTCTTCATGGAATCAATCTGTCTGAGAAGCTCATTCGGTGACCAAACCTGTCGGTCAAGACCCGCTACGCATTAGCAAATGAAGGTTCTGGAATAATAATAATAATAATAATAATAATAATAATAATAATAATAATAATAATAATAATAATAATAATAATAATAATAATAATAATAATTATTATTATTATTATTATTATTATTATTATTATTATTATTATTATTATTATTATTATTATTATTATTATTATTATTATTATTATTATTATTATTATTATTATTATTATTATTATTAATGTTGGAAGGGACCTTGGAGGTCATCTAGTCCAACCCCCTGCTCAGGCAGGAAACCCTATACCATTTCAGGCAAATGGCTGTCCAGTCTCTTCTTAAAAACTTCCAGTGTTGGAGCATTCACCACTTCTGGAGGCAGGTTGTTCCACTGGTTAGTTGTTCTAACTGTCAGGAAGTTTCTCCTTAGTTCTAGGTTGCTTCTCTCCTTGACTAATTTTTTTGTTTGTTTGTTTTTTAGCACTGGGCAAAACGCTTTTTAATACTTTCTGGACTTTCAAGTTTATTACATTTCTACAATTATGGGATATGTAAAGGAATGAGGCTTCTGGAATTATTATTTTAATTGTTCAGTGCCATGGGCCCAACCCATCTTACAGGTCTGTTGTTGTAGGAAACATAGGAGGAGAAAGGAGTATTGTGCATGCAGAATCTAATCTGGGTTATTATTATTATTATTATTATTATTATTATTATTATTATTATTATTATTATTATTATTATTATTATTATTTATTGAACTTATATACCGCCCTTCTCCTGTAGGACCCAGGGCGGTTCACAAGGCAATTAAAACAACATTACAATACAAAAAGTTAATAACAATTAAAATAGATTAAATTATCCTTGATTAAAAATCTAAAACCCCTATAACTCTGATTTAAAAACCCAATTACAATAAGTTAAAAATTAAAAATTCTCAGTCCTGGCCGGAAAGCTCAAAGAGCCAGGTCTTCAGGTCCCGGCGGAACGAACGAAAGTCAGGGGCAGTCCTGAGCTCTACAGGTAACTGGTTCCAAAGGGCAGGTGCACCCACAGAGAAGGCCCTCCCCCTGGGTGTTGCCCGCCGGCAATCCTTTGCTGGCAGCACCCTGAGAAGGCCCTCCCTGTGGGAGCGCACAGGACGAAGGGAACTTGATGTCGGCAGCAGGTGTTCCCTCAGATATCCCGGACCCAAGCCATTTAGGGCTTTATAGGTCATCACCAGCACCTTGAATCTCACCCGGAGGGCAACCGGAAGCCAATGCAGCTTGCGGAGCAGAGGTGTTACATGGGAGTATCAGGAAGCCCCCATCACAACTCACGCAGCTGCATTCTGCACCAGCTGAAGCCTCCGAGTGGTCCTCAAGGGCAGCCCCATGTAGAGAACGTAGCAGTAGTCTAACCGGGAGGTCACGAGCGCATGAGTGACTGTGCACAAGGCATCTCGGTCCAGATAGGGCCGCAACTGGCGCACCAGGCGGACCTGGGCAAAAGCCCCCCTGGTCACGGCTCCTATATGGTCTTCAAGACTGAGCTGCGAGTCCAGGAGGACACCCAAGTTGTGAGCCCTATCGACGGGGGGTAACACCTCAACCCCCATCATTAAAGATGGAATAGAATGGTTCACTTGAGATGCCTGTACGCACAGCCACTCAGTCTTGGCAGGATTGAGTCGGAGCCTGTTTCTCCCCATCCAAACCCGAACTGCCTCCAGGCAACGGGACATCACATCGAGGGCATCACTGAGTTGGTTTGGGGTGGAAAGGGTTGATCAGCGGGACCAGAAGTTTAGTTTCTGAGCTTTTGGGCTTATGCTAGAGCCCATCCTCACGGAATCTCTCTCTCTAGCATCATACACTGTGCCAGACAGAAGTTCCATGAAGATGTGGTCCAGCACGTGTCTGAAAGCTCAGAAAACTGACACTCTGGTCCTGGTGGCTGACCCAGATTGGATCCTGCAACATTATCCCTGGGACATGTATTCTTTCATTCATGAGTATTGCATATGTTCACTGCTGTGAATTGCTTATAAAGTAATAAAGGCAGGATTTAAAACAATCAAGTAAATAAGTTATTATAATATGAGAATTAGGATAAGTATAGGTTATTATAGGATAACAAATGTTTAATTTTAAAAAATGATATTGGGCATCATCATCCACCATTAATTGCTTTAATTAGGAAATTAATAAGACTAATCCCTTCATGGATTACTGCCTTGTCGTGGCGAAGGGGCTTGCGTAATTCAATGAAGCTATGAGCTATGCCGTGCAGGGCCACCCAAGACGGACAGGTCATAGCCGAGAGTTCTGACAAAACGTGATCCACTGGAGAAGGAAATGGCAACCCACTCCAGTATCTTTGCCATGAAAACCCTATGGACAGTACCAAAAGGCAAAACGATATGACGCTGGAAGATGAGCCCCTCAGGTCGGAAGGCGTCCAATATGCTACTGGGGAAGAGCAGAGGGCTAGTACTAGTAGCGCCAGAAAGAATGAAGCGACTGGGCCAAAGCCGAAAGGACGCTCAGCTGTGGATGTGTCTGGTGGTGAAAGGAAAGTCCGATGCTGTAAAGATTTTTTCTCCATAGGAACCTGGAATGTAAGATCCATGAATCAAGGAAAGCTGGACGTGGTCAAACAAGAGATGACAAGACTGAACATCGACATCTTAGGCATCAGTGAACTAAAATGGACAGGAATGGGTGAATTTAATTCAGATGACCATCAGGTATACTACTGTGGGCAAGAATCCTTCAGAAGAAATGGAGTAGCCTTCATAGTCTTCATAGGGAGGACCAGAGATCTTTTCAAGACAATTGGAGAAATGAAGGGAACGTTTAATGCAAAAATGGGCATGATAAAGGACCAAAATGGCAGGGACCTAACAGAAGCAGAAGAGATTAAGAAGAGGTGGCAAAATTACATAGAAGAACTATACAAGAATGAGCTTAACGTCCCTGACAATCACAATGAGGTGGTCACTGACCTCGAGCCAGACATCCTAGAATGTGAAGTGAAGTGGGCCTTAGAAAAGCTGAGCAACAACAAAGCTAGTGGAGGTGACAGTATTCCAGCTGAGCTATTCAAAATCTTAAAAGACAATGCAGTAAAAGTGCTACACTCAATTTGCCAGCAAATTTGGAAAACTCAACAGTGGCCACAGGATTGGAAAAGATCAGTTTACATTCCAATTCCAAAGAAAGGCAGTGCCAAAGAATGTTCAAACTATCGCACCATTGCACTCATTTCTCATGCTAGCAAAGTCATGCTTAAAATCCTACAAGCTAGACTTCAGCAGTATGTGGATCGAGAACTACCAGAAGTACAGGCAGGATTTCGAAGAGGCAGAGGAACTAGAGATCAAATTGCCAACATACGCTGGATCATGGAGAAAGCTAGAGAGTTCCAGAAAAACATCTACTTCTGCTTCATTGACTATGCTAAAGCCTTTGATTGTGTGGATCATAACAAACTGGCAAGTTCTTAAAGAGATGGGAGTACCAGACCATCTTATTTGTCTCTTGAGAAACCTATATGCAGATCAAGAAGCAACAGTGAGAACTGGACATGGAACCACTGATTGGTTCAAAATTGGGAAAGGAGTCCGGCAAGGCTGTATACTGTCACCCTGCCTATTTAACTTATATGCAGAGCACATCATGAGAAAGGCAGGGCTAGATGAATCAATAGTTGGAATTAAGATTGCCGGAAGAAATATCAACAACCTAAGATATGCAGATGATACCACTCTAATGGCAGAAAGTGAAGAAGAACTAAAGAGCCTCTTGTTGCGGGTGAAGAAGGAGAGTGCAATACTTGGGTTCAAACTTAACATTAAGAAAACCAAGATCATGGCATCTGGCCCTCTCAATTCCTGGCAAATAGATGGGGAAGAAATGGAGGTAGTGACAGATTTTATTTTCCTGGGCTCCAAGATCACTGCAGATGGGGACTGTAGCCAAGAAATTAAAACACGCTTGCTCCTGGGGAGGAAAGCCATGGCAAATCTAGACAGCACACTAAAAAGCAGAGACATCACCCTGTCAACAAAAGTGTGTATAGTCAAGGCTATGGTCTTCCCAGTTGCAATGTATGGCAGTGAAAGTTGGACCATAAGAAAGGCTGAGCGCCAAAGAATTGAGGCCTTTGAACTATGGTGCTGGAGAAGACTCCTGCGAGTCCCTTGGACTGCAAGGCAATCAAACCGGTCAGTCCTAGAGGAGATCAACCCTGACTGCTCTTTAGAAGGCCAGATCCTGAAGCTAAAACTCAAATACTTTGGCCACCTAATGAGAAGGAAGGACTCACTGGAGAAGAGCCTAATGCTGGGAAAGATCGAGGGCAATAGAAGAAGGGGACGACAGAGAATGAGGTGGCTGAATGGAGTCACTGAAGCAGTAGGCGTGAGCTTAAATGGACTCCAGAAGATGGTAGAGGACAGGAAGGCCTGGAGGAATGTTGTCCATAGGGTCGCGATGGGTCGGACACGACTTCGCAGCTAACAACAACAACAAGACTAAAAACTGTTAGGATCATAATCCCTTTATAAGAATTTCTGATGGGATCACTCTTGCAATTCTTGTTATAGTTCTGTTGCATATCTGGAAAAGATACAGAAATGAAAATTAAATTAAATTTTCAGGGAACTGGAATTGCTCCTTATTTGTTTAGCTATTCAATTTCTATACTGCCATAATTAAACAACTCTCAGCAGTACACAATGCACTTAATCTCAAAACATCTGTGGTGAAACATCCTGAAATGTCTAAGCATTCTGATTTTTTCGCTTAATGAAAGCATGAGTAACGGGAATATGAAAGAGGTATATAACATTATCCAGTGTCTAGTGGGCACATTTTACAGTCTCCCTTCTCTAAGGGAGATTGGTGGTTAAGGAATACAAACAAACAAAATTAATTAATTAATTAATTAATTAATTAATTAATCAAATAACAAATAAAATAAAATAAAATAAAATAACATAAAATAAAATAAAATAAAATAAAATAAAATATAAAAACTAAACTAAAATAAAATAAAATGGCATTCTTGCAAAATACCTGTGGAGTAGGCTGACCCAGTTAAAACAGTTTCCCCTAGCCAGGAGCAATCTTATTCTTCATACTTTGTTTGATCCCTTTTTAAAACATTCCATACTGACACATTTTGTTTAAGGGTGTTGCTACAGATACTTTCATATACACATCAGAAGCATATTTCATCCTATAAATCTGGATCATTACGCAGACTAATATTTCACTCTGTCAAAAGTGGATGATGATGGGCTTCCAGTTCCAGATTTCGGCACGGCCAGATGCATGAGGGAATGCTGCTCATGTCGTCTGGATTTCTTCATCGGGGGACCCCTGTAAAGGGATCAAAAGTCACCCTGGAGGGATGATGAGCGGGGGAGAGGTCTCTCCAGTCAGTGGTAAAAGGGTGGCAGCCCTCCCGTCGGCTTGGAGCAACTCTCCGAACCGACGAAGAAAGGATCGGCCACTCCCATGGCCCATCGTTTCAGCCATTTCCTGCTGAAGCCAAAATTACAACAAAGCACTTGAAAGCACTTGAAAATTGGGTGAGAATTGCCTTCTTCCTTTCCTAATTCCTGCTAAAAGCTCCTTGAATTTGCTTCCCCCAGTGAGGAGAGAGGGAAGGGAGCCTTTACCCCCCCACACCCTCCTTAAGGGCGGCCTTTGAACATGCTGAGAGAAAAAAGAAAACCTTGAACAGAATAATACTATTTAATTCGACTTACTTCCTTTCTATTTTTGGTGACCCAAAACTCCTATCCTTACAGAAACTGGCTATTCTGTCTATTTAATTTAAAAAAGAGAGAAAATAATTACTTAAAAGTTACTTAAAAGTACTTAAAACTGATAAATTTACTCTCTCTGAAAAAGATTTTAAGTACGCTGGGGACATCTTGTGGCCTTTTTGGCAAATAAACCTGTTTATTTTGGAACTGCCCTTGACATTATCAGCTAAAGATAAAAACCTGAAACAGCTGGAGGTGAACTCAAGGCTTGTGAACATTTACTGACTTTTGTTTAAAAATTAGCCTCCACTGAGGACTATTTACCACTACTTCAAAATGGAGACTGATCAGCCACAAACGTCGCTTGACTATAAGCTCATATTAGAAACAATCCATAAAGTTTCTGAGATGTTTATCTCCAGGCTGGAAAATTTAGGTGCCAACTCCAATTTATGAGCTGTAACCCAGACTTCAACTAAAGAATTTACAACTCAGAATATAACAAAACTGGAGCAAATTACTACTGAGACAGAGGAACACGAGGTACAAGATATTGAAAAAACTAATAGAAAAAAATTGACTCTATCCAAAGAACCAACAACTCTAAAAATACAAGGAACTATCACTATGGCAAATAACCTTAAGGACCAACAACAAACTATGAGAAAACTTAATACTCAACTTCTGACTCCATCAAAAGAGCCTATAACTTTAGGAGTATACTATGTGCAAGATAGTGGTGCTAACATAGATGGCGTGGAAGATCAAGAAAGACAGTTTCTTGAAAGCCTGGATAGCCAAGCATTAATTACAAAATTGGATAAGACTCTTTACTTAAAGCAGATGAACCCAGACGGAAGAGGAATCCAGACCAAACTAAAGATAAAGTTTTTAGAGCAAATACAGAGACTAGAACTAACAGAGCAAAAACATAATGATTACAAATGGTTTGGTTTTTGTGGATCACTGATGGCTAGATGGCCTCCTTCGATTCAAATAATATGTATTGGAGTGAAAGGAGACCTATCTGGCAATTTAAAGGCCCTGGTCTGGAAACCTGATTGGCAAAAAAAGAAAGCCAGAGTTAGATTTAAAATGTGAGTTCTTAGAGAGCCATTAAAGGCTATCCTTTTAGTAATCAGTGATCTATCAGGATCTAAAATAGAAAATGTTTATGAGATAGAACTAGAATTAGGCTTATTTTAGACATTATAATTTGTGCACTGACATAATGAAAATTTGGTTTATGGATCCCACATTTGATGTTAAAAGATGTTTGATTATTCTATTTAAGTATTAAGAATTAACTAAAATTTAAAACAGAATCTGGTTGTGTATAGTTGTAGATTGATAAACATAGGCTGTGGTCCTGTCAGTAATGTGTGATGTATTAGGATGTGAAACAGACAATGTTTATTAGGTAGAACATAGCTACTCAACCACTGTGTACATGTTAGATGCTATAATTTTTGGTGTAATGAAATAAGGGAAATTTGGGTTGTGAATATTATTTGGGATGTTAAAAGCTAAACTTGAATAATATAATCAAAATCAAAATTAGGTAAAATTAAATAACAGGACATAGATATATCTCAATGAAATTGAATTGACATTTTTTTTAACTGACCATGCTATTTCCAGAAATTTATTAGTTTAAACTGGTTGTACGAAATGTTAAGGGAAATTGAGAAAGATGTTTTGATAATGTAACCTGGAGTATGTACTGAACACTCTGTTACTGAATCTCTGATTACCCAGATACCATGATGCTTTCTAAATATGTAGATTTTAACTGGAAAACGAATAAAACTTGTTTTTAATTAAAAGTGGATGGTGATGATATTAGATTTGGACATCATTGGCAATATGTTCAATTTGCAGTGTCTTTGTGTGTGTGTGTGTGTGTGTGTGTGTGTGTGTGTGTGTGTGTGTGTGAAGTCCTCAAGACTGCTAAACAAAAGCTACTAGGCTAAGAAGACATGTTAGAGAAGTAAGTAGAGGCCAGAAAGATAAATACCCTGTGCTCAGTGGTGGGATTCAAATATGTGAACAACTGGTGCTCTGTGTGGATGCCGCTTCCGGAAGTCCATTCTGGGCCTGGGCAACAAAAATTTAGCTACCAGTCCTGCCAAACTGGTGCAAACTGGCTGAATCCCACCACTGCCTGTGCTCCAAAGAACCATACAAGCTGTATTCACAACTGCAGTCCATTAACACAGTAATGGCACAGCAGCAGAAACTCAGCAGTAGTGGAATAACATATGAGAGAAAGATAAAATACATAACATCAGTGCAAAGGGGATGCAGGATCTGAAGGCACAGGACAGCAACCTCCCACAATAGGAATCAGTCACCATCACAGTAGCAGATATACAAAAAGCAGGTCAAGAAAGTGAAGAGTTGGACAGCACACAGTCCAGACATATTTCACATCCACTACCTAAGAAACTAAGAGACGCGGTGGCTCAGTGGGTTAGGACACTGAGCTTGTTAATCAGAAGGTCGGCAGTTTGGCGGGTCGAATCCCAAGTGCCGCATAATAGAGTGAGCGCCTGTTACTCGTCCCAGCTTCTGCCAACCTAGCAGTTCGAAAGCACGTAAAAATGCAAGTAGAAAAATAGGGACCACTACGGTGGGAAGGTAACAGCGTTCCGTGCGCCTTTGGCGTCTAGTCACACCGGCCACACGACCACGGAGATGTCCTCGGACAAGCGCTGGCTCTTCGGCTTTGAAATGGAGATGAGCACCGGCCCCTAGAGTCGGAAACAACTAGCAAGCATGTGCGGGGGAGCCTTTACCTAAGAAACTAACATTAGTGCATGACTGCCTAGCAGCACAGATGAACCAGGTGCTAGTAGAGACCAACCTGGCTATCACAAGGAAGGACTGGGTTGAATATGAAAGACTCCCCCGTAAGGTCCAATAACTGCCCTGCCTCCCCACAACACTGAAAGCAACACTGGTCCATGAATAAAGCACTTTGTACATGTCCAGTTGAAATGTCATATACTGTTCTGACAAATTTTCGACAGTTCACCAGCATGTAAGATTATTCAGTGAAATATAAATGCATTCTATTTACCATCTCATTATATCCCTTTCTTTCTGTGCAAGATAAAAGAATCTATCCATCTAAACTATTATTTAGATAAAATGAGGGTTTTGTTCAGTTTTCTAAAACTGAAACACGATTCTGCAATGGCATGATAACTTTTCAAAGTTTCATTTCTGCAGCAGCTGGCAGGCAGCAAAAACAGGACCTATCAAACTCCAGATGCGTCACCATCATGGGTTACAGGATGCCTGATAGGCTACAATAATTTCCTATTTTTATTAACATCTCCAACAATTTTTAAATGAGGTTTATTTAGAGAATACTCATGGGGCATAATTTTCTAGGAATTCTCAGCAAAATGCCTTAGATGATATATAATAATATGTAAATTAAATGCAAATTACAGTCAACCATAGCCACCTGGGCAGCATATGCAGGTTTCATTCTGAGACCTCATAAATGCCTGCCATTGAAAATATGTGTTATCTTACCACAGCTCATGTAGACAACCTTGTAGGTAATATAGAAATGCAATCAATACTCCCATGTTTTGAATGATGGTAGGATTAATTAACACGTACATAGCTCTCTTGTCATTTGGTTGTTTGTGTAAATTACCAGAAGCAGTAGAAGAATTAATAATGAATGATTTTATGGAATAAACAATCTAGCTCTACAATTGAACTTGCCACAAGGAAAAGCTGAAGAGATTCCAATAGCCCAAGCTGACTACATATATAATGTCTCATATGATGGATACTGATGATTTACCAAGAATTATTTCATATGTGTATACACAATACATTATCTGTGGCCTTAATTAATGACATTATATATTTAATTGACAGACCCAATTAATGATTATGTATGCAATAAGGAGTGCTCTTACAGAGACATAATCTTTCAAAAACAAAGAGTCACAAAGATATCACAAAAGAACACTGCAAAGATGTTCATGCTTCATGGGTATATTCTTTCTCAATAAAGCTAATTTCTGGTTTGTTTGTTAGGCACATGCACTTTGTGGAGTTGCCTGCTGAACTTCTGTAAATCATACTCAGTCCAGTTCTAAACAAGAAATTGATAAGCAATGTCCATGACATTCTAATTTGTCTAAGGTAAAAATATAAGTGAGTAAGAGAACAGGAACTGAGATAGCGCAACTACAAAGAGCAAGGTGTTTTCAAGTCCAGGTTGCAAAAATTTGCAGAATAATTTTATGACGACAAAGATTTATGGAAATTTCTCTTTAGAGACACCTAGGTGTTGTCTGGATTTTTGCAATTCAGTTCTGATATTCCACATAAAGAAAATTTCTGTATATTATGATATTCACTGTATTTTTTATATGTCAGTTTACAATAGGAATACAATTTTGAGGAGGAGTCAAGAATCTCCATTGACACTGAGTGATATTCTAAACCAGGCTGTACTTGAAAAGGTAGCTGCTCTAGGGTAGAAAATTAATGTAATAAAATATCAACTTAATTACATTTAAAATGAATATTTGAAATATTTTCCTTATAGTAGTCTAGTCATTTAATTGTTTCCCACCTTCAGTCAGTGCCAATGTAATCTATTCCTCAATCATAAAATCAAGCTTCTGTAATAGTTCTTTAACCTCTGAGATAAAGCTTGATTAAGCCAAGCATTTCAATAAGGGACTCAGGTTTCTTCAACAAAAAGAGAATCAATAATAATAATAATAATAATAATAATAATAATAATAATAATAATAATAATAATAATAATAATAATAATAATAATAATAATAATAATAGTACTAGTGTACTAGATGAGTGTTTTCAATCCTTATTATACGAAAATGAAGATGTATTTTTATAATTCTTAAGAATTTAAAATAAACAGCAAAAAGCCAGACACAATTTTGGTTCTAGAATGTCTTCTAAACATTGGAATATTGGCTTAAGACTTTGTAATTAATTTTTAAGAGTAAATATATTTTTTGTGGAAAGACTCATTGTTTTGATTTTGTAAACATAGTGGTAAAGGCAACTTGTAATGGCATTCAGAGATATTTTTGAGGAATTACATCAGGATTTTGAATCAATAAGGTCAGTTATTGTTGTGCCTTCTTGGAAACAGTCTGTTCCCAGAATATGTTACAGAAAAAGATATGGAGCAAACTATAACACAGAACAACTTGAAGTAAGAGTTTGAATAAGAATTTGTCATCAGTATCAAAAAAGTAAATTCAATGGATGAGGCTTTAAATATTAAAAGAGGAAATAAAAATGACAATCCCAGAGAGCAAGTGGAATAATTTCTGCCTGTCTAACAAAAGAGGTTATTTAAAGTTTTCATGAAATTTGAAAAAAAGGATCAACAATCATCTGAATGGATTAAGGCAGGGGTCCACAACCTTGGCAACTTTAAGACTTGTGGACTTCAACTCCCAGAACTCCCAGCAAAGCTGGCTGAGGAATTCTGGGAGTTGATGTCCATAAGTCTTAAAGTTGCCAAGGTTGAGGACCTCTGGATTAAGGAACAAGATTGTTGTGTGTAAAAAGAACAAATGCAATATTGGTTTACTATATATGACCAGGGCTTAAACAGTTTTCTCTCCCTTACTGTAGTGTTAAATTATTAGTCTTTTGGTCACATTAGTATATTGAGACAAATTTATGCCTTTTAAACATGGATAATATACCATACGGTTTTATATATGTTAACTGATGCTACTAAATTAGGATTCTGGACTTTTTGCTGATACCAGGATTGGAAATATTATTGGTTGGATATGCCTATAGTTAAGAGATGAATTATAGAATGAAGAGTTTTATATGTGTTAATTAGGAGAAAATGAAGTAATGAAATTGTTTATACTTGTCATGAAGAGGGTGGGCAGTTGCTTAAAAATAGCCTTTTTCTAATTTTGTTTTTGTATTGTCTTTTTTGTATTTTTTCTTTGTTTTTTTAATCTGTATTAATTTTTATTATTCTAATAAACTGTTTAATAAAATTATTATAAAAAAAAGAAATTACTCTTTTACTGGTTTTTTTTAATAAAAACCCTTAGGTTTTTACACTGGCTGATTTTTGTGATGCAACTGCTTATGCATTTGTTCAGATTGTACTACATTAAAGGTAAAGGTTCCCCCACACATGCATACTAGTCATTTCCAACTCTAGGGGCCGGTGCTTATCTCTGTTTCAAAGCCGAAGAGACAGCGCTTGTCTGAGGATGTCTCCGTGGTCATGTGGCCAGCATGACTAGACGCCAAAGGTGCAAGGAACGCTGTTACCTTCCCACCGTAGTGGTCCCTATTTTTCTACTTGTATTTTTACGTGCTTTCAAACTGCTAGGTTGGCAGAAGCTGGGACAAGTAACAGGCGCTCACTCTGTTATGCGGCACTCGAGATTCGACCCGCCAAACTGCTGACCTTCTGATCGACAAGCTCAGCGTCCTAACCCACTGAGCCACTGCATCATTAGGCTTCCTTAAAGAAGAACATTTCCATCTGTAGTACAGCAGACTTCTAATTTGACAAATTCAATGATTGCCCTATAAAGAACTTACATCCAGCAGAACTTAAACCTGTAACATAGACAAATGTTTTCTGTTTAAACCCTCTTTCTTTTATAAGCCTGCAAAATGTACTGCTGTTCATTTTGATGGTTCATATTTATGCTGAAGCCAGCATAAGTGAGCAAATTCTCTAGATGGTTTCTAAACTATTATGATGAGAACAGTCAGTAGCCACTAAAAGCTTGACATTTTATAGACCTAAAAGGATGGTCATTTCTTGGTAAGTATCTTATCTTTTCAATACTGTAGGCTGCTTTGGGACATATTCTTACATTTAATTCCATTAATAATGATGAATAAGAAAGGTGCATAAGTAACTTTAAAAAAGGAACAGGTTGATGGTTACTTTTCACCTATCTAGCTTTTAGTAAATGCTATATGTATTCTTTTTTTAACCAAATTATTCTCCTGGGGCTACATAAAGGAGAGGACATAACTGTGTACCATCTGATAACCTTATTGAAGATATCAGCATAAAAAAAGAAGTTAGGAATATTTAATACAGGCTGACACATAATTCTAAGTACCGTATTTTAAATCACAGTTTGTTGAACAAGCATAGCACGTATGTACTTATAATACTAAATAACTGGGAGATAAGTATCCATCAGAACACCAAGACAAATATAACAATACATATTTTCCTTTGCCAAATATAAAACTTTACCAAACAAGTTTCCTTATTCTAATTCATTCTGAATATTATTTTATTTTTCAATTTATGGCACATATATGTTATAAGAAGTTTAATAAAATAGATTCTTACAAATATATAATTGTAAAACAAAATCCTATCTTGAAGCAAATGTTTTGTTAAATGAACCCCATATTTCTGTAACATCCTTTATTAACTACAATTATGTGTAGTCTAGCAGTTTGGTACACTAATTATTCCCTTCTGGATAAAAGTTCAGAAACATAGGACAGCTGGAGGTTAAATAACATCAGTAGCCTTTTTAGATATATATATATCTATAGTTGCTCAAACAATTTAAGTTGAAAATGATGCAAAGAATCTCTTAAAAATTAAATCAGCTTGCACAGAACATCTGCAGTGAAATTTTTTATATGATTACTCAGAAGTCTTATAGAATGCAACACAACTTGCTAACTCCTATGTTCACAAAGGATTGTAGCTAGAATCACTTCAATATACAAAGGACACTTTTCTAAGTTATGTCTTGTGTGCTTCTTAAATTGCTATGCTATTCCATACAGTGCCAAATATTTAACAAATGCCAAAACTGAATACACAGCAAGATATATCAATGAATATATTTACATCTGGAATAATTGATAAAATTGTTAATCAAATATTTTTAAAGACTGCGATATAATTTACTGTGAAATCTAATTTGAGTGGTCTGAGAAAATCAGCCATTTCCTGGGCTGAAAGCACTGAATATTAAGCAAACATTCTCAAGAAGGAAGGCATTTTTGAACAAGTGGAGCTCTGATTGGGTAGAATAGCACTTCCAGATTTCCTCAGTAAATCATACCTCCCAAACTGGGTTGTATTTTTCCTTTGGGCTTATTATGATGAAATAACAATGCATATTCAGCTGTATGAACTGTCTGAGATTTTAATGTTTAGGAATCTAGTTAAGGGAGTTTCAATGGCCACAACAGTTCAGACAATGATCCCAGAAGATGGCTTCCAAAGTATTTCTATAAGCCCTCTACCAGTAGTGATCTTTGCGTATATCTCTATGCATACACCTATGAGAAAAATGTGGCTAGCAGGTCATACAGTACATACCACTGTTGGCGTCATACAACTGGGAGGGAGAAATTAAGGGCCTGAAAACTGAGCATTTTTAACTGTTGCTCTGATTCCATTCCATACACTGGAAAAAGTTTCTGTACAGGTAGTCCTTAACTTACAACAGTTCATTTAGTGAGCATTCAAAGTGACGACGACACTGAAAAAGTGACTTATGACCATTTTGTACACTTTACAACCTTTGTAGCATCCCCATGATCATGTGATCAAAATTCATAATGCTTGGCAACTGGTTCATATTTATGACCATTGCTGTGTCCCAGGGTTATATGAACTTCTGACCTACAAAGTCAATGGGGAAGCCAGATTAACTTAACAATCATATTACTAACTTAACAACTGCAGTTATTGACCTCATGACTGTGGCAAGTAAGGTTGTAAAAATGGGGCAAAACTCACTTAACAAATCTCTCGCTTTACAAAAATATTGTGCTCAATTGTGGTCGTAAGTCATGGGCTACCTGTATTTTCTTTTCCCACAGACATTGGTCTGACTAGGCACATTTTCAAATCATGGTTTATTGAAGAGCTCTGGAAGCTGAAGCACAAAAAGAGATGCCTGCAATACTATTGTAGAAAGACCCAGAGGAAGTCTACCAAATATGATGAAAAGCCCATGTTAAAAATTATCTTGTGGCAATAAAGGCAGCTAAAGATCAACATTTATCTACCCTTATTGCATCTGTAAATAGTGGCCTAACAGCCTTACTTTAGCATGACTCACTCTCTACTAGGTAGGAACAGGTTGCAATAACATCAATAGGGCTGCAGTGATTATTTGAAATTGTTTAAAGATCATACTCTATCCCTCTATCCATTCAAACCCTTTGACTAATTGGGACCTATATAATACTATTTTTTTCCATTGCCATAAAACCACAAAATCGGAATATAGCAAGTGAGCCACTCTGCTACATTTCTTCTTCAAGACTAATTGCTTAGCAGAAAAGTCTTCATTACCATAGTCTGTAACTTCTTAGGGAAATGTCTTATTTAAAATCATCTATTGCCCGCCCAGACAATATGGTAATTTAAAGATATTTTTTTTAAAAAAATAGCATTTAATTGTTCCTTGCACAGATTAAAATGCCTATGCAACTGTTAATTTGCACCCAAGGCATAATTATACCAACTCATTTTTATCTCTTTATTTTGAAAATGTATAATCATTCATTGATTTCCAATTGCATGATTCATGAAGTTTCAGGCTTCTGATACTGAAATGAAGCTGGTTGCTTTCTGAATCTTCAAACTTAACTCCAGATCAAAACCTGTGGTGTTATGTCCTCCCAGAAAGTAGATTGAAAAAGATCACAGTTATCATTCAACTCTTGTGGGATTTTTAAATGCATATATAAATTCAAGAGTGTTGTATAAAGAAACCTTATCTTAACTCTGAAAAGGGAAATGTAGACATGCAATCTAGGTTAGTCACAAATCAAAAGCAAAGCAAGCTAATTTTGGATAGCCAATATGGTTTAAATGAAGCAAATATGTTCTGACTGGGTATCACTGACACTTAGCAACATGTCTTCTGATTTTATGTCTCAGTTTAACCAACTAAAAAGAAAAATATTTCTTTTTTTGTCTTTCTTTTAGCAATTGAAGTTAAGAAAGGCAGGTGTTTTTTTACAATTAATTTCATTTGACATATTAGCCAGATTATTCTATTATCTTTAATTTGCACAAATGGCTGACAGCTTCACTTATGTATAGAGATTCAATTTCCTTTTCGTATATCTCTATTTGTGAAAGCACTACATTTGGAACAATTTTATTAATTGGTACCTTGCTGTCTTAGGTAACACATCATTCTTAAAACTCTTTACATGATCTCTTTTAAAGATGATTTAATTTCTCCTCTGTCAGCTTCAAAAGACCACACCAGGATAATTATTATTTCATGTACTCCTAATTTCCTTTCATCTCATCACTGTTAACATTTAATCACTTTCTCTTCTAGTAACATAAACTTGTTTTTCAGCAATATCTCAGAAATGTAACTGGAAGATGCTAAGAAACATAGTTCACAGTACTTTCCATCTCTGTCTATCAGTCAGCCAACCACCATTTTTTCCCTTTCACCATTTCTTCATTGAACACCAAAAATTTAGTAGTTTCTTTCATCTACTGACACTGTCATGTATTACTTAAATAGACTGTAGAAAAATGTTGCAGAAGAAAAGGGAATTTGTATCCTGGATACTTAATAAGTCACTGTTAGAAAGAAATTGAAGAGTTCAGCTAATTCCTAGAAATGTAATGCTCAAAACCAGTGTTTTTCAACCTTTTTTGGGCAAAGGCACACTTGTTTCATGAAAAAAATCACGAGGCACTCCACCGTTTTCCACACCGTTGGACCTCCCCACGGTCGCTACACGAATGGTCGTAAGTCGAGGATGGCCTGTGTTCTCAAGGGGTTGGACTAGATGACCTCCAAGGTCCCTTCCAACTTCTTCTTCTTCTTCTTCTTCTTCTTCTTCTTCTTCTTCTTCTTCTTCTTATTATTATTATTATTATTATTATTATTATTATTATTATTATTATTATTATTATTATTATTATTATTATTATTATTATTAGCCTCTTTATTTTATTTTATTTTGGGGCTTTTGTTTGTTTGTTTTTGCTGTGAAGGAAAAGGAAAGCTTGCATTTCTTTTTAATTTATCTTTCTGTATTTTCTTTTTTCCCTTCTTTTCTTTCTTCCTTCCTTCCCTCTCTTCCCTCCCTCTCTTTTCTTTCTTTATCTTCCTTCCTTCCTTTCTCTCTCCCACTTTCTTTCCCTCCCTCTCTCAATTTCTTGCTTTCTACTTGTTGTGGAAATTGGAAGCTACTTGCATTTCTTTTTAATTTTTCTTTCTGCATTTTTCTCCTTCATTTATTTTTTCTTTCTTCTTTCTTTCTTTCTTTCTTTCTTTCTTTCTTTCTTTCTTTCTTTCTTTCTTTCTTTCTTTCTTTCTTTCTTTCTTTCTTTCTTTCTTTTTCTTTCTTTCTTTCTTTTCTCTTTCTTTCTTTTTCTCTCTTTCTTTTCTCTTTCTTTCTTTCTATCTTCCTTCCTTTCTTTCCTGCCTTTCTCTCTCCCACTTTCTTTCCCTCCCTCTCTCAATTTCTTGCTTTCTACTTGTTGTGGAAACTGAAAGCTACTTGCATTTCTTTTTAATTTTTCTTCCTGCTTTTTTTCCTTCCTTCCTTCCTCCCTTCCTCTCTCTCTCTCTTTCTTTTCTATTCTCCTTTTTTTTCTTTCTCCCTCCCTTTTCCCCTTCCCCCTTTCTCCTTTTTTCCCTTCCTTTTTTCTTTCTTTCTCACCTTTACCATCAAAAGCACTTCACTCCAGAGGGGGGGGGAAACCCCAAAGGTTTTTAATTGCTTTGGTCCAAAGGACATTTTATTATGCAACGTATCAAAAGAACAGGTTAAAAAAAAATCAGCCATGTAATTTTCCAGACGCAAGCGAAGCCTCCAAGAGCGAAGCGGTCAGATCCCTCTATTTCGGGCTGGGGCGAGGGGTCGCGGCGAGCAAAGAAAGCAGAGCCAGGCAGCCGACCAGGCGGGAGTCTCGCATCCTCAGCCGCGCGGGGAGTAAGGAGTAAGCGGCGCGTGCTGGGGAAGAAGAGCTTTTTCGAACGTTGCAGGCAACCAACCACGCGACAGCTCAGGTGAGCCGGGCTAGCCGCCCGCCAGTCCTCTTCTGATAAGCGAGCCGGTCGCCTCTCCCCAGCTTCTCTCTCTTCAGCAAGAGACCTTCCGAAGCCAGAGAAGGGGGCGGAGCTACGCTGCCGTGGAGCCCTGGTGCCTAGAGAGGTCGAGCCCACTTCTTTTCCCGGGCTTTTGCTTCCAGCGAAGTAGGGCCATCAGCTTAGCCAAGGCTCCCCGCCAGAGAGCTCCTAGGTCAGTGTTTTTTCAATTCTTCCCACGGCACACCAGGCAACATCTCGCGGCACACTAGTGTGCCGCGGAACAGTGGTTGAAAAACACTGCTCAAAACGATTAGTTTACATGGTGTGGCCTTGTTCTCTCATGTCTCCCATTTAAATAGAAGACTGTACCTGATATAATTCAGCTCTGTGGTGGTACCAAGTTTACTTTGGCTGAATTTGAAAAGCTAAGCAGGATGAAACTGGATTAGTACTTGATCCCCAGAAAAGTTCAGAGCTGTAAAAACAATCTAGATGAAGGAAATAGAATTTTTAAGAAAACTACATTAATATCATCAGAAGTCAAGCTCAGGTAGAAGAAAACTTTTCCTTTCATCTCTCAAATTATGTATGAGAGATTAGGGAAAAAATATTGCTTTTTCATAGATGTATCTTGTGCTTTTGAACTGCACATTAATGACATGGAAACAAACAACTGGACAAAAAAAATGTTGAAATTGTTCTTATGTTTGTTCAAACAATTGAAATAACATGTCTTCCCTGTGAAGTATACTCATCTGAAGAAGTTATTTCTCTTTTCATGTTTCAATAAATATTCTACATCCAGAATCTCAATTGGAAGACCATTTAGAAATTCATTCTATAACCCACTACTCCATAACCTTATTTTTGAATGCTTTTTCTTCTTTGAAAGTTAGATAAACTGATTTAAACTTAACTCAGTTAAGTAAGATGTAAGTATGCATGCATACATACAATATACATATCTGTGTATCTGACTCTAAATCCTCTGCCAAATTTTATATTCACCTATGAAAAAAGAAAAAAAATGAAAATGGGTTTCTTTCTGAAACTAGGCCACAAAGTCTTTCTGCATCTTCTCTATTGAGAGCCCACTTACCTACCTCTTTTTTCCCCACAGACATAGGGTACTTGCTGTTGTTGTTTTTCCAGGAAAGGAAAGAAGATAGAACTCCACATTTTATATAATCTGAGCCTGAGCTAAATAGATATCTATTTAGCAGACAGAGGTAGGGTTCAATGAGACCTCCTCCTTTCCCTGCAGTCTGGTATCTCTTCCCCATATTAGCTCTAATATAGCTTTGAGTTTATATGAGTGAATGATCCTCTTCCTGTTACCTCTGATAAAGAACTCAACTGGATGCCATCCAATAGCTGCAGTAGGTACAAAACTAGGTCATTTTTTTTGGTAGCGCAATATTGGAAGAAGGAGGATTTGCCTACTATAGAAGAATGGACTTTAAAAGTTTCGAACCTGGCAGAAATGGCAAAAATTTCACCATATTTGAAAGATCATTCGCAACAAAGATATATCTGGGAATGGAGAAGATGGATTGATTACATTCAGAATAAATATGGGACCAAAAAGTTTCATACAGCATTTGAATAAGTATTAGATTTATAAGATTTATTATTATTTAGTTACTTTTAAGGAGAGTTAAACTGCGATAGGATTTAAAGTGTTATGTTATTATAGTTAGTTAGCATATTATAGTTTTAGATTGTTAGAGTCAATACCCTGTATTACGCTCTGGGAAGTCGGGGGGGAGGGGGAGGGAGGGGAAATTGGGTGGGGGTGGGGGAGGGGTGGGTTTTATGTTTATAATGTACCTGTAAAACTTTTTAATAAAAAAAGAAAACTAGGTCATTTTTTTTAATTCCCATGGGACCAGTGTCATAAAAACTGAATGTTTAATACTGCTAAATAAAAGAATTGCAGCATTTAATGAAACAGTTAATCTAATTCTGGTCTGGTTTATTTCCTTCCCCTCCCTGCCCCATGTCACATAGAGAGACACTTACTGACATTCTTTGGTTTTGCCATGAACAATATTGGTTATACAACCGGTAAGTAGTAATGGGGGAAAAAAGAATAAAGGAATGAACGTTAGCCACAAAGAAATATCTTGTACCTGCTCTTCATAGTTAATGTATTCATAATTACGGTAAGTTGATGTTTGAACCCACAGATTGGTAAATATGTCAAGAAAACAGCCTAGGAGGACGAAAGAGAAGGAAGCAGGCACATTATTTTCTATTATTTGTGTGAATGTATATGAACACATGCACAAAATCGTGGAGCCAGTACCTTCCTCCCTGCTAGGGCATGGAAGGTCAGCACATTGACAAAGGGTATAGAGGAGCCCTTTGCTACTCTAGGTTTATGAACTTCTTAATGAGAGGCTGAAAAGGCAACTGAAAGAAAACTATGTGTTTCAAGCATTTCTTGTGTGTGTTTGTCAGGATTCCAGGAGGAATCCATCCATCAACCTATGAACATAAATTGTCTTTAAGAGGAAATGGCTTTTTAGTAATAACCTTATCTTGTGACTGTTTTCATACAATGAATTCCATCTGAAGAAAGTAAAAAACCAAAACCAAAACTGAGCTACCTATAACTGATTTGACAACTCTCTAGTACTGTATTATGAAGGCTGAATTATTAAAATCTATTCCATGAACCAAAGCTTCACATTTCAATAATTTCTTAATATGATATGAGTTGGGAGGAAACCTTCACTTTTAAGTAATGTAGCTTTGATTAGAAATGCTACTTTTTATAAAACTTCTCAGTTTAAATTTTTACCAACTTTCATTATATTGCTCCTTTAAATTATTGAAGATCAGAGCATCACACATCTGAATGGGGGGAAAAACTGATGGGTTTTAGCATGAACAGTCAGATACTCTCTACTACATCTTTGGATTAATTAGCAAATGCATATATTAATTCACAGAATATATGAATAGTTCATAGGAGGTAACTACCTTACACGGAGGAGAAAGACCTTGACAGCAGAAGAAAGCAAGTAGTCATTAGGTAAAGGTAAAGGTACCCCCGCACATGCGTGCTAGTCGTTTCCAACTCTAGGGGTCGGTGCTCATCTCTGTTTCAAAGCCGAAGAGCCAGCACTTGTCCGAGGACATCTCCGTGGTCATGTGGCCGGCATGACTAGACGCCAAAGGCGCACGGAACGCTGTTACCTTCCCATTGTAGTGGTCCCTATTTTTCTACTTGCATTTTTTACGTGCTTTCGAACTGCTAGGTTGGCAGAAGCTGGGACGAGTAACAGGCGCTCACTCTGTTACGCAGCACTCGGGATTTGACCCGCCAAACTGCCGACTTTCTGATCGACAAGCTCAGCGTCCTAACCCACTGAGCCACCGCGTCCCTTTTAAGTAGTCAATAGACAATAGCAAAGAGTGAAAAATATGTGTCAGAATTAAATATTGGCAACAATGTAAAACTATTCAAGAACAGAAACTAGAGAATAACTAGAGTAACCGAGACTGAGCAAATCAGGACTCAGGATAAACTAGCTACTGAATCAAGGAAGAAGTACATGATGGGGATTTTATTTTAAGTACAGAACCTGACAGGAGCAACAAGTGGCTCAAGTTAAATCCCCTGAAATAGGAAAAATTCAATGGGCAGCTGGGATAGAATGAATCATTTCAAAATGTAAAGGAATTTCATTAATGGTGATATACTGAGCTTCTTTTGTTCACCCTATGGGAAAGCTCCACATTAACCTAGAGGGTCCTAGTACTGTGTTAGTTTGACACTTTACTAAATCCAAACCAACAAACCAATCTGTGGCTTAGCACAAAATATATACCTAGATACTGCCTTTGTTATCATATCATGTTGACTAAAGAAACAGGTTCATTAAGACAAAGAGTGTCATCATTAAAAAAGAAACTGAGGCTTAGCCTGTTGTTTGTACTTAGAGATGCTGTTGTTTGGTATTTTACACATTTAAGTTTTCAAGTCTTTTGTTTCCAAAATTCACTCCAAATTGGGTAACATGGTGCAAAGTCGCGTGGTTGAATGGAGAGACGGACACTTGAGCTGGGTAGTATTTCTTTATTGAGTCAGAAATGAAGCTGGAGCAAAGGGGTTACCTGGCATCTCTTTATACCTGCCCAGGTGAATGGTGACCAATAGATTTAAACCTGGGCTTCCCGCCAGTGCAGGTGGCCAATGGATTTAAACCCTGGCTTCCCGCCAGAGCTGACTATGCCCTGGGGCTGTCAACGACTCGCCCTATTCAGGCTTTCCCGCCAAAGCGGTTATAGCCTGGAGCTGTCCAGCCCCCTGCTGTGCTGGCATTTCCGTGTATGCTTTAAAGGCATACACTACACATGGTAAGTTACAAACTTTGAGTAATGAGCTGTACATGACAATAAATGCCTATATGTGAAAGGTATTGGGGAAGGTGGATTCACGGGAGGCGAGGGGGTGCATTCCAGAGGAAAATAAGAGTCAATTCAGTCCATTATGTATGAGAGAAAGAGGGTGAAGAGAGCCCCTCCCTAATAGTTCACAGAATATATTTTAGAGCAGGGCTTTTCAACCTTTTCACAGATTGTACCACTTTTAAGACATAACAATTTTCTAGTACCACCAGTGCTTAGCACTTTATGATTAAAAAGGGGGGGTGATTTGGGCTTTACTGGTTAGATTCATTTGTTGTTATAGAAAGGGCTAGTTTATAATATTATAGAAATGTAAAAAGTTGAGGTTCAGTGTTAATGCTTCCTTACTGCAACAGTGGAAGTCAATAATCAATGCCTTATCTTTTCCTTTTCCCTTCTCCCCCCTCACTTTTCCTTTTTCTCTCATCCTTCACTTGCAAAGCCCCCTCTCACCCTTTGATTGCAAAAGCCTCTCGCTCACTCTCTCATTCACTCACACTTTGCTTGCAAAAGCTTCACTCTCGCTCTCATCCACTCACACTTTGCTTGCAAAAGCCTGTCACCCGCTCTTTCACTCACTCACCCTTCACTCACAAAGGCCCCTCACTTGCTCTCTCTCCTCACTACTTTGCTAACAAAAGCCTCTTCTCTTTGTGTGTTTTTTTCTCTGTCTCTCCTGCCAAAACCTGCTCCTTTTATAACTTCTCCTCTCTCCGCTCTCCTCCAGCTGATCTCCTCCAGGCCTGTGTGGTGCTGCTTTAGCTTGTTCCCTCCCCTGCCAGGCCTGGCTAGGGGGCATGTACCACCTGCCAGGTGCTAAAGTACCACTGGTAGTATGTGTACCATTGGTTGAAAAGCCCTGTTACTAGATACTAGAGTCTTCAGTCTGACAAGGTTTTGTCTATAAGTATGAAACCATAAAGAATTGACATTTCTATGCACACACTTAGAAATACTGTAGTCATACACTTCTGATTTTAATTATCTGTCCACACAGGAGAATGGTTTGTTGATGTTTCTACAGCTTGCTAAAAGAGAGAAGTGAGGTGTCAAGGTCAAGGTGAAAGACATACCCATGGAATCAAAGTTCCACTCTTTTATGTACATCGCAAAGCATGTAAAATGGGGTCAGGGCATCAATCATGTAGTCACGGTCTTGACTTTCATGAGTCTCCCTGCCTTTCCAGATGCTGTTATCTTAAATTTGTATTCTTCTGACACTTACATCATGGAGGCAAGGAAATTAAGGATTTGGAGGCATCTTGATATCACTTCAGTAGCAGCTTTCTTCTCAGATGAAACAACAACTTTGGCAAAAGGATTTGATATTGGGAAAGCAGCATAGGGTCGACAAGGCAGACAGCACTGTCTTCAGATAGCCTTTATTCATGCCAAAGCCACATCAGAAATGGCTGAGGAATTCTGGGAGTTGAAGTCCCCAAGTCATAAAAGGGCCAAGTTTGAAGACCCCTGATTTAAAACATACATTAAAAATACAAATATATACTGAATATTTGGTATCATACAAGGTGGAACTACAAATTGGTGGCTGAATGTTAAGTTGTTCAAATAAACCAGTTTTTAAATGTCCCTAGCTGAAAGGCATTCTACCTCTATTTTTATCTTCTATGATATTAGGCCAAAAGAAACTGGTCCTCACTAGGACCAAACAGAACTGAAAACCCTAAGCTAACTTCTCATATAAAGTTAATGCCGCTTCTCATTTTGTTTTGAAATGACACTTGAAATGTGCCTATAGGGCAAACTTTTCACTTCAAGAATTTTTTTTCTGCCAATTTCACAGCACAAGCTTTGCTGAAGAAATATATTGGGGGATTTGTTAAATTGAAAGAGCAACTCTTCTAAAAGCTCAAGAAAGAGATGCAATTAGCTCCCTAATTCAAACCTAATGATTGAAGTTAGATTATCCTTTGATTTAGAACTATCCTGAAAGACATTTTAATGTATAATGTGCCAATTGCTAAACAATTAGAGTTGTCAGGATAAGTGGTCAATTGAAGAGGTGGGTTAAACTAAACCTTTTCAACTGTTCCACGACCTTGTTCTTTGAATCTCCTGTGGAATCACAATCCTAGCATTGACTGTCTAAAGCTGGAGTGTCTGAATCTAATAAGAGTTGAAGAATTTATTCAGAATGGCTGCATTCTTTCTGGATATCTCACAAACAGGTGAGTACAGAAAGAATCATTGTAGGAAGACTGCATTAGCAACTGAAACTATTTGACAGTGGCCAAGATAATCAGATTGTTTCAAATGCTCCTTCACCCCAAAATGGAGGACAGGTAGCAGACGCCTTTTTAGATGAAGACATTTTAAATTATTTTATCAGCATAAACAGCGCTAGTGTAGAAACCTTCAGATGTTACTTTATATAGTTAATATGCATGATACTGTTATCTTTCCTAGTCTGGATCATTCTCTAACCAACTCCTGTAATTCAGCTAAAGCTAATGGACTTGCTGAGACCTATACCGGCTGCCATTCCAAAGAGCATTAATTAGGATTTGAAGCCCCTCGTTTCTCAAAGAGACAATGATTAGGTAGTGCTGTCTGGCCAGGTATGAGAGCGAAGAGGGTTACATATGCTGAGCTACCATAAAAGTCACTCCCCTGGGCCTTCTCATTAAGGTGTTTCTAAAAAAAAGACTGCTTCTTCAAGCTATAAAAATTTTAAATTCTGTAGAGAATTCACAAACAACAATTTCCTTATAAATGTCTAAGTTGTTTTAAAAGTCCTTGCAAAAGAGCTCCAGCTCCTTTTGCAAGAATCTCTTTCTGTCAAGCTATCCCAGGTCAACATCCATGTTTTGCTTTGTACATAATACACTGGTTCATTATAAAGAAATTATAGAATGAAAGCATTAGAAAAACAAAACATTTTACAAATTATTTTAATATGAATTTTAGAATGACTGCAGGTATAGCCATGTTTTTTTAAGACAATGATATCATTCCAAGCAATACCTGTGAGGACCAAGGTGAATCAGATTTTTATACTTCTTAACCACCCATCTCCCTCCTAGGAGCTCTCTGGCATAAGCTTATGATATAAATGGGAATGGACTGAATCTCTCAAAAGGATTTGGCAAATTAGTATAAAATTTACCAGGACACAGTAAAATTCTAATAATAATAAGGGTTTTTTGTTGTTGTTTTTTTAAAAACAACAACAGTAGGTATTATGCTAAGAATTTGATAACTTTCTTGCTTTGCAAACATGGTTTCCTGGGCCCACAGGAAATATGACAATGATGCCATTGGAATGGAAGGTAGAAAACAAAATTTGTTGGTCTTTTAGGAGATGTTGGGTTTGGAAAGTTTTTATGAAAGGCAGTCTTTTTAAAGATCAATAACACTTAAGGCATCAAGGTTGCCCCTCAAATCAAGGAGGATATCCTGTCCTTAAGGGTCAAAAGGGTCATTTGAAGACTGCAGAAGATTAGAAGGGCAGCATATGTTTCTTGTTTCCCGATTGCCTGCCCCTGCACTATGATGATTTATTGAATAAACTACAATTGGTTAGGTATATACATATACAAATACATATGCATACTTACATATATAATTGCAGGGAGAAATAAATATAACACATGATATTATTGTGTAGTGCATGAATCCAGCAGCCAAATTATGCTAATTTTAAATTATAGGATATGGACTTACTGTATTCCTTCCTTGGCATGATTTTGTAATTTTTGCTATCTGAATCTATATTCTTTGTCTCTTTTGGAACATATTCTTTTCAGATCTCTTCTATTTTAAGTTCTGGGCATTGATTCATAGCAACTGTGTTTTCTTTTTGAAGAAAGAGCTACTCAATTCACTGCACATGAAGAGATTGTGGTGAAATGGACTTTTGTTGGTGCACATTTATTGAATGGATTTGGAAAGCTGAACTGAGCACACGACTGATAATATTTATGGCTTATGAATGCAGTGGTTTATTAGCTTTATTCAAACCAATCTCTATTTTTCAGCCAGTATAGAATCCATTGCCTTCTGCATTTCCAATGTAATTTGACATTTTATTTGATTTTAATAAGATAATGCTAAAGGTTTCACAGCATCATCACAAATATGTTTGTGGTTCTGAAAATGTTTATAACACCTGACTCTAATTGTAATATAATATAAAAGCAAAGCTTATTATTTCCAGGAATTTAGCATGTATTTTTTTATCCTGTTAAAACTGAATGCAATGTGACAGTTTTTCTCTGTTCAATTCATACTGTAAAATAAAGTAAGAAAAAAGCTGGTAGTCTAATAGTAGCTAATAACATGGACAAAATGGGACTAGCCAGTGAAGAAAAGTTGCAGAATGGAATGTTTTAGTCAGCCAATCATAACTTATTCTAATATTCTAAGTTCCATTCTAAATGCCATTATTTTTCACTTTTCTCCTCCAATGGTAATCCAATACAGACATTTGTCTTCATATATAAAGATGAATGAAAAGGATTTTGTATAAAGAGGACTGGAGACCTGGATACACATGAAAACCTTTCCTTTATTGCCCTCACACACATGGTTGTTTTTAAAATCTTTGTCCATTTAAGAGCTGAAAAAGGTTGTGTGTTTGGGTGAATGGATTTATAACCTAATTGGCAGTGCAGAATCCCAAGAAGGCAAGGTTCTCAGACAGGAACAGATTGTAAAGCCCTTATTTCAGTATGCTTCCAGTGCATGCCAGCTGAGCCAAATGCACAAAGGCATTTGAAAACTTCACGGGGCACGGGGAAATGAAGATAGAAGTTGAATGCAAGTCCCTGTGCTTACCCCTGATAAACCCTCTGTAAAAGGTAAAAGGTAAAGGTTCCCCCGCACATGCGTGCTAGTCGTTTCCAACTCTAGGGGCCGGTGCTCATCTCCGTTTCAAAGCCGAAGAGCCAGCGCTTGTCCGAGGATGTCTCCGTGGTCATGTGGCCAGCATGACTAGATGCCAAAGGCACATGGAACGCTGTTACCTTCCCACCGTAGTGGTCCCTATTTTTCTACTTGCATTTTTACATGCTTTCAAACTGCTAGGTTGGCAGAAGCTAAGACGAGTAACAGGCGCTCACTCTGTTACGCGGCACTCAGGATTCGACCCACCAAACTGCCGATCTTCTGATCGACAAGCTCAGCCTCCTAACCCACTGAGCCACCGCGTCCCTTAGTAAACCCTCTGTAGATGTGGGGAATTCTTTCAATAAGCCTGACCTAAGTGCATTTTTTCATTATTTTGATGAACCCAGAGAAAAACATAGTTTTCTATAGGGAACTGCCAAAAGGCATAATGTGGATAATCACATTTCTCCTTTCCAACTCAGCTCAGCCTTCTAAATAGATGGTTGGACTAAACATACTGAACTTGATACCTGTCTTTGCTAACTTATTTGAACTTCTGTCTCTTTTTCTGTCTCTCCCTTTTTCTCTTTTTGTAAAAACCACTGACGTATTGCACCATTACACTACATTTCCTGATGACAATAAAGCATCTAGTTGAGATGGGCCTAATGACCTGGAAGTAATTGGAAGAGATGGCAAACAAAGATAGCTGCCAGATCTAAAGCAGGCCTTATATTTTATTCACACAACCTTCTAGCTACTACAATCAATCTGGACAAGCTGCTGTATTCATTCATTCATGGAAAACAGATAAGTAAAGCTGGAGAAAGGTTGGATACATCCACCTGGCAATGCAACACAACAAAGGAAGAATATGAACACATTCAAAATAATAAGGGGTGGGTTGTTGTTTTTTTGTTTGCTTTTACAAGAAAAAACTTCTCTTTAGTTTAGTTCAGTGATAGTGAACCTTTCAGAGACTGCAACCCAAAACCCACTTATGTATCGTTGGGTGCCGGGTGGGTGTGGCCCATTTGGTAAGTGTGGCCCATTGCGTGGATGTGGCCCATTGCGTGGGCGTAGCTGCAGTGGTAACGGCAGACTGGGTGGGACTAAAAAGTTCAATCAATCAATTCCAATTTTGTGAGATCTTTTTTTATTCAATGAGAAGTTGAAATTGATTTATTGAGTGAGTGAACCTTTTTTTTTAAAAGATGGCAGTGGAGACCTAAAGTGAAAAGATTTTATAAAACCCAGCTGAAGGCCTAAAATTGGGGAAAGGGCACGCATGCCCACAGAGAGGGCTCTGCATACCACCTGCGGAACATGTGCCATACGTTCCCCATCAAGGACTTAGGGTTAGGGTTACATCACCATAAACCCAGAGAGCAAAATGGAAATTGTCAGCAAATTCAGACTGCTTGGGTATGGTTAGGACAGCACTGAATTTTCTAGACTGCCCTATCTATGTTTCCTGGTAAAATACATGGGAAAATCCCATTGGAGGAAAAATCAGCATAGGTTAGGGTTACCTCACCATGAACTGAGAAAGCACAATGGACATTGCCAACAAATTCAGAGTGCTTTTGTACGTTTAGAAGGGCAATAACATTTCTAGCTTGATCTATCTATGTTTCCTAGTAAAATACATGGGAGAAAAAGTACACTTAAGGTTAGGATTAGGTCACCATGGTCTCGGAGAAAAAAATGGAATTGCCAACAAATTCAGAGTGCATGGGTGTACTTTGGAGGGCACTTACTTTTCTAAAAAAAGGTAAAGGTAAAGCTTCCCCCGCACATGTGTGCTAGTCGTTTCCAACTCTAGGGGCCGGTGCTCATCTCCGTTTGAAAGCTGAAGAGCCAGCGTTTGTCCGAGGACATCTCTGTGGTCATGTGGCTGGCATGACTAGATGCCAAAGGCACACAGAACACTGTTACCTTCCCACTGTAGTGGTCCCTATTTTTCTACTTGCATTTTTTTGTTACGTGCTTTTGAACTGCTAGGTTGGCAGAAGCTGGGACGAGTAACAGGCGCTCACTCTGTTATGCAGCACTCGGGATTCGACCTGCCAAACTGCCGACCTTCTGATCGACAACCTCAGCGTCCTAACCCACTGAACCACCGTGTCCCTTTACTTTTCTAGGCTGCCCTATTTATGCTTCCTCGTAAAAAACATGAGAAAATACCATTGGAGGAAAATTCCACTTAGGGTTAGGGTTATATCACCATGAACTCATAGAGGAAAATGGACATCGCCATCAAATTCGGAATACTTGGGTGTGTTTAGAGGGCATTGACCTTTCTAGGCTGCTCTATCTGTGTTTGCTGGTAAAATACATGGGAAAATCCCATTGGAAGAAAATTCCACTTAGGGTTAGGTTTAGGCCACCATGACCTCAGAGAGCAAAATGGACATTGCCAACAAGTTCGGAGTGCTTGGGTATGCTTAGCAGGGCACTTACATTTCTAGGCTGCCCTATTTATGTTTCCTGGTAAATTACATGGTAAAATCCCGTTGGAGGAAAATTCCATTTAGGATTAGGGTTATGTAACGATAATCTCGGAGAGCAAAATGGACTTTGACAACAAATTCGGAGTGCCAGGGTATTCCTAGGAGGGCACCTACTTTTCTAGGCTGAACTATATCCTGGTAAAATACGTAGGAAAATCCCATTGGAGGAAAATTGCATTTAGGGTTAGGGTTAGGTCACCATGATCTCGGAGAGCAAAATGGACATAGCCAATAAATTCGGAGTGCTGGGGTTGCTATCTAGGTTTCATGGTAAACTACAAGGAAAAATCCCATTGGAGGAAAATTCTGCCACCGCCAACCTTCCTGTTTCTTCCGCCCAACAGGCAGGAGTTTCTACTCCTGCCACCAAAGCCACGAAAGATGCTCCAGTGTCTTGGCGAGCGCACTAGGCCACCCCAACAGCAGCTGCCACTGGCGGAGTGATTGCCCGGTCCTTGGGGCTCGCTGCTACCATGGGGGCCGGCACAGGGATTTGTTTCTGCGGGGGAGGCGGTGGCTGACAGAGATGCAGCAGACCTCCAACATCTCTCTCCCCACTGCCTCCACCGCTACTGTCATTGGCTTTCACTATGGCCAAACCCGGGCAGCCTCCTCCACCCCCAGCAGTGGCATCCAGGGATTCTCCAGTTTCAGCAACAAGTGAAAAAGTTAGCAGTAGCAGCACTAGCAGGAGCGGTTTTAATCGGCCCCTTCATTGCCAAGCGTTCCCATGGAAGTCAATGGAGGCGCCACAACTGGACTTTCAAGTTGGTGAGTGAATGAGAGCAAGAGGGAAGCATTTCCGAGCATAGTGTGAGTGAATGAGAGTGTGAAAGAGGCTTTTTAGAGCAAAATGTGAGAAAATGAGAGCAAGAGAAGCTTTTGCGAGGAATGTGTGAGTGAATGAGAGAGCAAGATAAAAGCTTTCCTTTTATCCCTTTCTTCCGACACCACCTCCCCCCCCCCCGGCCATTTCTCCTGAGTCACCAACCTTCACAGCTCCCTGCTGCTAGCAAGAACCATCTTTTTGCATTTTTTACTCTTCTTTTTCCAGGTTAAGGGAGTGCCAGCCCTGCTGATGTAGGAAAAGCGAAGCAGGGGCCCTGCTGGCTCTCCAGAATGGAGGGGATGCTTCCTAATAAATGCGGCTGATCAGTCTTAGTTTCTTCTGCAAGGAATGGTTGGGGGAGGGGTGCATTTGCTTCACCCTTTCCTCCCCCCAAAGGTTCCCTGCTTGGAAGGAGGAACGTGAAAGGGGTGGCTTTTGGTTTCTTTCCTTCTAACGGACAGAGTGGTGCCCAATGGGTATTAGGAAGGGTACAGATCAGGAAAGGGGATTGTGTCTTTTCTCATCCAGCAAAACTGGTAAGAGAAAGCTTGTGAGCTGACCAACTAAGCTGCTAAATCCCCTCTTTCTAGCAGACCCTCCTCACTGAGAAGAAACCTTGGCAATGAATGAATTTGGAGGCGTGTGTGCGCACGCGTGTGCACACACACACACAAACACAGACACACACACACACAGAAAGAGAGAGAGAACTCCCCCTTCCCAGCACGCCCCATCTGACCGAACCACTCACCTTTCCAGCAGTCCTCCTGTCTCTTCCTCCGCTGCCACCATGTGCAGTCCAAGGAAGAAAAGAGGTTTGTGGGCAGTCCCACAAACAGCTTGTGGGAAGTCCCACAAACCAAAAAACTTCAACCAATCAATTCAAGCTTTGCAAGTTTTTTTTTTCCATGAGAAGTTTGAATTGATTGGTTGAACTTTTTTAATCTGCATGCGGCTCCGGAGCTGCGGGTTACCGACCCGTGGGATAGGGTTAGATCACCATGAACTCACAGAGTACAATGCACATTGCCATCAACTTCGGAATATTTGGTTATGTTTAGGAGGCCACTGACCTTTCTAGATTGCCCTATCTATGTTTCCTGGTAAAATACATGGGAAAATCCCATTGGAGGAAAATTGCACTAAGGGTGAGGGTTAGGTCACCATTATCTCCGAGAGCAAAATGGACATAGCCAACAAATTCGGATTGCCTATGTTTGCTTAGGAGGGCACTTACTTTTCTGGGCTGCCCTATATATATCTATCCTGGTAAAATACATGAGGGATACGGTGGCTCAGTGGGTAAGGATGTTGTGACTCAGGGCCAGCCTGTGGGTCCGACAGCCGGCTCCGATGTATCGGATGACTCAGATGTGGGGGAGGAGGGAAACGAACCGGCTGATGATGATTTGGAGGCTTTGCAGAGTCCTCAGCCGGGGACCTCTTCTCAGCTGCGTGAGCCCGAGAGTGCGGAGGAAGATGACCCACAGCTGGCCCTGTTCAAGGACGCCCGACGCAGGAGGCAGTCGAGCAGGAACAAACAAAGAAAGGCTGTGAGACTCCTCGGGAGGAGGCACAGGGAGACCACGCCCTGAGCTCTCTATGTTTGGGGAGGGTCTGGTTGCTGAAAGCAACTTTTCCGCTTGAGAAGACAAGCTCTTGTGTTTTTGTTAACTGCGTAATTAAATCTTGGCAGATGCCTTTTAGCCTTGGAAGCTCTCCAGTCTCTTCTTCTTAAATAGGGGTTTGCCTTTACAAGGCCAGAAGAGGGCTGGTTCAGAACAAAGGATGCTGAGCTTGTTGATCAGAAGGTCGGCAGTTTGGCAGGTCAAATCCTGAGTGCCACGTAACAGAGTGAGTGCCTGTTACTCGTCTCAGCTTCTGCCAACCTAGCAGTTCGAAAGCATATAAAAATGCAATTAAAAAATAGGGACCACTACGGTGGGAAGGTAACAGCATTCTGTGCACCTTTGGCGTCTAGTCATGCCGGCCACATGACCATGGAAATGTCCTCGGACAAGTGCTGGCTCTTCGGCTTTGAAACAGAGATGAGCACCAGCCCCTAGAGTTGGAAACGACTAGCACGCATGTGCGGGGGAACCTTTACCTTTACCTAAAATACATGGGAAAATCCCATTGGAGGAAAATTGCACTTAGGGTTAGGTTTAGGTAACCATGATACCGGAGAACAAAATGGCATTGCCATCAAATTTGGAATGCTTGGCTATACTTAGGAGGGCACTTAATTTTCTAAGCTGCCCTATCTATGTTTCCTGGTAAAATACATGGGAACATCCCATTAGAGGAAAATTCCACTTAAGTCACCATAATCTCAGAGAGCAAAATGGACATAGCAACAAATTTGGAATGTGTGGGTATACTTTGAAGGGCACTTACTTTTCTGGGCTGCCCTATCTATGTTTCCGGGTAAAAAACATGGGAAAATCCCATTGGAGGAATATTAAACTTACATGAGGGTTAGATCACCATGAACTCATAGAGTAAAAAGGACATTGCCAACAAATTTGGAGTTCCTGGGTATGCTTATGAGGGCACTTACTGTTCTTGGCTGGCCTATCTATGTATCCTGGTAAAATAAGTGGGAAAATCCCATTGGAGGAAAATTGTACTTAGGATTAGGTTTAGGTAACTGTGATATTGGAGAACAAAATGGACATTGCCATCAAATTCACAATGCTTGGGGATACTTAGGAGGGAACTTATTTTTCTAGGCTGCCCTATCTATCTTTCCTGGCAAACTACAAGGAAAAATCCCATTGGAGGAAAATTCCACTTAGGGTTAGGTCACCATAAACCCAGAGAGCAAAATGGACTTTGCCAACAAATTCGCAATGCTTGGTGATACTTAGGAGGGCACACATTTTTCTAGGCTGCCCTATCTATGTTTCCTGGTAAAATACATGGGAAAATCCCATTGGAGGAAAATTCCACTTAGGGTTAGGGTTAGATCACCATGACCTCAGAGAGTACATAGCCATCCAATTCAGAATACTTGGGTATGTTTAGGAGGGCACTGACCTTTCTAGATTGCCTTATCTATGTTTCTGGGTAAAATACATGAAAAAATCCCATTAGAGGAAAATTCCACTTAGGGATAGGGTTAGGTCAACATAAACCCAGAGAGCAAAATGGACATTGCCAACAAACTCGGAGTGCTTGGCTATGCTTAGGAGGGCACTTACTTTTCTATATTGCCTTATCTACGTATCCTGGTAAAATACGTCGGAAAATCCCATTGGAGAAAAATTGCCCTTAGGGTTAGGTTTGGGTAACCATGATATTGAAGAGCAAAATGGACATTTCCATCAAATTCAGAATGCTTGGGGATACTTAGGAGGACACTTACTTTTCTAGGCTGCCCTATCTATGTTTCCTGGTAAAATACATGGGAAAATCCCTTTAGAGGAAAATTCCACTTAGGGCTAGGGTTAAGTCACCTTGATCTCTGAGAGCAAAATGGACATAGCCAACAAATTTGGAGTGTGTGGGTATACTTAGGAGGGCACTGACTTTTCTATGCTGCCCTATCTATTTTTCCTGGTAAAATATACGGGAAAATCCCACTGGAGGAAAATTCCACTTAGGGATAGGGTTAGGTCACCATGAACTCAGAGAGCAAAATGGACATCGCCAACAAATTTGTAGTGTTTGAGTATGCTTAAGACAGCACTTACTTTTCTAGGCTGCCCTATCTATATTTGCTGATAAAATAGATGGGAAAATCCCATTGGACGAAAATTCCACTTAGGGAAGTTATGGTGAAACTTTTGGATACCGCGTGCCCAAACTGCAACTCAAAACCCACTTATTTATCGTAAGGTGGCGGGTGGGCATGGTCCATTGGGTGGGCATGACTCTTTTGGGTTGTTGTAGCCCATTGGTTGGGTGTGGCCCATTGGGTGAACATGGCTGCGATGGTAACAGAATTCTTGGTGGGACTAAAAACTTTAATCAATCAATTCCAACTTTGCAAGATCTTGTTTTTTTTCCCCACGAGAAGTTGAAATTGATTGATTAATTGAAACCTTTTGGGATTTTTTGCCCACGGCGGCAGAGGCCTAAAATGAAAAGGTTTTATAAAACCCAGCTTATGGCCTAGGACTGGGGTGATGGCATGTGTGCCCACAGAGAGGGCTCTGCGTGCCACCTGTGGCACTCATGCTGTTGGTTCACCACTATGGGTTTAGATTGTCATGCAGAGGGCAAATTAAGAGATTTGTTTAGTTTAATTTCTACAGGGTTAAAACATTGTTGCTACAAAATTCTAAGGGAAAGTTCTAAGAGATAATTGCATAAAGGTAGATATTTTTTCCTGAATCTATTGCTGATCATCCAGATTTTTGTATCCTAGGTCTAATAGACCTAGTAACTAATCCTGTCATTCAAGCATGTTCACTGCATGTCTCCTCCTACTTCTTTTAGTTTTCTCTTTTAGTTTTTAAAAGGAATTTTGTTATTATTTGGCTTACCATTTTAATAAGCTTTCACAAATTGGGAAGTGACTCAAGGAAATATATAATCCTTAGAAATAGGTATCTTTACAAATTAGAAATAAGGAAGTAAAAGTGGTTGAACATTTCATTGGATCACTGCAGATGGGACATTTACTTTTGGCTGTTGAGCTTTTTTAAACCATCTAAATAAGTGCAAACTTAACAGCACGGAAGAGAAGAATTTGTCCACCTATACACTGTACTAGTTTTCTTATAAGGTACTTGTTGGTTTCAAACGAACAAGTACATTAAAATGGTGCCTAAAACTTGATACCAGCTAAAGTCAGAAATAAAACATTTCAGATTACCTCTTCTTAGGAAAGATAATAAGAAGGTCTCACACAACTTTTACAGGGAAGTTCAAAAGTTTCCCATGTTGAAGAAAAGATTTATAGGGAGAAGCACTGTAGAGGACAGGAAGGCCTGGAGGAATGTTGTCCATAGGGTCGCGATGGGTTGGACACGACTTCGCAGCTAACAACAACAACAACTATCAGATTATGTCAGATGGGCTTGTCTCTACTGCCAATCTACTGCAACATGTTGTACATAATAATGCTCTTGAAGGGCATTTGGGGGCTGTAATCCAGGATGCAACTTAATTTGTCATGGTGCACCTTGAGAGGTCAATATAATGTCTCTGTTTCAAAAACTGCAACTTTGTAGATGTCACTTGACTGCTAGGTACAATATAAAGAGCTAGTAGTTGTCATTGTTCAGGACCTGGATATCCATAGGACCATGTTCTCCTGAAGACATCTGCTGACCCTATAAGATCTAGTAGATCAGACACTGTACATACCTCTTGATTAAAAATTGTCACCTCTAGTGACCTTTTTAGTCATGAGTTATTTCATCCTCTGAAATAGTCTCCTAGCAGATATCTGAATGGCCCCGTTCCTTCCTGATTGTTAGAAAGTCTGGGAAGACTTGGTTATTTCATCAAGCCTTGGGGAAGTGCTGCTTCTTTCAGAAACAAATCAATTTTATTGGGGTCTTGAATATTAATTCCTGGTTGTTGTTTTTTTTTACATGGATATGTTTTTAGTTTTAATCTTGATTATTAATCTGTTTTAATCCAAATTAAATTGGGAGGCCAGGAATTCAAGTCCTTCCTTAGGCACAAAGCAAGCTTGGTGATAGACCATCTCTGACTCTCTCTCCCCTCTCCCCCTCAGGAAAAAGGCAAGGGCAAACCACTTCCAAAATCCTGCCAATCAAACTTTAAAGACTGCTTCTCAGTCAGCTGATTGCAGTGGTCTATAAAGCCTAGAGAGAGAGAGAGATGGATGGATGGATGTGCATGCCAAGATACTCTCTGTACCATGTTCAAGAAATGTAAATACATTTGCAAAAGTTAGGCTCCTCCATCAAATAAGCATCTGTAGAGGATTCTCTTCAAAGTTCTTCATCCTTCTGTAAAAGGCAAAAAAAACCCATTCAAACGTTAGGAAAACTGTAGTATTTAAATTATATCAGTTTCTTCCAAACATTCATAAATATTTGTAATGAACTTCTAAAGAACTTTACTTATAAGCCGAGGCACATATTGGTTTTCCCACATGCTGATTTTTTGTATTACTTGTGGACATGTAGTTAGTTCAGGAGGAAGACATCACTTGGACATAGTCAATGGCATAGTCTCAACACAGTGCTCTTACAGTGGAGTACTCATTGTACCTGAATGCTCTGAAGACAAGAGACTATTTATACATATCAAGAGATCAAGCCAATGTTAGTTAGCCCATGTGATTCTAAAGCACTTTCCCTACTGCTGGGCATCTGAGAAGGGGAAGGAAGGATAAAATAAGATAATCTTTATTGTAATTTTTTACTGTGGGCACAACGGCACACATCAAAAATGAAATTTAGTTGCTTGTTCTCAAAGTGAAACACATACATGACACACACCTAAACATGCCTTATACAACATATGTATAGACCCACACCCCTACATATACATAACAATAAAATATTAAATACTGTCCATCTTGAATATATAATGGAAGAAGGAAGCCTGACAGTTCACAAGGTTAATGCTGTATGGAATCTGGATGTTCTGCTACGGATACCACGAAGCCTCCTCCCAGAAGGTAACAAGGAAAACAGGTTGTGAAGAGGATGAGTAGATAATCTTACTGACCCTGCTCAAGCAACTCTTCTGTGCTATGCCCTGGATGGGAGGGAGGGAACTGCCAATGATCTTTTTGGCCATCGTCACCACTCTCTGCACTGCCTTCCTGTCTGAAGCAGTGATGCTTCCAAACCAGACTGCTGTATGACAGGATGCTCTCAATCGTCCCCCTGTAGAAAGTGGTCAGAACAGGGGAAGGAAGATGAGCTTTTCTCATGTGATGCAGAAAGTGCAGATGCTGTTGTGCCTGCTTCACCAGATTCTCACTGTTGAGCGACCAAGCCAGCCTACTCATTAGCTGCACACCCAGGAATTTGATGCTGGTAACCATCTCCACAGATGAATTATTAATGCACAGAGAAGTGTAGCTGTGCCTGCCTTTTCTGAATCTTCTGATGATTAAATTTATTGAGCAGCTGATGTCTATATCATAGAGTAAATTTTGGTAATGTATTTTTCTAACTATTAAAATCAAGGTTATGTCATCATTCCAAATCAATATCCTTGAGGCAGCAAATGGATAAAAAGCCATAGATTCATATTTAAAGTAAAAGGTAAAGGTTCCCCCGCACATGCATGTTAGTCGTTTCCGACTCTAGGGGCCGGTGCTCATCTCCGTTTCAAAGCCGAAGAGCCAGCGCTTGTCCGAGGACGTCTCTGTGGTCATGTGGCTCAGTAGGTTAGGATGCTGAGCTTGTCGATCAGAAGGTCAGCAGTTTGGCGGGTCGAATCCCGAGTGCCGCATAGCAGAGTGAGTGCCTGTTACTTGTCCCAGCTTCTGCCAACCTAGCAGTTCGAAAGCACGTAAAAATGCAAGTAGAAAAATAGGGACCACTACGGTGGGAAGGTAACAGCATTCATATTTAAAGCTACTTGGTAAAAAAGTAGATTATTGCATTGTGTTCAATTTTTGATTGTTGCATTTTGTCTTCTTCTGGGATATTATTGTGACAAGTATTAATCAGGCCTGAGTCTACTTAATTTTTTCAAGATCAGCCACAGTGACCTAGGTACAATTTCTTGTGAGAAACTAATTTAGGAGATACACAAAAGAAGTTAGAAAAAGTCTTCTCTGCTCTCTGCAATATGACCAATAAGACAGTATCCACTTGAGATTATCAGGGAGGAAGGAGACTGTGAACCTTTAACCACATATTAGTGCTAGATTTAAACTTAGGTCTGCCTATGCTATTCAACACATTGGGCAATGATTGTTCCCCAACAGTTTCAGTCAGGTATTGTTGAATTGTGTCCATATTTTCAGTAGCAGTGATTAATTTTTAATGGGTTGTTTGCGCAACATAAAACTTCCTCCTTTCTTATCCAGTATTAGAACTTACCATGATAGTTTTGTTTAAATAGGGGATATTAAATTCTTAACAGAAAATATCCTCTTTATCTGATTTGCATAGCCTAGTAGAAATAGAACTCAGTACAGTATATTTGTTTAGTTGCCTATATGGTGTTCTGTCTCTCTCTGGGTGTGTCTCTTTCCCTGTCTGTTTTTCAGACTTTTGATAGTTGTTATATTAATTATATTATATCATTTCATAATTGTTATGTATTGTAACTATTAGCTTCATATGAAAAGGTAGGATAAAGCATAAACAAAACTAATCTAAATCACTTACAGTATATTCTTGATTTAGAAAGTACTGAAAGTGTTTATGGCTGAATAAAAAACATGCTTTCGTAGTGAGCTGCATAATAATAATTGAAGCTGCATTCTTAAGCAAACTTGCCAAAGAGTCAGCTTCATTGGATTTACTACTAAATATGGATAGTTTTGCACTATTAGATAAAAAAAGTCAACTTTCTGCTCCTGGTTGCTTTTCTAAATAAGAAATTAAATGCATAGGACTTCCACAATTTTTTTTAATAAAATGAACCCAGTAGAAGAATACCTTGCCCATGCCAAACTAAACATTCAAGAAACATTCAAGGTTGACTCAGCCTTCCATCCTTCCGAGGTAGGTAAAATGAGGACCCAGATTGTTGGGGGCAATTAAGCTGACTTTGTAATAATGCCGCTTGGGGTGTGTGTGAAAGCTCTAATAAGCAGGCATATACATAGAATGAAGGCTACTGCTAAGCTTGTAAGCCGTCCTGAGTCTTCGGAGAAGGGCGGGATATAAATGGAATTAAAATAAAAATAAAATAAAAATAAATGTTGAATAAGGTTGTATTTTTTTTTCTTGCCTAGCCCAATAAATATGTAGAATTTTACAATGCAGCGCAGTTTGTAATTTCTTAGATAGCATTTTGTAATCTCGTATCTTCACAATTACAATTCTCATTAATACTTACAATCGACCAATACTAACTAGGGTTTTTTAGTGTTGTAATACAATGATCTGGCAGACACACTGCTTTATAACCTTATGCTATATAATTCTGAAACTGATGCACACAAAGACACATACACACACACAGTTGACTTTAATTCAAAAGTATGTTCACATTTTCATAATGAAAACTGAGTCTTATTGTAGGTTACATTCTCTGTTCTACACCTGCGTAATTTACATGATTGGCATGAGAAAGTAGGGAAATCAGCACATTGCTGCACATTGTTCGTGAAAATGGTTCAAAATATTTACTCAAGCACTGAGTGCTTCTAACACAAGGTACACTTTTCACACAGGGACTAGTATGAAGGGAAAAATAGGTAGGTGGAATTACACCAGGTGCAAAATCTTTAGCTCCTTGGGAGATTAGCATCATTAACATACTGTATAAATAAACTAACTGCCAATAATAATGTGAAGTTGTAACAAAATACTGATTTCTATAAATGTCAAAAATTATCATATTTGTATTGTATAATAGCCACGATATTTTTCATAATATCTGATATCATAGTCTCCTGCAAAGAGTTCAAGAACTTACTACTTACTCCATAGTGCTAACACAGATATGTTATTTATGGTTAGTGGAGATAATTGATTAATAACAGAAGCTCTCCTACATAATTTTCACTTCCTATTTAATCTGTATGAAATTAGGAAAATGGCTATATTTTGAGTTTCTTGTGGCTTGCCTTTTAGTGCTATCTACAATGAACATATGATACAGACAGGTGGTTGCTGTTTTTACTATTACTGTTATTATTACTATGGTTCATTACACAGTCCACCAGATACTTCACCTGGATTTGGCAGTTTTATTCACCTATTGAGTCCTTCTCAAGGGATAAACTAATTATAACTGCCCACTCCAAAAGACTCCATTAAATAGCAGATATGAGTATAAAAGAATTTAGATAAGGGATAGGCTACCAATAGCCTCACATCCACCCTTTGCTTTTCCCACCATGGGTCAACATCAAAATGTTAAGTGTAGCTTTTGGCCGCTAAAAAAAAATCCATTTTTTCTTTTTTTGGAGGGGAGCTGTTGATCATCTATTCTGATGATTGAAAGTGATGACCTTTCCCAAGAAGGATAAAGTATTCTCCATGCCCGAGATTAATGGTAATATTTGTTGCATCACTCTTTAGTTCTGTGTCCCATTACTGTAAATGAAATATAGAATGTTGATGATAATCAGATAAAAAAGAACAACATATATTTCCAACATGTATGTTGGAAATATATATGTGTCATGATGATACAGTGATTAGAATGAAGTATTGCAGACTGACTTTGCCCACAGCCAGGAATTCAATTCTGACCAGCTGAAGGTTGACTCAGCTTTCCATTCTTCTGAAGTCGTAAGATAAGGACCCAGGTTGTTAGGAGAAATATCTGACATTGTAAACTTCTCAAGGAGTACTGTAAAGCACTGTGAAGCGATATACAACTCATAATACAATTCCAACATACATTCTGCTGAAACACATTCATAAAATTTGTATATGCCTCAAAAGTAAAACAAGACAAATTCCTTCACTTTCTCCTTCTCTGGAATGTCAACCCCTTATGCTGGTGAACTGGTGGATATAAGAATTTTTGACAGGAGGAATAAAATAAATTATTTTTGGATTAGGAGATTTTACTTTGCTTATTTGGAAGTCATTATTGCTTACTCCTGTAACTTACCACTTGAGTTATTTTGAGATATTTTGACATACCATACTCAGTGTAATCAAATAAATTTATTTTTTATTAGTTATTTTATCTATCTAGCTATCTATCCTGTATCCCAACTTTATTTTTACAAATAACTAAATGTGGAGAAGAACAAACCCAACAACCCTTCCTCCTCCTATTTTCCCCACAACAGCAACATTATGAGGTGAGTTGTCCTGAGAGAGGGATTGTCCCAAGTCACCCAGCTGGCTTTCATAGCTAAGGTGGGACTAGAACTCACAGTCTATGAGTTTTTAGCCTGGTTCCTTAATCATTAGGCTAAATTTAGCAGAATGGTAATACACAGTATATACACTATGCTTTATGCATGGATTCACTGATGTATGAACAGCCAATTATAAATATATCACATATTAAAGTACCATTATTGCTTCTTTAAAGTGTATAATAAATTGTAAAACTTAGTTATATAGCAGTAAAGTTAGACAGGTTTGTATTACTTGATCTGTGATATATTGCCTATTTCCTTGGAGACTACTTCAAGGACATTGAATAGCCTGGTGCATCCTTATCACATACTGTATTTTCTCTAACAAAGTATAAACCATGCACAGAGTACAAACAAGACAGAGAAGATAACTAAAGTGGAAACACAAATGACAAGACAAGAGAATTACCTGGATAAGGACTTACTGCTGGATATATGAAAGAAGTTGGCTAAAACCTTGAAAAATTAAAGTGAAAATTCAAGATAATGACCTGGAGAACGACTTTTTTTTAAAGGCTTGCTAAAGCATCAAAGAAACCTTTGCGATGAGAAAAAGAAAAAATGGAGAAAGATCAAATTCTACAACATCATCTGAATGAATTAAAGATTAAGGTTGTCAGGACTATGTAAAGTTGATTTGTTTGATCAAGGTTAAAATATGACATGTTTCGATAAAACTCTGGGAACCCTTTACAGATTTTTTGCTGACAATAGGACAGTGAAATTGATATCTGGATTTGCATATAGATAAGGGATAGTTTATAGGAAGAAGAGATTTTTGAAATCTTATAGGCTGAGAAGAGTTACTAAATTTGTTTATATTTGTGATGAAGATCAAAAGTCACTTCTTTAAATATTTTCCTTTTCTTATTTTTGTCGTTCATTGCACTTCTTATTGTTTAGTTCTGTCTCTCTTTTTTCTGAGTTTGGTTTGCATTTCTATGTACTATCATAATCAATTTTTTTGATAAAAATATTATAGTACTTTTAAACAGAAAATTGCTATTTCACCTTTATCCAAGTCACAGCTCAATGGTCTTTATGACAGATTCTCAGTGCTCCTTTGAACTTATGGTTTCCTTGCAAATATTTTCTTACCAGAGTAGGGGCATTATCAGTAGGAGAGATAGTGGAGTTTTCTACTTATTTAGACATAGTAGCCTACCTTGCCAGTATTACTAGAGAGTGTGATTTCTTCCTTGATGAAGACTTTCCTTTCACCACCAGACACATCCACAGCTAAGCTTCCTTTCGGCTTTGGCCCAGTTGCTTCATTCTTTCTGGCGCTACTAGTACTAGCCCTCTGCTCTTCCCCAGTAGCATAATGGATGCCTTCCAACCTGAGGGGCTCATCTTCCAGCGTCATATCTTTTTGCCTTTTGGTATTGTCCATGGGGTTTTCATGGCAAAGATACTGAAGTGGGTTTCCATTTCCTTCTCCAGTGGATCACATTTTGCCAGTACTCTTTGCTATGACCTGTCTGTCTTGGGTGGCCCTGCACGGCATAGCTCATAGCTTCACTGAGTTACGCAAGTCCCTTCGCCGTGACAAGGCAGTAATCCATAAAGGGGATGTTGTAAATTAATTCTATTCTTATTTAGCTATTTATTATTTGACTATTGATGATTTACTACGCATATCATGTATATTATATATTTATTATCTATCTATCTATCTATCTATCTATCTATCTATCTATCTATCTATCTATCTATCTATCTATCTATCTATCTATCTCCCCTTCATGGATTACTGCCTTGTCTTGGTGAAGGGGCTTGTGTAATTCAATGAAGCTATGAGCTCTGCCATGCAGGGAAGGAATGGGTGAATTTAATTCAGATGACCATCAGGTATACTACTGTGGGCAAGAATCCCTCAGAACAAATGGAGTAGCCTTCATAGTCAATAAAAGAGTAGGAAAAGCAATACTGGGATACAATCCCCAAAATGACAGAATGATCTCAGTGCGAATCCAAGGCAAATAATTCAATATCACAGTAGTCCAAGTCTATGCCCCAACCACCGGTGCTGAAGAGGATGAAATTGACTGGTTCTATGAAGCCCTACAGCACCTTATAGAACTAACACCAAAAAATTATGTCCTTATCATCATGGGGGATTAGAATGCTAAAGTAGGAAGCCAAAAGATAACTGGAATAACAGGCAAGTTTGTGCTTGGAATACAAAATGAAGCAGGGCACAGGCTGACAGAATTTTGTCAAGAGAATACGATGGTCATAGCAAACACTTTTTTCCAACAACCCAAGAGACGGCTCTACACATGGACATCACCAGATGGCCAACACAGAAATCAGATTGACTATATGCTCTGCAGCCAAAGATGGAGAAGCCCTATACAGTCAGTAAAAACAAGACCAGGAGCTGACTGTGGCTCAGACCATGAGCTTCTCATTGCAAAATTTAGGCTTAAATTGAAGAAAGCAGGGAAAAGCACTAGGCCAGTCAGGTATGAGTTAAATCATATCCCTGTTCAATATACAGTAGAGGTAACAAATAGATTTAAGGAATTAGAGCTGATAGACAGAGTGCCTGAAGAACTATGGACAGAGGTTCGCAACATTGTACAACAGGTAGCAACCAAAACCATCCCAAAGAAAAAGAAATGCAAGAAAGCAAAATGGCTGTCTAAGGAAGCTTTGCAAATAGCTGAGGAAAGGAGGGAAGTGAAAGGCAAGGGAGAAAAAGAAAGATATGCCCAATTGAATACAGAATTCCAGAGAATAGCTAGAAGAGATAAGAATGCCTTCTTAAATGAACAGTGCAAAGAAATAGAAGAAAACAATAGAATAGGGAGGACCAGAGATCTTTTCAAGAAAATTGAGAAACCTATATGTGGGCCAAGAAGCAACAGTGAGAACTGGACACGAAACTGGACACTGATTGGTTCAAAATTGGGAAAGGAGTCCAGCAAGGCTGTATACTGTCGCCCTGCCTACAGTATTTAACTTATATGCAGAGCACATCATGAGAAAGGCAGGGCTAGATGAATCAAAAGTTGGAATAAAGATTGCCGGAAGAAATATCAACAACCTAAGATATGCAGATGATACCACTCTAATGGCAAAAAGTGAAGAAGAACTAAAGAGCCTTTTGTTGCGGGTGAAGAAGGAGAGTGCAAAAGTTGGATTGAAACTTAACATTAAGAAAACCAAGATCATGGCATCCGGCCCGCTCAATTCCTGGCAAATAGATGGGGAAGAAATGGAGGTAGTGACAGATTTTATTTTCCTGGGCTCCAGGATCACTGCAGATGGGGACTGTAGCCAAGAAATTAAAAGACGCTTGCTCCTCGGGAGGAAAGCCATGACAAATCTAGACAGCACACTAAAAAGCAGAGACATCACCCTGTCAGCAAAAGTGCGTATAGTCAAGGCTATGGTCTTCCCAGTTGCAATGTATGGTAGTGAAAGTTGGACCATAAGAAAGGCTGAGCGCCAAAGAATTGAGGCCTTTGAACTATGGTGCTGGAGAAGACTCCTGCGAGTCCCTTGGACTGCAAGGCGATCAAACCGGTCAGTCCTAGAGGAGATCAACCCTGACTGCTCTTTAGAAGGCCAGATCCTGAAGCTAAAACTCAAATACTTTGGCCACCTAATGAGAAGGAAGGACTCACTGGAGAAGAGCCTAATGTTGGGAAAGATTGAGGGCAATAGAAGAAGGGGACGACAGAGAATGAGGTGGCTGGATGGAGTCACTGAAGCAGTAGGCGTGAGCTTAAATGGACTCCAGAAGATGGTAGAGGACAGGAAGGCCTGGAGGAACGTTGTCTATAGGGTTGCAATGGGTCGGACATGACTTCGCAGCTAACAACAACAAAATCTATCTATCTATCTATCTATCTATCTATCTTGATCCTTACATAGGCTAAAAGTCAGTTGACTAACTGATTTCAATAAACAACTGTTAGGACAGGACTCTGGATGTGTTTTGCAATACATTTACAGTTTCAACTGCTTCAACTATTTTTCTAGTAAAACTTCCATACTCTAAAAATAGGGCAACTTATCATGTATGATGAAACAACATCTAAGACTTCCCTAGCATAAAACTGGTACTTGCTGTCTTTGTTCCAACCATTCATTTAGTGACATTTAGAGGTAATAACATATCTCAGCCTAAGTATATCTAGAAATTTATTTCAGATGATTTAGCTCAATTGAAATGTATTGTATTTTGGAAGAGAAACAAATAGAAACAGACTTGACAGATAAAACTCATTGTAAATGAGTACAATATATGGGGTAAAAATACTTAAAAATCAATATTTTAGTTGTGGGGTTTTTCTCATTATTTGTTTTTGTGTTGCTGGTTGCATTCTTCCATTTCTTTCACCCACCCACCCACGTGGTTCAAAAACTTAATGCAGTATTTTGGATACTTATTTTGGTCACCTCTCCCACCTCCGGATTTTTGCCTGAAATGTACAGTTGCCAGGGAAAATTTTGGTTTTCCAGATTTAGGTCTATACTATATCAAGATACCTCTTTGATACTTCTTTGGAGTATTACAAATGACATGTTGATCAGGCTAAATTAGCATTACCACTGTGTTAAACTAGGTGCCAAATATGGATAGATCCAGCTAATTGTGGTAGCCGTGATGTTTAAAGAATAATTTATAATATTCTTATGATGGGATCTAGAGCTATAATGGCACTATTTTGCATGCAAATTATTTCCCTTAATTTTATCCTGGAAAATTCACTGTCTTTTATAGATGCTGATATTCTTTGGAACAATAAACCAGTGATTTGGAAAATAGCAAGAGGAGAATGAAAATGCATTTTATGTTCACACAAAAAAGAGGCAAACTATACAGCTGCGTGGTTATACATTCTATGCCAATTATATACTGGAATGAAAATCACACCTCTCTACTTGAACAAGATTTTTCCAATAGATAAATGTCCTGACTGGAGGTTTATTTAGGAATGTGGACTCCTAAATAGTTTATATGTTTAAAGCTCCCTGTAAGTAAAATATTTTCCCTGAACTATGTGATGTGGTATAAATATATTGTAAATACAAATCTTTGTTCAGCTATGTAACTGGCAAATGCCATAATGGAAATCCAGGACTGTTATTGGCTTAAAACTCAAAACTCAATAAAGCCATGAGGTAGTGGCTCATTTGAGTGCTGGCTTATCTTTGCATTGGAAAATTAATGGGAGAAGGAGAGAGGGGGGAGGGAGACAGAGAAGATCCCTTCACCACTTCTAATAAATTTGTACTGTAAGAATGGCTTTCATCTGAATATATCCCTCTGTGCAGTATCCATTCTTCCCAAGACCCAAACTTCCAGATAGTTTTCATTCTCCACAATATGTCCACATTTTCAGTAACTTGGAGAGTTCAGACATTCAGATCTGCCTTACTCAGAAATTCATAGCACAGGAAAACTGGAATCCAGGTTTATAATGTTGGATTTGTAAATGAGCTGCCAGATTCTGAGTTGTAATAGGATCAATCCGCCCATTACTAGTTTCCATCTGTATGCTCCATAGGTCAATTCATGTAATTCCTACTCAGTCCACACTGCGAATATAAAGTCTACTAGAAATGGGCAGCTGGTGAAACAGTCATAAGGTTAGTCTGATAGCAAGTATGAAAAATACAGTATATGTGTATATAATTCCTATTCCACACAGAACATCTTGGCTTTTTCACACAGACAATAATAAGGAGCATTTACACTCATTGCTGCTGACTGTAGCTTAGAATGGCAAATGAGAAGTTATGTCAGAGTTATATTACAGCAAGAGCACTACAGAAGATTAGGTAGAAGCCAAAGCTCCAGACATAACTGTCCAGTCAGTAATAGGAACAAATCAACTTTATTCCAAGTACTCCATCTTTACTATCAGTTCACAGATTGAAGCCTAATTGGGTTTAACTTCATCTGGGCAGATCCAAAGGATAGAAGAGAAGAGTGTTTAACTATTAAATAGGAATAGACATATTTCAGAACACTCTTTGGCAGATCCAGTGTTTGTCACACTGCCATGCTAGCAGAAGTGTCATTTTACTAGCCATTGGTATACGAATCTTATGAATGATTGAACACAGTTTCATATTATAAAATAATTCAGGATGAAAAAAATAGAAATTACTCTCTGAATAAAGCAACAAAATGTGACATCTTTGCTGCTCTTTATTAGGATTTCTACCCCTGTCTTCTCCAGAAGTTTAAGGTATCTTACATTTAATTTCCTTCTGAATGTTACTTACGGGAGCACCTGCGGCCAGCATCAACTTCCCTTTGTCCAGTGCGCTCCCACAGAGAGGGCCTCCTTAGGGTGCCGTCAGTCAAAGAGGGCCGACTGGCAGCCCCCAGGGGGAGGGCGTTCTCTGTGGGCGCGCCAGACCTGTGGAACCGTTTACCGGTGGAGCTCCGGATGGCTCCCGACCTTCGCTCCTTCCGACGTGACCTAAAAACATATTTATTTGAACAAGCCAGCCTGGTCTGATGGGTTTAGGGGTATTTTAATGTTATTGTATTAATGTATTGAATTGGGCTATAATATTTAATATTTTTTAATTTTTGTATGTTGTATTTGTATTGTACTGCCCTGTACACCGCCCTGAGTCCTTCGGGAGAAGAGCGGTATAGAAATTAAATTATTATTATTATTATTATTATTATTATTATTATTATTATTATTATTATTATTATTATTATTATTATTATTATTATTATTATTATTATTATTATTATTATTATTATTATTATTATTTTCCCTCAAATAATAGTCCTGTGAAATAGGTTGAGCTGAGAGAAAAATGAGCTTCTACAACTGAGAGTAGACTTGGTTCCAGGTGATTCTCATCTTAAATATTACGCTTTATTCACTACAAAATGGTGGATCTCTGTTCCTTTTTAGCCCATTTGGCTAGACGGCATTAAGGCAGTAGAATGGACCACTCTGTCTCTGGACCACAAGACAGTGTCTCAGAAGCAGCCACCATTTTGGAGTAGCCACATGGCCCAGGAACATTGTGGAATGGAGTGGCCTGCCCTCCTTCCCAAACATGAAGTCTGGAGCTCCAGACATCTTCAAAAAGTAAGTACATGAGGGAAGGCTCCATAATGGTCATAAATCAAGCATTTCAAAAGGCAGTTGTTGTTATGTATTAGGCTCAATGGTAACACCACGTGGTAAGCTGGAGCAGCTAACGCCTCTTCAGCAACCCAGACTTCAGGTCTCCAGTGCTGCTGTTGACTGCCCCTAGGCGGCAAGTGGTTGCTTTAAACCTATTGGCTGCCACCTAGGGGCCAGGCTATAAAATGCTGCAAGCTGCAGCCCAATTCTCAGTTCAGATCCTGCAAGCAATAAACCATGAGCTTTGTTAAACTCACTTGCCTCATCTTCTTCCCTGTGCGAAGAACTCACTACACAACACTGGTGACGAGGATGGGATCTTGCTTCTCCAGAAGAGCTGAAGTTCACTAGGGGAGAGGCAGCTCACACCTGGAGGGAAAAGGCATTCCCCCCCACCCTTTGGTCTGCTAGCAAGACACACTAGCGACCTTGTGCTCAGAGGATTCAATCCTGGGCCTCAGAGAAGCAGGGTCGGAAACTGCAGGAACCAGCCGAAGAAAGCATGCCGAAGGTCGGAAGACTTCGCGAATTTGATGTCAAGCATCCAGAGGGATGGCCTTCCTACTTGTTCCAGGTGGAGAGCTACCTCTGGGCAAACCAAGTCACAGAAGACGGGCTAAAGGCCACCATGCTGCTCTGTGTGTGCGGCCCAGCCACATTCGACCTGCCTGAAAATCTCTTTGCACTGACGCCAATAGAGTCAGTTTCCTACACTGATGTCAAGAAGAAGCTGGGAGAGCATTTCCAGCCAAAGATGTCAGTAATTGCTTGACATTTCAGGTTTGAACAGCAATTGCAGCAGACTGGCAAAACAGCATCTGAATACATCGTGGCCTTGAGGCAGGCCTCAAGCCTCTGTAAATTTTCCTACATGGAGGAGTGACTGTGAGATTGGCTCGTCTGCGGCCTACAGAATCGAATGCTCCAGCAAAGACTTTTTGCCAGACCGAATTTAACATTCATCGAAGCCCAAGATGAAGTAATGGCAGACGAAGCCGCCAAGGGTGCAGTCCAAACAGTCCATCCCACCAAAACAATGAAGAATGAAGTAACAGTCCACCATGAGGATGCCAAACGCTCAGAGAAATCTTCAGAGGAAGAAGATCCTGAAGTCAACAACCTTCACAAGCAACCTGATGCACAGCACCGCAGCAGCAAACAGCAAGAGAACACTTACAAGGCAGTTCTCTTACCGAGATGTAAGGGCTGTGGTGGCAACCATCAACGTGCTGATTGCAGATTCTGGTCAGCCACATGCAGGGCCTATGGCAAAACAGGCCACATCGCAATGGTTTGCAGAGCTCGCCAGAGGGACTGGCCACCCAAACACCAGTCGGAAGATCTGACCAGGAGAGGTACTGGGGCCCAGGGTCCATTTAGTGTGGGGTTTTGTAGAAGCCGTAGAAGTGTATGCCGCACCGGGGCCTGATGCCCCCTCAAACCTAAACTCAAACTGCAGGTGGAGCTACAAGGAGTCCCTTGTACAATGGAGTTGGACTCTGGCTCTGCTGTCTCCATTATCTCCCAGGACACCTTCAATTTCATGTACAGTTGCAGTAGGCAATGGGCCAAGCTAAGGCTCTCCAACATAATTTTAACTGACTTTCAAAATGCTCAAGTCAAAGTTAAGGGAGAAGCCTCCTTGGCCGTAAAATTTAAGGGGTTTTATGGGCACCTGGATGTCATAGTAGTAGGGGGCCAGAGAACGAGTCTCATAGGACTTAATTGGTTTGATGCTTTAGGCATTCAAATAACTGGTATCAACTGGACACATGGTGTAAAACTTTCGTCAGTCTGAGAGGACTTTGCAGACATTTTTGATTCAGCCCTAGGAACATACACAGGCCCGCCTATCTCATTCAAGCTAGATCCCAACGTAGTCCCTATTAGGGTTAAGCCTAGAATGGTCCTTTTTGCCCTAAAGCATAAAATTGATTTATAATTAGACAAGCTTGTAGAACAGGGCATTTTACAACCAGTTTAGTTTAGTTTAGTTTTATTGTATTTGTATACCGCCCTTCTCCCGAAGGACTCAGGGTGGTGAACAGGGCATACATAAAAAATACAAGATACAAAAATTAAAAAAGAATTAAATAGTAGCCCAGCTAAAACAGTCGATAACAATATACAATATAAAAATCCCCATTAAAACCCCAACATATCCCCATCAGGCCAGGCCGGCTTGTTCAAATAGATGGGTCTTCAGACCGCATCGGAAGGAGCGAAGGTCAGGTGCCGTCCGGAGCTCGACCGGCAGCTGATTCCATAAAGCCACAGTTGATGGTGGGGAGTGGGAAACTCCTATAGTCATGCCACTTAAGGCCAATGGAGAAATTAGGATATGTGCAGACTATAAATGTACACTGAATAAAGCCCTTAAGCAACACGCTTACTCTGTCCCAGTGGTGAACCACATTTTAGCCCCTTTGCAAGGAGGAACCATTTTCGCTAAATTAGATTTAGCACAGGCCTATCAGCAACTGCCGGCTGATGAGGCCACAGCCACGGCTCAGACGATCGTGACTCACAGGTGAGCTTTCAAGGTAAAGCGTTTACAATTTGAAGTTAGTGTTGCCCCAGGCATTTTTCAGGGAATCATGGAACGCACACCTAAAGGCATTCAGGGTGTTTGCCCTTACTTTGATGATGTACTTATTGCTGGGGAATCCACAGAAGTGTTAGCCAGCAGGCTCAGGGCTGTTTTAGAGACGCTTAGAGAAGCAGGCCTCAAATTAAAGAAGGGGTCCCTTCAACAGAATTTCTAGGATTTTGAATTGATGCTAACAGTATTCACCCTGCTGATTCTGAAGTGAAGGCCATTCAATTGGCTCCTAGCCCTAAATCCAAAGGAGAGCTACAGGCATTCTTGGGCCTCCTCAATTTCTACCATGCTTTCCTGCCTAACAAAGCTGCATTGGCAGAGCCTTTTCACAGGCTCTTAGATAAAAAAGCTCCATGGGAATGGACGGGCACTCATGAGAAAAGTTTCCAGGACTTTAAAGCACTGTTGTCAGCCAAATCCACTATAACTCATCTTAAGGAGTCTAAATCAGTCTGTTTAGCATGTGATGCATCTCCTTATGGGGTGGGGGCAGTCTTGAGTCATTTAGAAAAGAATGGAACACAAGTCCCCATTGCATTTTATTCAAGGACACTGTCCTCTGCTGAGTGTAATTACGCTCATATTGACAAAGAGTCCCTAGCCATTGTAGCTGGAATAAAAAAAATTCCATGACTATTTATATGGCAGAGACTTCACGGTCTTTACAGACCACAAACCACTGTTGGGACTGTTCACAACAGACAAACAAACCCCCCACATACTTTCACCAAGAATGTTGAGATGGTCTATTTTCTTATCTGCATACACATTTAAATTGATTCACAAACCTGGTAAAGAAATGGGCCATGCTGATGGCCTCAGCAGACTCCCACTGCCACTAACAGAACCAGACCCGGCCCCTGCGGCCAGAATTCTGTCCATTCAGGACCTGCCAAAATTCCCCCTCCATGCTGGGGACATAGCTGCAGAAACAGCTACAATTAGAACACTGAGTAGAGTGCTCTCATGGGTACACACGGGGTGGTTGGATAAAAGCCCAGGCTCTGAGTTTCAGAGTTACTTTGTCAGAAGACACAAGCTATCAGCCCACAAGGGGTGCATCCTTTGGGGAAACAGAGTCATAATCCCCTCGTCACTAAGAGATAGGGTCTTACAGTCATTACATGAGGGCCATCCAGGCATTGTCAGAATGAAAGCCTTAGCAAGAAGGTACCTATGGTGGCCTGGCCTTGACAAGGACATTGAAGCACAAGTACATGGTTGCTATACATGCCAGCAATCTAGGCCTGAGATGCCACATGCCCCAGTTCACAGATGGGAGGAAACGCACACTCCCTGGTCTAGAATTCACATAGACTGCACTGGGCCCTTTCAGGGACAGCTCTTCCTCATAGTGGTGGACAGTCACTCCAAATGACTGGAAGTAATTCCATTTGCAAACATGACTACTGCTAGGACCATCCAGGTGCTGAGAAAACTCTTTGCAACACATGGGTTGACAGATGTCTTAGTTTCAGACAATGGGGCTCAATTCACTGCTGCTGAATTTCAGGCCTTCCTAAGAGCAAATCTTATCAGACATGCAATGTCTACCCCCTTTCACCCATCTTCTAATGGTCAAGCTGAACGTATGGTGAGGACCACAAAGGAATCACTTAAATGCATTGTGACAGGTGACTGGCAGATTTTTTACTCTGTCAGCATTCTACACTCTGCACTGCTACAGGCAAAAGTCCTGCAGAACTTTGTTGGGGGAGGCGACTGACCACTAAACTGGACAGGCTGCATCCAGATAGAGTAGCAGCAGAATCCTCTCAACCAAAACCACCAAGGGGGCTACAAGTGGGTGATTGGGTTTGGGCAGTGTTAGATAGTGGGCTCTGGACTGCATGGCCAAGTTGGATGACTCAGGACACCAGGATTCAGCATTCCAACTCTTTATTGATGTAGCACAGACTGGGCAAACAAAGGGGCAACTGCACCACTTATATACCTAGCCAGGTATACTTGTAACTGATCCCATTATCTGGATTTCCTGCCAAAGACTACCCTGCCAATCCAGACAGGGCACCCTGCCACATGGTGGTGTCAGTGGCTTATATCTGTGTAACATCCCCTATGTACATAACACCCCTTCACCCATACAAAAAAAGGAAAACAATAAACATACTAATGAAAAAAACACCTGCAGTGTGGAGCTTGCTTAACACATAATAACCCTAGTCTCAAGACCTTACATAGTCCTTGAGGTACGCTGGTGGACTATGGATTCTAGCTGACCTTTTCACTGTTTGCCCCATGTTCTGGTCAACTGAGTCTGCAATGGAGTCATCAATTGGGTCGCCAACTGGGTCCTGATTCTGAGCCCTATCCACCCCTATGTCATTGTGCTTCTCAGCCAGATGTTGCTCTGGAATCACAGTTTGTGGTTTTTCGGGGTATCTCTTCCTCAACTGGTCAATGTGTCTTCTCTCCTTGTGACCCTCCTACACATCTACAGGCCCCGTTTTGTCGACTACCACCCCCTGAATCCAGGTATGCCCATGACCATAGTTCCGGGCCCAAACCTTTTCACCTATGTGAAGTTCTCTGGAGGTGTTCATTTGGGGTGGATCCTCTTGTGCTGCCACTCTGTCAGGGTGAAGTCTGTCCAACTTAGTAATGAGTCGCTGACCCCAACATAACTCAGCAGGACTCTTGCCTGTCACTGTGCATGGTGTGGTATGTTTGTGCCAACAAAAACTGAGCCAACCTTTGATGCCAGTCTACACTGATGATGCACCTCAATGCGTCCCTGGTTGTCCTCACCATTCATTCTGCCATACCGTTAGACAATGGGTGGAAAGGCGCTGATGTGACATGCCTAATCGAGTTGGCCCTGGTGAATGCCTGGAAATCAGCAGATATGAATTGTGGGCCATTATCGGAGACCAACACATCATGCAACCCATGAGTGGCACATAGTCTCCAGGGTGCTTGAACTGTCTTTGCAGTGGTCATGCTAGAGACTGGAACTATTTCTAGCCATTTAGAGTGACTGTCAACTACTACCAGGAACAATTGTCCCTAAAAAGGGCCAGCATAGTCAATATGCAACCTAGACCATGGGGTGTGTGTTGCTTCCCATTTGTGAATGGGAGCCTGTGGCTGTTCTGGCCTTGCTCTCTGACAAGTATAGCACCCCACTACCTGCTCCTCTATGGCTTTGTCGAGACCAGCCCACCATAAATAGCTCCTAGCTAATGCCTTCATCCTGACAATGCCTGGATGACCCTCGTGTAGTGACTGCAAGACCCTTTCCCTCAATTTCTCTGGAATAATAACCCTACTACCCCACAACAGGCATCCTTTATGAGAAGAAAACTCATGCCTCCTCATGAAATATGCCTGGAATTCCGGTCCTGGGCTCTTTTCCTGCCACCCAGACGTAGCGTCTGGGTGGCAGGAAAAGAGCCCAGGACCCTGCTCAGTAGCTTGTCCACTGTGGTGCCAGCAGCAATATCTTTCATCTGGAGGGGGCAGTCTGGAAGATCTTGGATGAGTAGGATCTGCTCCACCGGTGTTTGTCGCTCCGAACTTAGCCATGTTGTGCCAGTCCTTGAATGCTGCTTCGTTAGGAAAGGTTTCAGAAAATTTACCCTTCCTGCTTCTGAGTGTCTTCAGCGTTAGGAAGGTTCCCTTGGGAAAGATTTGCCTTTCCTCCTTCCTTGTGACTTCAGCTCTGTTTGAAACAGCATCCCACCTTCGTTGCCAGTGTTAGATAGTGGGCTCCGGATCGCATGGCCAAAATGGATGACTCAGGACACCAGGATTCAGCATTCCAACTCTTTATTGATGTAGCACAGACTGGGCAAACAAAGGGGCAATTGCCCCACTTATATATCTATCCAGGTATACTTTAACCAATCCCATTATCTGGATTTCCCACCAAAGACTACCCTGCCAATCTGGACAGGGCACCCTGCCACCTGGTGGTGTCAGTGGCTTATATCTGTGTAACATCCCCTATGTACATAACAGGCAAGGAACTATGGACATGGAAATTTGTGGGTCCCTGGCAAAATTACCAAATCATCTGGTCTCCTTTCTTATGAAGTGCGGCTGGAGAGAGGGCGAGTCGTCAGACACCACTCAGTAAATGGTTTCCAGAATGGCCACTAAGTGAGGACTGCATCATAAGTCCCTCCCAAAGTACCCAAACTTACAGCCAAGCCAGCCCATAAATGGACTCTCAAGACTCTTCCTTCTTAAGCAATGAGGAACTGGGCGTAGAGGAGGGGAGTCCAGCAGTGCAACATGGATCCCCTGAAGGAGCAAGCCAACCAGACTTTAACAATCGCTGTGCCAACTCTGCTGATCAGTATGACTCTAGGGTGGGCCAACCTGGAGAGGCCAGCCAGAGAGCATCTAATTCCTTTGGCTTAAGTGCATCAAGGACATTGGTCTACCTGACGCGATGGGTAAGCTGGTAGACCAGAAAGTGACTGGAACCCCAAGGCGTTCCACAAGGGCACGCAAGCCTCCTTCTTATCTAGCTGATTATGTTGTAAAATAAAGGAACTATAAGTTGTCTGTACTGAAACTTGTCACTGTACTGAAACAGTATTGGAGCTATGATGTTAACTGTCTTGTGTACTATAATGGAAGTCTATTCATTCTGGCTAACTGATACTCTAATGTAACTTGTACTGTCTTACAAAAGTTGCTATGATGTTAAGTCTTGTAACTTGTACTATTTGCCAATTATTGATATGATATTGTCTGATCTAAGAGGGGAGGGGTGTTATGTATTGGGCTCAATGGTAACACCACGTGGTAAGCTGGAGCAGCTAACGACTCTCCAGCAACCCAGACTTCAGATCTCCAGTGCTGCTATTGGCTGCCCCTAGGCGGCAAATGGTTGCTTTAAACCTATTGGCTGCCGCCTAGGGGCCAAGCTATAAATTGCTGCAAGCTGCAGTCCAATTCTCAGTTCAGATCCTGCAAGCAATAAAATATGAACTTTGTTAAATTCACTTGCCTCGTCTTCTTCCCTGCGTGAAGACCTCACTACACAACAGTTGCTATAATACAAAAGGCACCTTTTCTGGGTCATACAAACTAATAGATGGGACCTGGATCCAAGGAGCTGGGTAGATATAATTGGAGAAATGCAGTTCATTAAATAATTTGGCCCCATGCCATCAAGGGCTTTATAAATGGCAACCAACACTATTCTTATGATTATGGTATAACTACTTGTTCTATTGACTTGAATATGATATGTTGATCCATCTGATAATTTTCAATAATGATTATATTAAATTAATAATGATTAATTTATCTCTATTTCTGAGGTGGACCCTGACTGCTCCCACAGAGACCCTGAGCAAAGATGCCTCAGATCCTCTAGTTGCGGTAAGTAAAACCAGGAACTGTCAGAATAGGAGGCTTATAATTGCCCCCATCCTTCTGGCTTTCTGAAGTGGCCTTAAGACCTACCTTTGGTAGTTGTCATGGAGTTCTGCTGGAGATGAAGTGACAGAAGAAGGCACCATCTCCACTCCACATAAGATCTTAGTTTTTAGTCTATTTAATTCTTGCAATTTTAATTGTTCCTATATTTATAATTGTTTTTATACTTCTATTTTTATTGCATTGTAAGCCACTCAGAATTACTCTGGATAGCAAAATGGGCAGTGAAATAAAAAATAATTAAGAAAATAATAAATAAATAAATTAAATTAAATGTTCTGAACACCAGTATTCTTTAAAATTTGAACCTTTCCAAATGTTGTGATATAGGTCACCTCCACATTAGCAGTTGCAGTAGCATCACTGTTCTACCAAATAAGAGTAAAAACCATAGGATTTATGTATTTATTTGTTTTGTGAAGACAAAACAAATTGCTGGATAAATGATAAGAGAGAGATAGAGAGGTAGGCAGGCAGACAGATGTGTTACAGTCCTTGACCGTAACCACCATTCAAATTCACAACAGATCTCCCCAGAGCTACTTATGATCTGCTTTCGAAGTTACAATAGCCACACACTCCACCTTCATTTGATTGTCTTTTGAATGCTTGGCAGCCAGTTCACATTTATGGCCATCTATAATATCCCATGGTCACATGACTGATTTTTTAAATGCTTTTTGCCAGTTTCCAGTGTTTATTTATGGTTTCCAGCCCCTCCCCCCAACAAAAAATGTTGAAAAATCAGGTCCAGTCTCATGATTCCTTGACTTACAGCTCATGCTCAATTACTGTCTTAAGACTAGGACTACCTGTGTATGTATAACATCTTTGTGTTAGAGAAAGATACATACAAATGCATATTTTCTTGCATTTTCTTGAAATTGCACACTGATTTAGCAAATTGAATATGAATGAGCATATGCCAAATTGAAATGGATTGAATGTAAATTGACTGACATCTCTATTTCAAGTGACACATTTCAACATCAGTTTCCAAATATGTATATGAGGGGAGAAGTGCGTGGGGAGAGGAAAATGAGTTGATTACTTGGGTCCATTTATTTTGCCATATAGCAAATATATAGTATAGGAAAACCATTTTCTCTTGAGTTTTCAGACCAGTTCATCTTGGTTTGGCTATCTTGGTTTGTCTCTGATCTTCAACAACAGAATTCTGATTCTGAATATATTATTAACTCCAGTGTATTCTCAGTTAGATTGCATTTAAAAATTCTCAGTATGAATATGACTCTGAATTGTTTATTTTAAAGAACTCTATACACATTTTGCTCTATAATTTATATGTCACCATGCTCATTATGGAAAGAGTGTTCTGCATCTCTCTAAAAAAATAATTAGCGTAAATTGTTTGGAACAGTCATATATGTGGGATGAAGCCTCCAGTTTAGCAGCCGTTCTATATAATCATATTTGAGAGCAGTTTTTAAAGGATCAATTTTTTCCCTCTTAAATTAAAATGTGAAATACAATAATGCCTCTGATTTTACTCTCAGATAATCAGCATCACTGGCTGAGAAGAGTGGAAAGGAAATGCCAGGGGGCTGATGGAAAACTTAAGCACCTGTAACCTAGCAAAATAGTCATACTAACAAGTATGGAGGGATAGGCAACGAGAAGCCATTCTAAATTACTAAATCATTTTTATAGCAAAATAACTTTCTTCAATGGATCACTTTCATACAGTTTGCAAACAGAATGTGGAAGAAAATTTAAGGAATGTAGAAAAATGTCCTCAAATACCGATTTTATGTACAGTGATCCTCAGAATCATACAATCAGTAAGTAGTAAAGTTTTGGATGCATTTTCTGATCTAACATACTATATATAGTATGTTATATATAGTATATATATATATATATAAACAAACTAAGCGAACACTGGGATGGAATAAGAAAAACTAAAACAGTTTTTATTGTTAAAAGATCAAGCTTTCGTAGGCTAACTGCCAACGTCGTCAAGATGGAAACACTGGGGTGGGGAGATCGCTTTTATACTGTTGGTGTCTGCACTCTGCTCTTGCAGCACGTCACCAGTCTGTTTGTTGAGGCCGGCCGTATTCCTTTGAGTTGTCGCGCATCCATTTTTGGGGGATGTAGTTGTCTCTGGGTGTCTGTTGTCAAAAGTGGATTGCTGACAGTTCTGTGTGTTATAGCCATAGCTCTAGTCATTTCCCGTGTTCTTATACCAGAGGTTCTAAATAGTTGTTTCTCTTCTTCCCTGTGTTCTACAATGCAGGGTGGTTGTATCCTTGTGCTATCTTGATTTTGATATGAGGCGCTCTGTAAGTGCTTGTGCTGTTTGCCTCCATATCGCGCACATCGTTTCTCTTCCCAATTCCTTAGTACCTGGTATGCAGGGGGGAGGTCTATGTGCCGGTTGATAGAGGAGTGGTTTGAAAACCAAGCTTCCTTAAACAAGCGGCCGCCTTTAGTGTTGTCACTGGCAATTGCTTCATCCCCGTTAGATTAAAGACGTGGTTATGTGTAGCCATGTGTGCCCACACCTGTAAATGCTGTTCTTGTCTTCTAATAGCAAGCTTGTGTTTGTGCACTCTAGTCCTCAGTCGTTTTGCTCTCTCCCCAATGTAATTGCAATTACATTACTGAGGACTAGAGTGCACGAACACAAGCTAGGGATTATTTTCTGAGTGGGTCTGATTTTCAGGGAAACACAGTAGTTTGTTTGATTGAAGAAGCTCAAAAAATCATTTACAAAACACTTTCCAGGAAGACTAGACTAGAGATAACTCAATGAGGTTTCTATGAATGTTTCAAGAACTCCCTTATGCATTCAGTTCCTTTTAACAATCCATGGTGATGAGACTGAAAAATCCTTAGTAAATATTCATTTTTTTATATTATTCGCCTTGGTTTCCTATACACTCATGCTGGGTGACTAAAATGGTATTATTATAGTGTATTTAGAAATGCATGAAGACAAACCCATAATCTCCCAAGAACTGAATCAACATGAATTCTTTCTTGTGGATAAAGGCCACAAAAAGTATCCCAAGAAGAGATCTTCGGAAAACAGGAAAGAGCTAAGGACACTGATCACATCAACAACTCCTTAAATATTTACCAAGCCAGTTTATACAGGTAAAGAAAAGTCAACAAGCAAAAAAATAAAGCTACATTGTTATTCATATTAATACCAGTAATTTATTATTTTAATTTGTTCAAATACTCTGAATTCTTAAACATATACTATTTTATGCTTAAAATTGTTATAGTTAACAGATCTTGTTTTAGATCTGATTTAAGTCCATCAGGTTGGGGTGATTCATTCATTCATTCAATTTCTATAGCCACCAAACTCAACCAAGTAATATCTCACCAAGAATTACTGCAGTCAAAAATATCACATTCCTATGGGAGTCAGAATGCGTATTTTCGAAGTTACATGGGAACCCAGCCTTTCCATTCAGCAGGCAACCTGCTTTTTGGTTTTGGTTTTAAATTCTCAATAATGTAGTCTATATTTTGGCAGTAGATTTTCTCCTGCCTTGTTAGTGATCTGCTGCTGAGCCTGCAGCAACAGTCTACAGTTCAGAGACAAGCCAACTAACATAGTTTTATTGGGAAAACATTGTTGTTGCAGAATCAATATTTTCATGGCCTCAAGCTATTGGAAATGATGGTGTCAAGTTTCCAACGGATGAGCTTGTCAAGTGACTCTGAGGCATTGTTTACCTTAATAGTCCTTTATTAGCCCAATACACTGGCAAATGCTTGGTAGAGGAAGCTGGAATCTGAATCCCCTCCCCTTTGCACAATATATTAAACACAATTAAACACAATTCTCCACCCTTCTATTTCTGTCATGAATCACATTCCCAATTAATTTGAAGAATCAGTTTCTCTTCTGTTAGGCAACCCGCCAAGTTCTTATCTTCTCTTATTTCAGACAGCCTTGAGGTACAATCTTCCTCCTGCCTCCTCCCAGAAATAATCTAATTCTAACTCTTAAAGTAATATACAGGTTTAACACATAAAATAGCTGCTTCTTCATCTCTTGTCAAGCAAGAACATTCAATGTTAGCAGCGTTGACATCCAGTTCCCCCTTACAAAAAAGACAGATCCTGTAATGTAAACAAAACACAAGTTAGGAGCTGGCTTTTGGTTTGTTGGGGTGTTTCTCATAAAACTATTTGATAAGTCTGTTAGCTTTCGCATCAATAAATTTCACCCAAATGGCTTCAGATAATGGGTACCCCTTCCATTGTACTAGGTACTGCAATTTTCCCTTTAAAATTCTAGAGTCAAGAATACGTTTCACTTCATAATGGGTCTGACCCATTACTACGAGGAGTCTGGTTGCCTTTTTAGGGGGAGGTCTTAAATTAGAGGCCCAAAAAGGTTTTAGTAAGTTGCAATGGAAAACCAGGTGAATTTTTCCCAAAAGTCTGGGGAGTTTCAATTCCACTGTGACCGGGTTAATGATTGACCGATCAATTGATTTGCTACCATATCTAGCATTTATATAGACAACTGATAAAACTAGATTCTCTGATGATCCAGATTTGATGCAGTACTTTGAACTGAATTCTGTAGTGGTACAACAAAAACATGGGCGGCAGAAAGGATCCAAACAATATCATCATCATCATCATCATCATCATCATCATCATCATCATCATCATCATCATCAATCTGATCGGTGCTCTAAGAAGAAACTGTAACTCCTTTTGTTTGTATTGATTCCTGCAATTCTGAACCAAAACCTTATATATATATATGTGTGTGTGTGTATATACATATACATATACACATATACACATACACATACACATACACATACACATACACATACACATACACATACACATACATATATACATATATACATATATACATATATACATATATACATATATACATATATACATATATACATATATACATATATACATATATACATATATACATATATACATATATATATATGAGCCTTGGTGGCGCAGTGGGCTAATGCCTCCTTAAGTAACACCAGCTGCCTGCAATTAGTGCAGGTTCGCATCCCACCAGGCTCAAGGTTGACTCAGCCTTCCATCCTTCCAAGGTAGGTAAAATGAGGACCCAGATTGTTGGGGGCAATTAAGCTGACTTTGTAATAATGCCGCTGGGGTGTGTGTGTGAAACCCCTAATAAGCAGGCATATACATAGAATGAAGGCTACTGCTAAGCTTGTAAGCCGCCCTGAGTCTTCGGAGAAGGGCGGGATATAAATGGAATAAAAATAAAATATATATATATATATATATATATATATATATATATATATATATATATATATATATATATATATATATATATATATATTAGGAGTCAGAAATGCATCTCAGTTTCCCTTTAATTCTTTGTTAGTAATTTACACAAATATATGAATTGTCCGGTGTGACTACTGCCTGTTTGATAGCCTTCAAGATAGGCTGAAAACAGGAAATAAAGATTTGCCCCATGTTTGGGGCCTAGCAAGGTAATCTAAATAGTTAACATTTGAAACATATATATATATATATATATATATATATATATATATATATATATATATATATATATATATATATATATATATATATATAAATGTTAAGTGTTTGTTAAGTATTTAGAATACCTTGCTAGGCCCCAAACATGGGGCAAATCTTATTTCCTGTTTCAGCCTAACCCAAGGCCATCAACAGGCTGTAGTCACACAGTGACAGCTCATATTTGTGTACATTTTTTGGATTGCTAACAAAGAATTAAAGGGAGATATAGCCATTTCAAACTTATTTGTTCTCATCAGTCAGCCACACCCTTCTGAGATGAGAACACATAAGTTTGAAATGGCTAAGAGAAGCTTAATCAAAGTTTAGGACAATGAATTTAAACTCTGGTTTGTTAACAAATAAGTGTGCTAGACAATACAAACTCTGTTTTAAAAAATCAGAATTATTTCTGGAAATAGTAAGCTTAGCTTAAAAGAGAATCTTCTGACCCTGTTATTGTGGTCATACTGACCATAACTTGACAAATTTTTCCTAAAGTGGCGTTCTGCAAGTATGGACTCTGTGCTCCAGAATTCCAGCTAATAGTTAACTGGTAAATATAGGAATTTATTGATCAAAAACATCTGGGGACTCTGTAAAGGTTTCTACCAAATATTTTTGTGTGAAAAATATTTGGTAAAAACATTTACAGAGTCCCCAGATGTTACTGATCAATAAATTCCTATATTTACCAGTTAACTATTAGCTGGAATTCTGGAACACACAACCATTTACTGAAAGCAAAAATGACATGAGGGACATCAGTATAAACAATTTTGACCAGAGTAGCAGAAATGAACAGCATAAGCTAATATTTCTCTTATTTTACATAACTAATACAATGACATAGGCACAATAGAAAAATGTAAGAAAAGTATAAGAGTAAATTTGATACAGTGGTTAAGGCACCAGGAAAACTGCCAGGGACTTCTCCCAGCACTCACTAGGAGTCAAGACTCAAAGGCACACAATCAGAAGTAAATTACAGAGACTTGTCTTGCTGGCTTTCATATTAATCTATTATATTTTCAGATCACATCTGCTTTTGAGTCCTGGATTCTGCTGCTGAGGCCATTGTCCTCTGGGTCTGCCTCCTGCAAATTGCTCCCAGAACTGTTGATATTTTTTTACCCATGACTATGCTTTTTGGTTTTAATTGGTAGCAAGCTAACCAGTCAAGAATTCTAAATGAAATTTCATTTGTCTGTATACTGCTGATCAATATTCACTCAACACACAACGGTTCTTTGTATCTCAGTGGAATAAAACAAATTGTCAGTCAGCAGTGTGGTTTTTGTTGTTGGATATTTTTTTCTGTCTCCCCTTCCTTCCCACCACCCCCTGGCAGCTAAATTATTCACCTTCTCAAAAGGCAATTTGATAAATGTTTATTTCTTCATAATGCATTCTAACAATCACTGATTTGTGACACTCGCTGTGAATTGAATTTAAATGCATACCGGATGCTTTCTTTGTTTGAGAAGGCACTAAGAGTGATGAGCAAGAAACAACTCCTGGAATGTTGCCTGTTTTCCATTTCAGATATTGTGGTGGCCTCCCATGGTATAAGGGGAACTAATTGAATTTAAGAGATGTAACAAGTGAAAAGTGCACCTTTTCACATTGCATCAGACTAGGAGCCAGCTCAATGGATTTGGCAGCAGCTGTAGCACCAGGGCAGCACATAAGCAGCAATTTCATACTGAAGTGGAAAAGATTGTGGAACGGTGAGGATCATTGTGGAGTTCCAGCAGAGGACAAGGCGATATAGATGGGGCAATGAACCTTTTCCCAATACACAACTTTACGAAGAACAAATTGCTGAAGAAAAACTTTGACTGGGTTTTACCACTAGATGCAGAATGCAGTAAAATCTAGATTTATTCTCTTCATGGTGATGGCTGTAATATTTAATACAAGACAGGACCAGCCATTGCTTACAATGCAGAAATGGTATAGTACTGATTTTATTATTTTTTTCTTATCCTCTTCTTCCACCAACACTACCATCAGAAAAATTCTGCCCTATCATTCTGACATTTCAATTTGGTTGGCATCTGGTTTAGGAATGCTTCTTTAACATCCAATATTGTCTTTTACAGTGTTTTAGGGTTGCTGTTGTATAAAAGGAGCAAAGGAATAAAGATGACAGAAAGTTAATTTCAATTAAATCTTATTTTAAACAATGCAGTGGGATTTTATAGTTATAGTTATAGTTATAGTTTATTTGATTTATATACCGCCCTTCTCCTTGGTGGGACTCAGGGCGGTTCACAGGGCATACATAAGAAACACTATACAAAAATTAAAAAGAATTAAATCCATGCCCAATTAAAACAGAAGTACAGATTAAAAACAATTAAAAGCCCATAATCCCCCATCAGGCCAGACCAGCTAATTCGAACAGATGGGTCTTCAGGCCCCGACGGAAAGTTCGAAGGTCTGGTGCCATCCGGAGCTCCATATAACTGATCTAAATTTGATTAATTTAATTTAATTTAATTTAATTATGGGACTTATATGCCGCCCTATCTCCCAAAGGACTCAGGACGGCTAACAACAATAAAACAATAAATAGAAATATTAAAAGAGATTAAATTTACAAAGCCCCACTAAAAAACAATAAAAATTAAAACAAAATTAAAACCCCCGTCTTCAGTCCAGGTCAGCCAGTTGGAAAAGGTATGTCTTTAGGTCGTGACGAAAGGACCGGAGATCTGGGGCTATCCGAAGTTCTTGGGGGGAGCTGATTCCAAAGGGCAGGTGCCCCAACAGAGAAGGCCCTCCCCCTGGGGGTCGCCAACCAACATTGTCTGGCCGATGGCACCCTGAGGAGACCCTCTCTGTGTGAGCGCACAGGGCGATGGGAAGTCGTTCTTGGCAGCAGACAATCCTGTAAATATCCCGGGCCTAAGCCATGTAGGGCTTTATAGGTAAGAACCAGCACCTTGATTAGTTAGGGCATGGGTGTCAAACTTGCTGTGTCACGACATATTGTGACTTTTTTGCATTGGCTGAGTTGGGTTGGGCATGGCCTCCATGTGATGCAACTGGCCCACAGGCCAGCAGTTTGATACCCCTGAGTTAGGGAGATGGGATTGAGTTGTGATAGATGTGTTCTTAGTTGTATATATCAGTTCTTAAAAATCTATTATCTAGCATCTTTAATGTCAGAAATATAAAAACTCTCTGATATAATTCTTAAATATTTTAATAAAAATTGTGTAGGACTAGTTGATACTTTTTGGATTCAGTAAACTCCCTTGTATTTAGTTTATTTTGTCCAGAAATTATGGTACTATAGCATACCTTTGCTATTATAGATAAAAATAAAAATGTACATATGTTAAGATATGATGAATTGATACATAGCTGACTTTAATTGAAATTAGTAAAATCCATTAAGTTGAATCCTAGCTTAAACATCAGAATGCCTATCAGTAATATAATTAAAAGGTTTGTATTATAATTTGTTTCATATATCTGATGGAACATATCACAATTAAACACAATTAAAACCAAACTCTAAAAATACAATTCTTAATCTAAACAATTAATGGGAATATAAATTGTAGTGAAAACATTAATTAGAAGTGAAAAGTCGAAGCCACTTATCAATAATTCTCACACTGCCCCTAAAAGTGCTGTTTATGTTGTCTGTACCCTATATTGGGGTCCCCAACCCCCAGTCTGTGGACCAGTACTGGGCTGCGGCATGCCAGCAACTGATCCAGACAAACAAGGAAAGTGCCATCTGCAGGATGAGGGCAGCACACAAAACCATGCCCATCTGGTCTGCGGAAAAAGCTCTCTCCATGTAACAGGTCCCTGGTGCCCAAAAGGTTGGGGACCTCTTCCCTATATAATACGTAAGGACAGAGCATTTACAGTCATATTCTGGGAAGACCCAGATCCTATTAGGAAGCTTTTCCATCTATTGGAAGTATCTGCAATTCCTGATTTTGAGAATACAAATAATGTCAGATATTAATCAATTTGACATCACATGACAGGAAAATAAAACCATGGGAAGCCTAGTGTAAGGTAAAATATCAAATTTCAAACATGAAATAGAGGGAAGCATGTTTGCAGTATCTACCCAAAGGTGTCCACCACTGAGGAAGAAATTAATACAGCTATTGGCCTATCACTTATAACCTCTAATCAACACAAAACAGCATATCCTAGCAGGCGCACAAGGCAGATGATCAGAGTCATTGTTGTTGCTGTTAATCTCCCTGGACTGAAACAAAGGTAGATTTAAGATAACAACAATTCAACAGGATTGCTAACCAATAGTTTCTTTAATGTGTACCTACCCTGTTTGCATTACTAAACTTAAGTAGACCATCACTGTATATGGTTGTTTCTGGTCACAAATAGTAAATTAGAAAAAGCAGATTTAAGAAAATCTTAAATATTTACTTTTAATTTTTTTTGCAGAAGTGACATTAAATTGTAACAAATATCCAATTAATTGGTCAAATAATTTTAATAGAAGATATATACTAAAAATATTCCTTTGTTCTAAATCTGGTCTGCAAGCATCAACAAATGTAATTGCACAATTTGGCTATAAAGTTTTATGAATGAATAGGGCAAACATAATGCTTCTACTATAATCAATGTTCAATCTTTATATTTTATTTTGCTAGCTCATCAAAACTTTTAAAATTGGGTATGAAGAGCTTTTCCTGAAAGACTATAACAAGAAGGTTGAAAAAATAATAAAAAGCCTGAGTTACATTTATAAACAGTACATCCATATTACCATTACTTCTATTCACCAATAACACAAAACCATTTTAAAGGCCATCAATGATTACTCTCAAGTCTTTTATTCTCTGATGCTGAAAATAAGAAGTAATAATAATAATAATAAGTTGGAAGGGACCTTGGAGGTCATCTAGTCCAACCCCCTGCTAAGGCAGGAAACCCTATACCATTTCAGACAAATGGCTGTCCAGTCTCTTCTTAAAAACTTCCAGTGTTGGAGCATTCACCACTTCTGGAGGTTTGATCAGTTTCAAATAAGAAGCAGGTTGCTTGGTTTCAAATTGGTCTTGCAATTAAAAATTCTCTCATCTCTTCTACATGAAGATGGGAAATGAAAGAAATCTTAATTCTTTGTTCCATCCCATCACATGTTGTGTGTATTGATCCGGTTGCCTACCATGGCATCCTTTGGATCATACTAGAAGAATGGGATTCACCCTGATTCCAAATGCTTTAAAGTCTTCTTGCCAGACACATTTCTCTGTTCCCCATTTTCTAACTTCAAGTCAACAAGGGTTAATCCAAGACTTTTTTGCTCCTTGTGTTTCCCAAATGATACCTTCAAAATCTAGAAGGCCAAGGAAAAATGTCTTCCTTGGTAACATATCAAATGTAGAGTACATTTTCCACTAGGAGCAAGAAGGAGACAAAGAACAGCAATGTCCGCATACTTACTGATTCACACTGTCTCTCACTGGGAGATTGTCATAGCTTTTTGGCCTCCTTCCAGCTGAGCCTTACTTGTGCCCATCCACTCCTTCTCTATGACTGCAGAAAAGTGAATTACTTTTTAATAGTTATTCATTTGCTTCCAATAAGCTTCTAGGAGGAATGGTCCTCCACACTTGATGCGATAACAAGACAGACATTTTGGCTAAGCTCCCCAAAGGCCAAAGGTGCCATTGGAAAAACCTACATACCCAGTTTTTAGACTGAGTTGCTGCACAATGGGCACTATCAATGGGTTGTAGTTTTATCCCTGCTGAATTTGTGTGAGAGAAAAAAAGGGAAAGAGAGAGAGAGAGAGAGAAAGGAAGCATTTGAAGTGCAGGAAGCAGGAAGGCTTTGAAGTAAGTTCTAAAGAACATGTTAGAATCAGAGTTCATCCCTCCTTCATCTTAAATCTCAAAGATCTCATGCTTGCTCTTCTCTCCTGGGATAAGACAGAGCTGGAATATATTCTGAGATTCTTACAGAGCAGGTTGACAGATAAATGACAAAAATGATTAGTAAGAAAATGACCTAAAGCATCTCCACAGCTGCTGTCAACAGACTGCTGGAAAAACTGCCGACCATGAAAGGAAGTTTTGTGGTAGGTGAAAGAACTAAAGAAGAGGAGATCAAAAGTGGAGAGTGTGTCTGTAATACTGATTGCACGCAAAGCACAGCTATTTGGGCTAATGGAGAGTTATCTCCTCCCCAATAACTTCCACCTACTTCTCCTCTTCCTATCCCCCTAACACCCCCCCACACACACACACACAGACACAGAGACACAAACACTGGCTGAGAGAGATTCACTTTTTCTCTATTTATTTTGCTGCCCTGCAGTCTTCTTTGTTTCCAGTTGTGTCTCTATAACATTTGTATGTAGAGTTTCTTCACTGCTTCACTGCATTCCATTCTTTACCCATGCAGTACTAATGAATGTGGGGACAATTCAAATGTAAAACAGGACAGAATTGCTGAAATGAATACCATCATCTCTCCTGCTTTTGCGTTTTTCTCAAAAGGATATTTTGATGCAATAAAATTGCTTGCTCTCCTCTCCATAACTCCAATTCCTGTCACTGATTAATCTGATTCTCTCCCTTGATCTGCCTTTTTCCCCCCTATTCTGCAATGCATTTTTGCAGAAAGGGCTATCTTTTTCACATTCTGAATTACCCTCCTGCTAGGAGCTCCCACCTCCTCCCCACAGCAACACATTTGCAGCATTCAGCAGTATACAGGCACAATCATACATTGCAAATGCTAAGAAAACTCTGTCCCCTTTCCCATTGTGTTTCTTGAAAATATAATCTCTCCCCACCTCCTAAATTTCCTGCTGAGCCACTGAACTCTAATAATCATGCAAGGAATATCGAGATGCAGCCGGCAATATTTCAGTGTTGACTTTCAAATTCACATTTACTTGAATGCCTGCATTACTGAGAGAGGTAATATAGAGTCATTCCTTCTCAAACAAAGATTACATTTAGTCTGTGGTATAAAATGGCCCATATTTCAAGAAGCATGAGAAATGTTCTTTCTTGGCTCTAAAAATGGCCTTTGGATTCCTTTGGTGAGCTTGTTTTTAAATAGATATCAATGTTCATTATCTTAGAGAGTCTAGCAAAATATATATTATACAGTGAATGTTTTGTTTACTTTGATTTCTCAGTCTATAGTTTTTCATATTAAATATTTAAAATTACTACGGTGGTAGCTTCCTTGGCATTTAAGCTGAATTCCTGGCTACATTGACACATGCATATTTTTCAGGGTTGTTGTTATTTGCGAAGTCGCGTCCGACCCATCACGACCCTATGGACAACGTTCCTCCAGGCCTTCCTGTCCTCTACCATCTTCAGGAATCCATTTAAGTTCACGCCTACTACTTCAGTGACTCCATCCAGCCACCTCATTCTCTGTCTTCCCCTTCTTCTATTGCCCTCAATCTTTCCCAGCATTAGGCTCTTCTCCAGTGAGTCCTTCCTTCTCATTAGGTGCCAAAGTATTTGAGTTTTAGTTTCAGGATCTGGCCTTCTAAAGAGCAGTCAGGGTTGATCTCCTCTAGGACTGACCGGTTCGATATATATATACATACACACACACACACACACACACACACACAGATATATATATATATATGCAAATTATTCAAATTGCTAATAAAGAATTTTGGGAGGCTGATATGGCCATTTCGAACTCTTAATGTTCTCATCAGTCAGTCATACCCTTTATCTGAGATTCGAACCTGGGCTGATTGTATATTAGGCAGTTGTTTTAACTTGCTGAGCCACAGGTTCTTTCTCTCTTTTTATTAGCAGAAGGCAAGGCAAATATATGTTAAGTATTTGTCAAGGCTTTTTGAAAGCACCTTGCTAATTAACTCTTTCATTCATATACATATACATATATACATATACATATACATATATATAAAAACTTAAAGGCATAGGACTAAGTCTTAGGAAACCAATGTATCATACCAGAAACTGGTAGTGGAAGACCAAGCCCATCAAGCATTTTAAGAAATGTTACCCTGGGAGTAGTTCTAAAAGGCAGCTGATGTTTTACAACTAGGACAGCTGCAGACATGGCTGGTGGTTTCCAGTGCTGACCATTACAGCTCTTGACACAAAACCATGCATGCAAAACCTAAATAAAACAAAATGCTATGCTACTCAAACAAGGTAAAGAGTCTTTCCAAAGCTCAGATTGCTTACAATACATTCCCATAACTGGTAAAGGAAAAGACCATCCCAAATGCAAACATGTGCTCCAACTTGCTCTCCACTTTAATATAAAATGTGCATCATCTATGGTTTATTCCTGTGGGCATGCTTCAAAGCAATATGCCATCGAACACTAGAAAAATTGGATTTGTCTCCACCAAACTGTTTTTGCTGGCACAAAGGTTTACCAGGTGCCACAACATGAAAAATATATCCATCAGTGAATAGATATATAAGCCAGACATGCAATGAACAGCCTGTACAGTCAGATATGCAATCTGCCTCCCACATTCCATTTTACAAGGGTCTGGTTTAGACAGTTTGGCTGATATCCTCAAACCACTTTCTTTGGGACAGTCCTCTTAAAGTATAAAGCAAAGCTTGCAGAATGCAACCTACATGAACTACTAAATCAATTATGACAAAGTAGTAGTAGCCAAAACCTAGGGGAGTCAGCTATTCCCCTAGAAATCCAGTCAATTAAATTCAGCCCGGAAGGATACCAATCTAATATCAAAGATATTGCCAAAAGGACCACTTCCCTGGAGCATAAGGTTAATGATTTAGAGCATGTCAGCTTGGCCTGGAGCAGAGAAAATGAAACAAGAAAACACACATGCACATAAAGGTCAAACTATTAATAGATATATAAGAAAATGCAACCACAAGAATAATTCAAGGCAGATACACAAGGGCTTACTGGCATCTTAGTTATCAACAGTGTCAGCACATTCCAATTTTTATAGGGTGCTTAATACAACACTCTCTTTTTCATATTAATGCATAAGAGAGGACGACAAATGTGAGTCAAAGTTCAAGAAGAAATTAGAGGTAGGAGACAGTGTCCCAGTTTCCCTATTAAAAGTTCCTATTATTATCTTTAGTCGCAAGAACAAGGAAAAACTAAAGCAGAAGAATACAACTAGGACTTCCCTAGCATCATCGAGAAACACCAGCAAGGAATATAGACTTTATTCCTTGCTGGTGTTTGAGTGTGTATTTAACTATCAAATGCCCTTATTACATAGAGCAGAGTCTGCATGGATTCTATTAGCTAATCTCCTGCTGAAAATCTGCAACAAAAGATGACCAGCATTTCCATTAGCTGCCCAGCTAGCAATATCCAGAAGTGCTGATATGACAGCTCCTATCACAACACATATTCCCTACAACTGGAGTGAGGAAACTGTTTAGAACATCAGATTTATTATGTAGACCTGCCTCCTTGGAGAAAATAATGAAAAGAAACCAAATGTTTAATTCCTAAACTAACTGTTAAAAATGGATTTGGAGCCAAGACAAGAGGAAGAACATTGAAGGGCTAATTTGTAATGTTCTTGCTGCTTGGGAAGCTGACATTGTTAGGGAGCTTGAATAACTTTTGTTCAATTTACAATTTTTTTAATCCAATGTTTCTTATTCAATGCAACAACCTCATTTCTAGGGGGATAAGATTCCACAAGTGAATCCCCCTCCAAACATACACTGGCAGTGTCACTGCATTTTTTTTAGTTTTTTTGTCAGTAAGCTCGTTGCAGTCTGTTTCTTTGCAAGTTGAATTGTTATCTTATCATTGTAACCATGGTGAGTGTCACATGTTCAGCCAAGTATTTTGTTTGGTTTTATATTTATTACTGTGTGTGCATGTCCAAAACAAAAGTTACTTTCTCTTCCCTTTCCTTTGTGCTCTCTGGTGAGATAGACATGTAGTCATGAGTCTTTCTGTGTTTTTACAAGTTTCTTTGTAAGTAAAAGGCTTATGGTAGAATATATGCTTCGGGTTTTCTTTCTTTTACCTGTTGTTTATCATGCATCAAATGAACCATGGTTCATTGCCCTCTGATAGAGTTTTGTTTATTTACTCTTCTGACAGGCAGAAATTAACCTCTCTCTTTGTTCCTCCCCTCGGCAGAAATAATATTCATTTGCATAACTGGCTATGGAATTCAATGATCAGCAATTTATTTAAATTTGAAATAAAGACAGTAAGTCCACAATAAGCTAATATATATAAAATGGTAAGAAAGCAGACTATTAAATGTGTAACTTAAAAGTGAAAATACTGTGGAAATACTTTTTCCCTTGAGTTTAGCTCTGGGAAAACTCTACCTCAGATATGTTAAACTCGCGATGTCATGTGACGTCACGCGACGTATTGGGACAGTTTTGCCATTGCTGGCAATGGGGTGGGCGCTGCTGCCACATGATGCTTCTGGCCCACAGGCCAGCAGTTTGACACCGCTGCTCTACCTGGTTTCAGTGTAAAGCATTGTTTTAGCCACCATCAGAAACCAATTTAGAAAAGCATTTTATTTTTTTTCTTTCTTCCTTTCTTGTCATCAACAGTGATGATGAAAACAGGTAAAAAAAATATAGGGTGTAGTAACCTTATCATAAAGGGACGCAGTGGCTCAGTGGGTTAGGATGCTAAGCTTGTCGATCAGATGGTCAGCAGTTTGGCAGGTCGGATCCCGAGTGCCGCATAACAGAGTGAGTGCCTGTTACTCGTCCCAGATTCTGCCAACCTAGCAGTTTGAAAGCAAGTAAAAATGCAAGTAGAAAAATAAGGACCACTACGGTGGGAAGGTAACAGCGTTCCGTGCGCCTTTGGCATCTAGTCATGCTGGCCACATGACCACGGAGACGTCCTCGGACAAGCTCTGGCTCTTCGGCTTTGAAAGGGAGATGAGCACTGGCCCCTAGAGTTGGAAACGACTAGCACGCATGTGCGGGGGAACCTTTACCTTTACCTTTAACCTTATCATAATTTGATGCCTTTGCATGCAGAGCTGACATATGACTAAATGACATATGACCAAGGTTCTATTTTAATTAACCAATCACAATAATAAGAACTTATGATTCTTATCATTTCTATAGAACAATGGATATGGATAGCAAAATTTCAGGCAGCTACTAGATGCCTTTTGGTACCTTCTAGCAAGCAGATTTTTACAGCTCAGATCTAGTGACCCTAAACATTGAAAGGCTTATATATAGTAAGCTGAATTACTTGCAGTATCTAATAGGAAGTCAGAATGAATTCCAAAATTTCATGCCTTTGCAGCAAACAAATATGGCAGAAATTTATTTCCATAAAGTGTTTCAATAACACATTTTGAGGTCAGTTAATTATTTTCAAACTTTTTTTCCCAAATGTCACAGTATGAGCCTATTAGATGAAGACTGTTTATAGTTTACATCCTTCAGTGTAAAAAGCTATTTCCCCATCACTTTTGAAAGATACCCTGTTAAACAATCTCTTGAAGAATCCCTTTGCAACTGTCCTGAGAACATATGAAATATTAAAGAGAGCAACTTCCATCTAGTCAACCAATTTGATTCCAGTAAACTCATGGTTTTTTGTTTTGTTTTGTCAAAAGAGTATGTTATCATGATCGAAAACTGATTGCTAATCTCCAAAGAAGTCAAAAGATTTCTGTTTACCGGTTTATTTAAAAGGCTAAAAATACTTATGCATTCTGATTTCCTCCATACTCCATCTTTTTTCAGTGTTATGATTATAACTGCTGAAAGAAATGCACACTGATGTTGGATTAGATTTCTCATCCAATATTCTGAGAATGGTGTTTTATTTATTTATTTAAGGTCTTACATGGCTACATCTCTCATAGAATGCTCAAGGCAGCTCACAACAATCTATAAAACACAGTCAAAAATAAAGATACCCTTGTCCCCAGAAACAAGCAAAACATTTTTAAGCTCAACCTCCAGCCTAGACCAATGCTTGGGAGAAGAAACAAGACTTTGCAGCCTTCCAGAATTATTTATTTTAACATAGCTAATTTTGCATTTTAAAAGATTATAAGGAAGAATTGCAACAGTAATGTTTTGGATATGAAGCCAGATGGGTATTTTTGAGCCTGCCAAATATAATAATAATAATAATAATAAATCTCAAGGGACACTATGGCTATTTAGAATGCAGAGCTCTAGAACAGTTTCTAGAGTTTGTGTATATTTGTTGCATTTAATGACTGGATTTTTTGCAGTTCAGATTTGGGTTGTAAAAATCTGCTCAGTTACTAGATGGCACCAGACTTTTGCAACTCTTGATGGCCATCTAGGATTTCTACAGCCTATTTTTGTTTGTTGTTGTTAGTTGCAAAGTCGTGTCCGACCCATTGCGACCCCATGGACAATGTTCCTCCAGGCCTTCCTGTCCTCTACCCTATTCTGGAGTCCATTTAGGCTCATGCCTACTGCTTCAGTGACTCCATCCAGCCACCTCATTCTCTGTCGTCCCCTTCTTCTCTTGCCCTCAACCTTTCCCAGCATTAGGATCTTCTCCAGTGAGCCCTTCCTTCTCATTAGGTGGCCAAATTATTTGAGTTTTAGCTTCAGGATCTGGCCTTCTAAAGAGCAGTCAGGGTTGATCTCCTCAAGAATTGACCGGTTTGATTGCCTTGCAGTCCAGGGGACTCGCAGGAGTCTTCTCCAGCACCATAGTTCAAAGGCCTCAATTCTTTGGCGCTCAGCCTTTCTTATGGTCCAACTTTCACAGCCATACATTGCAACTGGAAAGACCATAGCCTTGACTATACGCACTTTTGTTGACAGGGTGATGTCTCTGCTTTTTAGTGTGCTGTCTACATTTGCCATGGCTTTCCTCCCCAGCAACAAGCGTCTTTTAAGTTCTTGGCTACAGTCCCCATCTGCAGTGATCTTGGAGCCCAGGAAAATAAAATCTGTCACTACCTCCATTTCTTCCCCATCTATTTGCCAGGAATTGAGTGGGCCGGATGCCATGATCTTGGTTTTCTTAATGTTAAGTTTCAATCCAACTTTTGCACTCTCCTTCTTCACCCGCAACAAGAGGTTCTTTAGTTCTTCTTCACTTTCTGCCATTAGAGTGGTATCATCTCCATATCTTAGGTTGTTGATATTTCTTCTGGCAATCTTAATTCCAACTTTTGATTCCTCTAGCCCTGCTTTTCTCATGATGTGCTCTGCATATAAGTTAAATAGGCAGGGTGACAGTATACAGCCTTGCCAGACTCCTTTCCCAATTTTGAACCAATCAGTGGTTCCATGTCCAGTTCTCACTGTAGCTTCTTGGCCTACATATAGGTTTCTCAAGAGACAAATAAGATGGTCTGGTACACCCATCTCTTTAAGAACTTGCCACAGTTTGTTATGATCAACACAATCAAAGGCTTTAGCATAGTCAATGAAGCAGAAGTAGATGTTTTTCTGGAACTCTCTGGCTTTCTCCATGATCCAGCATATGTTGGCAATTTGATCTCGAGTTCCTCTGCCTCTTCAAAATCCTGCCTTTACTTCTGGTAGTTTTCGATCCACATACTGCTGGAGTCTAGCTTGTAGGATTTTAAGCATAACTTTACTAGCATGAGAAATGAGTGCAATGGTGCGATAGTTTGAACATTCTTTGGCACTGCCTTTCTTTGGAATGTTCAGTCTTGTCATCTCTTGTTTGACCATGTCCAGCTTTCCTTGTAAGATCATGGATCTTACATTCCAGGTTCCTATGGAGAATAAATCTTTACAGCATCGGACTTTCCTTTCACCACCAGACACATCCACAGCTGAGCCTCCTTTCGGCTTTGGCCCAGTCGCTTCATTCTTTCTGGCACTACTAGCACTAGCCCTCTGCTCTTCCCCAGTAGCATATTGGATGTCTTCTGACCTGAGGGGCTCATCTTCCAGTGTCATATCTTTTTTTTTCCTTTTGGTACTGTCCATGGGGTTTTCATGGCAAAGATACTGGAGTGGGTTTCCATTTCCTTCTCCAGTGGATCACGTTTTGTCAGAACTCTCTGCTATGACCTGTCCATCTTGGGTGGCCCTGCACGGCATAGCTCATAGCTTCATTGAATTACACAAGCCCTTCACCACGACAAGACAGTAATCCATGAAGGGGCTATTTCTGTTAGACCTACTTAATAGTATACCTTGTAAAGACATATCATTTTTGATCTCTTGAACACCCATGATTTCCCCAAAGTATTCCTAACATTATAGCTGTTTGAGGTGTTGTTCACTAGTCTCTTCCCAATTAAGTCTGCGGTATAGCTATTCCAAAGAGAGTTAGGTAATTCAACACATAACAAAACAGGAGTTTTAATGTTCAGCTTCTCAAAATTCAGCCTCTTTCTCATGAATCCCAAAAGGCTGAGCTCATAATATCTTTTTGGCCAAAGAAAAAATTAAGAAAAAAGAAATCGAGTGTCCTATCATTCAAGCACTGAAGTTGGTTAAATTCATCTCAGGCGAGATTGGGGACAATGTTGAAACTTCCTAGGGTGAAACACTGGGAGGGGCAGGGAGAGAAGAAGCAACATCTGAATAGGGGTATATGCAATGTTTACCACTGGTGACAGTGCAAGTGGACAGCTGTTTCATAGTTATGGATCAAAACTCTCAATATTATCTCAAAATATTCAATGTGGGATAATCTAATTTCAATAATTTATTTAAATCTGTCTGTCTCTCTCTCTCTCCCCATCCACCCACCCACCCACCCACCCACCCACCCAGCTATCTATCTATCTATCTATCTATCTATCTATCTATCTATCTATCTATCTATCTATCTATCTATCTATCAATCTATCTATCTATCTATCTATCTATCTATCTATCATATATATATATGTATATGTATATGTATATGTATATATATATATATATAACAACCAAGGGATGCGGTGGCTCAGTGGGTTAGGACGCTGCGCTTGTCGATCAGAAGGGCGGCAGTTTGGCGGGTCGAATCCCGAGTGCCGCATAACAGAGTGAGCACCTGTTACTCGTCCCAGCTTCTGCCAACCTAGCAGTTCGAAAGCACGTAAAAATGCAAGTAGAAAAATAGGGACCACTCCGGTGGGAAGGTAACAGCGTTCCGTGCGCCTTTGGCGTCTAGTCATGCCGGCCACATGACCACGGAGACGTCCTCGGACAAGCGCTGGCTCTTCGGCTTTGAAACGGAGATGAGCACCGGCCCCTAGAGTCGGAAACGACTAGCACGCATGTGCGGGGGAACCTTTACCTTTACTTTATATATAACAAACATTACAACCAGTACACATTAAAATAACAATAAATAACAACAATAAAAAATAGTACCATTAAAGGTAGGAAGAGGGGACATGAAGCACATAAATTTATGAACTGAAGAAACTTCTTGGATGAGAAAAGAAATGTTTTTAAAGAAATAAAAATAAAAATGCCTTTTGAAAAAAGCACCTTTCGGACACACAAATCTATGCTTCTGAACGGACAATTAGAGTCCCCCTCACCCAAAAATTTTGGCAGTATCATTATCTTTCATATTTTTAAATTGAGCCATCTTATATTCACAAAAAATGGCTATTTGAAGCCAAATTGTTATTAAATATTACCTTTTGGAGTGATTCCATTTCCTTTCAGACGAATGTAGTACAGCTATGATGAAAAGTCACGATCTAAGTGATTTGTCTGTATCCCTCAAACACAAGAGAATAGGCAGATGCAGAAATATTCTAATCCAGTAGAATGTGTTTGTTTTTTTTTTGGTGAAATTACTCAGTGCTCACTTTGACCTGGCAAAGGGATAGGAAATATTTGAATGGAAGATAAAGGAAGTAGCAAGAAAGAGACCTTGCCTTCAACCCAAGTCTTCTGAGAGGTATTTAATATTATCAGTAATACTGTAAGCTTGCTCGCTCTGTGGTGTTCCTTTGGGATGCTGTTTTGAGCAAAACACCAGCTGAAATGGCAAGCCTTCATCCATAAGGTCACTGGGGGGGGGGAGGCATTTTTTTCTGGATTTAGTGAAAACTGATAAACTGGATAACAATGAAAGCATAAGAACCGTTGCACTCTGAAGACTATTTTTTTTTAAAAAAATATATAGATATATAGGTGTAGATGTAGATACAGGTATGTCATGATAATAAAGAGAGAAAGAATAAGGAAGATTATGATCATAAGAAAAACAAAAAAAATCATCAAAATCATTTTGAGATGAGATATTCACTCACAATAAAAAGTCAGAGCTTGAGAGCTTGGGGCAAGGCAAGATTAGAATGTTGGAAAAGCTTTAATAATCAAAGGCAGGATGACTTGCCCAGTGTCATCCTAGATCAGCCCTGGACTTCAAAGCTTTGTTGAAAGCAACTAGCTACAAACTAGAAAGCAATACTTTTGAACATGAGCTGAAGCCTGGCATGAAAAGTAAACACACTATTGCTTGCAGACAGATAGTGCTTCAAATAATGGAAAAGCCTTGGAAGTTTATTTATTTATTTATTTATTTATTAGTTTTTATAAACCGCCCTTCTCCCGAGGGACTCGGGGCGGTGTACAGAGGAAGGAAGGTATACAGATGAACAATAAAAATAATAAAAACAATAGTGAAAACAAACTGGGACCCCAATTAACGCTATCATGCCAGGCCGGACTGCTGGAACAGGAAAGTTTTTAAGTCGCGTCGGAAGGTACGGAGGTCGGGGGCCATCCGGATTTCGGTTGGTAAGCTGTTACAGAGGGCTGGCGCACCCACTGAGAATGCCCTCCCCCTGGGGGCCACCAGCCGACATTCCTTGAGCGGTGGCACCCTGAGGAGGCCCTCTCTGTGGGAGCGCACAGGACGGTGGGGTGCTGACATTGGCAGAAGGTGCTCCCGTAGGTAGTCCGGACCCATGCCATGTAGGGCTTTGTATGTCATTGTTAGCACCTTGAACTTCACATGGAAGGCAACCGGAAGCCAGTGCAGCGCACGGAGGAGAGGTGTGATATGGGAGTATCGGGAGGCTCCCAAGAGTGTCCGTGCCGCTGCACTTTGCACCAGTTGAAGCTTCCGAGTGGATCTCAAGGGCAGCCCCATGTAGAGAGCGTTACAATAGTCTAGGCGAGAGGTCACAAGGGCATGGGTGACTGTACGTAAGGAATCCAGGTCCAGATAAGGCCGTAGTTGGCGAACTAGTCGAACCCGGGAGAAGGCCCCCTTGGTCACAGCTCCTATGTGGTCTTCTAGGGAGAGCTGCGAGTCTAGGAGGACACCCAGGTTGCGGGCCCTATCAACAGGGGGTAGTAACTTGTCCCCGATGTTAAGCAATGGGACGTTCTGAATATCCTGGCTTGCCGGTACGTACAGCCATTCAGTCTTGTCCGGGTTCAGTTGAAGCCTGTTCCTCCCCATCCATTCCCGGACCGCTTTCAGGCAGCGGGACATCACGTCTAGGGCATCACTGATATTGTTTGGAGTTGAGATAAAAAGCTGGGTGTCATCAGCATACTGATGGTACCCTACTCCAAAACTGCGAATGATCTCACCCAGCGGTTTCATGTAGATGTTGAACAGGAGAGGCGAGAGGACCGACCCCTGAGGGACTCCGCAAGCGAGAGGCCTCGGGGTCGACCTCTGTCCCCCTGTCAGCACCGACTGCGAGCGACCCTGGAGAAAGGAGGAGAACCAACGCAGAACCGTGCCTCCCACTCCCAGTCCCCTGAGGCGTCGCAGCAAGATACCATGGTCGATGGTATCGAAAGCCGCCGAGAGGTCTAATAAGACTAGGACAGAGGAATGGCCCCTGTCCCGGGCTCTCCAGAGATCATTCATCAGAGCGACCAATGCCGTCTCCGTGCTGTAGCCCGGCCTGAAACCCGATTGGTACGGGTCTAGATAAACCGCTTCATCCAGGATCTGAGGAAGTTGGTGCGCCACCACGCTCTCAACAACCTTCGCAAGGAAGCGAAGATTGGAGACTGGACGAAAGTTATTCAAAGAGGATGGGTCCAAGGTGGGCTTCTTGAGGAGAGGTCTCACCACCGCCTCCTTCAAGGCGGTGGGGAAGTGACCCTCACTCAGAGAAGCAGAGATGACCGCTAGGAACCAGCCTCGTGTCCCCTCTCGAGCTGCATAGGCCAGCCAGGAAGGGCACGGGTCCAGTAAGCATGTGGAGGAGCTCAACCTTCTCATAATCCTGTCCACTTCCTTAGGAGTTACAGGATCAAATTCTTCCCAGATGACGTCGACAAGACTGTCCATGTCTTGTTCTTCCATCTCAGCCCAGTTGGAGTCCAGGTCAGTTCGAATCCGAGCAATTTTATCCAGCAGATATTGACCGAATTCCTCGGCTCGACCCTGCAAGGGTTCCTCCCTCACCTCTTGGTTTAATAGGGAGCGAGTCACCCTGAACAAGGCAGCCTGGCGATTATCTGCGGACGCGATGAGGGTGGAAAAATAGTTGGATTTTGCCACCCTTATCGCAGCGAGATAAGACCTGGTGAGGATTCTTAGTCGCAATCGGTCGGATTCGGATCGATTGGATCTCCAACGGCTCTCTAGGCCCCGTCTCCGACGCTTCATCTCCCGAAGCTCCTCGGTGAACCATGGGGCTCGCTGGGATCTGCGCCGGGTCAGAGGCCGCAAGGGTACAACTCGGTCCAGAGCCTCCGTGGCTGCCTTTTCCCAGGCTTCCACTAAGGCATCCGCCGAGCTGTGAGCAGGGAGTGCATGCGTGTCCCTAAGCGCTGCCTGGAACTTATCAGGGTCCATTAGGCGCCTAGGGCGGTACCATCTGACTGGCACCGTGCACCCACGGTGGGGGGTGGCAAGGGGGAAGTCTAGCCGCAGGAGGTGGTGATCGGTCCATGACAGGGGCGTAACAGTTGTGGTACCCCCACCGATATCATCACGCCACCGTCCAGACAAGAACACCAAGTCTGGGGTGTGGCCTCTCTCATGAGTCGGTCCAGAAATTATTTGCGACAGGTCCATGGCCGCCATGGAAGCCATGAACTCCCGAGCCAGTTCGGACGATCCTCCCAGGGACGGTAGATTAAAGTCGCCCAAGACCATGAGTCTTGGGAATTCAACCACCAACCCTGAGAGGGCATCGAGTAGCTCGGGCAGGGCCGCCGCTGCACGATTAGGTGGTAGGTACGCCAGCAGCAGGCCCAACTGCGCCCCTGGGCCGTATCTCAGTAGGAGAGACTCACACCCGACCATCTGAGGGACGGTGGTCTCTCGCGGGCTAAGGGATTCCCTGATGATAACTGCCACTCCCCCGCCCCTCCCATGAGCCCGAGTCTGGTGCAGCACCTGGAAACCTGGCGGGCAGAGGTCAACCATAGGAACACCACCCTCTGGGCCCAGCCAGGTTTCCGTGATGCAAGCCAGGTCCGCATGCTCGCTCTCCACTAGGTCACGAATGAGGTGAGCTTTGTTAGCTACGGACCTTGCATTCAGGTAGACCAGCCTTAGCATGGGAGGGTGCGCACCTTTGCTCCCGGGTCCTCCGGGGGAGAACAGAGGGTCGGAGCGTCTCACCGCTTGTACAGAGCGGAGATGACACTCCCGGTGACGATATGGCCCTCTGTCTGTGCACCTTCTGCCATTCCCCACCATCCTAGGGATGGGATGTTTGTCAGTACGCCACTGGGTGTTATCGGCGACTGGTCCTCGTTGTACGCCGTCGCGAACGGTCGTGGGCCTGGCATGCGTTATGGTGGCTGGAAGGCGTGCCTTTCCCGCGCAACCATAGTCTTCTCCCTTCCCCCTCCCTAACCCCACAAAAAACTTAACTAAGAACTTAATCAGGGGCCTCTTGTTGGGCTTATGCTGGAGGCCCCTGACCCTGCCCGGCCATCTCTCAGAGGCCCAGTGGTTGGGCCCGTCATCGAGATTGGATGTGATGCAGGCGGGTCGCACCCAGGAGAGTGGGGAACCCCTGAGGGCGTGTAGTACTGTGCTGGAGTATTGAACGAGCATAGTCACAAGGGGTTCCGGGAAGGCAGTCCCCTGGATGGTGAATTTGTAGGAGGGTCGAGTCGGGTAGGTGCGTTTCTGGATCGTTGCCCTGCCACTGCCACTTGGCCGGGCGAACCCCCAGAAGCAGGCCATTCCTCATCCTCTCACAATGGGTTGTGTCTCTGCTTCCGGGGGTGGTCCAGAACGTACTCTGGGTGAAGCATACCCCATAGAGCTCTCACCTCTATGGGGTTGCAGGTGTAAGGCCAAGCCACTCTGCCACCGTGGCTTGCACCCAGGCCCGTTATGTCCTGTGGGGAGAGAGTGGGCAAGGGTGGTTGAGAGTGCGTAGAAGGCAAGATGGAGGGATTCATTAATTGGCGTCAGCTCTGGTGGTTCAGCCGCCCAAACAGTTCTCTCCCTGATCCTCTGGGCGTTGTTCCTGGCCGCAGCTCCATAGGCCCCTATTGGTTGGGGTCCGTCCAGAGCGTGGCCTCCCAGAGGTATGGGAGTCCCTGGTGTCATGCCGCTGCTGTTGCCGTCTCCGATCAAGGTGCCTCGAAGAGGTGGCTCAGGGTGTGAGCCGTAGATGCCTCGCCTCCGCCGCTACCGCCGCTGTCAGAGGGCCCTGGGCAGAAACGGTCGACCGGGGCCCGGAAAGGATGTCACCGCCGTCCTCGCATCCGTTGCCGCCGCTTCCGCCGTATAGGGCATAGAGGAGTCGTTGGCACCCATTCGCTGCCGCTACCGTCGTAAAGCTGGCCTGCGGCATCTCCTTGATCACTCGGAGACGCCGCCGCTATCCGGGAGTAGATTAGGCAGCCGAGGCAGAACAGCAACTCCGCCCCCGCTCAGGATGGTTGTAGCGGCAGCAGCGGTACAGGGGGTGGGCCGGAGATGCCACGCCGTCAGCGCTACCGCCGCTGTCAAGGCCCCTGGGTGGCGAATGACTGGGCCTGGAGAAGCAGTCCCGGTCACCGTCGTCTCCACTGCCGCCTCTTCCACCGCCCAGCTGATCCGCGGCGCCTCCTCTGATCCTCGGAGACGCCGCCGTTGCCCGGGAGCGGGCCAGGGGAGCCGAGGTAGAGTGGAGGCGTTGGCCGCAAGTCAGTTGGCTGTGCAGCCGCAGCGGCTCAGGGGGTGTGCCGAAGATGTCACCGCCAACCGCCTCCGCTGTTTCCAGCCCCCTGGGAAGATGGCCGGCTTTGGGCTTGGGCGCTCTCACCGCTTTCGCTTTCGCTATGCCGCCTCCGCCTCACAGATGATCCGCGGTGCCTCCTCTGATCCTCGGAGACGCCGCCGTTGCCCGGGAGCGGGCCAGGGGAGCCGAGGTAGAGCGGAGGCGTCGGCCGCAAGTCAGCTGGCTGTGCAGCCGCAGCGGCTCAGGGGGTGTGTCGAAGATGTCACCGCCAACCGCCTCCGCTGTTTCCAGCCCCCTGGGAAGATGGTCGGCTTTGGGCTTGGGCGCTCTCACCGCTTTCGCTTTCGCTACGCCGCCTCCGCCTCACAGATGATCTGCGGCGTCTCCTTTGATCCTTCGGAGATGCCGCCGCCGCCGCCGCCCAGAGTAGATTAGGCGGCTGAGGCAGAGCGAGGATGCTGGCCCCATTTAAAACGGCCGCCAACGGCCCAGGCGGTGGGGTGGGGATGTCCCGGCACCCCTACAGCTGATTCGGGGCGGCAGCGGACAGCACATTGCCCATCTCAGCTGCCCAACTTCTGACCCCACCCCAGGGGTCTGTTGACATCCCTGGGGGGCTCCTGGGGGGACGCCTTACCACCGGGGGTTACGGAGCTCTCCCCAGCACGTCCGCCATCTTTGGAGCCGGCAAAAAAAAAAAAAAAAAGTTGGGCAGGAATGCAGATAAAGGAGGGTTATTAAGCCTGGAATTATTATTATTTATTTATTTATTGTACCTGGACATACTGTTGTTTTTTTTTTAGATGAGTCCTTCTAGATTAAAATTAGCATTCAGCATCACTTGCAAATGGAGCAATGCACAATGTCATAATTCAAATAGTTACAGTTAAGCTTCATTCCAGAAGAAATCATGAGATGCTTTCCTAAAAGTCATCATGAAAGGCTGTGAATAATAAAAAAAAGGACACATATGTCTTCATGACTAAATATGGGGACAACATTTAATGTAAAAAAATAATAGTAAGAGGGACGGAAAATCTCTGTGAAGAGTAGATGGAGACGATTCAATAAAAAGTGTAATGTACACAATAAAATAACAGGCCAAGTGAAGCAAAGCTATATATTCAGTCCAGTGGCATTTATCGGTGTGACTACCTGCCTGTCTGTCTGTGATGTGATAAGTGCTGAGAGTCACAGCCAATAAATTTCAAAATGTCAAGTAATAGTCTAGGCATGAGTGGGTAGAGTTTTATTGACTATGAAGGGGGGGGGAATCAAAGAAATATATTTGTGCAAAAATCTGTATTTTTGAATTGCAATGTGAACTATCAAAAGAGAAATTGACATGAAAAAAATAACCATAGACTGCACTGGCCTTTTATTCTTCCAGCAACCCCAGGTTCAACAGCAATCAGAAAAACAGACAGCTCAGATTGAGTTCTATAAAGCACATCCTTCTATTTCCCCCCCCCCAAAAAAAATATACCCTGCCTTTACAACACCACTTTTTTTTCTTGTCTTTTAAATCTTGAAAATGGGTATATGTGACAAAACTCTCTTTTTTTTTTTTTTTTTTTTTTGCTTTCATAGCATAGAACCTCCTAAGGCCTCTAGTACACACTCTGTGCTGAAAGGCTTAAATGAACCAAATTCATCCTTTCTTTCTCAAAAAAGCCTTTTTCATGTAAACAACATCCTAATTAATAAACAATAGCATTTTTAAGAAGACGGATTCGTGAAGACCATATTCTGATTTTCACGTTTCTTTGAGTGGTAAAAGCAATATTCAGTATTCGACAGGAGAATGACTTTAAGCTATTCCCAGTTTTAGAGTAAAATCTTAAAGAGCCACAGTATTACCTTCTAAGCACGTTTTCAATTTTTTTCTCTTACATCTTCTGTTCTTCAATGAACAATGACTGTATGCCTGTTTTTTATGCAAACAGGTAATAATTAGATTGGCTGACCCTATTGATCTTATTATAAATTTTGGAATTGCGTAATTATTATCTTCCCTTGTTTTGCTTGGTCCAAATAACCAAGCAGAACTTTTAATGCCCACACTTTGTAATAACATTTGTTGATAGAATTGTCACATTCTTACTATGGTGCAAGTCAGCCATATGCCTCTTATACAGAGCTAAAGTAGAATTCAAAGAAAATAGCTAACTTTGAAAAATCTGAAACCTCCCTCAATCTAACCAAATCAGACTAATCAATATTTAACCAATTAGAAATAGACAAAGTTCAAGTGACACAGGTGCTCCTAATCATTTTGAAAGCCAAAGCACCTGGAAAGTAATCACACTGTCTGGGTTCTTCTACTGCCTTCCCATACATAATCACGGTCTTCACTCATATTACGTACATGTGTATTACATACATATGTTCATTTGGTATTACTAAAGGAATGTTCTATTCATCTTAATCTTTGCCTTCTGAGTATTGTTCCCAGCAAGTAGGGTCCTAGACACATAAGTCAACACATCTGTCCTGATAAGTCTTTCTAATTCTACTTACAAAGAGAGGTGGGAAGCCTACTGGTCATATTTTTAAATATGGAATCCAGTGTAACTTCCAGACTTTTAACCAGGATAGAAAGAGCTCACACTTTATTTCTTAGGAGGACTTTGATAGGAAAACAGTATAACTACACCTTCAATGTGTGTAATGCTCACACAGAAAAGCCAAGAAAGTAGAATGTACACAGCATATGGCATTGGAGCAAATGCTGGGCTAGCTCCCAAATGATATTTCACACTGTAAAGCACACTAAAATCATCACATACCAACAGCCCACAGGAGAAAACAGATGTTCTGCAACCCCTTCCATCCCATCTTCAAAGCCTTCCTTCATACACACATGCCCACAGACTGAATTTCCTGCACAGTCTCTAGTAAATTCCCTAAGCTTTTTTCCCCAGAAATCCCCAAAGTCATTTACACATTTACAAGATCAGTAATTCATGACACATATCCTATCCTAGTAATAAAGTGTGTGATGTTCACTAAGTGATGGAAGGCAAACAAGCAGATTTTATGGAAATCAAGGTCAGACAGGACATTATTGTAAATTTCACAGACTACAACATGCTTCTAGGTGGCTTATTGCAAGAATAGAAGGTAATATGGTTAAATATATCAGGGCATTGTGTGGGAAATAGGCAGAAACATAGAGACTTCTGAAACGAAGATGACTAGGAAATTAAAATCTATGTGAGTTGCATTATTGTTTAATAAATTAATTTTGACTCAACTTGAATATTATCAAGTCCTTAAATTTAGAATTCTATTGTCAGATAATTTAAATAAGAACTGTTGCTCATTATTATTAGAAGCAAGGCCATATTTGTTTTCAGTTAATGTAATCAGCATTAGAACACTGTTGTATTTTAGTTGGATTTTTTTTTAAAAAAAGAAGTATCTGCCATTAAACTCAGCTCAATGCACTGAAGCTAGGTGAAATAATTGTGTCCTGACATTTCCTATTATTTTGTGCTATTTAGGAATATTTAGGAAGTTTCTGCATTATTTGTGGTTTTGTTGCACAGGATTTGTTTCTCTTAGTTTTACACCTTTTAATCATTATTTCTTTTGGGTAGTGCTCAAAAGGAAAACACTGAAATCTAAGCCTAAATACCCAGAGTACAACATATGCCATCTTCACCTTCTTTTAGTCCTAAGATAACTAAGGAATAGCACAACAGATTTTGCTTCATTGACACTGAGGAAAAAAAGGGAAGTCTCAAATTGTGAAGCACAACCAATATTAACAACATTAACAAAGGAGACAAGAAGGGGGGAATTAACCAAACCAGAACTCTCCTTTCAGCTTGCATTATTATGGGTAATCCTTGACTGAGAAACAACATTCTGCCTAGTTTACTTGCATCCGGGCACACCTTTAAAGTCAAAACAGTTCCTCTTGGGACTTCTGGGTGGTGCTTCAGTGGCGAGGATGGTCGGATTCGACCACTGGCCTTTCGATCCCATTGAAGCGGTGGAATAGCCAACAATCAGCTGTTCTGCCACTCGAAAACCCTTCTCCTTGGGCAAAGAGGGGAGGGGGAGCTTCCAGGTAGGGGTAGAGCTCCCCTAGAGCCTCAGAACATTTGTTCTGGGGCATGAAGGGTGAGAACCCCCAAAAAGCCTGGAAATGCTCCGGACGAAGGACTCTTCTGCTTTGGCAGAACAAGACGCTGAATCCACTCCTGCCGGATCTGATTGACATCTTGAGTGACGGTAGCAGCAGAGCTGATGCAGGAGCAGTATAAACATCAAGTACAAAGCTTTAACTCTGAAACTCAAACTCTCTTCCTTTAGTAGAATATGTAAGATCTTTAAGATATTGGAAGAAGGCTGATTTGTTTATTATAGAAGAATGGATTTTGAAAGTTTTGAATCAGATAGAAATGGTAGAATTTGGAATATGTGAAGAATATTTGTAATGGAGATATATTATGATGCTTAAGGAGAGTTAAAGCGTGACTGGATTTAAAGTGTAATTATAGTTAGTATATTTTAGATTAAGATTGTGAAAATAATACCCTGTATTCTGCTTTGGGAAGTCGGGGGGGGGGGGCTGGGGGAGGTAGGGGTATTGGGTGGGTTAGGGTAGGGGTTAGGGGTAGGGGTAGGGGGAATGGGGTTTATGTTCAAAAATGTACTTTAAAACTTTTTAATAAAAAAAGTTCCTCTTGAATCTGTAACACTAAATCACCAACTTTCATCATGCATGATTCAGTCATACACAATTCATTTCTCTGCTCTACAAACTGTGCATCCTAGGGATACCTTTCATTATATTGGTGTAATATGAATCACCCTGTCAGAATTAATCAACTTAATTTAGGAGGGGGATTGCTTTTAAGTAAGACTCAGGGTCTCTTAAAATTCTGTTATCTTCCCTGAACTATTTGGTCCACTGTGAACAAGGGGAATTCCTACACCTGGGTGGGGAAAATGAACTTGGAGAAACTATCTAGAAATGGTTAGTTTGTCAAAGGTGCACAAACAGAGAAAGCTGAGAGAAAAGAGGAAATATTAGAAAAAGGCTCAGACTAGCTCCCCACTGACCCCCAGGATATAAGATTGTAGGAAGGAAAAATCCAGTCAGATTTGTATAATTCTGTTACTGTAGCATTTCTCAATAAAGTATAATTCTAGTCTCCGTGTGGAAAGTGTCCTGATCCAATAAGCTGGCAATTTGCTCCTGTCTTGTAACATTGGTGGACAACATGATGCAGTGAGAGGTGTAAATGAACTACCTTGATCCCATACATCTCTCACAATTGCATGGGATTAACCCAATGTGTGACAATAGATAAATGACAGATGGATAAGTAATTAAATATGCTCAGTACAGCTTCTATCTTAGTGATCAGATCTGAAGGACCGACAAAATACTCCTTCCACCACCAGTGTACTTATGAATCTTAAATGAATTTGAATATTCATATATTCAAATTCATTTAAGATTCATAAGTAAGATTCATAAGTACATATATTGAGGACCCAGATTGTTGGGGGCAATAAGCTGACTTTGTAATAATGCCGCTTGGGGTGTGTGTGAAAGCCCTAACAAGCAGGCATATACATAGAATGAAGGCTACTGCTAAGCTTGTAAGCCGCCCTGAGTCTTCGGAGAAGGGCGGGATATAAATGTAATAAAAATAAATAAATAAATAAAAATAAATATTTAAATTTGAGAACCAGTTTGGTGTAGTGGTTAAGGCATGAGGCCACTCACTGGGAGTTTATGAGTTGTAGTCCTGCCTTAGGCACAAAGCCAGCTGGGTGACCTTAGGTCAATCGCTTTTCCTCAGTCCTAGGAAGGAGGCAATGGCAAAACATTTCTGAAACAAACTTACCAAGAACATTGCAGATATTTCTCCAGACCATCCCCAAGAATCAGACATGATTGAACAGGAAAAAAAACTTTAAAAAGTTGAAGTCAAATTTGCAGAATCTGTTCTGAACAGCTTCTCAAAATTATTCAGAGGAGATGTCAGATAAATATGTTTTGTCATTTGTCTTTCCAATCTGCAACCAGTGTGAAAACTCTATGATCTTGGAATAATACCAGAGAGTAGTTTTATTAGCTTCATTCTGATGTTTGATACTTGCATATGAACGGCTGGTGTCTAGGTGTTGTAACTATGGTGACAGTAAAGCCTTGAAATAAAAATAACTCCTTATAGCTAAGACTAAAAATATTTCAAAATCAGTTTGCCAAATACAGCAGAGCAATCAATCATCTGTTGAATAGCAAGAATTATTTCCTGGTATTTATCTTTCTGGAGAAATGCATTTCAAAAAGTTTTTTTTAAGGTAATTAAATTATTTCTAAATGCAGTGAAATTTAATCATCTGATAGTTGGTTATAGAATTCAGGTAAGACAAGATGAATAAGTATTTATAAAAAGTTAACCTGTTATTGAATACGAGAGTCAGACTGATTCCATAATCATTCTTACATGAATTGCTTAACTGTATAGAATCATGAAACCTATGAACCCTGTTTGTTTGATAAACCTAGAAACATTCAAGAGAAGTCCAAAAAAGGCAAAATGACTATGACTACACAATTAATCTAGAGGTTATACTTGGCAAAATTAATCTCTTGCTATAGATTTCAAAAACAATATTGTGCTTTTAGAATGCTTTTATTAGTAGCACTAAACATTTATGGATTTCTCTCTCTCAAATTCACTGTTTACCCCAGTGAAGTTGTACAGTTCTAAATGTAAAATCATATAATAATAGTTACATGTGGAGATGTAGGTGTGGAGTAGGTGCTGATGTTTGTTATTTTAGTGGTCAGCAAGAGGTAAAACTAATTAGTTCATGACACACTCTTGATTTTATAATTGGCAATGAAATTTCATCATTACATGTTGGTTCCATTTTTTATGAAAGTTTAAGAAATAAATCATTTTTACAATGGTTATATCACACCCACAAAGATATTTGAGGTACAATGAGATAACTATATCTCTTAAAATTAAATGTGTTAATTGACTAACCCCCTCCCCCTCCCAAGAAAGAGTGTGTGTTTATATCCTCTGAATCAACCATACCCAATGATTGTCTCTGGAAATCATCAGAAGATTATTTTGGTTTATTTATTTATTATTATTATTATTATTATTATTATTATTATTATTATTATTATTATTATTATTATTATTATTATTATTATTATTATTATTATTATTTATTGAATTTTTATACCGCCCTTCTCCCGAAGGACTCAGGGCGGTGAACAGGGCATATAAATAGAAATACAAAAGTTAAAAAAAGATTAAATAATTGCCCAATTAAAACAATCAAAATGTAAAACCCATTAAAACCCTAAGGTTCCCCCATCAGGCCAGGCCAGCTTGTTCGAATAAATGGGTCTTTAACCCACGCCGGAAGGAGCGAAGATCCGGTGCCGTCCGGAGCTCAACCGGCAGTTGGTTCCATAAAGCCGGGGCGCCCACAGAGAAGGCCCTCCCCCTGGGGGCCACCAGTCGACATTCTCTGACCGGTGGCACCCTGAGGAGGCCCTCTCTGTGGGAACGCACAGGGCGGAGGGGAGTCGACGCCGGCAGCAGGTGGTCCCCGAGGTATTCCGGACCCATGCCATGTAAGGACTTAAAAATCATCACCAAGACCTTGAACTGCACCCGGAAGACAACTGGTAACCAATGCAGCTCGCGGAACAAAGGTGTAACATGGGAGTACCGGGAAACTCCCAAGACAACTCTCGTGGCCGCATTCTGTACCAGTTGGAGCCTCCGAGTGGTCTTCAAGGGAAGCCCCATGTAAAGAGCATTGCAGTAGTCCAGACGAGAGGTCACGAGCGCATGAGTGACCGTACACAGGGCATCCCGGTCCAGATAGGGCCGCAACTGATGCACCAGGTGAACCTGAGCGAAAGCCCCCCTAGTCACGGCTACTATGTGATCTTCTAGAGTAAGCCGTGAATCTAGGAGGACTCCCAAGTTGCGAGCCCTATCCACGGGGGGTAAAAACTCACCCCCCATAGAAAGAGATGGAACATTTTGAATGTCCCGGGATGCCGGAATGTACAGCCACTCGGTCTTGTCAGGGTTGAGCTGAAGTCTGTTCCTCCCCATCCAGACCCGAACCGCCTCCAGGCAATGGGACATCACATCGAGGGCATCACTGGGGTGGTTTGGGGTCGAAATGAAAAGTTGGGTATCATCAGCGTATTGATGATACCCAACTCCAAAACCACGAATGATCTCACCCAGCGGTTTCATGTAGATGTTAAACAGGAGAGGCGAGAGGACCGATCCCTGAGGAACTCCACAAACGAGAGCCCTAGGGGTCGACCTCTATTTATTTATTAAATTCATTTTCTGCCCACCTCACTAGAGAGGTGAGCGGAATGTAAATTTCATTTGAATGTTGGATTTGATTGAATGAAAATTTCAAGAATGATTTTGTTAGGGGTTAAATCTGAAAAACACAAGAAATAGTTTTGTTTTTCTTCTATGCCTTTAAATGTTGGGTTTTTTTTCTTCTTCTTTGCTTTTAAGGAATTGATTATGATTGGTGTGAAAACTAGATGACAGTTTCAAACAAAGTTAAATCTTTGAGGGGTATCAAAACTTTCAAGTTTGAGATGTTTGGGTTTAGGAGAATGCATGAGTCCCATTTATATTTCGAAAGCTTTCCAAGTAAAACATTATTTGAAAACTCAACTCTCTGAAAAAGGCTCTTATGCAGGAAAAGGAACAGAAAAATATAAGGACAACCAGCAGAAAAGTGGCAATGAGTGTGCTGTTAAAAGACTTGAAAGATCAGGTTAGGTTCAGATCATAAGGAAGGAAATCTATGCAGTTGCTAAGAATTGTCAATGACTTGATAGCATATAATTAAACAAAAATGCCAAGTAAAATGTCTTCATTATGCTATGTTTAGAAAGCAATTATTCCGAAAACAGTGAGAATTAAAGAATCAGAGATGGCTCTGAATTACCTACAAAAAAATAAATAACAAAATAACAAAAGGGATAGCTTATGCCAAAGTGTTTGACATTCCATCTTCTTTCTCTAACCAGGAAGTAATGGTTGCATAATTCAGAGTAAGGATGAACCACAAATCATGATTTGATTCTACTATAAAATCACATATTTTTCTGAATTAGGTAATCACAGTTTCCTGTTTCTGATTTAATATGAAATTTGGTTAATTGTAGACTTTGGGATTAATTGTGCTGTATCAAGAAAAAAAAGGGGGGGAGAAGTGCATACAACTGATACATATTTTGGTTACATATTTTGATTTACTAAAGTGGTAACTGTCCAGATCCATATTAAAGATTTATAGCACCTTTTAACATCACCCAGCCCCCATTGTCTCTAATGAGCACAAGCTTAGTATTGCCACAGTGATGGCAAGGTGATATAATAAGGTGAAATAAATTGCTCATGTAAAAAGGGCCAATGAGCCTGTCTGTCTTAATGGCAACTTAAATTCAAACCTGATAAGAGAAAGCGGAAGTGTACAGTCTTTCTCATTCCAATTATATAACCTGGATAGACCTCAAGTATTGAATTTCATACTGATAAATATTCTGTGGGTGCTGTTCCCACAAAAGCAATAGATTATACCTTTGTACAAATAAAGATAATAAAGAATTACTATTTTTTTACCAAGAAACTCAAAAGGTTCCAAGTCTAAATTTAATCCACATAATTATTAAGATTATGAAATCAGTTTTAAAAAAAGAAATAGCACAATAAATATGCATTTATTTCTTATTTGCAGTTCCTAGGGAATTGTGGAGGAGGCCTAATACCATTCAAATTAATTAATACAATTTAATTTGGTTCTTCACTCACACATTAATTTGTAAAAAATAATAGTTGATTAGTCACATTTGTTATTCTATTTTTTGTTGCTATTCATGGCAGCTACAAAGCTATTTTCAGCAGTACACATCAGTATTTTTAACCGATAAGGCCCAAATCACTGCATATTACTGTGGGTAAAAATGGTGGCGATTAATTCAACAACTCAAAATATATACGCAAAGGAGATATGACAGAAAATAGCCAGCAGGAACAGTCACTGCATGCTCATTCTGAAATGAATGAAAATTCAGCTGAATGTTCCCATTTAACATATTTCCCCAAAGTGAATGGAAACTTCTATATTATTTGCATCTTCATTTAATGCTGAAGTTCCACCATGAAATATTTTAATTTTTACTCTTCTAAGTAATCTATGTTTTCACCTTATGGGGTTTGTTTGTCACTTAGTCATTTTTTAAAAAAAATTCAGGCTTCGGTTTTCAACTGTTTTTCTTCCCTTGCAGGGTCATAGTTGATTGTCTTAACTAGGGAAGTATGAAGCATGGCCAGGAAATGCACCCCACTTCATTCTCAGTGATGAACTTTCTGGAACCTTTATGTTAGTTCTAATACTAATGGATATCTTTTAAAATAAATGGTTACAGTTCACAGTTCTATTGTAATAGAGCATAAATGTTTGCTTAGCACTAAAATTGGAACAGTAATCCCAGGTTCCCATGATAAATAGGAAGACTGTGAATTGTTTTTAATCCATGTAGAGCATCATATCTAACAATCTATGGAATGATGATGATGTTGATGATGATGATGTTTAGGATGCGGACAGGACAAGTTTACGACTCTTATAACAGTATAAAGAGATAAGAAAACAATTACTAGATCAGAAAACGTTCTATATCAAAATCTACTTGTTCATAAACCATCCCCCATAGACATTAAGTCCAGCCCATGTAGACTAACTTTTAGTTATAAAATTAAATGAGAAAAAAGCTTCAAATCTGCTTTGTTCTTTTTGAGAACAATGTTACCCAGAAAGACAACATAGTTTTATTCAAATGTAGTTCTCCTATATCAAGTCAGCCCTAGTTATTAATAGTCAGGGAGAATATAACTTTAAATTATTATTGCTGGTCACATATAGACTGGATTTGACATTTTTGTCCACCTAACGAGTGCTTCCCAATGGCATATGTTGTTATACAATAATATAACCTTTTGCAATTAACTGATGGTGATTTTATCATTTCGGATAGTGCTCAAATGATGCTTCAGTTTGTTTGGGGTTGCACCTAAGGCACTTATTACTATTCGTAGTATATTTGCTTTCTTTTCCACAGTCACTCTGCTTCTATTTGCAAGTCTTTGTATGTAGTAAGTTTCTTCAGTTCTTTTTCTTCTCTTCTGCTCTCTCCAGGTATTTCCACGTCAACTATCCATCCTTTTTGTCTTTATGATCAACAGTTGCTAGAACTGAGGTGTTATGCAGCAGGTGTTTTTCTGAATTCTAAAGATGCATAGCACTTGAGCTTCTTCATTTTCAATTTGCTTTGTTTATATTGTGGTCTCACCAGTTCTTTCTGCAGTCAAATGGTTTAGATGCACCATTGTCATTGCACTGTTTTCTATGCAAGCTTCTTGCAGCACCTAACTAGCCATCCACTATTTCACCAGATTCTTCTAAGAGATGGCATTTTCTATCAGTTGCTGTCTTCTCAATTCTGGCTTTCTATGTGCTTGTTCCTGGTCTTGTGCAGCCAGAATTAACTCTGCTGTCACTTTCTTCAAATTTCCTGCATTCTTACTTTCAGCCATTGCCAAATCTTGTTGCTATCTGCTTGGACTGCTTTTTGTTTTTAAGGTACTAGCCATGTAATAAGTTGACTTGCTATGTCCCTTTTCTGATTGTTTTGGCTGTTTTTGTAGGCATTTAGTCTCTCTAGTACTTAGTAAGCCTTTCTGATATACTAGCTACAGTGCTTCTTCTTCACTGTCCTTCAGGCATTCTTCCAATGTCCTTGTCTGGTGTACTTGAAGTATTGCATGCTCACCTATTTCCCTTGGTAAGCAGAGTCTGTTAACAGTGCTGGGTATTATTATTTTTCTGGTCTTTCTATCCAGGATTTTTAGTTCTGTTTGAGTGTAGTGCACTATTCCAACTATGTATAACTATGACTGGAAATGGCCATGTATAAGTTGACTTTGTTGACCTCTCCCAGTCTGTTACCACTTACCAGCAACTATGTTTTCATTGATCTTTACTGGCTCTTGTTATATTTAGACCAGGGGTCTTCAAACTTGGCCCTTTTATGACTTGTGGACTTCAACTCCCAGAATTCCTCAGCCAGTGTGCCTGGCTGAGGAATTCTGGGAGTTGAAGTCCACAAGTCATAAAAGGGCCAAGTTTGAAGACCCCTGATTTAGACTCTTGACTATCCAATCATGTGGCAGGGAGCCAAATTTCCTCTTGTAATTAGTCCAAGTTACATCAAGTTGGTCTTCTTTCTCTTGCAGTTTTCCCAAATCATCTTGTCAGTTATGGAGCTGATCTTGTGTTCATTTGCTGTTTGGGAAGTTTCCTTTCTACACAGATGGAAATAGCCTTGTTTTCAACTAGATGCTGTTGGATTACATCAGCTATCACATTGCTAAGTAATTGTTGAAATTTCTCAAGGCCTTGTGAGTGTCTATTTGGAATTAGAACAAAGCTCTGGCTCATTTCATTAGGTGAAAAGATAAGAATTTCATGAATGCTCAGCGTAACTTCAAACCTGGATGGTGTGGGGATGTGAAAGAGAAAAAGTTAATTTAAGCCATCACCAACAATTTATCATTAAAAAAAAATCCCAAAAGCCAAGTATTATATTTTGCAAATCTATCAATTTTATGGGGGAAAAAATCTATCTAGATGGAAAGGAGAGAGAGCTGAAAATGTAAGATATGATAGCAGTCTTCCAATATCTAAGGGTTTGACACAAAAATGAGGGAGTAAACCTGTTCTCCAAAACACTTGAAGGCAGGACAAGAAGCAATGGATGAAGACTAATCAAGGAGAGATCTATCACATAACTAAGGTACCAATGAAGGAGAACATTTGTAGCTCAGGGTTGAAATGAGGGGTACTTGGTGCTCTCTGAGCTTGCTTGTTTTCTTGAAGATGTTTCATTACCCTAACTAGGTAACATTGTCAGTGCTAGTAAGAAGTGCTGTTTGCTGTCGGGTTTTTATTCTGTTTTCTTGCCTGTCTGGGTAGGGAGGGGAAGTCTCAGGGATTCTTTGATTGGGCTATTTACTGTTTACTGCTCTTTGGCAGTTTCTTGACTGGGCCATTGTTCACTTGATTGTTGGTCTGAAGGTGACCTTGGAGTTAATCTACACCGATCTGAGTGCTGATTCCTGGTGGAGAGATGTTTGGATCTTTTTTTCCCCTTTTGGGTTGGGTGATAGTCTCTTTTGCATAGTCTATAGGTGTTGTTAATGTCTATGTGTCTGTTGATGGCTGATTTGTCAGAGTGCCAGGCTTCTAGAAATTTCCTAGCATTTTTGGATTTGGCCTGGTCTAAGATTGTCACATTTTATTAAGCAATACCCCTAGTTCTCTTTCAACTCGGGGGGATCGGCGGGGGATCGGCGGACTCGGCAAATCTTAGCGGAGGCGGCTGGAGTGCCGGGAAGATCTAGATATTTTTCGGAGCTCTGCTCTACGCGGCGCCGACCAGTGAATGTTGATGCCGGGGGAGTTTGAGAATTTTAAGAGCCTGACTAAGAACTCGTTGGAGCTGGGCGGAGGATTTTGGAGGCCTACGCTCCGCCGACCAACTGATTGTCGGCCCCTGATGGACCAGCTGATTGTCGGCCAGCTGATTGTCGGCCCCCGCTGGAGTCTGCGGATCCTGGTGGTGTTCTGAAGCCTGCGGAGCCCGGGACAACTTTCTAGAGCTTGGTGGTGTTCCGGAGCGCCTTTCAGCTGCTTGGGAGAGCCGCGTGTTGACTGACTAACTATGAATCGCGGCTTGGAGCAGCGTTGGCGTAGAAGTGTTCAAGTGGTGGAGATATTGCCTGGCTGGTGTCTGAGATGGCTGGCGGCGAGGAGAGTGGAGTACCGCGGCCTCTCTAGTATGGTGACCTGGCCTGGTGGGGGAATGCGGACGCTGATGCCTCGGACGTTAATGAGACATAATTTTAACCTCTGCGCCGCCAGAAACTGACTAGACCATGTTTTGTGGTTCGGTTGAACTACCATGGTCTTGGTTTCCCTTCCTGGCTGACTATTATCTGGTCCTCTTACAACATGACTTTGAACTGTAACCGGAGTTCTCCTACCATTCTATATCTCTACAGGCTTATCAGCCCTGATGTATTCCGCTGACTCCCTTGCTCTAATTCCCTCTTCTCTCCTCCCCTCCCCTATAATTTTGGAAGGTCCGGGGTACAACCACTGTGGGAGAGTGGTTAAGTTTTTACATCTGCTGCCTCCCAGAGGTGAGAGCTCTGGGGGGTATTGCTCCCCCGGTTTGTATGTACCAGGTTGCCCCCCGGCTTTGACCGCCGTGAGAGGGCGGGATTCGATTCGATCTGTTCCGGGATTTCCCAGCTCTAGTGGCAGTGGAGCTGGGCTGGCTCTCTGGTCATTTGCCTTCGATTTATTTATTTTGAGACCCTCCCATGTTGATCTGGTCTGCCTTGCTGTTTTTTTGTCGGACTTGTTAAGATCATGCGTCTGACTTATTCTAGCACGACCTTATACGCTCTCAGGGGGGCCCCCCCATCCTGGGAGCGACCCGCCTTACTTTTTACACCTCCTCTTGATGAAGGGCCCGAGTGTTGGGACCCTGAGAGATGGCTGGGCATGGGTAGGGGCCTCCGATATAAGCCAAATAGGAGGCCCCTGGTTAGTTTTTTGGTTAAATTTTTTAGGAGGTTAGGGAGGGGGGTGGGAACTTCTTTTGGTTGTTCGGATATGGGGGGCAGTCCAGCAACCACTGTTCAGGCCAGGGCCGGGATTGATCGCGGAGGGGAGGAGCGGGGGTCGGTCGCCCCCGGGGCTCCAGGGCAAGTCGTGGGAATGCCTATTCCCACGACGTTAGGGAATGGCAGCAGGTGCAGGAACAGAGGGCCGTATCGATCCCAGGGAAGGCCTCTCCGCTACTTGCAAGCGGTGAGGCGTTCCGACCCTCTTGTTCTACCCCGAGGTCCCGGGAGTGAGGATGTGCAGCCGCCTGAGCTCCGGCTGGTGTACCTGAATGCCAGGTCTGTCGTTAATAAAGCTCCTCTCGTCCGTGACTTGGTTGAGGGTGAGCAGGCGGACCTGGCTTGCATCACGGAGACTTGGTTGGGCCCAGAGGGCAGTATTCCTCTGGCTGATCTTTGCCCACCAGGTTTCCGGGTGCTACACCGGCCTCGGGCTCAGGGTAGGGGTGGGGGAGTGGCTGTTGTTATGAGGGAGACCTTAGCTCCGCGGGAGGCCACCGTTCCACAGATAGTCGGGTGTGAGTCTCTCTTCTTGAGATGCGGCCCTGGTGCGCAGTTGGGCTTGCTGCTGGTGTACCTTTCGCCTAGTCACGCAGCAGCAGCCCTGCCTGAGCTTCTCGATGTCCTCTCTGGGTTGGTGGTTGAGTTCCCGAAACTTATAGTTTTGGGGGACTTCAATCTACCATCTCTGGGAGGATCATCTGAGTTGGCTCGGGAGTTCATGGCTTCCATGACGGCCATGGACCTGACGCAAGTAATTTCAGGACCGACTCATGAGGGAGGCCACACCCTTGACCTAGTTTTCTTATCTGGTCGGTGGTTAGATGACCTTGGTGGGGGCTCTCCAATTATTATGCCCCTGTCATGGACCGATCATCATCTCCTGCGGCTGGTCTTCCGTTTTGCCACCCCCCGCCGTGGGTGTGTGGAACCAGTTAGATGGTACCGCCCCAGACGCTTAATGGATTCCGCGAGATTCCAGGCAGCGCTGGGGTCCCCACCTGCCTCCCCCACTCACAGCTCGGCAGATGCCTTAGTGGAAGCTTGGGAAAGGGCAGCCACTGAGGCTCTTGACCGAGTTGTACCCTTGCGGCCCCTGACCCGATGCAGATCCCGTCGAGCTCCATGGTTTTCCGCGGAGCTCCGGGAGATGAAGCGCCGGAGACGGGGCCTAGAGAGCGGTTGGAGGTCCAGCCGATCCGAATCCGACCGATTGCGACTAAGAACCCATATTAGGTCTTATCTCGCTGCGATAAGGGTGGCGAGGTCTAATCACTTCGCTACCCTTATCGCGTCCGCAGATAATCGCCCGGCCGCTCTGTTTAGGGTGACTCGCTCCCTCCTTAATCAGGAGGTGAGGGAGGAACCCTTGCAGGGTCGTGCCGAGGAGTTTAACAATTATCTGTCGGACAAAATCACTCGGATTCGGACCGGTCTGGACTCTGACTGGGCAGAGTCTGGCGATCAGGACGCGGGTGGTCTTGTCGATATCACTTGGGAGGAGTTTGATTCTGTAACTCCGGAGGAAGTGGACAGGATTATGGGGAGACTGAGCTCCACCACATGTTTATTGGACCCGTGCCCTTCCTGGCTGGTTTATGCAGCCCGGGAGAGGACACGCAGCTGGTTCCAGGCAGTTATATCAGCTTCTTTGAGTGAGGGCAGCTTCCCTGCCGTCTTGAAAGAGGCGGTGGTGAGGCCCCTCCTCAAGAAGCCTGCCTTGGACCCAGCTGTATTGAACAACTTTCGTCCGGTCTCCAACCTTCGCTTTCTTGCGAAGGTTGTTGAGAGTGTGGTGGCGCATCAGCTCCCTTTGGTCCTGGATGAAGCGGATTATCTAGACCCGTACCAATCGGGTTTCAGGCCCGGGCACAGCACGGAGACGGCATTGGTCGCGCTGGTGAATGATCTCTGGAGGGCTCGGGACAGGGGTCATTCCTCTGTTCTAGTCCTATTAGACCTCTCAGCGGCTTTCGATACCATCGACCATGGTATCCTGCTGCGGCGTCTCAGGGGATTGGGAGTGGGAGGCACGGTTTTACAGTGGTTCTCCTCCTATCTCCAGGGACGGTCGCAGTCGGTGTTGACAGGAGGGCAGAGGTCGACCGCGAGGTCTCTCGTTTGTGGAGTTCCTCAGGGGTCGGTTCTCTCGCCTCTCCTGTTCAACATCTATATGAAACCGCTGGGTGAGATCATTCGTGGCTTTGGAGTTGGGTATCATCAGTACGCTGATGATACCCAGCTTTTTCTTTCTACCCCAAACCACCCCAGTGATGCCCTCAACGTGATGTCCCGTTGCCTGGAGGCGGTTCGGGTCTGGATGGGGAGGAACAGACTTCAACTCAACCCCGACAAGACCGAGTGGCTTTGCATACCTTCATCCCGGGTCTATTCGGATATTCCATCTCTTTCTATGGGGGGTGAATTATTACCCCCCGTAGATAGGGCTCGCAACTTGGGAGTCCTCCTAGATTCGCGGCTTACCTTGGAAGATCACATGGTGGCTGTGACTAGGGGGGCTTTCGCCCAGGTTCGCCTGGTGCGCCAGTTGCGGCCCTATCTAAGCCGGGATGATTTATGCACGGTCACTCACGCGCTCGTGACCTCTCGTCTAGACTACTGCAACGCTCTCTACATGGGGCTTCCCTTGAGGACCACCCAGAGGCTCCAACTGGTACAGAATGCAGCCGCGAGGGTTGTGTTGGGAGTCTCCCGATACTCCCATGTGACACCTCTGCTCCGTGAGCTGCATTGGTTGCCAGTTGTCTTCCGGGTGAGATTCAAGGTGCTAGTAATGGTGTTCAAAGCCCTCCATGGCATGGGGCCGGAGTACCTCAGGGAACATCTGCTGCCGGCATCAAGCTCCCTGCGCCCTGTGCGTTTCCACAGAGAGGGCCTCCTCAGGGTGCCACCGGTCAGAGAATGCCGACTGGTGGCCCCCAGGGGGAGATCCTTCTCTGTGGGCGCCCCGGAGCTATGGAACCAGTTACCGGTTGAGCTCCGGACGGCGCCCGATCTGCGCTCCTTTCGCCGCGATCTGAAAACATACTTGTTCGAGCAAGCCGGCCTGGCATGAGGGGGGATTGGTGGGGTTTTTATCATTTTTATTGGGGTTTTTACTATGTATCAATTGTATTTTAGTCGGGCATGCATTTAATTATCTTTTAGTTTTTGTAAATTTCTGTGTTTTATTCTTGCCCTGTACACCGCCCTGAGTCCTCCGGGAGAAGGGCGGTATAGAAATATTAATAAATTAAATTAAATTAAATTTTGTATTCTGTAAGTTCACACCCACTGTCCTAGCTCTGTCTTTCTATACTGTAGGTCTCTTTGAAAGGATTAACTAGGGTATGGCCCACTGTTGTTCCCTAACTTGTCACCTAATATTTTTAATATTGTAAGTAAGCAAGCAAAGATGGCCAGCATAGAGCTGAATAGTAATTCTTTCCTAACACAGATTTTGTATTAGTAAAAAATGGGGATTATTTCAAATATATTTGTTTAGTATTGTTTTCAAGCACACAATTTTTCCCAATTATTCCCTTCTTTTAAAAAGAGAAGCAGTTGGGGAAAGCCTACTCATATGTAATTGTTAGTATTACTGGAAGAAAATACATATACTCTATTGATGTGAATCTGAGAGCAGCATCAATCATTGGAACTTTCAAAACCTACATCTGTGCTAATAAAATAATTAAAAAACAGGCTTCCAGTTTGCCAATGCTGCTGTTATGGACGCTTGGAGGACAGCTCTCATCCTCCATGTCCAGTTTTGAATCACTGGGGGGTCCTAAAAGGGCCAAAGAGTAGCCCTGGAGGGGCAACCAGCAAGAAGGGGCTTTTGCAGAAATGTGAGGGAGCCACAACTTTCCCATTAGTGCCTGCATTCCCTTCAAACTGGCAGACGAAAGACCAGCCATAGCAATGTGGCCAGTCACTAGGCTGCAAACAGCTGAAGCCACACTTACCACCAGGCAATATTAAAGTAGCATGGAAGAGACCAGGTAAGATCAACCTCTCTTATACTCCAATCTTCTTCTTTCCACCTAAATAAGCTGCTCAGTACCTTCCCCTCTGCGGAGAGGGAGGGGGGATTTCAACCCTCCCTTCAGAATCAGCGGTGATTGAACCTCCAGGGGTAATTTAAAAAGAAACATTGAAAAAACAAATTGGTCTTCAACTAGAACTTTGTGGACTAAAAGCTTTTGACTATTTATTCCTTACTTTCTATCCTTATTTGAAAATTTGGCTCTGTTCTTCTGAAACAGAAGAAACAATTGAAAAGACATTAACAGGCAGTTTCCCTAAAAGAAAACAAAAGAATTTTCCAAGTACTTGGCGGGATACTCTGTGGCTAAACCTGAAATTGCAAGCTGACACTCTTGAGAGAGAGAGAGAGAGAGAGAGAGAGAGAGAGAGAGAGAGAGAGAGAGAGAGAGAGAGAGAGAGAGAGAGAGAGAGAGAGAGAGAGAGAGAGAGAGAGAGACTTGGCTGACACTTTAGAAAACAAGATAAGACTAACCATGAACACCAGATGTGAAAGCCAACCATGGAAGAAATACAAAAACAAATTTATGCTATGATGAAAATAACCTGCCAAACTTACCAGTTCCTTTTCACAGCTGGTGATGAAATAAGAGCTTTTTGGGGGGGGGAACTAGAAAGCGTCTTGGATAAGCAAATGTAAATTGTGACTATAACTAACAATTTATCGGGACAGAATATAACAGAAGAAATTGAACAATCAAATACTCTGACAAGATTTAACTACTCAACAAGCACAAACAATTTGGAGAAAAACATGACAAAATGGATAGAGCAAAAAATTTGTTACATAAAGCAGAAGGAATTTGAAGATCAAAATGAGATACAGATGGAAGAAAAAATAGACAGTCCAGGACAATTATGCCAAGAGGAGAAAATAATGAGAAGATTTGGTATCTTTATCAGACCCCTCAACCCTTCAAAAATAGAGATTAGAGGGTCACTTCAATATGATACTACAACACAAGAACTCTTTCATGACCCTGAAGCAAAGAAATGGAAAATGATATGGCAAAGGAAAAAAGCCAGAATAAGATTGAAGAAGAATGGACATATTTAAGAGGCCTGAAATGGAAAATATCTAAATAGACAGGATTGTACTTGGATTATGAGAGACTGTTTTAATGTGCAGATAAAAAATATTGGCTAATTAAAAAAATTAGATGTGCAAATATCAACAGTTAAATTGAAATATTGAACTGTTTAAATGACATTAAGATGTATTTATGTTAGGAGTGATATAATGTAACTAATATACTTGGATGTAGTGATAAAAATAAAATTATAAGTCTAAGCATGAGAGAGCAGATATAAAGGAGAACAGAAAAGATGTATTAAATGTTGAAAGGGGAGAAATTTGGGTTATTGAATTTACAGTATGTGGAAATTATAATGAAAACAAGAATATTATATTGTATTATTAACGTTGATATGGAAATGAGATAGATAGGATGTGTATCTAGATTATTAGGAATTGGAGAGAATTGTGATAAAGGGAAGTGGGGTCACCTAGAAATATGAAAATGAGAAACTTCAAACGTTTAACTTTAATATTAATGAAAATTAAAGCTGGGAAAATTTATAAGGTGATGTCTTAAAGATGAAATAAATAAAATATATAAAAGTATTGACAAATGCAAGGAAACCATTAAATAATTGATAGATAAAATAAGAAGTATGTTAATTTAGATAAGAGACAATATGTATTAAAGGAAAAAAGAGAGGAAATATTGGCTACAATAAATTGGAGATTTGTAATAACATGTACCTGTATGAAATGGAACTATTGTAACCCAGACACTATGTTGCTTTTCAAAGATATAAGTGTAATATTGGAAAATCAATAAAACAATTATATTTTAAAAAAAAACAATTTGGAGATTTTTTTCAGGGGAAGGCTTACACCTTGGTATGTGTTGATGGTCTGCTTTAGAGCTTTGCCATGTGTAAAATGCTGTATGGTGGATGAATCAGTAAGATAGGAAAAATTTAATAAGGATTTTAGCCAGTTCTTCATCCCTGTAGCAAACTCATATCAGTAAGCATTTGCTTACAGGTGCTTCACCTCCTCCAGACTGTTTGGTTCATGTTGAATATACAATTAAAATAGTAGTGAAGAAAAAAAGAGAGTCTTAATAAATCTGCAAGCATGCAATATTGAGAGCTGTCAGTAATGCAGAGAGGAGATATTTAACAATTGCTTTTCGTTTATTGTGAAACACAAACAAAAATCACCCTTGAATACAGAGTCTCCGGCTCATATTGAATCATGGTTACTTTAGATAGTAACATAACACTGATTCTGTAATGTATGGTTATAAAACTGCCCTTTGGCAAATGCAGAATGGTGGTGGGAGATGCTGGTTCACTTATGAACTGGCGGGAAAACTAACACAGAGAGAGAAGCTGTCAGCCTTATTTGCAGATGCCCTAATTTTGACAAAGTAAAATTTATGTGTGACTAGCACTCTTCTCCATTTCAGTGTGTCTTTCACCCTTCTATGTCCTTCAAGATCAGAACATCACATAGCTGAGGAATGGCTAGCAAAGGGCTACATGTTCGGGGGGGGGGACCTCTTAAAAACAAAGACAGACATTTCCATCTATTTGGATGAAATAGTCTTGTTCGTAATGCTAGAGTGGCACCAAGTGGCCAAGGCCTGAATTAGAGCCTGGGAAAAAATATATTTTTCAGCTTCAGCTCACTGCAGGTCATATTTGCTATATTATTAGTTAAAGAAAAATGGCCCAGCAGGTCAATTATATCAAAGAGGCCAGATGAATTTACTAAAAATCCTAATAATCCTGTACACTGTACATTTAAAAGGGCAAGTAGGGAAAAAAATTACTTCCTGTGAAGCCTATTAAAAGGACCAAAAAAAAAAACACCCAGAAGTTTCCTGTGAACAAAGAATATTTCCCATTCTTCTGTGTCACACAAATTCTTATAAATCAGTTAATGAAGATGAATTGCTGATATTTGACTGAGAATGCTCTCAGCATAACGAGTAACATTGTTCACAAATTCTGAATGAAAACATCTGAAACATCACATTGCAATTAAAAGAAGAAGACATTTTCTACATATGTGATTCACGTGACTGTGGAAAATTAATTTTCACGAATGAAGGCAAATATATGTGTCCCAGGGTAGAAATGATTGAAGCCTGGGAAATGGCCCCCTTATCAGTCAACGGGAGTGATGTTTTACCACCAGTTTATCAGGTACTTAGGACTCGAGGGCTTGGCAGCAGAAGGAAACAATAGCCAATTGCCAGCCATCAACACAACAATCAGCCAATAGAAAGGTAGCCCATAAACACAACTTATAGAATAGCTGAAAGCATGTATTCCAATACAGAGAAGTTCCCTGAAGATGGGCTCCAAACTGAATCCAAAAGTTTGGAAGAGTCAACCTCTGGTCCTAGTGACTGACCCAGATTGGATCTTGCAAAATTAATTTTATTTTGTATATATAAATAAAAGCTGTAAGAGACGATGGCAGATTTCTAACTCAATCTACAAATAATTTTTCATGCAAAATGTCGCTCCTTCAGAAATCTTTTTTTTCCTCAATGCATTGATGAGTAACTCCCTTTGACTACTGTTTTGTTAGTGAATGAGACAGTCTCAATCAAACGTATACGCACACTCACTGGAGGATGGGAAAGGGCATATCTTTAATCTGAAACTGAAGCAGGGTCATTGCTATTTGAATTTGGATAGATTTGAATCCAAATTTAAACCTTTTCAGAGTTTGTCCAAACAAAATAAGTAATGGCTTCCCCCCCTTCTTTTTCTTCAGGTTTTAATGATCCAGAAATATGAGACTCATACTGATTTCAGGAGAGGGATAACAATGTCACTTGTTTTTGTAAATGTTCTTCCTGGTTGTTATGAATCCTTGGAAGTCTATAGTCATTTCCCCCCCCTCTTTTGTTCAGTTGTGTCTGATTCTCAGAAATGTCTTGACAAGTCCCTGCATTTTTTTTTGCAAGGTTTTTGAGAATGGTTTGCCATTGTCTTCTTCCCCATTCTTTAAGAAAGTGAATGGCCCAAGGTCAGCCAGGTGGTTTTGTGCCTAAGGCAGGACTATCAATTTTTAGCCTGATGCCTTAACCACTATACCAAAATGGCTCACAGCTAAATTTTACTTATTTTCTATAGATTCTGGTGCATGCAGTGAGAACTGTTGATCTCCCCAAGAATCTAGAGATTGCTGATTATTTACTTCCTTGGTGGAGCAGTGGGCTAATGCCTCCTTAGGTAACACCAGCTGCCTGCAATTAGTGCAGGTTCGCATCCCACCAGGCTCAAGGTTGACTCAGCCTTCCATCCTTCCGAGGTAGGTAAAATGAGGACCCAGATTGTTGGGGGCAATTAAGCTGACTTTGTAATAATGCCGCTTGGGGTGTGTGTGAAAGCCCTAATAAGCAGGCATATACATAGAATGAAGGCTACTGCTAAGCTTGTAAGCCGCCCTGAGTCTTCGGAGAAGGGCGGGATATAAATGGAATTAAAATAAAAAAAATAACAGAAATCCCTAATAATGTGGTGTTAGGAACCCCAGGCAATTGGATGGCAACAAAATAATTGCTTTAACTAAGAAGCAGGCGAGACAGCAAGTTAACAGTTTAACCTTTTATTCTGAACCAGGCAAAGAACAAGGGAACATGACATCTATTTATACTGACAGCTGCCGGCGGATTGACCAATCAGGGGTGAGTCTGCTCCCGCGCCGTGGTCGCCGCCAATCGGGTCCGTCCGGTTTTGACAGCTCGGAGCTGTCATCTGTAGCGCGTGTTGAACTGTCAGTGGTTGGCGCTTGCGCGGTTTCGTCCGGCAGCTTTTGACAGCTGTCAAAAGCTGCTGCGGTTTTACCTCAGCCCGGTAACTTCTGTTTAACTTAATGTAATAACAATTAGTAAATACACAACACCCCTTCCCCCTCCCTCTGATTGAGTTGATTTTTTACCCCAACTGTTTCTTTTTTGGTTTTCCCCATTCGTAGTCTTTCAGGTATGGGGGAGGTTTCCTTAGTCTCTCGGAGCGCCGGGGGGTTGTCTCGGTAGGATGTTCTGTTTCTCCTGGGGCTTCTTGGGTTGGCTCCGGGGGCAGGGGGTTTGGCTCTGCTGGTTCCGTGTTGATTGGTGTGGGGTGTTGAAATGGTATGTTCCGATCAGGGGAGTTTTGTCGTGCCAGCCTTTGCGTCGGTGCTTCTGTTGGCATTCCGTCGTCACCCCTTCCCCCTATGTTTTGAGGACTGCGTTGGCGGAGTTGGTCTATGTGTCTGCGGATATGTATATTTTGTCCAATGTCAATGATGTACGACAAGGGGCCTGTTTGTTCGATGACTACCCCTTGTGTCCATTTGTTCCCTCCCCCGTAATTTCTAGCCCAGACAGCTTGCCCTGTGTTGAGAGTTCTATGTTGGAGGGGTGGTTCTGGGTCTGGAGGGGATCTGTCTGGGTGGAGACGGTCTAGTCTGGTGGTTAATCTTTTGCCCCAGCGAAGCTCTGCTGGGGACTTTCCGGTAGTTGTGCAAGGTGTGGTGTGTTGGGACAGAAGAAATTGTGCCAGTCTTTGGTGCCAGTTGCCGGAGATGATCTTGCGCAGTGCCTCCTTGGTTGATTTTACCATCACCTCTGCCAAGCCGTTCGTTGATGGGTGAAAGGGAGCCGAAGTGGTGTGCCTAATAGAGTTCGCTGTTGTGAAACTCTGGAATTCGTAGGAGGTAAATTGGGGGCCGTTATCAGACACTATAACATCAGGGAGCCCGTGTGTGGCGAATAATCCCCTTAAAACGTCTATTGTGGCCGAGGAAGTTGTGTTGGCTACTGGCGCCACCTCTAGCCATTTTGAAAAGCTGTCTACGACAATTAGGAATGATTGTCCTAGGAAGGGACCTGCGTAATCTATATGAATGCGAGACCAGGGTGACCTTGTAGTTTCCCATCTATGTATGGAAGCCTGTGGCTGGGCGGCTCTAACTAGCTGGCAGGAATAGCAGCCAGCTACGTGTGCCTCAATGTGTTTGTCTATACCCGGCCACCAAACATAGCTTCTGGCCAGAGCCTTCATTTTGACGGTGCCCGGGTGCCCTTCGTGGAGGCTCTCTAGCACTTTAAGTCTGTGTTTGTCAGGGATGATTACCCTGCTGCCCCATAAGAGACATCCCTGATGGGTGGATAATTCCTTTTGTTTTAAGAAGTAAGGTTGGAATTGTGGTTCCTGGGGTGAATAGTGCCAGCCCGTTGTGACATAGCCTAGGACTCTGCCTAGGATTTTGTCTGCAGCGGTAGCTGCGGAAATATCTTTGACAGATAAAGGGCATTCTGGCAGCTCTGAGATAGCCAGTATTCTTCCAGCTGGTGCTGGGTCTGGGTCAACAATTGGTTGGGGCAGTCTGCTCAGGCCGTCTGCATGGCCCATGGTTTTCCCTGGCCTGTATTCTAGATTGTATGAATAGGCTGATAGAAATGTAGACCATCTCAGGATGCGGGGAGATAATATTTGTGGTGTTAGCCTGTTTACTGTAAAGAGTCCTAACAGGGGCTTATGATCAGTAAAAATAGTAAATGGTCGGCCATACAGGTAATCATGAAATTTTTTTACGCTGGCCACTATAGCTAGAGCCTCTTTATCGATTTGAGCGTAATTACGCTCAGGTTTTGACAGCGTTCTTGAATAGAACGCTACAGGGGTCTGTATTCCTTCTTTAGTTAAATGGCTTAGGACCGCTCCGATGCCGTACGGGGAGGCATCGCAGGCGAGACATAAGGGCAGCTGATCGTTAAACAGGGCTACCGTTGTGCTGCTGGAGAGTAAGTTTTTTAGGAGGTTAAAACTTTTATCATGCTCAGGGGTCCACGTCCAGGGTTTGCCCTTGTCTAATAATCTATGTAAAGGTTCTGCAATGGAGGCTTTATGCGGTAGGAAGGTGTGATAAAAGTTGACTAAACCTAAGAAAGCCTGAAGTTCTTGTTTGTTTTTGGGGGTCGGTGCTGTTTTGATCGCTTTAATTTTTGTGTCCGTGGGGTGAATTCCCTTAGCGTCTATTTTAAACCCTAAGAACTCTGTTGAAGGCACCCCGATGGAGCATTTGTCTCTTTTTAATTTGAGACCAGCCTTCCTGAACCTTAGGAGCACCATAGTTAGTTTGTCAGCTAGGTCTTTTTCTGATTCTCCTGCAATTAGGACGTCGTCAAAATAGGGGCAGACCCCGGGGATTCCTTTAAGTGTTTTCTCCATGATTTCCTGGAAGATTCCCGGGGCTGCAGAGATGCCAAATTGAAGGCGGTTAATTTTGAATGCTCCCTTGTGGGTGACTATTGTTTGAGCCAGAGCGGTGTCAGGGGTGACAGGCAGCTGTAAATACGCCTGCGCCAAGTCTAACTTGGCAAATATGGTGCCTGACTTAATGGCCGCGAGGACGTCTTTGACAGCCGGGACCGGGTAGGCGTGTGCATTCAATGCGAGGTTGAGGGTCCCCTTATAGTTGGCACATAATCTTATTTGGCCGTTTGGCTTAACTGGGGTCACTATGGGTGTCTCCCACTCGGCCCCTTCTACCGGTTCGAGGACCCCTAGGTTTGTTAATCTGTCAAGCTCCGCTTCTATTTTTTCCCTCAAGGCGAAGGGAACCCTTCTGGCCTTGATTCTGACAGGCATCACATTTGGGTTCAGTTTAAGTGATACGGGCGGCCCCGTGTATTTCCCTAGTGAGCTGTCAAAAACCTCCGCGAATTGAAGGCAGACGGATTCCAATTTTGACAGCTGAATGGCGTTGACACCTGTCAACGCTATTCCTAGCGCCTCAAACCAGTCTAATCCTAGCAGGCTGATCCTGTTTTCTTGGGTCACCAGAATAGGAAGGGATCCTTTAAATTTCTTGAACTCTACGGGGACGGAAGCTTTTCCCCGGAGTTTAATGGGCGTTTTCTGGAAGTCAGCTAGGCGGAGTTTGGTGGATCTAAGGGCGGGCCTTTTCTTACTCCGGTTACAAATGTCCCTATAAGTTTGCCATGAAATTAGTGAGACGGAGGACCCAGAGTCCACTTCCATCTCACAGGGAATTCCCTGAATCCGGACGTCCACCTTGATTTTGGGCTTAAGAATGCTGTGGACTGAATGTTTCTCCGCCCTCCCCCTTACATTAAGCACTGGGTTTCTGGGACTGTGCCTGGCTCTGAGTGTATGTGGGGCCATACCTTCGGCTGTCACCTCCAGGTCGTGCAGGTTTTCCCGGCTTCGGCTGCGGCACACGGCTTTGAGGTGGCCTGTCTTTCCGCACCCATGGCATTTGGCACTGCGGAACCGGCACGTTGCTCTAGGGTGGCTTCCGCCGCAGCTGGCACACTTCGCCCTGTTTGTCGGGAAGTTGGCCCCCCTCTGGTTGTTGGCAGGCCCCCCTCTGTAGTTGCGTTGCATCCTCAGCTTCTCGAAACGCCGTTGTACCGCGTCTATGTCTGTGGGGCCGTCGTCGTCCTCGGAACCGCTGAACCTGCCGTCTTCCTGGTGTACGGACCCCCTTGGTCCGCTGTCCGGTACCCGTCGGTCGTCTCCGTGGCAGTCTTCGTATGCGATGACTTCTCTGGCCACGTCGGTCATTGTCATTTCAGGCTTGGCGATCAGCTTCTTCCTCAGCCGTTCGTCCTTGAGCCCTATGACAATCTGGTCCCGGATTCGGTCTTCCAAATCCGGGAACCGGCACCGACGTGCGGCGTGCCTTACTCTGGTTATAAAGTCATTTGCTGGCTCGTCAGGAAGCTGGAGTTTCCGAGCGAAGTTCACTCTCCAGTAGAGTTCTGACTTGAGGGGCATGAAGTATTTACTCAGCCCCTCAGTGAGGTCTGCATAGGAGATAGTGGCGACCGGCTCCGGGGTGAAGATCCCCACAGTGGCATCATAGACGGCGGGGCCGCTGAGCCAGAGGAGGGCGGCTGCCTTGGCCCGGTCATCCGTGATCTTCTTGACTACCAGGTACCCTTCTACCTGGCCCAGATGAGATTCCCAGCCTTCTGGGTGGCGGGTATCGAATTCTCGAATGTGGCCGTGGTTCGTCATGCTGTCTGTAATGGTGGGTGTCGCTGCTTGCGTTGAATGGAAGTTCGACTTCCAGTGACTTCAGCAAGTGACCAGCTCGGCTAAGGGAAAAAATCTCTTCTCCCCTTAGGTAGTGACTTCAGCTAAGCAAGCAGCATCCCATCCTCGTCGCCAGTGCTTTAACTAAGAAGCAGGCGAGACAGCAAGTTAACAGTTTAACCTTTTATTCTGAACCAGGCAAAGAACAAGGGAACATGACATCTATTTATACTGACAGCTGCCGGCGGATTGACCAATCAGGGGTGAGTCTGCTCCCGCGCCGTGGTCGCCGCCAATCGGGTCTGTCCGGTTTTGACAGCTCGGAGCTGTCATCTGTAGCGCGTGTTGAACTGTCAGTGGTTGGCGCTTGCGCGGTTTCGTCCGGCAGCTTTTGACAGCTGTCAAAGGCTGCCGCGGTTTTACCTCAGCCCGGTAACTTCTGTTTAACTTAATGTAATAACAATTAGTAAATACACAACAATAATGGCAATGCCAAAACAGAAAGTTGAATAAGGAGCTTGAGAAAAAACATTTTTCTTCGATCCTAAGTCATCCAAAGACTCAAAAGGCATAAAGAAATGCAAGATAACTTTGGGTAGAGAGGCAAAGAAGACGAAGTAACTAAAAGTGTGTATGCCAGTATAATTATCCTGGTATAAAACATCTAAACTCAATGTCCTAAATTCTAACCGTAGTTTTCCCACTGGAAAAATAAGCTAAAGACAAAACACATTTACAGATATAGTTTCTTTAATTGTAAGAAACCCAATGAAGAGTTATTGATCATATGCCTTGAATGAGAGGTTCATAAATATAATGAGAAAACATGATTGAACTTAGATTATAATTGGGCTGTGCCACAAATGGATGATGTTTTAAAAATTATAATGGATTTTATTTCTCTCAACATGCAAAGTGTTCAAACAATGAAGAAAACTGTACTTTCCCCTGTAGTGAAGTTTTGCACCATAAATTCCCAAGTCTAGTATTTATCTTACAAATAAATAAAAGCAATTCTATCTAGAAACTTGTCCAAAAAAATATTTTGCTGACCTCTTGCTATGCTACTGGGAAAAAAAACCCTAAGATAATTCTAGTATGTACTAGTGCTCCAGGAACTTTATACAACTTTGGAATAGAAGGACACAAGATCTATCTAATGGGGCTGTAAGATTTTTTTTTAACAGATGGATCTACATATCAGAACAATTGTTTATTGTTCTGTTATTTTGGTGTGTTCTTGGTAATTCATACATTGGTATCAAAGTAAGGCATTTGCATGGGTTCTGAAGCAAGATTGTTTCATCTTGAATGCAACATCTTTCTATATCATTCTGTTAAATCTTCTGCTAACAAACCCGCATTTAAATTCTGTAGCTCATAATCAGGGATCACAGAAATAGTGGAACACACTTATAGTTAGCCACCATTCACAAAATTGCTTCTTTTGAAAGGAAATTACATTACTGAACATATGAACCAGCTTAAAAGAACACATTTCTTTGGGAGACATCAGCCAATAATTAAAAAAAAATCAATGAGAACAATATAAGTATGAAAATCCAAAAGAATAGATAAGCAGACCAGAGAAATCACAGTAAAAAAAAGACAGCTAAATGTGTAGATGAAAAAAGCTGGTTGAAGTTTGTAAGGTTACAAATGCTTGATTTGACCTGGCAACAGATAATCAAGAATCTTTAAGAGGCTATGTTTAATAAAACCTGGAAGATGCTGAAGCAGACTAAGAAAGTGGTTATAAATACAGAAGCATTAAAGAAGAGGCAGAGCAGAGATGTCTAAGATGGTATATCTCTTGATTGTTTTTGTTGTTAGTTGCGAAGTTGTGTCTGACCCATCGCGACCCTTTGGGCAACATTCCTCCAGGCCTTCCTGTCCTCTAGCATCTTCTGGAGTCCATTTAAGCTCACGCCTACTGCTTCAGTGACTCCAGCCAGCCACCTCATTCTCTGTCGTCCCCTTCTTCTATTGCCCTCAATCTTTCCCAGCATTAGGCTGTTCTCCAGTGAGTTCTTCCTTCTCATTAGGTGGCCAAAGTATTTGAGTTTTAGCTTCAGGATCTGGCCTTCTAAAGAGCAGTCAGGGTTGATCTCCTCAAGAACTGACCGTTTTGATTGCCTTGCAGTCCAGGGGACTCGCAGGAGTCTTCTCCAGCACCATAGTTCAAAAGCCTCAATTCTTTGGTGCTCAGCCTTTCTTATGGTCCAACTTTCACAGCCATACATTGCAACTGGGAAGACCATAGCCTTGACTATACACACTTTTGTTGACAGGGTGATGTCTCTGCTTTTTAGTGTGCTGTCTACATTTGCCATGGCTTTCCTCCCCAGCAACAAGCGTCTTTTAAGTTCTTGGCTACAGTCCCCATCTGCAGTGTTCTTGGAGCCCAGGAAAATAAAATCTGTCACTACCTCCATTTCTTCCCCATCTATTTGCCAGGAATTGAGCGGGCCGGATGCCATGATCTTGGTTTTCTTAATGTTAAGTTTCAACCCAGGTTTTGCACTCTCCTTCTTCACCAGCAACAAGAGGCTCTTTAGTTCTTCTTCACCTTCTGCCAATAGAGTGGTATCATCTGCATATCTTAGGTTTTTGATATTTCTCCTGGAAATCTTAATTCCAACTTTTGATTCATCTAGCCCTGCCTTTCTCATGATGTGCTCTGCATATAAGTTAAATAGGCAGGGTGACAGTATACAGCCTTGCCAGACTCCTTTCCCAATTTTGAACCAATCAGTGGTTCCATGTCCAGTTCTCACTGTAGCTTCTTGGCCTACATATAGGTTTCTCAAGAGACAAATAAGATGGTCTGGTACACCCATCTCTTTAAGAACTTGCCACAGTTTGTTATGATCAACACAATCAAAGGCTTTAGCATAGTCAATGAAGCAGAAGTAGATGTTTTTCTGGAACTTCAAATTGTTAGGTGGTCAAAGTATTTGAGTTTCAACTTCAGGATTACCAAGCAGTTAAATTTGGAGTGCAAAAGCATTTGGAGTTTTGAAATACTCAGAGATATTAACAAAACAGTATTAGGGAGAAGGAAGATTAGTCCACTGCTGATAACTGGAAGCATAACTTAAAAGGAATAAGATCGCATGGTTGTAAAAAGAAGGGGGATGCGAAAAGGCAAGGTGAAACATTTAAAGACCATTTTCAGGTAACTTTGATGCAAAGATTCTCTAGCTTTCATAAATAGGGCATGCACAGCTGTAGAAAAAGTTTTACAGCAAAAAAAAGATGAAAGAGACAGAGGAAGTGCCAAGATAAAACATACCTGAGTTGATGCAATTTCTTGTTACCTCTCTGAGTGAACTTCTAGAATATAGGTTGGGCAGAAGATAACAACAAAGGCACAACTAAACATCTTCATATTTCCACTTGGCTTACCAGGTAAAGGATGGCATTAGTGAAACCAGTTTCAACATAAAAGGTATGTAATACACACACACACACACAGAGAGAGAGAGAGAGAGAGAGAGAGAGAGAGAGAGAGAGAGAGAGAGAGAGAGAGAGAGAGAAATGAATAGTATACAACTGAACAATGAGAAATAAAGTAGAGGATACACTGATTGCTTCTCCTGAAGTGTACCTCTTCTTAATCTTCCTGGATGATTCTAGGAAAACAGTTTGAGTGTCATGAACTGAAGGAAAAAGAAAGTCTAATTAATTAGAAGGAAAAATAAGAGAGACAATAAGATGACTGAAATAATCCTTCTTCCCACTTTCCTTGAATATTTCTGGATGCTCTACTATGTTCAGTGAGAAGTATCCTGTCTGTGTTACAAAACCCAGTAAGTTGACACAATACCTCCTAAAACATGTATACAATCTGAACTTCCAGGAGTCCATCTGTTCTACAAAGCCTTCCAGTTACATCAGCTTGTACTTTTCAACATGTTACAAGAAGAAAATTATTAAATACATGTGGAAAAGCTATAGTAATGAGGAAAAATAACTTTACTATTTAAAGAAAAGAGATGAAATTTAATTTCTCATTCATTCTTTTACCTTGGCCCCATGTACAGTACATGTCTGAACAGGTAGCCCTAAACATGCCCCTCAAAAGCCACATACCCTCCACATACACTACAATCTTTTATTTTTTGTAATGCACTTTTGTAATCACCTATGGATTATTTATTGGAGTTTATGAAAAAGACGCACAAATGCAAGCAATTATAAGATTCATGGACAGTTGTCATTTCAGAAATGCTGTCTCTTACTCTGGCAGGGTCTTTGTATGCAATCAGTCTCTTCAGATCTAAGAAAAAGAAATATACTGATTGTTAAATAAAAGCTAAAAGGAGGTGAGAAGAAGAGACTTAAATAAAATGAAAGGGGATGGGAAATCCTTTTCTGGGATAAATTGGATTCCTTTTATGCAAGATTAGAAGGAACTTTATTTTTATTACATATACATAATCTATGTGCATAGGTTTGTTGCCCTAAAAAGGTTTCCTTTGTGATTTTCTTTGTTTAATTATCAGCTATGATCCAGATGTAGACACTTGATTTAATCATAGGAACACCGGAACATTATTGTTGGCAAGTTACGGAAAGGTGTTTTCCCCCCCCAATCCAGTTAGTTTTAGAAATTCCTTAACACTGAATCAAGAAACATCTGCACTCAGAGTGCCAAATACATCTATATGTAGTTACAAATCTAGACATAAGTACCAGAATAACAGAGTTGGAAGTGACCTTGGAGGTCTTCTCAGTGCTTTTTTTGTAAAAGAAAAAGGTGCCAGAACTCACACATGTCATACAACCCGCCTTGCCTACCCTACAAGGTTCCATCCAAAAAAGGTGCCAGAACTCCATTCTGAGCGTTCTATGAGAAAAAAAGCCTTGCATCTTCTAGTCCAATCCCATGCTCAACAGGACACACTATTCCATTTCAGACAAATAGTTGTCCAATTTCTTCTTAAAAACCTCCAGTATCGGAGCATCCACAACTTCTGGAGGTAAGTCATTCCACTGATTGTTTTAACCGTCAGGAAAGTTCTCCTTAGTTCTAGGTTGGTTCTCTCCTTGATTAGGAGAGATTGATTCCATCCATTGCTTCTTGCTCTGTGTTCAGGTTGCCCCCTCTTCTTTGTGGCAGTCGCTTAGATGCTTGAACACTGCTATCATGTCACCCCTAGTCCTTCTTTTCATTAAACTAGATACACCCAATTCCTGTAACCATACTTCATATGTCTAACCTCCAGTCCCCTAATCAACTTTGTTGCTTTTCTCTGAACTCTGTCAACATCTTTTTTTATATTGTGGTGACCAAACTGAATGTAATATTCTAAATGGAGGGGTTTAGTATACATATTTTAAATAGAGTACTGAAAAAACTGGCAGATATCATCTCAGAACCACTAAACAAAATCTTTCAGAGCTGATGGAACCAGAAGAATGGAAAATAGCTGATGCAATTCCAATCCTTAGAAAGGGGGGGAGGAATGGATCAGCTGAATCAGCCCAAAATCAATACCTAGGAAAATCCTAGAAAAGATCATCTAACAGTAAATTTATGAACACCTATAAATGAACAAAGTGATCACTAGAAGTCAGCCTGAGTTTGTAAAAAACAGTTCACACCATACAAATCTTATTGATTTCTTTGATAAAGTGACTAAATTAGTGGATCAAGGAAATCCTGTGGATGTAGTTTACTTGGACCTCTGTAAGGCATTTGACAAAGTTGACCACAGCCTATTTGTTAGTAAGTTTGAACAATGTGGGATAGACAGTACCACGAGATCGTAGTTGGCTGACCAATCACACTCAGCTTGTAGTCCTTAATGGAAAACAGCTTGTAGACCTTAAAAATACACCTACATGGAGGGAAACATGCAATGGGGCATCTCAAAGATCTTTCTTGGATACAGTACTCTTCAACTTTTTCATAAATGATCTAGATGAGGGACCGAACTCATCAAATTTGCAGATGATAACAAACTAGGGGAAATTGACAACACTTTGGAAGATAAACTTGTGATTCAGAAGGATCTTGAGAGACATGAGCATTGAGCCCTATCCAACAACATACAATTCAGAGTGATAAAAGCAAGGTAGGAACTTAGGCAGGAAAAACCAAATGCAGAGGTACAGAATAGGCAGTATCTGAATCAATAGTAGTAAATGTGAGAGGGATCTTGGTCTCCTAGTGGACTATCATTTAAGTATGAGCCATAAAGGTGCTGCAGCTGCCAAATGTAGTTCTTGGCTGCATCAACAGAGGGACAGCATAAGACCACAAGAAGTGATAGTACCGCTTTATACTGCAGTAGAGATATCACCTTTAGAATATTGCATCCAGTTCTGATTGCCATTATGCCAAAAAGATGCTGAGACCCTAGAAAGAGTTCAGAGAAGAGCAACAAAGAAGATTAGGGAACTAGAAGTTAAAGAATTCAATGAATAGTTAAGGGAACAAAGTATATCTAGCTGAATAGAGAGAAAGATTACAGATGACATGTAGCTGTCTGCTACAGACAGGAAGGGCCAACTTATTCTCCAAAGCACCTAAGGCAGAACAAGAAGCACAGGATGGAAACTCATTAAAGAGATATCCAATCTGGAATTAAGGAGAAATTCCCTGTCAGTAAGAACATTTAATCAATGGAAAGTTGCTTCCCACAGTTATGTGTGTTTTTTGCTGGAGGTCTTCAAGAAAAGATTACAGTCATTTTTTTGGGATGCACTAAGGTCTACTGTCTTGACTAGATGCTTGGACTAGAAAGACCTCCAAGGTCTGTTTCATGATTTCATGATTCTAAATGCATACTGGTAACTTAAGGAAAGACAGTTTGGCATAGTGGTTAGGACACCAGGCTAGAAACTAGCAGACTGTGAAATCTAGTCCCGCCTTGGGCACAAAATTTACTCTCACTCAGCCCTAGGAAGGAGGCAGTGGCAAATCATTTCTGAAATCTGGTCAAGAAAACTGCAGAGACATACAGACAGTTGTCGGGAGTCAATACTGATTTGAAGGCACCAAAGAAATTTAAAATATAAAACTCTGAGAAATGGCCCATTTGTATCTCCTTTAAATTATATTAACAATGTACTATAGCTCTCCTCTTTAACTCTTAAAAGTAAAATTAATAATAGGTGAAAAAAATTGTGGGGAAGGAATGTGCCTCTTTTCTTCTTTTAATGAAATTTCAGTGTAGCCATTTCTGCTCAAAATTAAATATGTCCAGTAATACTGTACTGTATAACCCTACTGCTCCTTGGAGATCAAGCAGAGTCGAATGACTAGCGTCAGAAAACACTTACCTTCCAATTTATTGTAAATGGAATATGGTATGTTGTGCTTTCTTCTGATTGCTTTCATAAGTGAATGTTTGTCTTGGGATCAGTGGATAGAGAGAATGGCAGAGGGAAATGATGTCTGCTATTTTACAAGAAAAATGATCCTAAATCGGTTCTCTTTTGTTTGATGAAACCTAAGTAGTAGAGGGAATATTTAAACACTTAAAAATACTGGATGTAAGCTAGCAGACCAAAGGCTTTTCTGTTCTGTTTATTGATGTAGATACTCAGTCTAGTCATCACTGGACAATATCATTAATATCCTCCCGACCAAGATTTGCTGAGAACAGAGCTTCAAACAATAGGGACATCTCTGTGGATGACTGAGAAGATAATGCTCTACACAGCCTGTGCCCTTTCCTCTATAGTTCCCCTTTCAACAATACAAGGGCTGATTTTATTGCAAGTTAGCTAAGTGAAGCCAGCACAAACCATGATGTGTTGCCATTATGAGGAAGGATTGTTAGCAACATTGCCTCCCTTTGGGAAGACCGGCTATACCTTCTTGGAGACTGATTTCCCTTATGCTAAATAATGGCACACCTGCAGGTCAAGTACATATTTATTCTTGACATAATTCAGCAGCATGCAGAGTTTCTGACTCTTAAGTGTTTCGGCAGTCCTTTTCCCAGGCTACAGGTAACAGAGTTGGCCTGCTGAAAATGGCTTTTGCTTTGTACACATGCTGTATGTGTTACAATTCAAACTACCCAGTGTGTGTACTGGCATTATGTATGCTTCCCAAGGTGGATGTCCAGCTGCTGTTTACTTTGTGAAAAATCAGAACAGTCCCATTTTATGCCCATTACCGTCCAGGGTAACTGAGAAATCCAATAGAAGTTTGGGGCCAATTGTATTTCCTTTTGTCTCATATTCTAATAATGCAATACCCTGTGTGGTGCGAAAGAGAGAGGGTGGGGGGAGAATCTAAAAAAATATTAACAGCATTCAAGGTATCTTGAAAACTAAAATCTGCATGCAATCCAAACTTGGGGTTTTTTTTACATTATTATTATAAAAGTCAAAGTTTCATATATATAGCCAAACAAGGGTTTGAGCACAGGTGACCACAAGAGATTATTGATGAAGAATAGCACAAGATTTTCCACGTTTATTAGAGGTGGGATAAGAGAATAACAGAATTGGAAGGGACCTTGGAGGTCTTCTAATCCAACCCCCTGCTCAAGCAGGAGACCCTATACCACAGGTCTGCAACCCGCGGCTCCAGAGCCGCATGCGGCTCTTTCAGCCGTCTCCTGTGGCTCCCAGTCCTCTGCCATGTGCAGTCCAAAAAAAAAAAAAGTGGGACTAAAAAAGTTCAACCAATCAATTCAAATATGCAGGGTAGGTGCATATGTCGCCTTGGCTCCACTCTTCAGTCAAACCCTGTTCTGCGCATGCGCGCATGTACGTGTATGTGCACACATTTTTTGCGGCTCCCAGTTTTTCCTTTTGTGAGGGAACCGGTTCCGAGTGGCTCTTTCACTGTTTCAGTTTGCTGACCCCTGCCCTATACCATTTCAGATAAATGGCTGTCAAGACTCTTTTTAAAACCCACTAGTGATGGAGCACCCACAATGACTGAAGGCAATCTGTTCCACTGGTTTACTGTTCAGTCAGGAAATTTCTTAGTGGTAGGTTGCTTCTTTACTTGCTTAGTTTCCATCCATTGCCTCTTGTCTTCCTTTCTGGTGCTTTGGAGAATAGGTTAACCCCCACTTCTTTGTGGTAGCCCTTCAAATATTGGAACACTGCTATCATGTCACCCCTAGTCCTTCCTTTCACTAGACTAAACATACACAGTTCCTGCAACCATCCTTCATATGTTTTAGCCTCCAGGCCCCTAATCATCTTTGTTGCTCATCTTTCCACTCTTTCTAGAGTTTCAAAAAAAATTATATTGTGGTGACCAAAAGTGTATGCAGTATTCCAAGTGTTATCTTAACAAGGCCTTATAAAGTGGTATTAACATTTCACAAGATGCTGATTCTATATCTCTGTTAATGCAGCCTAGGATTGCATTGGGTTTTTTTGGCAGCTGCAGCATACTGCTGATTCACATTTAAGTGATTGTCTTCTAGGATTCTAAGATCCCTCTTGCAGTTACTGCTATTGAGCCAGGTTTCAACTAATCTGTACCTATGCATTTAGTTTTTATTGCCTAAGTGTAAAACCTTACTTTTCTCTGCACTGAATTTCATTTTGTTAGATAGAGCCAGTGGTTCAAGTCTGTGGAGATCCATCTGGATCTTGAGCCTATCTTCTGGGGTCTTGGCCTTTGCTGCCAGCTTGGTGTCATCTGCAAATCTGATGAGTTCCCCTTCTATTCCATCAGATAAATTGTTTATGAAGATATTGAAAAGTACTAGGTCTAAAACAGAACTTTGGGGTATCCCACTGCTTACTTCCCTCCATGTAGATGTAGTTCTATTAAGAACTACACATTGTGTGCAGTTTGTCAACCAATGCTGGCAATGCTCAACTGTATCTGGATTTTATGGTTTCAAACCAAAGATATGCAGAGTTTGCACAAATAGGACATTTACACAACTAACATTGTATCATGACACCAGTTTACTCAGAATGTTATCCATAAGAGAAACAGGAAAAGTTTGAGTGATGCCTCCCATCATATAAGAACTGATTGCCAGGGAAGTTATGAACCATGAATGTTGATCTCAAAACCTAGAAGAACCAGGACCACATGTGCCAAGAATGCATGAACAAACTATGAACAATGGTATTCTACTTAATTTGTAACCATGTGGTCCACCTAAAATATCTCTCTATATAACATTGGATATTATGATGGGAAGGACTTTTCCTCCCCTTGTTTGTTCAGTGTGGGAACAAAGGAAGTGGGAATTGATGAGGCATGCATACATGCATATATTCATATATAATCATTACATTCTTCCTTCTGGGTCTAAGCCATATTATGCAACAACCCAAAAGAATTAAACATTAGTAAGCAAAATAATTTAAGGCATCCAGTAAGAAAAAGAAGGGAAAAGAAATTAGCTCACACCACCATTCATTGTATCTTTCCATACTTTTCTGTCCTTGCAAACTTTATTTTCGTCTACCACATGGCTACAGTGATTCACACTTTGTCTTTGTTCTTTAAACTTTTTATCAGATCCACCCAACCAGTGTTCCCCTTCCACTCAGTACTTTTCCTTCATATATTTGTTTTGCGGTGCAGTTTTTGTTCATTCTTTCTGTGTGAAAGAAACAACAAACTTAACCAACCTGATTTTATATTTCACTTTTATATTCCACGTACCCTTCATTCTTGATCTTAGGTCTTCATGTTTCACCACAGACATACTTCTTAAATAATCTCTATTGTATTCTCCAAACATAGTCGATCCTCATTCCTTATAACAAAAGCTTATTTTATATATAACCATTTTTTGCTTCTCTCAATGAATATTTATTCCTTTCAAGGCTGTTGATTCCTTTCAAGGAATCAAGGCTGTGTACTAGCCACATCTTTTCTATCAACATTTGCAGAATTTAAGATCAAGTTCTTAGTCAACTATGTACAGTATATTGTCTGCATTCAAAAGTACAAACAGATTCACATCTCTGCCAACAAATGTCTAATGTTTACTTTATTTATTTGTATCTCACCTTTATTATTTTTACAAAAGTCAAGGTGGCAAATATATCGATTATATCTTCTTCGTCCTATTTTCCCTACAAAAACAACCCTATGAGGTAGGTTAGGGCTAAGAGAAAGTGACTAGCCCAGAGTCACCCAGCTGGATTTCATGACCAAGGCAAGATTTGGACTCACAGCCTCCTGCTTTCTAGCCTGGTGCCTTAACCACTAGAACAAACCGGCTCTCTGTAATAGCACTGCAAGGAATTCTTACACATCTATTCATAAATGCATCAAATAACTAAGGATATATCACCCATCCTTGCTTTATCTCCTGTTCAATATTGAGCCGTTCACAAAGCATTTATCGTCACACATGCTTTTGCATCATGTGCCTTGCTTAACTGCATTCAAGAATCAATCTTCAGCTCCTTATTTGTGCTAAGTATTCCATTGTTTTAGTCAGTTTCATGCAATGGTTAAGGCACCAGGCTCAAAAGTGAGAAACTGAGTTTCTTAGGCATGAAACCAGCTGGGTGACCTTAGGCCAGTCATTTTCTCTCAGCCCTGAGAAACACAATGGCAAACAGATTATGAAAATCCTTGCCAAGGAAACTGCAAGGGCTTATCCAGGCAGTCTCCAAGAACTGGATATGACTGAATGGAAGAAAACAAAATGCCATAATTCAATCATATTCATTTTGTCATATATTTTTCAAAATCAACAGTTATACAAATATTTTTCTCACATTTATAAATTTCTCTCTGAATGCTGAAAACCAAAAAAAGAAATATTTGTACACTCCCTGTTTGAAATAAAACCACAATGCACTTCTCAAATTTCGCTGTTTGTAACCTTTCCTTTGTCAAAACTCTTCCCCAGCACAGCTACCAAAACTAATTTCCTTTGAGTTTTTCCATTCTCTCTTACTGCATTTACTCCCTTTTTATAAGGAAACAATAACAGCTTGCTTCTATAAACAAACCACATCCACATTTTAATATTTTCTCAGTTATATCATTTTCACCTGCCTTCCTATTTTTCAATATTTTTGCAATATTTATGACTTCCTTTGGGTCCTTTTTCCCCTGGGACACTCACATTTTTTTTTCAGTTCTGCTCTTCAATATACTGCTAACATTTCCATACAAATCAATAACATAATCCTTCTAGCATTCCTTCACTTTGATTTCACCCCAAGTCACTTCTTGACTTTTATTTTAAATTCCATTCACCCTGCTCTCCTTATTGAGCCTTTTTCCAGCCATTTAAAAAAGCTATGCATTTTCTTTTGATTTTTCTCATCTTAATACTTTCTTATTCTTTGTCTACATTACACAATAATTTTCGTTCATCTTTTTCAACAGTCATTCTACATTTTTTGCTTTATCGTTACCTTTTTTGCTTCAGCAGTTCACAAAACATCATTTCCATACTTCTCATTAGTGTAACTCCACACACTTCTATGACATTCTATAAAATAATTACTTTTGTTCTGTTCCAAACATTTTCAACATCCTTTTTTCTTACATCCAAATCCTATCAGTTAGAAAGTACATGCAGTAATCTGACATACATCCATGACTGTTCATTCTATGCAGCATAAGATATATTGCTTAGGACCTGTTGATCGATTACCATATGAATAATTATCACATTAGTTCATCCAAAATGGCAATAATGATACTGCTACTAAAAGGCATGCTGCATCCCACACTGCTTAAGAGCCTACCCAACTTGATGTCCTAGGATCTAGGACATTAGGACATCTAGGACCTAGCATTAGGATCTAGTGCCTAAGTGCCCGTATGAGACTGCTTGTCTGAATATGCTGCTAATTATGGGAGTTAATGTTCAGCACGTCTGAATGGCACCAGATTGAGAAAAAATAACATAAAATGTCCATTGACTAAATAAGCACTGGCACTGTAAAATGAACATCCTGATTCATCTAGAAATTCTTTCCTGGAAAGTATTAGGTTTGTTGAAGAAAAAAGATCAGTCCACTGAAAACCAGAATAATGGTGAAGTGAGCTATATCTGAAGCTGAACTTTGATTTTAACAAACTCGCTGAACTTGCATTGGCCGATAGCCACTCCACTTGTTCTTTTGCAAACCAGGACTTCAAATTGCATTGTAATGTAAATACATTAGTGGCCTTTTCCACTTTAAAAAGGGAAAGGTCAAAATTACAAATGCTTGCCTGTTTCATCAGATATAATTTTAGGATTATCTGCTCTAGCTGCAACTGTCTTTAACACTGATCCAGTTCCCTCTCAACTTCGGAACAGAAGTTTGTCCATAAAATTCAGTGCAAATCCTGTTTGTTTGATGTTATTTTTTTTAAAAAAAAAAGCTTATAAATTTCCTAAAATTGTAAAATGGTTTCCTAAATGTAGTGCACATTTTCTTTTTCTTTTTTCTAATGTTATTTTTAGTTGGTGGAATTGATTGTTAAGACAGCAATAACATATGCTTCTGTAAAACAAAATGTTGCCAAACTTTGTTCCTACCCTGCCCATAGGAATAATGACAATTATCAACATATTTTTTAAAATATTATTTTTAGCAGCATGCTTTGACTTACTCCAAATGTAGGATCAAACTGGTAAGATTTCAAAAGTTTCAAAGTAGGTTGACCCTACAAAAGCTAAAGCTCCTCCAAAACCAATTGATTCAAATCAGAACCCTCATGGAATGTTATTAATCATTTTGAAAGTTGAAGGAACACCATAGCCTGCCAAAAGAATGCATATTTCCCTTAAATTCTTTGAATAAGAAAAGCTCCGGTTTGAGGAGAAAGGAGTTTGAGGACTGATTGCTCTACTTTCCTAGTGAATGGATTTTATGCTTTGAAGAGAGATGTTGAAATAATATGTAATTTTTTAAAAAACTTTTTTTTATTAAAAAGTTTTAAAATACATTTTTAAACATAAACATAAATCCCTTCCCTCCCTAACCCTTACCCTAACCCTAACCCACCCAATTCCCCTCCCTTCCCTTCCCCACACCCCCCCGCCCCGACTTTCCAAAGCTGAGTACAGGGTATTACTTCTAACTAACTTAATCTAAAATATACTCACTAACTATAATTACACTTTAAATCCAATCGCTCTTTAACTCTCCTAAAACATCACAATATATCTTTGTTACAAATCTTCTTTCACATATAAATAATATGTAATATTTTATAGAATGATGTTGATATAAGTTCTGGCTCAGGACTCTTTTTTTTTAGTTCTTTCATGAAGGAGCCTGCAGAGTCTGCGGGATTGGATACTTGCTCTGAAGATGCTACATGTTGTCCCTCTGCCTTTGACATTGTTTCCTTCAAATCCATCATCCACCCCACACTAATGCATTTCCTCTCTCTTTGTCACCAAGGAGCAAAAAATCTCAAGTGCTCATGTTGTGCTTTCTTGTATATCTATGGTTTATGCCATGTTTTATACATTTTTTAAAAAAAAGATGGGAAGAATAAGCAAATCATTGTCACCCAGTATCACATTTGTTGATGTTAGTCCAGTCAGGTAGAAGAGTCAAACAAAACAACAAAACAAGTTCCACCCTATTATGTCCCATTCTCTTCTCTTCTCTTCTCTTCTCTTCTCTTCTCTTCTCTTCTCTTCTCTTCTCTTCTCTTCTCTTCTCTTCTCTTCTCTTCTCTTCTCTTCTCTTCTCTTCCCTTCCTTCCTTCCTTCCTTCCTTCCTTCCTTCCTTCCTTCCTTCCTTCTCTTTCTTTCTTTTTTTCTTTTTCTTTCTTAATTTTGAACTACAACAGAAAACTGGGCAAGGAACATGACTCAATAAATGTCTCAAGGCCAAAGTCACCCTGGAAATAAAAATTTTCTGGTTGTTTTATTTTAGATGTTTCCACATTGAAAATTTGCAAGATTTCAGTGAAATGTTTCAGAAGTTCTCAATTTAAGAATCGGTGAATGATGAACATATGTTCAATTTATAAAACTAATTCCAAAGATGCCAAAATAATATGATGAAGCTGCTTGTAATCTGTCCTGTTTCTATAATATATTTTATAGCACCTGAATGAACTAGAAAGGATAAAGCAAATCATCAAATCATCATTTTAGTAAATAAAACTGCTGACATATTAAGAGTAAGGATTTGGGCCATTAATTAAAGCATATCTGTATTATAGCAGCACTGGCAAGTACCAGATTAATTGCAGCAGCACTGATGGATATTATCAAATTGTCAATTTGTAAGACTATTAAGCATAGCCACAAAATCAAATAATTCTAACTTCCAAAATATGGAGTACAATGATGCTGAGATAATATACTGAACTGCACCCTAAATGTGGTGTGCACACCAGCTTATATGGAATATAAATCTTTATAGTCTTTTGCTGAGTTTCCTAGCCAGATAGGCATGACATTAATTTATTTTATTGTCAGAAAGGGAGTAACTGAACACAAATTCCCAACAACAGTCCTGAAGTAATGGCAGTAGAACTGCTGAGACGGTCCCCATGGGAGTATTATGCCACTTCTCAACAATGCATCATCACTAAACTAACTAACTGGAATTTAAGTTATTTGTCAATTATAAGTCTATTAAATATGTTGGAAATGTTTTTCCAGCATTTGATTCATTTAACTAATTTGAATGCAGCTCAAGACAGAACGGGGTGTTGAAGCTTCTCAAAAGAACTCTTCTAAATTAAATTCATTCAAAAATCAGACTCTACAATTGCCATTTTACAGGATTTATTTGACAACTAGATTCTGTTCACAGAAATATTGCTGTTTCTTCAACAGAATTGGTAATTGGTATCTTTCTAGGAGGGGAAAGAACATGGGGATATACATATAAATCATCTGAATACAATACAGACTACAATTGTACAGACTACAATTAAAATCTTTCACCGCAAGACATTGCTGTCTATCTAGCTAAGATAATGTGCAAACTTGCTGCTGGTGGGCAAATTCTGTTCATACATTATATAACACTTCTTAGCAATTTTGATGAACACTACAGGTAGAGGCAGATTATAATGGAAGCACTTAATTGAAATTCATTTCTGTTTTACTTCAGATGGAAAGCACTCTGCTTGAGCCCTGAAACATATTCAATTTTATTCAAACTGAATGCCGATTTTTTGAGGCAAAGCTACATTTAAAGGGATAAAAAAATGTTTCAAAGAAAACTTAAAGATGACTGTACATCTTTAAAGCTATATTTTAGAAGTGTATGCACACACATGTGCATATTTTTTTTCTGTTCTCTCCTTTCCATCCTGTTGCTAACTGTAGGAGGCCTCCATACTGAGGTAGAATAGCAGTGATATGAATCCCATAGAGATATGCTATTTTGATGGCATCTTGACATCTTTCACTGACACATCTAGTCACTTTAGGTCCTTGTGGATTCAATGGGATATTAGATTTTCAGCATGGTGCCCTCCAAGAGCTTTCTGTTAAAATGTGACCAGGCCTTCTTCCTTTTGTTGAAATTAGAGCTTCAAATTGTTTGGCCAACATTTATTTGTGAAAAAAGGGTTAGCCAAAGGCTTTGATGAAGACAGATTTCAATAAAAATTAAAATGTATCTGATCATTAAAGTATAGGTTCCCTTAGATACTGGAGTCTAAATCAAGGGATAGAAGGGGAACTCATCAAATTTGCAGATGACACCAAACTGGGGAGAATTGCCAACATTTTGGAAGATAGATTTGGGTCTAAGTATGTTCCTTCAGTTCTCTTTGATCACATTTAATCAATTATTTATTTCATTAAACTTTAGCCATTCTCTACCTCTCTGTTCATAGGACCAAGGAATGATTATGCCATATCTAAGCATAGTTAACATATTGTGTAAGTGAATGACCCACTGTTATATCACTAATAGGTCAGGCCATTCTCTTTAAATAATCATGGTTAAGGTCACAACTGATACTTTACTAGCATTAGTAACACAATAATTGTTGAGTTGTGGCAACTGGACTTCTTTTATTTTTTGGTTTCAAACATTTTACTGCTTATCCAAGTAGTTTCTTCAGTCTGACTAAGTTGATTAGGAGGACCATATAGTAGGTCAAGCCTAGTCAGATTGTTGTTGTTGTTAGCTGCGAAGTCGTGTCCGACCCATCGCGACCCTATGGACAACGTTCCTCCAGGCCTTCCTGTCCTCTACCATCTTCTGGAGTCCATTTAAGCTCAAGCCTACTGCTTCAGTGACTCCATCCAGCCACCTCATTCTCTGTCGTCCCCTGCTTCTATTGCCCTCAATCTTTCCCAGCATTAGGCTGTTCTCCAGTGAGTTCTTCCTTCTCATTAGGTGGCCAAAGTATTTGAGTTTTAGCTTCAGGATCTGGCCTTCTAAAGAGCAGTCAGGGTTGATCTCCTCAAGAACTGACCGTTTTGATTGCCTTGCAGTCCAGGGGACTCGCAGGAGTCTTCTCCAGCACCATAGTTCAAAAGCCTCAATTCTTTGGTGCTCAGCCTTTCTTATGGTCCAACTTTCACAGCCATACATTGCAACTGGGAAGACCATAGCCTTGACTATACACACTTTTGTTGACAGGGTGATGTCTCTGCTTTTTAGTGTGCTGTCTACATTTGCCATGGCTTTCCTCCCCAGCAACAAGCGTCTTTTAAGTTCTTGGCTACAGTCCCCATCTGCAGTGTTCTTGGAGCCCAGGAAAATAAAATCTGTCACTACCTCCATTTCTTCCCCATCTATTTGCCAGGAATTGAGCGGGCCGGATGCCATGATCTTGCTTTTCTTAATGTTAAGTTTCAACCCAAGTTTTGCACTCTCCTTCTTCACCAGCAACAAGAGGCTCTTTAGTTCTTCTTCACCTTCTGCCAATAGAGTGGTATCATCTGCATATCTTAGGTTTTTGATATTTCTCCTGGAAATCTTAATTCCAACTTTTGATTCATCTAGCCCTGCCTTTCTCATGATGTGCTCTGCATATAAGTTAACTAGGCAGGATGACAGTATACAGCCTTGCCGGACTCCTTTCCCAATTTTGAACCAATCAGTGGTTCCATGTCCAGTTCTCACTGTAGCTTCATGGCCTACATACAGGTTTCTCAAGAGACAAATAAGATGGTCTGGTACACCCATCTCTTTAAGAACTTGCCACAGTTTGTTATGATCAACACAATCAAAGGCTTTAGCATAGTCAATGAAGCAGAAGTAGATGTTTTTCTGGAACTCTCTGGCTTTCTCCATGATCCAACATATGTTGGCAATTTGATCTCGAGTTCCTCTGCCTCTTCAAAATCCTGCCTGTACTTCTGCTAGTTCTCAATCCACATACTGCTGGAGTCTAGCTTGTAGGATTTTAAGAATAACTTTACTAGCATGAGAAATGAGTGCAATGGTGCGATAGTTTGAACATTCTTTGGCACTGCCTTTCTTTGGAATTGGAATGTAAACTGATCTTTTCCAATCCTGTGGCCACCCTTGAGTTTTCCAAATTTGCTGGCAAATTGAGTGTAGCACTTTTACTGCATTGTCTTTTAAGATTTTGAATAGCTCAGCTGGAATACTGTCACCTTCACTACCTTTGTTGTTGCTCAGCTTTTCTAAGGCCCACTTCACTTCACATTCTAGGATGTCTGGCTTGAGGTCAGTGACCACCTCATTGTGATTATCAGGGATGTTAAGATTATTCTTGTATAGTTCTTCAGTGTAAATTTGCCACATCTTCTTAATCTCTTCTGCCTCTGTTAGGTCCCTGCCATTTTGGTCCTTTATCATGCCCATTTTTAATAAATTTAATAAATTTAATAAAACTAAAACTATGAATTTTTGCATTAAATGTTCCCTTCATCTCTCCAATTTTCTTGAAAAGATCTCTGGTCCTCCCTATTCTATTGTTTTCTTCTATTTCTTTGCACTGTTCATTTAAGAAGGTATTCTGATCTCTTCTAGCTATTCTCTGGAATTCTGCATTCAATTGGGCGTATCTTTCTTTTTCTCCCTTGCCTTTTGCTTCCCTCCTTTCCTCAGCTATTTGGAAAGCTTCCTCAGACTGCCATTTTGCTTTCTTGCATTTCTTTTTCTTTGGGATGGCTTTGGTTGCTACCTGTTCTACAATGTTGCGAACCTCTGTCCATAGTTCTTCAGGCACTCTGTCTATCAGATCTAATTCCTTAAATATATTTGTCACCTCTACTGTATATTCAACAGGGATATGATTTAATTCCTACCTGAGTGGCCTAGTGCTTTTTCCTACTTTTTTCAATTTAAGCCTAAACTTTGTAACAAGAAGCTCATGGTCTGAGCCACAGTCAGCTCCTGGTCTTGTTTTTATTGACTGTATAGAGCTTCTCCATTTTTGGCTGCAGAGCATATAGTCAATCTGATTTCTGTGTTGACCGTCTGGTGATGTCCATGTGTAGAGCCATCTCTTGGGTTGTTGGAAAAGAGTGTTTGCTATGACCATCGTATTCTCTTGACAAAATTGTATCAGCCTGTTCCCTGCTTCATTTTGTACTCCAAGGCCAAACTTGCCTGTTATTCCAGTTATCTTTTGGCCTCCTACTTTAGCATTCTAATCCCCCATGATGATAAGGACATCATTTTTTGGTGTTAGTTCTGTAAGGTGTTGTAGGGCTTCATAGAACCAGTCAATTTTATCCTCTTCAGCACTGGTGGTTGGGGCACAGACTTGGACTACTGTGATATTGAATGGTTTGCCTTGGATTCGCACTGAGATCATTCTGTCATTTTGAGGATTAGAATTAGAATTAGAATTTATTAAATTTATATGCCGCCCTTCTCCCTAAGGACAGCTCACAACGATAAAAAGTTTAAAAACATAAAATACAAAATTAAATCATAAATGTAATAAATACATAACAATTAACCCAATAAAATCTAATTTAAAACTATAGTCAGTCCAGGCTCGATTGTTGGAGCAGCCATGTCTTCAGGTCACGGCGGAAGGACCGAAGGTCAGGAGCCATCCGCAGCTCCGGAGGCAACTCATTCCAGAGGGTTGGTGCACCCACAGAGAAGGCTCTCCCCCTGGGGGTCGCCAGCAGGCATTGCTTAGCCAACGGAACCCTGAGGAGCCTACTCTGTGGGAGAGAACTGGGCGATGGGAGGTTGACAATGGCAGCTGGTGGTCTCACAAATACCCCGGGCCTAAGCCATGTAGGGCTTTAAAGGTAATTACCAGCACCTTGAATAGCACCCGGAGGGCAACTGGAAGCCAATGCAGCTTGTGCAGGAGTGGTGTAACATGGGAGTATCGAGAAACTTCCATAAGCACCCGTGCGGCCGCATTCTGCACCATCTGAAGCCTCTGGGTGCACTTCAAGGGCAGCCCCATGTAGAGAGCATTGCAGTATTCCAGGCGAGAAGTGACAAGGGCGTGGGTGACCATGCATAGGGCATCTCAGTCCAAAAAGGGGCGCAACTGGCACACCAGGTGAACCTGTTCAAAGGCCCCCCTGGTCACAGCAGTTAGATGATCTTCCAAGTTAAGCTGTGAATCCTGGAGGACACCCAAGTTGCAGGCCCTTTCTAAGGGGGGCAATACCTCCCCCCCATCAGAAGAGATGGAACATGTTGGACAATACAAGATGCCGGTATCCACAGCCACTCAGTCTTGGAGGGGTTCAGCCTGAGCCTGTTCTTTCCCATCCAGGCCCGCACCACCTCCAGGCACCGGGACATCATGTCAAGCACATCACTGGGTTGGCTCAGGGTGAAGATTAACAACTGGGTATCATCCGCATGATTTCACCCAGCAGCTTCATATAGATGTTAAACAGGAGGGGGAGAGAACCAACCCCTGAGGCACCCCACAAGTGAGGGGCCTTGGGGTAGATCTCTGCCCCCCTGCCAATTCAAACTGCAAGCAGCCCAAGAGGTAGGAGGAGAACCACCATAGAACAGTGGCTCCCACTCCTAACCCCCCGAGCTGTCGCAGCAGGATACCATGGTCGATGGTATTAAAAGCCGCTGAGAAGTCAAGTAGGACCAGGACAGAGGAACAACCCCTGTCCCAGGCCTGACATAGATCATCTACCAGTGCGACCAATGCCATTTCTGTGCTGTAACTGGGCCTGAAACCAGACTGGTGCAGGTCCAGATTGTATCCCAGTGTTGCTTTTCCTACTCATTTATTGACTATGAAGGCTACTCCATTTCTTCTGAGGGATTCTTGCCCACAGTAGTATACCTGATGGTCATCTGAATTAAATTCACCCATTCCTGTCCATTTTAGTTTGCTGATACCTAAGATGTCGATGTTCAGCCTTGTCATCTCTTGTTTGACCATGTCCAACTTTCCTTGATTCATGGATCTTACATTCCAGGTTCCTATGGAGAAAAAATCTTTACAGCATCGGACTTTCCTTTCACCACCAGACACATCCACAGCTGAGCGTCCTCTTGGCTTTGGCCCAGTCGCTTCATTCTTTCTGGACGCCTTCCAATCTGAGGGGCTCATCTTCCAGTGTCATATTGTTTTTCCTTTTGGTACTGTCCATAGGGTTTTCATGGCAAAGATACTGGAGTGGGTTGCCATTTCCTTCTCCAGTGGATCACATTTTGTCAGAACTCTCTGCTATGACCTTTCCATCTTGGGTGGCCCTGCATGGCATAGCTCATAGCTTCATTGAATTATGCAAGCCCCTTCGCCATGACAAGGCAGTAATCCATGAAGGGACTAGTCAGATTAGATGACATGAAATTACCCTGGAGGACATATATAGGGGCCTCCTAACCAACTTGCTCAGACTGAGGAAACTACTTGGGTAAGCAGTGAAATGTTTGAAATCAAAAAAAGAAAAGAACTCAGGATGCCATGACACAACTTCCAGACAACTCTACCCAGATAACTGAGAAACTTCATTGACACAATACTTCCTTGTTTTCATACTTGTTTTGGTCTATGAGTTCCTGCTCAATCTATTTTGAGATCACTGAAACATTTTAGTATGTCTCAAAGAAGGCTGCAAATGTTTACAAAACACAGAGTAAGTCTGAGACACCTGCATTAATAAGAAAATTTGAATCCCTGTCTTCCTGAAGAATGTTAATTTGCAGGAAATCTTGATAAAGATTTAGATAGTTAATAAAGGCATGTAGAGTTTTCTTCTAATGGGGTTTTCTCTGTATCTCTCTCCATTCTCTTTTTCTTCTGTCTTTTCATAATAGGCCTGTCGGGCCAGGTGGAAAGAAGATCAGAAAACTGGTTTTGCAATGACTGATGAAAATTTGATAAAGCAAATTAGAAATCAGGGTCCAGCACATATCAAACGGATATATCTTGCATTGATAGAAATTGACTCAGAAACAGAACTTGTTAAAGATTGTATGATAAAATGGGCCCAGAATATCCAAGAAGTTATTACAATGGACACGTGGGAAAAGATCTGGGTGAGGAACGTAAAATTTACACAAGCTCAAAATCTAAGAGAGAACTTTTATAAAATGTTTTATAGATGGCATTTAGATCCTAAAAAGCTTGCAAGTATGTATCCGAATTATCAGCCAAAATGCTGGAGGTGTGGTGGCGAAGATGCAACATATTTTCATATATGGTGGACCTGTAAAAAGGTCAAGGCTTTTTGGATAAAAATTTGGTGGAATATGCAGAAGATCTTCAAGCAAAGGATAAAGTTTTGTCCGCAATTCTTTTTGTTGGGTATAATTGCAGATGCTACTGTTGTGGACACTAAGTTGATGTTGAATTTAATTACAGCAGCAAGACTTTTAATAGGTCAATATTGGAAGAAGGAGGAATTGCCGACTATAGAAGAATGGACTTTAAAGGTTTCTGACCTGGCAGAAATGGCAAAGATTTCGGCTTATTTGAAAGATCATTCGCAAGAACGTTATATTATGGAGTGGAAAAAATGGATTGAATATATCCAGAACAAATATGGGACTAAAAAGTTTCATTTAGCATTTGAATAAGTCTTCCTTTCTATTTTCTTTTTTTTTTTCCTATATGAAATATTAGTATTGCTTGTAGTTATCTTATATGAGCTAGAGAGTGATAGATTTAAGAATTTATTGTTGGTAGCATATGGATGCTTATGATTGCTCTTTGTTTTTATACCCTGTACTTAGCTCTGGGAAGTCGGGGGGGGGGGAAAGGGGGGGAGGGGTAGGGAGGGATAGGTAGGGGAGGGGGAGGGGGGGATTGTTAAAGATAAAATGTATTTTAAAACTTTTCAATAAAAAAAATAGGCCTGTATAAAGTGTCCTTGTTTGTTTGTTTTTTATGAAGAAATGTACACACTAGTGTTGATGACACTGTCTTCATCAAAGCAAAGATTTGCTTTGACATAAGATGATTTGTGTTGCCTTAAAGCTTCTCCCTGCCTCTTTCCTGCCACCTGCCAAAGCCATAGGCATAAAATCTCCAAAGACAATCAGAGAAATCAGAATGGTGTGTTCTGTGACATGACATGACAAAGCTTGGGAAGAGTCATTTCAGAGGAGACAATAAGCATGTTTTCTACAGTATTTGAAGAGGCAGCCTGATAAAGGAGGGCATACATGTTTTTCCTAGTGGTTGTTGTAAAGGAACATGTTGCTTGTTTTTGGCACAGGTTACCTTAAACTTTGTTCAGCTGTTTGGAATTGTCAAGCAACTCACTCTCCTCAAGCAGCTGCCATTTTTTTTGTTAAACAGTTTGGAGGAGACTAGCATATCCCCTAAAATATTCACCAAATTTTTGTGTGGAGGGCTTCATTCAAAATATATGTTCAGTCAGATAAAATCAATTCAGATATAACATTAGTCACTTTAAAAACAGTGGACTTACTTTCATTAGTCTAAACTGAAAGATGAGAAGTTTGTGGTCCTCCAGATATTTTCAGCCAAATTGGCAAATGGTCAGGATTGTTGGCTGTTTTATTCATTGCCCCCCCATTTTCCAATACAAGGAGCTGTTTGCATTTGTTTGATAGTTTTTTTAAAAAAAACAATAAAAACAAACTTAGTAGTCACTATCCTAGTAATAGGAGGTTATGCAAAGAAAATTCTTTTTTAAAAAATGTAACACAAAGTTTTCAAATCTTCCGATGCTTTGTCTCCTATGCATTTAAAAGACCTTGTGAGTTACGAAGGCAAACTTATAGCATGCTAGCAATTTTGCTATTTTCCCAGTTGCCGAAGTCTTGTCTCATGTTGCTATGGTGGCCTTATTGGACAGGAGAGCGGGATTAGTTTTAAACAAAGCATACAGGATGAGCAAAGCCCCAGGAACAGGACTCTATACTTCTATGGAGCAGAGAAGATAATAAATGGGTTGAGCACTTGAGGCAGGATAAAGTGTGACTCCCTGCCAATGCAGAATGAGACTACCCACAAGTCTACAGAGCTACAGCAATTCAAAAGAAAATACCAGCTTTGCTGAGGTTTCTAATATTTCAGAATGGAGTTGAAAATAAGCTCACCTAACTTCCAAAATCAGACAGTAACCCGAGATCAAAAATTTCTGGAAGGAATTCTAAAGTGGTAGAAAATAATGATGTGGAACTGTCCTTTCATTCAGGGCTAGACAGATAACAAACTTAAGAAATAAGTACAAGTTCAATAAAACCATTTATCACTGTCTCAGTCAAGGGAGAATTAAGTATACTGATTTTTTAACAGATGGTCATTTGTCCAAAAGTTAATACCTTAGCTTTAATTTTGTTATGATTTATTATTTAGTTTCCCAAGTGCCAATTCTACACCAAAATCCATTAACTTTAGGAAGACAATTGTTAGGATTCTTATAATAAAAATGTATACAATTGATCCTATTATTGTTCAGGAAATTAGGTAACATGCTTTCTAATACCAGTACAAACTATTCTAGCAAACCACCTAATTTACTATAACAGAATATTGATTGGGTACAGTGGTATGTGAAATAGTATTTGGTCAGTTTTGACAAGTCGCACATTGAGTTAGGACCCTTGTAAGTGCAATGAATTTATAAAATATCTTAGTGAAACACTTTCAGAAGAGATTAGCCGAAAATAGTGAGGATGAAAAGGAACATATTTCTTTTGATTATTTTCTTTTTAATTAATAAACATTTGATGATTATGATAACAATTCATCTTTCTCCTTTTATGCAAATTCTTCCTCCTGAAGTACTGAGAACTAGTTTAAGTTTGTTGTGTAATGGAAAATAACAAGAAAGTCCCTGTTGTTTTTTTGGTTTTTTTGTAAGAATAATACCCTCCAGGGAACTAATATGCAGGAAGGATTATATCAAAGCTTAGAAGTTTTAACATTTCTATTCAGTGGAGGATGCAGCTCTATGAATGCCACAGGGTAACATCATTTTTAACCAATGTAGTGCACTGCAGAACTGTACTTTCACACATTTAAACCTGCACTTAAATCACATTTATAAGAGCCAAATGCAAAAAAAAAAAACACCACCCTTTGGCATGCACATGGTTGCTATAGCTTTGTGCTGAGGTTTTCTTAAGCAGTAAAAATATCAGAAGAAAATATGTAGCCCCATAAGGGTTCTGCAATGTTTATGTTTAAAAGGGTGTTTCAAAGTGCTGGAGGCAAAGGAGTGATAAACACAGCACCCATCTGCATGCTTTTAAAGCATCTACCTTTGCTTTAAAGAGGTACAGGCAAGTTACCACGTTTTTACCTCTAGGTGTTCCAAAGCAACTTTTCTAAATAATTTTCAAGAAAGGTACATTGCCTTAAGAGTTGGAACTGAAAAGGTTTCAATAGTCTACTTGTGATTACAAAGCTTGTGATGGCAGTAAGGAAACACACTGAGGCACCCCTTCTCATAAATAATGTTTCACCATGAGGGCCACAGAATCAGCAACAATCCTCATGTGGAATTTTAATTCAGCTGCTGCTAAAAGCTTGGGAAGGGAATGTAACACAAAATCATAGCTTGGATGGCCATAAGTAAACTTGTGACAGTTTCCTGACAGAACAATTAATCAGTGGAACAACTTGTCTCCAGAAGTTGTGGACAGGAAATTGGGCCACCCTTTGTTTGAAATGTTATAGAGGTTCTTGTTTCAGCAGGGGGTTGGACTAGAAGACCTCCAAGGTTTCTTCCAACTCCGTTTTTCTATTATTCTGTTAAACTTTCAGATCCCCTGTTAGCGCAATATCTTTGTTGGGTAATTCAGAAGTCTCCAAAATGTGCAAGCTTTCAAAATCTCTTCATCACAATTAATGTTATAAAATGTGTGGAGATGCTGTAACTTGATGCTGAAGTTTTAAAACTGAATGTGGGAGGTGTTGATTGACATTCAAATTAGGGTTGCTGTTTTTTTGGTTTTTTTGGCAATGATGGTGTCACATTGCATCCAAGATTGCTTTTAAGACTGCTAAGATATATTTCAACATCATTTTTTTTCTTCTTTGGTTTAATTCTGTCCAATTCTCAGAGACTGCCTGGACAAGGTCCTGTCAGTTTTCTTGGGAATATTTTTCAGAAGAACTTTGCCATTGCCTTCTTCCCAGAGCAGAGAGAAAGTGACTGGCCCAATGTCACCCAGTTGATTTTATGCCTAAGGTGCTACTAGAACTCACCATCTGCCAGTTTCTAGTCTGATGCCTTAACTACTACACCAAACTGCATCTCCTCACATCAACCACCTTGCCCAATAATTATATGAACTGACATACTAGGACTTTTTTGTGAATATATGTCTGTGTAAAAGTCATACTTCCAAAAAAAAGGAAATGGCCAGGACCAAAATATAAATGTATATTGACTGATTTGATAATTCACCATTAATTGCTTGTAAAAAAATAACATCCCATTTACAAAATTCAGTTCCATATGCATATAGCAGCCACTCTTTTGAATAAACCACCTTCTCAGATACACTACATGTCAAGATAATGATTTAATAGCTAAACAGCTTATGTAATAATGTAATGTAATATAAGGTGGATGATATAATTATAGGAATGAGTCAGCAGGGTCTGTGTCCCTTTAAGAGCAAGCAGAGTCTGTATCCCTTTAAGAGCCTGACTATAAAAGGGAAGGCTTTTGCTGGAGTATCTATCTCTCTCATCTGTTTCCTGCTGTAACTGCTGTGTGTTGGACTTTGCTGTATTACCACATGTATCTACATTGTTCCTGGTGTATGATATTGTAGATAGTGTAATATAAACCACCATTTAATACAAACCACTGTTTACTGTGTTTACTCCTGGGTTATCTCAGCACAATAAGACTGTACATGCTCTGACACTATATATGCAATAAGTACTTCCCTCTGTCCTTCTCAGAGAAACAGTGAAAGAAAGAAGGAAAATGGGATTTAAAAAGAAGTAAGGGAAATAAGTAATTAAAGTGGGAAGATGAGGAATGAGAAAAAGGAGAAAACAGAGCGTACACAGAAAACAGATGAGTAGAAGATTGCCTCTGGCATTCCTATAATGCTGCTTCCCAGTATAGGTGCCTGCTTGCTTTAGTTGAGCTAAAGTTGGAGAAGATTTCTGAGAATATTCTGGACAGCTAAAAAACCAAACGGATAGGTCATTGAACAAATTAACCCAGAATTATCACTTGAGGGACAAATAGCCAGGTTCAAATTCTCATACTTCAGACTCTCTGGAAAAGGTTCTAAAGCTAGGGAGGGAGGAAAGAAAGAGAAGAGGATGATCAACAACATGTACAGACTCAGGGTGGCAATGAATGCACCTTTGGGAACAGGTTAGGGATAGATCTTTGTGGAGAAACTCTATCTGTGTGGTCTCTAGGAGTTGAAACTACTTCTTATCAGCTTAAGATGGTATTTTGGGTTACTTATGTATAAACTTCATTCACATTACTTACTGTCAGGACCCACCTCAATCCACATCTTAGGAAATAAGAACTCTTGGATGCAAGTTTAGTCCAAAAGGAAAATGTTTACTAGGATGGAATCGATTGTGGCAATACAAGACGGAATCTAACAAAGTTACATTTCAATCCTATATAAAGCATTCCCATTTCAGCCCCTCCCCTCATCCATTTGGTCAGATGTCAGGCCCTTCCATGGGAAAGGGAACTCTCCTTGGTTTTATGGTTATTGCTTCCTTTTTTGTTCAAATGTTCCCTGTTGTTTGAAGATGCCTAAAGTCTGACCTCTCCCCCCCCTTCGGAGAGATGGCAGAATCCCCAGAATAAGCACATTGTTCTACCTATACATTTATGAAATGTGATATAAATGGATTCTGACATTCGGCTCTCCTTTCAGAAAAAAGATGAGTCCATCTGTGGGAAAAGAAAACATATAAATGTTAGCCTGGTTTGTTCGGATATTCTGTATGAAACCTCTTAAGCAACTTAGGTGCTTTAACATGGAGTTTGTTAACCCACTCATTTTCTGAGGAGGGGAGGTGTTTCCATGCCACTAAATATTGTATCGTTCCATGGTGTTTTCTGGAATCTAAGATTTCTTTCACTTCAAAATGTTGTTCTCCTTCCACCATGATGGGGGGTGGTGGTGGTGGGATTTTTGCTCGTAGTGGTGATTGTTGTTCTCTCTTTAATAGACTGCAGTGGAAGGTTGGGTGTATTCGTCTAAGATTTTTGGGTAGTTCTAATTCAACTGTTACTGGGTTTATGATTCTTTTAATTGGAAAGGGTCCAATATATTTTGGTCCTAGTTTTTTACAGGGTTGGAGTGATTTCAGGTATTTTGTGGATAAATATACCATCTCTCCTACCCTAAATGGTGTGGGATCGGTTCTTTTTTTGTCTGCCTGTGTCTTGTATGCTTTTCTGGCATCTTCCAACGCTTTCCTAACGATTGGCCATGTATTTTGTAATTGAGCAATCCATTCCTTCAGATCAGGGATAACCGGTTCTTTTGGGGTTAGTTCTGGTATTGGGTTGAAACTCTGGCCTGTAGCTACTTGAAAAGGAGTGTAACCTGTGCTTGAGTGGACTGCATTATTATATGCTACTTCTGCAAAAGGCAGTAGGTCCACCCAGTCGGACTGCTGAAAATTAATAAAGCATCTCAGATATTGTTCCAGTATATTATTAAGTCTTTCAGAAGCTCCGTCTGTCTGAGGATGGTGACTAGATGACAGTCCTTGGGTGGTTCCTAAGAGGGATAAAAATTCTTTCCAAAATGCCGACGTAAATTGCACCCCTCTGTCAGATATGATGCGTTGTGGTACCCCGTGCAATCTGTAAATATGCTGTACAAAAGGTTTTGCTAATGCTTTTGCGGTCGGGATTTTTTGGCAAGGTATGAAATGTACTTGCTTAGAGAACAGATCTGTGACAGTCCAGACTACGGTGTTTCCATTACTTTCTGGCAGTTCTACGATAAAATCCATGGCTATTTCTTTCCATGGGGCTGAGGGGTTTGCCACTGGTTGTAACAGACCTGGTGGTTTCCCTTGCAGTCTTTTGGCCATTGCGCAAATTTGACAGCTACCCACATAGCTTTCTATGTCCTTTTTCATAGATGGCCACCAAAATTGCCTTTTAGTTAAGTGTAGGGTTTTGACAAAGCCAAAGTGTCCTGCTGATTTTGTATCATGGCACAGTTGCATGAAATTGATTCTCTGTGTGGTAGGTATATATAGCTTCTCCCCCACCCATGGCAGTCCATCTTTAATTGTGCACACATGTTTATTTTTCTGGAACCATTCATCACTTTCCAAAGACTTCCTGAATTCTATTCCAGTTTGGCTATCTACCTTCGGCTTCATTTTTTCTTGTGTCCTGGTGGTGACTGGTGCTGCCAGTTGTTGTTCCGGTACAAGTGGTTTAAAGTCAGTAACTCTTGTGCTGTTATATTGGGGCATGCGGGATAATGCATCTGCCAGGAAGTTCTTCCCCCCTGGTAAGTGTTTGAGAGTGAAATTGAATCGGTGAAAATGTTGGGACCAGCGGGCTTGCTTAGGAGTGAGCTTCCTGGGCGTTTTTAGTGCTTCCAAATTTTTGTGGTCTGTCCAGACCTGGAAAGGTATTTTATTTCCTTCTAAAAATTGGCACCATGTTAGTAATGCCCACCTCAACGAGAATGCCTCTTTTTCCCATATTGGCCAGCGTTGTTCTGTTTCTGTGAGTTTTCTGGATGTGTATGCGCATGGTTGCAACGTCCCCCCATCATTTTCTTGTAATAGTACGGCTCCTACCGCTACATCACTCGCATCTGCCTGTATTACAAAAGGTTTGTCAGGATATGGGTGTTTTAGGACAGGTTCAGCAGAAAAAAGTCTCTTTAGCCTCTCAAATGCTGCTTTGACATTCCATTGACCATTTCAGAGGCTGGCTGGGTTTCACGGGTGAACCCCCCTTCGTTTTCAACAAATTTGTGAGGGGCATGGCTATTTGGCCAAATGCGGGGATGAATTGGCGGTAGAAATTTGCAAACCCCAGGAAACTTTGTAATTGCTTCCGTGTGCGGGGGGGTGCCCACTCTAGTACTGCCCTGACCTTCTCAGGGTCCATTTCGATGCCCTCTGGAGATATGCGATACCCCAGGTAGTCAATTTTTTCCTGATGGAATTCACACTTCGATAATTTAGCATATAAATGGGCAGCTCGCAACTTCTTCAGGACTGCTCTGACTAGTTTGATATGTTCCTCTTTGGTTTCTGTGAAGATAAGGATGTCATCGAGGTAAACCAGGACCCCCTTATATAGGTGCTCTCTCAGCACATCATTAATTAATTGCATAAAGACTGCGGGGGCCCCTTACAGTCCGAATGGCAATACTTTGAATTGATAGCACCCCATTGGGCAGTTGAATGCAGTCTTCCATTCATCTCCTTCCTTAATCCTAATACGGTAGTATGCTTCCCTCAGGTCTAGTTTGGTAAAAAAATCTTTCCTTTCGATAGGTGGGATAGCATATCCTTCATTAGGGGAAGGGGGTACAGATTACATTCACTAATTGTGTTCAAATTTCTATAGTCCACAACCAAGCGAAAAGACCCATCCTTCTTCTCCCTGAACAGAACCGGGGCGGCCACTTTGGGTTTGGCAGGCTCAATAAATCCTCTTTCTAAGTTTTTCTTTATGAATCTTTCCATTTCTGCCATTTCCCTTGGGCTCATGGCGTACATCCTGGGTTTTGGGAGTTTTGCCCCAGGTTTGAATTCTATGGTGCAGTCTGTGGGGCGGTGGGGGGGAAGCTCATCTGCTCTTTCCTCACTGAAAACCTCAGCCAGGTCCCTGTATTCTTCCGGTAGCTCTGGTAATCCCTTCTCTTTCCCCACCGCTGCTGTCTCCTCCCTCTGGGTTGGGGGGGGTGCTTTTGGAGTCTAAGTTCTTCTGCCCCCCCTTTGGGAAATTGAGTTCTGCTGTCCTCCAGTTTATCCCGGGATTCCATTTCTTCAGCCATTCCAGTCCTAGAATCATTGGGCATTCCATGCCTGGGGCCACTATAAACGTTATGTCCTCCTCATGGGGCCCCAGTGATAGGTGGATTGGTAAAGTGGCTAGGGTGGCTGGTCCTCCCCCTGCTATTGTCCCATCTAATTGACTAAAAGAGATTGGTTGTTTTAGCTTCCTCACTGGGATGCTCAATCTCTCCACCAGCGTTGGGCTGATAAGGCAGCGGATGCACCCAGAGTCTATCAGAGCTTTTATTTTGGCTGCTTCAGGCATAGGGGAAGCTAATATAGTCACTGTCTTAAGTATGGGTGGAAGGGGTCCACTTACCAATGGTTCTCCCTCTGAGCTGTCTTCCGAGTTGTCCACCGTCCCTGCGGTGCAGGCCGGAGTCCAATCCCAGTTCCTGGCAGGAAATGTGGACTCTACAGCCTCTGTCCCCTTCATGGAAGATTCTTTTGTGTTGCCTTGGGGCTTCCCCGGCTTCTTGGAGGATGATGCCTCTGGTTTTCGTGGGGGGGGGGATTTTGAACGACATTCTGCAGCACGGTGGCCCTCTCTCCCGCAGTTGAAGCAACCTGTTGATTTTTTGGCTGTGGCTGGTGGTTTTTCCCCCTCGCGTGTTTGCTTGGGTGGCAGGCGGCCCCATGGTTTTCCTCTGTGGTGTCTCTTCAGTAGGTCTATTTCTACTTCCTCCACCAGGATGTACCAGTCGTCGAGATGGGGTGGGTCTCCTCGAGGCAGGCAAGCGTCATACAGGTCGTAGTTTAGACCGTCTTTGAAGTGGCTGAGGAGGATGTCTTCTGGCCAGTTCAGCTTGCTGGCAATGGCTCGGAATTCTTGGGTATAATCAGCCACTGCTCGCCTGCCCTGCCTCACCGTTTTGATTCTCTCCTTACGGTCAGCCAAAGGATCCTCGAACCGCCACCTCAAAGATGACATGAATCGGTTGAAGTCGTTGAGTTCTGGGGTGTTGGAGTCATGCAAGTTCACCACCCAGTCTGCAGCCATCCCGTCCAGGGCAGATTGCACAATTCGGATGTGTGCTTTGTCACTGGGGATGTCCCATCTGTACTCTTCCATGTAGCTGAGGACTTGGGTTAGGAAAAATCCCAGTCGTGATGGCTCCCCCTTGAATTTGACTTTCAGGGGCGGGAGTCTTTGTCTGGAGCATTGTCTGCACTGGGGCCAGTATCGCTCCTCATCCTGGTCCCCGTCTGTGGTTCTGGGGTGGGTGGGTACTGCTGAGGTAGCAATTCCTGTTCCATTGGACGGCCCCGGGGTTTCAGGTGTTGGATCCCCTCCATTACCTTTCCAGTTACGTCCCCAGGTGCTGCCGCGGTTGCGATTTTCAGTTCTCTCCTCCCTCAGTGAGCTCAGGGTTGCTTTCATCAGATCAATGGCCTTTTCCAGGATCCGCTCCTCCTCACTGGCGTGCAGGGAACTCTCCATCTCTTGCCTCCATTCCGGTTGGTGGTTACTCTGCCTCAGGGTCACTTCTCCCGAAGCCTTTTCCCACTCACTTTTCCTTCCAACGCCCATCGACCATCGGGGTTTTCGGTCGTACTGCTCCACCGCTTCTTCCCTGGGGGAATATGCTGCTTCAGCTTCCCATTGTCTCTGGGATTCCATTTGGGGGGAAGACTCCCCCTCCATGGGGCTTCCCTCCTCTCTTGCTTCGTCGCCAGACATTGTATTTGTTGCAAAGTCCCCCGGTAAGGTTTTCCCTTCCAGGTTGACTCTTAAAGCAGATTCTGTCTACTGTCAGGACCCACCTCAATCCACATCTTAGGAAATAAGAACTCTTGGATGCAAGTTTAGTCCAAAAGGAAAATGTTTACTAGGATGGAATCGATTGTGGCAATACAAGACGGAATCTAACAAAGTTACATTTCAATCCTATATAAAGCATTCCCATTTCAGCCCCTCCCCTCATCCATTTGGTCAGATGTCAGGCCCTTCCATGGGAAAGGGAACTCTCCTTGGTTTTATGGTTATTGCTTCCTTTTTTGTTCAAATGTTCCCTGTTGTTTGAAGATGCCTAAAGTCTGACCTCTCCCCCCCCCCCTTTGGAGAGATGGCAGAATCCCCAGAATAAGCACATTGTTCTACCTATACATTTATGAAATGTGATATAAATGGATTCTGACACTAGGGAGGGAGGAAAGAAAGAGAAGAGGATGATCAACAACATGTACAGTCTCAGGGTGGCAATGAATGCACCTTTGGGAACAGGTTAGGGATAGATCTTTGTGGAGAAACTCTATCTGTGTGGTCTCTAGGAGTTGAAACTACTTCTTATCAGCTTAAGATGGTATTTTGGGTTACTTATGTATAAACTTCATTCACATTACTTTCCTAAACCTCTGAGTTTTCTCTCATCATCAGCTCATTTTGTGAGTAAATGTTCTCTATATATGCCAGCTCTAGCCTGATTACTGTTGTAACATCACCCAAGGGTCTTCCAAGCTGGAAATTCTCTGCTACATTTTATATAGAATTATGGCTCAATATATAGCCATAAGCTTAAATTCAATCTTGAAATGACAAATGAATCTTACATAAGAATTATATTAAGGAAAGAGAAGGTGACAGAGAGCACTTTATGTACTGAAAGAGCCTGCCCAGAAACATCCAAATCAAAGCATTTACCTATCATCTCTCTGCATAATTGTTTATCTTGCTCTACCTTTTCATGTATATTTGGCACCAAAAGCTCCATTTTGAGCCAAGGTTGGTAGCTAAGAGCTTCCTTGAAGTGCAAATTTCCTTCCTTCCAATTTGAATTTAGCACTGCCAGCATTCCTTAGCATCAGACAAACAAAGAAACAAAAAAGGTATTGCTTGATCAAATGAGAAAGTAAAGTTCAAGGCTATAGTTCAGGCCAAAAATAGCAGACAGAAACATAGGAAGAAGAGGAGACACAAGCCAGAAGAACCCTATATTGATTATTGATTTTAGTCTGTTATAAGATTTTATTTTATTTTATTTTATTTTATTATTTATTTCTCACAGCCATTGTATCTACATTTCCTTCAAACGACCATTTAAACTGCATTTGTTTATTTTCAGGGTTTAAATAATAATAAAGTTGGAAGGGACCTTGGAGGTCACCTAGTCCAACCCCCTGCTCAAGCAGGAAACCCTTTATCACTTCAGACAAATGGCTGTCCATTTGTCCAAAATGATATAGCTGAAATAATGAAGCATCTTCTCACTTGATGCATAGCAGGGCTGTATTATATTTTTCAGTTTGCTTGCTTTTTTCTCTAGACATTATGGTCTCCATAATTTATTGCAAACAGAACATTCATAATCATTTCTCTGATCAAAAAGAAGTATTTTAATGTACACACATGCACACACCGCAGACTAGACCAACCAAACTATTAACCTCTCTCAACCCCTATCTTGGCCAAGTGCCTGGAAGAAGAACCAGGTCTTTACAAACATTCTGGAAGGCTAAACAGGTAGACAGTCCCTCAAATTTCACATGGGAAGCGGCTTCTGTGGTCCCAACAGATGGCAACTTTTAAAGGAAAAGATTTGGAGAATACCAACTCTATGTGATCTAGGGGATAAGCAGTTACTTCCAGGGAGATATGTTCCCAAAAATAACTTGGCCTTATGCCATGCTGGATTTTAAAAGTAATAACTAGCAATTAACTTGAATTGTACTTGAAAAGCAACTGGGAGCCAGGGCAGTACATGCAACAAAAGTCCAGCTAAGGCTAACTGATGGGCAGCCAGAACTGTACATACTGACCAGCTGTAGCTTCCAAGCGGCCTTCAAGGACAGCCATGTGTAGTGCGTTGTAGTCAAGCAAGTGGGAAGTGACTGTAAGAAAACCCTTCCAGTCTAGAAATTAGCACAGTTATGTGTATAAGATGAATTTGTGTAAAGGTCCTCCCAAACATAGCTGCCACCTACTCTCCCAGCAGGGACTGTTAGTTCACAAGGACCCTTAAATTGTGTACAAAATCTGTCCAGAAGAGTGTTATCCCATCCGGAGTCAGAGATGTTATAGTAACTTTTCTGACCAGAATAGAGGCAGAGGGATGGAGAAAGGGAACCAGTTTCTTCCCATCCAGACTCTTGCAGCCTTTATGCATTGAGTAAGCCCCTAAAGAGCACCACTTGTCCAACATAAATAGAAATCTGTAATTGGATATCATCAGCATGATGATGCTGAATCCCATGCTGCTGGAAGACCTTACCCAATGGGTTCAAATAGATGTTAAATAGGAGGAAAGACTGACCCAGGTCCTGAGCCACTCCATACAACAAGTCACAGAGAAAGGAAGAGAATCACTGCAAAACAGTCTCCACCACCATTTCTAGCCCTGGAGCTGGAAAAATCAGAATATCTTCATCTTGAAAGCCAGTAAGAGATCCAGGAGGATCTGCATGGGCACTATATCTCCCTCCCGAACCCTCCTGAAGTCATTTCCAAGTGCAACCAAAGCTATTTAATACTATAGCCTAGCCTGAATCCTAAAAGAAGTTCAGAAGATCCACTTTTTCCAGGACAGGATCCCATCATGCTCTCAGCTGGTTGGAAGTTATCCAAAATCAGTCCGAAGATGGCCTCTTTTAGGTGGGAACAAACAACTGCTTCTTTTAAGGCAGGTAGAACCACTTCTCCCACAAAGAAGCATTTGCTACTACTTGGAACTAATGACATCCTTGATTTGACTTTGCTTGACTTCATCCAAACTAGGACATCCTCAGCCATTTCCACTGGATCTGCCCAACTGGAGTCTAATTCCAAATAAAGCTGAGTGGCTTTTGTCCAACAAATGCTTAGAAGAGTCTTCACATTGACCCTGCAAGCATTTACCCAGTCTTCCCTTACCCAGAAGGGCCCTAGTCACCAGAAGCTAGCTGGCTATCTACAGACATAAAAAGAGTGAACAAGTAAGCATGCTTTGGTGCTCTTACTACCAGAGGGTAAGTCCTAATAAAGGTACTTACTTCTGACTAGTCAGCTTCATCCTTTATCTTCCTCTAGAAACTCTCTAGGCATCTCTTGTGTAATTTCAGCTCCATAAATCAAAGGCCATCCATAGACTGCTTCATAAATCAAAGGCCCTGCAAAGAGTCCCCACAGGTGCAATCTGAACCAAGGCCCTAGTCACATGCTCATTTCAAGCTGTGACTAAGTTCACAGCCAAACCTTGCACCAGAGGTCAGGAATAACTCCAAAGTCCTCTGGAACTCTACTGGGTCCATTAGTCACTTGGGGCAGCCCAATCAAACATTGTGATAAGTATTTATTTATTTATTTATAAAAGAAAAGTCTCTTGCACTTTGGATAGCTCAAGACAGCATTAATTAGGAAGTTATGATTTAAAACATATGCACTGCATTTATAAAGCCTGTATGGATTATGTCTCATTCACCTTGCAGAAATTATGTGAGATGTTCTATCTATGCAACATGTCAATTAACCTGATTCAATTGCCCACTTAATTAAGTGTAGCTTCTGCACATGTGCAGATTTGCAGAATCCTTTTCAGCTCAAATTAAGCATGGCAGCTGCTCTTCTGTGATCTTGAGAGGTAGAGAAAAAATTCACCACATGGATTCAAAGAGGTACTTTAATATTTTCCCCCAAAGCAGTACCATTTTGAAGATTTACACAGCTCTATATTTTAATACATTTCTTGTTCTATAAAGAAGATAAGATGTGCTCTTTGGCTCAGGTTTTCTATTAAGTTCCATTATGTTCAAAAGAACAGCTTAAAGAAGTTGAATGAATTAGTTAGAATAAAAAGGGCATGTCTACTTATCATGAGTGACTGGACATAGGAGAAATGTCTACAAACCTTTGGATTTGAGGGAATTTCCCTAAGAAATTGTACTACTTTTGTACATATTTAATTGTACATATTTAATTAAAAAACAGCACCATGCAGTGGAACATGCATATATTAATTATGTGAAGAGCCTGCCTGAAAAACAAAACCAGTAATGATATTCTGTCTTGATTAGGAGACTTTGCTATAACCCAAGGACCATTCTCAGTAACATTTTTGGGCATTCTCAGTTGTCTATCCTTTTATTAGATATGTCACCAGTCAAAAAATTGCAAGGTTTCAAAATAATAGGTTTTTAAGGAAAAACAAGTCTCAATTTTACATGGACACTATTTGTGGATTATAACTATGTACACATACTATGTATTATGTTTATGTTTTTCTTTATAGAGAGCTTTAAAGTATTAGATTTATATAAGGTTTTAAGTCTTTCCCTGATTTTTCTAACAAGGACAGTCTTTCATATATTAGTCAAAAACTTCTATTACTTGTCTATTCAGATTGTTATCTTATTGGCCATCTTTATTAATTATTGAATATTGATATTTTAATGACTTTATGATGCTAAATTTTACAATACCAAGTTTACCACATGCAGTGGTATTCTAATGTTTCTTAGAAAATTCTTGTTCAATTTTAGACATCTTGTAAATCTCTTTCCTATTTCTTTTGCGTTCTTTTAGCTTTTTTGCTGATTTTTTTTGCTTGTGCTTTCAAATATCTGTTAAAGAAAAAAAGGAAAAAAAGTAAGTTTCTATTTATTATTCAGGAAATGCATGTTTTAAACCATCCTGGGCATAACCCTAAAGTTCTCAACTTTTTGAATTCATTGTCTGAAGCTCTATAACAATCCTTTAGTCTGGGTAGCTATTATCCTTTGCTCAATCCTTTTGTCAGCTGCCTCCTCATGATCACAGCCCATTGATTTGGCTTGTTGTAATGGAATTTTCTAAACCTGGAAATGGAAATGAACATTTGTAAAATATTGTAGGTCTAGATGTACATTTCTTCTTCCTTATAAGGCAAACAGACAGCAATATTAACAGGATAGAGGATTAAAGGCATCAAGAAGGCCCTGTCATAATATGTTCAGTGATAAATGTGAGGCTAAAATATGCATATCCGATTTTTATTATTATTGTACCTTGACCATTTTTTTCCTCACAATAAAATTGACTAATGAAACTCCTTGGGAATCTAGTTTCCTTGGTTGTCAGTAGCTATTAGAGTTTTACAACAGTCTTCAAAACTGGATACATAAGAGTGAATGTTTGTTCTCTGAGCTTGTGGATTGGTTTCTGAATGTTTCGTTACCAGGCTAGGTAACAGCCTCATCCTACACCCGAGCTACAGATATTCGCCACTATTGCAAACTGGATACATAAATCCATTTTACATGTACCTTAATTGAAAGATCATAGAATCAATCATAGAGTCAGAATTTAGCACAGAGTTCATCTAGTCCAATTCTCAGTTTAATGTAGTATCCACTAGAAATCTCTAATGACCATCCAGACTCTGTTTAAAAATATCTAGTAAAGAGAACTTACCATGTCATATCACAATCTAGTCTACCATCTGAAATTTGCTAAATTTGCTAAAATCAGCTTCCTTATATTTTTAACTCATTCATTATGGTAGTATCCTGTCTTCTGGGGCAAGGGTCCCTAACCCCCAGGCTGTGGACCAACATTGGTCCACAGCACACCAGAAACCGGGCCATGCAAACAAGCGAAGCCCCGTCGATGTGTACATGGACTAGAATAGAATACAGCTGGAAGGGACCTTGGAGGTCTTCTAGTCCAGTCCTCTGCTGAAGCAGGAGAATTTACACCATTTCAGACAAGTGACTGTCTAGTCTCTTCTTAAAAACCTCCAGTGATGGAGCACTCATGATTTCTGAAGGCAAGCTGTTCCACTGGTTAATTGTCTCACTGTTAGGAAGTTTCACCTTAATTCCAGGTTACTTTTCTCTTTGGTCAGTTTCCAACCATTGTTTCTTGTCCTGCCCTCTGGTGCTTTGGAGAATAGTTTGACCCCCTCTTCTTTGTGGCAGCCCCTCAAATACTGGAATACTGCTATCATGTCACCCCTATTTCTTCTTTTCTTTAGGCTAGCCAAACTCAAGTCGTGCAGCTGTTCTTTGTATATTTTAGTCTCCAGGCCCTTGATCATTTTAGTTGTTCTTTGAATTTTTCCCAAGGTCTCAACATCTTTTTTGTAGTATGGTGACCAAAAGTGGTTTCATGGGATACAGGCAGCATGTGAAATCATGTCCCATCCAGTCCACAGAAAAATCTGTCTTCACAGGACCGGTCCCTGACACTCAAATGTTGGGGGCCACTGCTCTGGGGCAATAGATAATAAGTCCAATCTTTCAAATATTTGAAGTCTATAATCCTATCTCCCCTTACTTAATTTTTCTGTAAATTAAATATACCCTGATCCCTCTGCCATTCCTCATAAGGTTTGGTTTCCATATCCTTCACCATCCTGGTTAATTTGCTTCAATTTATCACTATTCTCTTGGAACTGTTATGTCTAGAGCTGTGTGTAGTACTTCAAATAGAGTCTGAATAGGTCAGAGTAGACTGGAAAAAATATGTACTTTAAAAATTATGTTCCTATTAATGCAACTTGTTTAACTTGTGATATACTTCTGTTTTTAACCCAGATGCAGAATTGTACATTTCTCCCTATTAATTCCATCCTATTCATTTCAACTCACTCTTCAAGCCTGTCTAGATTTTTCTCAATCTTATTTTTTTTAATCTAAAGTGTTAGACATCCCTTTAATGAGACTAATGAATAGACAACTAAAAAAAGATTTATGGGTGATTGTTTTTGTATATGTTAGCTTCTGATAGATTATTATGTACACAAATATGGAAAGATTATGAGATACCCACAATAGTGGAATGGTTGGTGAAGAATGCAAGATTTGCAGAGAGGGCAAAATTGACTTGATTGGGGAAAGACAATAGCTACATTTGTTAGTGACTGGAAACCTCTTTATTGAGTTTTTGCTGAAAAGGGGGGAGAATTAAATTACTGGTTTCTATTAGCAATGGTAGAATATATACTGCTCAAAAAAATAAAGGGAACACAAGATAAGACATCCTACTATTAAATACAGTACATTGTGTTGTTTAAGTGTTCCCTTTATTTTTTTGAGCAGTATAGAAAATGGGGCTATGTTGTAACTCTAGAGAGGATAAAATATAAACATATTTTTAAGTGAGATAAAAGAGATAGAAACATTAGCCATCGTAGAGACAATATGGCAGAGAAGGGAGCTGGATCCATGGGGGGGGAAAGAGGGGAGGTAGCATTGAACTTAATTAGCCAATCACCTCCAGTATGAAGAACCCCCATTGGGTCACTAAGTCATCTGGCAGAGCCTTATCTTCAGGCTTTTGTGGCAAGTCAGAAGGATGAAAGCCAATCTCACCTCTGCAGGCAAAGTAGGTGGGTAGGAGCCATGGCAAAGAATGGTCTTTTCTTGGCTGATTAGATCCACAGCATGTCCCCTTTGCCAGCATGGGTGGGCCAGGCCAGTCCCATCAGAGTGACATGTTTCCTCAAGTAGTCGTACAAGGATTTAAAGATAATGAACAATACCTTGAACTGCACCCAGAAGCAGACTGGCAAATTAATTTAAAAAAAAAGTATTAGCCATCTCTCCCAGTTTGGCGCATCTGTCCAATTCATAAGTTTCATAATAAACTGCCTTAATTTCCTCATCCAACCAATTAAATATTGAATTCAATATTGAATAGCACATGCCCAGAGCCCAGGGGTACTCCACTTGAAATGTTCTAAGCTGAAGTGGAGTTCTTAGTGAACATTATTGTGTGAGATACTGTAATTCAACAGTCTATAAGTCCACCTAATAGTAGAATTACCTAGTGAATATTTTATCATTTTGTGAAAGACTTTGTGTAGATATGTCCACATAATACAGTTCCTACGTGAATAAGCAGATATGTATGTGAAAGCACTTTGGAATGCTGATTACCAAATAAAGCAAACACATACTAGAATATAAGCAGGAGAACATGATATATAAATAGGAATATAAGCAAGAGATCTGATGTATAGTGCAATCATGCATGTTTACTTATAAGGCTCATCATTTTAATGGGGCCTCTTCCCTATTAAAAATGTTTCATATTACAGCCTTCATTTTAAGATGAATGCCCTGCTATAAATGGAAGAATCTATTTAATTGCCAAGAATCTCAAATAACTGAAATAACTATAACAGATGTCCACAACCCCTGTCAGCAGACTGGTACCAGTCCACAGCCTGTTTGGAACCTGGTTGCATAAGTGGTAGGCAAGTGTACAAAGCTCCATTTGCACATGCATGGAATTAGGCTGTGTGCGTGAAACCATTCCCTCACCATCACTGCCGCCCGCTGTTGCCACCACTGGCAGTCCATGGAGCCAGAAAAGTTGGGGACCACTGCTCTATGATAATGGAAATATTATGAAGTAATATGAGCCAGGATGACACAGTGGTTAGAATGCAGTATTGCATGCTAATTCTGCCAATTGCCAGCAGTTTGACCCTCACCAGCTCAAGGATGACTCAACCTTCCAGTCTTTCCGGGTTGGTAAAATGAGAACCCAGATTGTTGGGGACAACATGCTGAATCTGTAAACCACTTAGAGAGGGCTGTAAAGCACTGTGAAGCAGTATATAAGTTTAAATGCTATTGCTATTAATAGAGTAAAGAAAGTACAGCCAAAAACTGTAAAATGAAAGTGTTCCTTTTGGAAAGAACAAAATAGGCTTCAAAAAAACAAAAATAATTCTATCAAGTCCCTCTCCGGTACATTCCAGACCAGCTTATCTATGCTTTGTCTTTCCCCTCCTACTATAGGTTGTTTTTTTTTGTTTTTAAATGATTCCTATTCAGTAAGATAAAGCTGTCAAAGAAGAAAACCGGATCAAACACAGGTAAATTTGTTACAGCAACCAGGACTCTTTGTGATGTGCCAATGATGTAGTAAAAATGGAGAGTCTTATCTTCCCTTATCCCCCCCCCCCGCCAATAGGTAAGCATCAAGACACAGATGGATGACTATACTGAAGGCAGTATTGGTTATTTTATTGATGAGGCTCTCAAATCATCACTAAACCAAAATAAGCTGTTCACTTCCCAGTTGGAGTCAAAACAAACTGATTACTATTGTCTCAACCTTTACTGGTGATGAATGAGCTGATTCAGGCCCTTGACCCAAATTTAAAGCTATTCTTGTGACCCAGCCAAAAAAAAAAATATCTTTGAGCAAAGGCAAGACTGGCTATCAAAGCCTGTCTCCATCCTCACCGTATCTAATTAAACAATCAATATTTTTTTTAAAAAAACGAGAATAGTTAAGTGTCTTCAACGTAGCAACTTTCAGTTACTTTATCCCCATAACCATTACTTAAATCACACTCTTTTGAACACAGACTAAGCTATAATAAAAATCTATCTCAGCAGACTGCAGGGGGAAAAAATGTCAGAGGAGCTTAATACTGCACCAGATTGGTATAAAGAATAGCAAATAGTTACTGGGTAATTTTAATTAGTCTCTTGAGAGTGCTAAGCTTTTATTAGCAGAATATGGAATTAAAACAGGGCCATGAACAGTGGCCTGAAGAAAAGTGGAAGCCAAGAATGAAGAATTTAAGAGCAAATCAGATGGATTGATCAGAAAATCCACTACCACTCCAATAAATCTTACCTAGTCAAGCAAGATCCAGCTTAAAAGGAAAGTCTATAATTCTCCTTTCTTCCTAGAAGGAGCCATTGGTTATCTTGGGCAGGTATAGTCACTTTCTTGGTGGTTCCAATGGAGGAGCTGTTTATCCAATTCATAGGATGCATTAATACTTTGAGTAGAGATCCTCTCACATTAATATGCTGTCCATGTTGCTAATTTCTGATAGCTTTAATAGAACTTTTTTTTCATTCTATATGCCAAGTCTGTTAATAATAAGTTTATATCTGGGGCTGGATCCAGCATTAAGATCCTAATCTCTTATATTTTACCAAGGCTAAATACAGATAGTCTTCAAATCACAGCAGTTCACTTAGTGACCATTCAAAGTTACAATGGCGCTGAAAAGTGACTTATGACCATTTTTCACACTTATGATTGTTGCAGCATCCCTAGGGCAATGTGACCAAGATTTGGATGCTTGGCATATTAATGAAGGGATTTTATTATGCTTAAGCTTGATGTTAGTAATATTGCTATTAGTAGTAATACTTTGTAATCATCTTTGTTTATGTGCAAGCAGCTTTGTAGGTGCTTTATTTTGGGAAATTAGTTATATAAAAGCAAATGTTTCATGCTTTAGGTAGAGGGGATTGCTTACATGAAAAGAGCATGGTAAGGGGAGGGGGAAAAGGAGCTGTGGTGGAGCCTGGGTTGTTGTGTATGAGTCATCATCTAGGAATTATTTTTCTGTACCTTTTGGTTCCTAATACCAAGACCAGATCTCTCTGTTCTGGAAAGGTATAAAAGGTGGAAGACATCTTTCCTGGTTGTTGCCTTCCTCTCTCTACCAGCCACGAAGAGAGATGTGGCCACCCAACTCTATTTTGATCAAAATAAAAGTTGTTTGCTTGCTGAAACCTCGGCTCAGGAGTTTCTTTTGGCTTTTTAAAATTCCTGAGCAATGCTGGGGCAATTGTGAGGCTAAGTGTAAAACCTTACATCGGTTTGTATTTATGATGGTTGCAGTGTCCCAGGGTCATATGAACATCTTTTGCAACCTTCTGACAAGCAAAGTCAATAGGGAAGCCAGGTTCACTTAACAAACAGGTTACTAACATATTAGGTGCACTGATTCACTTAACAACTATGGCAAGAAAAGTTGTAAAATGGGAGAAAACTCACTTAACAAATGTCTCACTTAAGAAATGTTGGGCTCAATTGTAGTCATAAGTTAAGGACTACCTGTAGGCCATTATGAGTACAAGCAATATACCTATGCCTTTGCCTTGGGTCTGAACTTCACTTTCTCTTTATATCCTTTTCTAACGTTACTGATACTATTAAGCCATTATTTATTTTCAGCCAGCTCTCCTTTAGAGATACACTGTGTGGGAATGGGGGTAGGGGAGGGGAGAGAGATACAGTTCATATAAAAGCTTTTTGAGCATGGAAATAAGAACTGGGTCTATAGAGCAGGCTGCTTTTATCCCTGTAAAGACATCCAATGAAGCTATTGCAGATGACCAGCGTGATATGGAATGGTTTATGTAATGTATTGGCCTTATATGCTTAAATCACTTGCTTTGTGTCTGACTGCATGCCTAATGGCTGACCTACTTGTATATGTTATGTAACGGATGCTGGCTGAACTAGACTTGCTGTCTCCAGTCGGTAAAGTAGGTTTGGGGGCGAGAAACTGATACTGCATGTGTGTGTAGGTACCTGGCTCACTCTCCCCAAATCCTGCCCTTTTTAAATACTATGATGGCTCTATTAGAGTCAGAGAAGCCAAAGACAAGTTGAAGAAAATTTGTTAGGCCTGCAAGTAGTCCAGGCAAGATGCACCGTCGGAAGTACTCTGTCTTTACTATCTTTACTGTAAGATTACATTACCAAAGTCTTGCAAAATTGAAATTATTATTTTCCTCCTTTGCTGTTACTCCATGAAAAACTAGAGCAGGGGTGTCAAACTCACAACATCACTTGATATGTTGCAACATATCGCAACTTTTTTTCCATTGCTGGCAATGGGGTGGGCATGGTTTCAGCATGACGCATCCGGCCTGCAGGCCGTCAGTTTGACATCCATGAACTAGAGAGAGTCCCTTCTGAAATACATCTCCCATCCCACTTAGTTCTGTCAGCTGAGAAATCTTTTACATGACAGTTTTCCAGTCTACAGCTCTCCTTTATGTCTCCCAACGTCATTCCTATATACCAGGGCTTTTCAACCAGTGGTACAGGTACCACCTGTGGTGCATTGGCACCTAGCAGGTGGTATGCGACCATCCTAGAAAAGTGGTAGGGGGGGAGGGGAATGACGTGAACCGGTGGCAGCACCGCACAAGCCTGAGCAAGAGATGGCTAGAGCTTCAGAGCCTCTCAGGGCTCAGCGGAAGTGCCAGGATCAGCGCTTCTTTGGGGCTGTCAGGGCTCAGTGGAAGTGCCAGGATCCAGCTGGAACTCGGCACTGATCCTGGTGCTTCTGCTGAGCCCAGAAGAAGTGCCAATCAGCTGGAATGTTGCAGCATCCCCAGGGTCTTGTGATTTACATTCAGATGCTTGGCAATTGATTCATATTTATGATGGTCACAGTATCCCAGGATCATGTGAAGTGACCAAAACCTGCTGCAACCACCCAGTAGAGGGGTGGGAATAAAAACTCAACACCCCACCCCACTGCCAATTCTCAACAGAAATGCTCACAACAATGAAAACCTCGGACAGGAGGAAGAGTGAGACCAGGCAGGCATGCAGGTGTCTTGCTTGGCTGTGGCTTGGGGGGCACTTTTTCAGTGCCATTGTAACTTCAAACAGTCACTAAGCGAACTGTTGTAAGTTGAGGACTACCTGTACTTCATCACTTTTTTCCTTTTTTTTTTTTTGGTCATCAGGTTTTTGACACCTTGCTAGGTGACTAGTGGTACTCGGATGTTGCCATATCGTAAAAGTGGTACAATGGGTGAAAAAATTGAAAAGCCCTGCTATATACTATGGATCCTTTACCCATTCTGCCCCTGGCTCAAAAACTTTAACTGTGACAGGCACCTTAGAGTCCTAGTGAAAGATCATTTAAAAATGAGCCAGCAGTGTGCAGCAGCAGCCAAAAAACTAACACAATCCTTGGTTGTATAAACAGAGGGATAGAATCAAAATCACATGAAGTATTAATGCCACTTTATAAAACCTTAGTTAAAACCACACCTACTGCATCCAGTTTTTGATTACATTACAAAAAAAGATGTTCAGATTTTGGAAAAAGTACAGAGAAGAGCAACTAAGAAGATTAAAGTACTGGAGACTAAAACATATTAAGAACAGTTGCAGGGTTTGAGTTTGGACAGTCTAAAGAAAAGAAGGACTAGGGGTGATATGATAGCAGTATTTCAGTATTTGAGGGGCTGCCACAAAGAAGAGGGGGTCAACTAATTTTTCAAAGCACCAGAGGACAGGATAAGAAGCAATGGATGGAAACTAATCAAGGAGAGAGGCAATGTGGAATTAAGGAGAAACTTCCTAACAATGAGAACAATTAACCAGTGGACAGCAGCTGTGGGTGCTTCATCACTGGAGGTTTTTAAGAAGAGACTGGATAGCCACTTGTCTGAAATGGTATAGATCCTCCTGCTTGAGCAGGGGCTGGACTAAAAGACCTCCAATGTCCCTTCCAGATTCTATTCTATTCTATTCTATTCTATTCTATTCTATTCTATTCTATTCTATTCTATTCTATTCTATTCTATTCTATTCACATGCTCATGTAGGAAGAAGAGATTATAACATTCAGTGGTTTTGCAAGTGTACTTGGGCTCCCATTTTATGGCCTGGTACTCAGGAGAGAGACTTAATGTATTGTTTAACCTGTGATGTTTAGGGTTAAAATTGATTCTTTCCTGCCCTAATATTATCCTTGACCTATTTATTTAAACTAAGTTAAATTGCATAAATAAGATATGTCCATTTGATCATGAACCTGTGCACAGACCATAAAACACATAATTGACAATATTTGATGACTTACATGCAGGAATCATTATTCCTTGATTGCCTTTAATGTGGCATTTTTGCTTGACAGTACCTGCCAGATGTTACATAATAAAATTTAATAAATACAATGTTTAATTTCATTCTCTTAGCCAGTCACATCATGCTCATTTCAAAACTTTATTTAAAATCGGTCAAATTTTAATCTCCTTCCCTCCCCCCTATAAAGGAAACTTTTTAGTGTTCCTGTTGTGTTTTCATTGATGGTAAACATTGTGAATTACATTTTTCTAACAGCTACAGAACATTTAGGACCATGATTAAGTAAAAGTACCTCTTTATGTCAGTGCTTAAGAGTTGATCAGCAATACCCAGTCTATAAATTGGTGAAGATCTCTGTTGTAAATAATACTTGATTACTTTCATTGGTATGTTCTGCTGGGATGATCTTTTATCAAAGCCATAGCTGACATGGGAAATGTTCTATAGGAGCTCAGAAGAGGACGATAGAGATTCAATCCATGAAAACATAATAGGCAGCAGACAATTTCTCCAAGATTACATTCCATAAAAGGGAAGCAGAGACATCTGTTCAATCCAGTGTAGATAAACAGCAAACTATTTTCCATCTCATTAACTCAGAGGATGAGATATCAGATATACCCTAGGGGCTTTGTGCTTTGTTATCACATTGAAGGCATTTCCCAGACTCATTGCATTATACAGTTCTAGGCATAGTCAAAGCTTAAGGCTGCAATTAAAGCTTTTATATTCTAAGGTAGCCTAAAATAAGAAGGCTTCAACTTAATCTAACTGTCTCTAATTACTAGTCACTTAGTTTAAATTATTTAACATGTCCTCAACAGTGATGTATGGCACATGTAAATCTCTAAACAGGGCCCTAATAGAATTATCCAATTCTATTAAACTGCAAACAAGTGCCCATTAAATATTTATTAGCAAGACTGCATTCACTTAAGATAGATTGGATGATCAGCAAAACACTTAGCTAACCTTTGCTTCTCTTCATTCTCACTAACTGAGGATTCAGAATGAGCTAATCAGAATTAAGCTTATTGATTAACTACCAATTATATTTACCTGAGGGTGAATCAAAAAGGAAAAGATTCTGAAAGTACTGACAAAGCACCTTATTGATTTTGTTAAAAACATTAAAAAAAATCTCCATAATTTAAATGGGCAAGGTTTCTACAGATCATTGAACATATTATGAGAAGCACTTAGCTGTTTCTATTCCTGAGCAAAATGGAGACTATTAAGTTACTGTATTTTTAAAACTGTGGCTATCAACTATAGGGAGATTTTCAATCCATAAAAAGTTAGCAGTTACTTCTTCCTCTCTCACCCCACCACCATTACAGCTCAGTTGACATAACAAATAAGCACCTAAAGCAGATAATGCAAAATTAAGATGAGCTAAGAAAATACTTTCCTTTCTCTTAACTTTGGATCTAGACCAATATTTTCAGACTCAGAGAGAAAGCAAAAGGGTGTACAGATAGTCCTTGACTTACGACCACAATTGAGCCCAAGATTTCTGTTGTTAAGTGAGACATTTGTTAACTGAGTTTTGCTCCATGTTATGCCTTTTTTGCCACAGTTGTTAAGTGAATCACTCCAGTCGACAGGTTAGTAACCTGGTTGTTAAGTGAATCTGATTTTCCCCATTGTCTTTGCTTGTCAGAAGGTAGCAAAAGGTGATCACATGATTCTGGGACACAGCAAAGGTCATAAATATGAACTGGTTGCCAAGCATCTGAATTTTAATCACATGATTGTGGGGATGCTGCAAAGGTCACAAGTATAAAAAAACGATCATAAGTCACATTTTTCCGTGTTGTTGTAACTTTGAAAGGTCACTAAATGTACTGTTATAAGTCAAGGACTACTACATGCGTGTATGTGTAAAAGATCTTTTAATCTGAGATTAACAGCTTGTTTCTAATTATAGTAACTTTGAAGTAAATGTCTCCTTTTCAGTTCCAGGTTATTTTCTTTTCTTATTTTACCTCTTCTCTTAACCTGACATATGGATGACTTGCTGCAAGTTAAGTTATTTACCTTTTGGTCTGTAAGGTAAAGGTAAAGTTTCCCCCGCACACTCGTGCTAGTCGTTTCTAACTCTAGGGGCCAGTGCTCATCTCCATTTCAAAGCCAAAGAGCCAGCACTTGTCCGAGGACGTCTCCGTGGTCATGTGGCCGGGATGACTAGACGCCAAAGGCGCACAGAACGCTGTTACCTTCCCACCATAGTGGTCCCTATGTTTCTACTTGCATTTTTACATGCTTTCGAACTGCTAGGTTGGCAGAAGCTGGGACGAGTAACAGGCGCTCACTCTTTGGTCTGTACCACCACCTAATTAAAATATTTTATAAATCTGTCATGCTTTTATCTCACCTCTACCTATTTATGAAATTTCTCTTTCATATTCACAAAGCATTTAAACATGAAGTGTGGATACACACTTTCTCGGCCCTTTTTTGGGTCCCAAATCTCTCCAGAGAGCTGTCACTACACATCCTCAATGAAAACAAACACGAATCTTCAACAGGAATGTGTGACAAAACAGAAGATGCTTTATTCAGCTCCAATGCACATAAAGTGAAAGCAAAGTCAGCGTTGGGTGTTAACTGCTCCCAAAGCTCATATAGCCCACCCCCAACCCAACATCTGCCCATAATTCCTTTTAGTCCTTCCTTTCCCATCAGCTCCTTTTGCTGCATTCTCCTATTCAACATCCCCCCCGTGCGTCCATCAACCCGTCCCCCCCACATCCAACAGTCCATCGACAACCAGGTGAGTAGAACATGCAACCCCCACCCTTAATGCTAAATGTTTGGGTCTGCTAGACGTCCAGGCCTGCTGAGTCCAGCCTTGTGAGGGACGGTGAAGGCTGAACTGCCCCCGAGGCAAAGCAAGGCGTAGAATGTCCGGTAACAGCGGCGTGCAGGATGAAGGCAGCATCGTTTGCATCTCAGCGGCACCCACCGACACTCCCTGGCCCAGCTGATGGGTTGTAGAACTGGGCCCCAGTTCTGGCTGGCATGCTGCCTCCGTTGGTGTCCCCTGGAACAGCTGATCAACAGCAGGCCCACCCGAAAGCTCTGACTGCCCCGTCGCCTCTGCCGGCATCTCCCGGACCAGCTGGTCAGCAGTGGACCCGGCAGGGAGGCCCGACTGCGCAACTGCACCCACCAGCACTTCCGGAGCTAGCCGGGAGATGATGGAAGGAGAAAAATGCCCAGGACAGCCAGCAGTGTCTGCAAAAGGACCCGAATTCAGCCGAAGTTGCTGAATTTGGGGGTTCGGCGGTGGTGACAGTCTCTACAAGACAGGTGGCAGTGCTGTCGGCTCCGACGCGGGACTCTGCCTCCCCCCCACTGAATGTTGGCCCCACGGGGCTCGACAAGAGCTACTAGTTCTCTTCAATTGCTGCTCTTGTATATATTTCTAAACATGTAATAGGTAGCACATCTACTTCAATCACTTCAGTGGCTGGTTAATGTGTATTGCTCTTCCTGAACTACATATCCCAATTCCTGATGTAGCATACTATGACTTTTTCTTCAATCTGGAACCCTCTCCAATTATGGCAAACAGGATAGTCTGCATTTCTGTAATGGGTCCGGGATATCTGAGGGAACACCTGCTGCTGGCATCAAGCTCCCTTCATCCTGTGCGCTCTCACAGGGAGGGTCTTCTCAGGGTACTGCCAGTAAAAGATTGCCGGCGGATAATACCCTGGGGGAGGACCTTCTCTGTGGGTGCACCTGCCCTTTGGAACCAGCTGCCTGTAGAGCTTAGGACTGCCCCTGACCTTCGCTCATTCCGCCGGGACCTGAAGACTTGGCTCTTTGAGCTTTCTGGCCTGGACTGAGAGTATTAACTGGGGTTTTAAATTGGATTTTAATTGGGGTTTTATATTGATTCAAGGTTTAAATGTAATTATTTTAACTCTTCTTAATTTTTGTAATTGTTGTATTGTTATTTTAAAAAAACCTTGTGAACCGCCGTGAGTCCTATGGGAGAAGGGCAGTATATAAGTTTAATAAAGATAAAGATAAAGATAAAGATAACACTATTCTGGTTGATTATTGGTATAGTATTAGCCCAAGGCACTCACAGAATGTCAGTTTGGGGAAAATTGTCTGAACACATGCAGATTTGAGATCTGACTATATGTGTTAATATAGATTAACATCTTTTTAAAGAATGCAAAAGCTCTCAGCAGTACATGATTTTGTATAATCTGTCCTATTAAAAAGAAAACAGCTCTTGTGCCCTCTTTTCATCTGCACTTCAATCACCTTGAGTATCCTGTAAAGCCACTAAATCCTGTCACACTATTAAATGGGATATGAAGTACCTCTGTATATTTACAGTTTGTACTTCATCAGCCATCGCATTCGTGTTTAATTCAACTATACATGTTATTTACATTGAAAAAAAATACTACTGGCATTAGTCTGCCATCGCTGGCTTTTCACATGTTTTACCTTGAATCTCAGGATTCAATATTAATTGTCTCACATTAATGATAGGGTCAGGGATCTTCCTTTCCTCTTTCAGTGCTTTTGTATTTTAAAGTGGTATCTGGAATTTCAGGCTTGCAGTTCCATTGTACTGTTGGCAATGTCATTGTATGGAATGATAAACTTCTGCAATTCTGCATATTGGACAATAAATCAGTTGCAAGGAAAATCCACCATTTTACCAGATATTTTAATTTTATCTTGGAATATCGGTAGTCCTTGACTTGCAATTCATTTAGTGACTGTTCAAAAATACAATGGCACTGAAAAAGTGACTTATGTCTGTTTTTCACACATATGACCATGGCAGCTTCCCCAAGATCATGTGATCAAAATTCAGAGGCTTGGCAACTCACTCATATTTATGACAGATGTGGTGTCCCTGGGTCATATCATCAACTTTTGTAACCTTCTGACAAGCAATGTCAATGAGGAAAACAGATTCATTTAATAACCATGTTACTAATTTAACAAATGCAGTGGTTCACTTAACAACTGTGGCAAAAAGGTCACAAAATGGAGCAAAGCTCACTTAACAAATGTCTCAACAACAGGAATTTTGAGCTCAAGTCATATGTCGAGGACTACCTGTACATAATAGGTGACTGCTTAAGCTTTCTCATAAAATAAATAAATAAAAATTTGTTTTCAAAAATAAAATGCTTTCTTTTGCTGCATTAATATATTTCTTGACTTAAACCCTTTGCACCTAGCTATATTTGAAAGTTCTGTTGTGTTTGTGTTACCTCCAATCAGTTGCCCTTTGGGTCTTCATTTAAAACAAAGTGAAATTGAAGCCCTGTGTGAGGAAGGAAACATATTAATTATTGAGGTAGCTTCCTAGGGCACTTTTCTGGAATTTGTAGCTGATAAGTGTCATTATTTGATGGTGGGGATTATACATATTTTGGGGAAAACTGTAGGTTATTAAAAACAAACAAGGTTCTTGTTTGACACTTCTCTTACTGATACTCCTGATCTCTCAAATTTAAAACAGGAGTCTCAGAATTTATAGTCAATACAAATAATGTATTAAACAGAGCTTGTCAATTATCTCCACATGAACTATTGATCTCCAAGGTAGAAAATCAAGGCTGTGTTGGGTTTCTTTTCTTGATTAGAACATTTGGGACACAAACCCAAGGCTGAGATGATTTTTGCAGTCAGAAGTTGCTTTTGACATCAAAAAAACATTACTCTGTGTGTGTGTGTGTGTGTGTGTGTGTCTCTCTGTGTGTGTCTTGGGGAATGGGGGTGGGCAAGTCTTAAGCTAGATCATGAAAGACAGAGGAGAATGGAAGCATGTGACAGTTACTCTGCATGAGTAAATTGGCTGCTGAAGGCCAGAGGCAGTAAAAATCAAGTCCAATGAGACTTTCCAGAGAACAGAGCAAGCAGAAATTGCCCTCCGGTTTTAAAAGTAGTCACTGCATTAGTTCCTCAATTTGAAGCTTCTCTGTTGCTGAAAGGAAAGCAATCACAGTCAACTACAACTGGGGAAGCTGAAATCATTTAAGAATCATGTCAACTCCAATTTGTTTTATTCAATCTCTCCTCAACACAGCCAGATGTTTCTCATTCTAAAACCCGTTAATTTCAGTGCACAAATTTAGATTCCCTGATTCTTTTCTAATTATAAGGATGCTACATATCCCTTCATGAAGTTGTTAGGGCAATTGCCTTCAGAATGGGAGGGAGAGATTCTTCCCATACACAAGCTGAAATTTTTGATAGGATTAAAAAACAAACTGATTTTTCCCTAAACATAACTCACAAACTATCCTTGGCTTTTATAGGACCATTTTATTTATTATTAAAATTATATTTATTATTATATTTATAAATAACATATTTTTTCTTTATAAACTGATATTTACCATGGTGCACCTTCAGAAACTGTATTTAAGTGTGGAAAATGTCACTAATGTAAGAGTTTATATAGTCTGTCTGTAATAATACAAATGTCCTTGCATCACTCCTGTAAAATCCAAAAGCATTTTTAATCAGATAGAAGCTTTAACAAAATCAGACTGCAGAAAATCCAGCTATGCTAGAGGCAGTGTTCCAATATATCATAATTAAGCTACCCTGAAACATTAGGTTTAGACTAGAAAGTAGAATCTTAAAAAGATTTTGAATTTGTTGAATTTCACATAAAATTGTGATAACAATTTGTGATAACAAATAGAAGAATTATAGGAATATATTGATAAAAGACTGACCACATACCAATATGGGTTTCTACTAATTCTATACAATATGTTGTATAATCCAATTCAGGCAACTCCAGTGCAAGTTTGTCATACATGTACAAAATCCAAATCCTCAAGAAAAAATAGTTTTCATGAATAGCATACAATGAACAAATTTAAAGGAACTCCATCATTCTAGTCAACTTTGTTTCTATTGTTCTTCTATCGTATTTATATTAAATATAGCTGACAGTTTTAATTCTAGCCAACAAAAAGCCATTCATGGCTGTCTAAGTCTTGTTGGTACACTGACTCTGCTCACATAATTTTCATGACTTTCATTTTTGCTGAACTTGGATACACACACCCACATGGAGAGAGAAAGAGAGAGATGGAGATGGAGATGCTAAGCTCAATCCTCAAACCATTCTATTGACCTACATTTCTTTCTTTTCCAAGAAGTTCCTAATGATTCAAATTCATTGACAAATGGATAGAATTTCAAATTCTTTATCTTAATTACCTAGTTTATGTTTCTCAATGTAGAATGTATTTTTTTCCCTTTGGCTTACAGATTAATGCAGAATAATTTCACACATCAAGAAATTGAAACCAGCAGCTTATTTTTTATCATTACAGCTTTGTAAATAATAATTTAAAAATCACTGTTAGAATTAAAATGGTTAGAAGAAAATGATAGTGCAATGTAGCTTTTAGGAATAAAATAACATTATAAAAATGTTATAATGCCTTATGGTTGAGTTTTAGCAGAATTAATAACTGAAGGGCATAATATCTGTCAATTATAGTCAAGTTTTATTTAATAACAGTGAACTAGAGGGCAACATTATATATATATATATATATATATATATATATATATATATACCTTGGAAAAACAGATTTGACATACTAACCACTTTAGTAAAGGCTATCAAAAGCTTATAGTTTTATCCTGGCTACAAGAAAGGATCAAGTATTAAAATAATCTTATTTTATTTTCTTCTCTCAATGTAGTTATATTGCAAATAAGGTGCTAAAGTTTCTGGATTTATTCTAAACAATGTTCTCTCATTGTCAGTGCAGCATGCTATTCAGATCAGAAGGTTGTTAACTAATGATGTTTTCTCACAAACTGAATGGACGCAACTAATGGATCTTGCTTTTTCTACCATCTGTTCTGGAGGAAGAATAGGAATTAGCCCAAAGTGAGAGAGGGTTAACTTGAATATTTATGAAATCCATACAAATTTCTTCAGTTACTTCTTTGCTTTCTACCATCACAAAAAGAAACTTAGATGAGCTAGCATTAATTTTTCATTATCATAGCATTCTATCAATCTGAGTTAAACAGTGGCCTGAATCTAAACATGCTCAGAATATTATTTCCTTCATTTTCAGCCTTGTACTAATTTGATTGTTGATCAGAAGCTGCTTGTTACTCACTCATGTAAATGTTACTAACAAATCTGTATGCCTAATTTTTAATCATATATATTATTGTTGTTGGGGCAAACTGAGAAGGCTTTGCTCTTGATACCTTGAGGTTAAAAAGGCAGTGACTTTGAACAGGGCAGTGACTTTGAACAGGGTTGTGACATCCATATTGTGGCAATTCATCTCTAGATGTTTCTCCAGGCAAATTCTTGTTCTTAATGTACATAGTGAAGCAGGGCTACTGCATAAGTACTCTTTCTCTGGTAGCATTTATAAGATTATCCTGCTTAAATGCATGTTAAGTGGCTCTGGTCTTACTTCCAATAAAGGATTCACTATTTAGGGAGCAAGTGTCATCCTAAACAATATGTATGTACTCTTCTGTAATGCTGCACCAATTTCATTGTTATCATTGCCCTTCAGAAATTATTTGTCCATTGGGGAGGATGCAGTTTAAATTAAAAAAAGTTTAAACTCCCAAACCCTCAGTAATAATCTTTTCACTACAGTCTTTTTAACCAACCTTTGTTGCTTTTATTTTCAGATGTGCTTATTCAATAAATTACCAGGCATTTAAACTTACCCTTGCCACATGAAAAGAAAGATATTCATAGATAACTGCTACTTCCTCCTGAATATTCACCAAGCCAGCATTTCCTCTTGGGGAAACTCTGCATGAAAAGGCTGCTGCTTTTGTATATCAAGCCAGAAAGCACCTGCTGTGCTGCTCAAAGCATGAGTCCTGACACCAGAGTTGTTTCCATGCATAGTCAATAGGTGATCGGGGCAGCGGTTCACTTTCAGGAGAAAAGACGTGGTGGCAGAGGGTCTCTGAGTGGCAGGCATTTTCTCCTTCATCCTCTCATCAGAATCAAAACACTAGCACATCCTGAGTGAAAAACCAAAATGTGGAATTTTATTTATTATTGTAGACATTTTTTATCCGCCTTTATTACTGTTTTAAATAACTCAAGGTGGCATACACACTTAATATCCCTTCCTTCTCCTGTTTTTGGATTCTTCCTCAAACATTAAGCAGCCCATATAACATCTTGATAAGGAATTATAAAACCTTTTTTTTCTGTTGATTGAGTCTTATCATGCCTAACCACCAGCATATTGAGAAAATAGGAGGAGGAAGGAGTATTGTGTGTGTTCACCACCTTGAGCTACTTATAAAAAATAATAAATGATAAAAATAAATATTTGTATTTTAGTTTGTATTACTTTGATAAAAGTGTCTTCTACTTAATTTATTTTTATTTATTAGATTTTTATCCCACCTTTATTACCTTACAGGTAACTCAATTTAAGCTGTCAGGACTTCAATGTATCTAGCGTTTGTAGATTTCTGACATTGTATGTCTTATGCTAAATAAATAAGCAACTCAAGGTGGTAAATGTATCTTATGCTCCTTCCTCCTCCTATTTTCCCCACAACAACAACCTTGTGAGGATCAGTTGGGCTGAAAATAGTGACTAGCCCAAAGTCACCCAGCTATCTTTCATGCCTAACATGGGACTAGGACTCACAGACCCTTGGTGTCTACTCTGTTGCCTTAACTATTAGACCAAACTACACAAAATAATGTGGAGTTAGTTCTCTTCTGGATAAAAATAATGTTTCAGCCAGTAAATAAATGTACAATATATTGATTTGATTTATTTCATTTTTAAGAAAGAAAAAATCGGTGTGACCATTTGAGGAAGATGGTGTAGAAATTCAAAAACATACATTTCTCAACTCACTGCAGAAAAGCTCACCAACCATGTTGATGGAACTTCAATTTGATCACCTGTATTGGTTGGATTCAATCTACAAAACCTAAGTCTGGCTAAGAAGTGTGAATGGAATTTCATTGTAGCAACACCTCTGTTTTGTGACAAGCTTGAAAAGAAAAGAAAAAAGTTGCAGCACTTACTGCAATCTGTTTTGGGAGAAGGCCTTGACCATTTCCATTTAGGGATCCACGCCTAAGAACATTATAACACTTCAGGACAATTAAGGCATGTTAAAGGTTGAATCTTTACAAAAATTTCTTTATAGCCTATAATATTTTGTATATGTATTATGAAAGTAGTGCACAAGAAAAAAAAGTGTCACTGCTATGTATAAATTAGAAATTTGGCTACTGACAGCTTAATGAAACCAAACACTAGGTCATAGGCACAGGTGGGGGAGAGAGATACTCTCTAAAACTGAAATATAGAATCAGGAAATATTTGTCATAAATAAATAGTAGGGAGGCAGTAAAGACATAAGAGTTATCTCTATGGAGAGATTTCAGGATACTCTAAATGAATTTTTGTGTGTGTGATAATTGTGATTTTGTGAATGGCATCCATTTGACACATACAATGGATCTGGTTGTAGTGATTATCCAGAATGTGATTAAAAAATTTATATGGTTTATATTATTTTGTATACTTTTCCTCCTCATGTACTCTAATTGATTTAATAACACCGGAGGAGTGCCTTGAAATGGTTTTAAGATTCATGCTATTAGGCAATTGATTGCATATGTATGGTGGAAGTATAAAAGAAGATTAGCTGATTAATTGCCACTTTGGCTATCACATCATAAAGCAATATATAAAGCATAAATGATATTGGAATGTAAATGGATGACATATTGAGACTTATTGATATTTGAAAAAGATGGATTTAAGATAAAGACAAGGGAACAATTAGTAAGTGAAGGATTTGTGTGTGATTGGTTTAATTATTGAAAGATTTAAATTTGCTAAAGAAAAGATTTTCACAGGAACTAAATCTGAACTGGACATTAATTTATGTTCTGGAGATGTCCACTTGATTTCTAAAGTATATAAAATGTTACTCAAGATGAATCTAGAAGATGAATACACTTTGGGTATAATATAATGCTAGATAAATGGGAGAATGTATGGACAAATGGACTAAAATTTACATTAAATTATAGTTTGAAAGAATTTTTTTAATAAAATGGTGTATTGTTGGTACTTGATTCCACATCAGGGGTGTCAAACTGTCGGCCCACAGGCCGGATGCATCACAGCAAAACTATGCCCACCCTATTGCCAGCAATGGCAAAAAAAGTTGTGATATGTTGCGACACGTCATGTGACGTTGTAAGTTTGACACCCCTGTTCCAGATAGACTAGCAAAAATGTATAAAGGGATTTCTAATAAGTCCTGGAAATGTAGTAAAAACCCTGGTTCATTTTCTCATATGTGGTGGTTTTCCAAATATATGAAAATATACTGGATAAACATAGTAATGAGAATACAAAAAAAATTAAGATACAAATATTAATGAAACCTGGACATTTTCTTTTAGGTATGATGGACAAGCCAAATGAAAAACAATTGGGTGCTACTCCTACACATGGTGACTGTACTTGTGAGTCTTGTACTTGCCAAACACTGTAAAGAAAAAGGGATGCCAACTGTTGAAGAATGGATTTTGAAATTGACTGAATTGGCAGAGATGGTGAAATTAACTGCTTTGATTAGAGTTAATGGACTAGATGGCTTTATAAGAGACTGGAAACCATTTGTGGACTTTCCATGCTAAATATAATAACAGATAGTTAACGGAAGGATTCAAATATTAGTGTAACATTTATTTATTTATTTATTTATTTATTTATTTATTTATTTATTTATTTATTTATTTATTTTATTACATTTATATACCGCCCTTTCCCGGAGGACTCAGGGCGGTTTACAGGGTAATTAAAAACCAAAAATACAAAAGTTAAAAACCAAGTTTAAAAAAGATTAAATTTATCCCTGTATAAATAAAACCCCAATTAAAATAAAATTTAGCTTACCGGTAACCTGTTGACTGCTTTTTCATATATGTGTATGTATGTGTGTATGTGTAATGTGTATATATGTATACATTTACATACACACACACACACACACACACACACACACACACACATATATATATATATATATATATATATATATATATATATATGCAAAAAGGGAGAATTTACAGCTTTTTCTTTTCTTAAAGCACCCAGCCAGGGTGGACCCTACTTGTTAAATGTTAAATTTAATTGAACACTTTTTCCTCCTTTTTTGTATAGTATTTTTTTTCTTTTGTTGTTGTTGTTGGGGTTGAATGTATGCTTTTGTTTTGTTTCATTTTGTTTGTTTTACTGATTTATATTTTATTTTCTATGATAAAACAATATTAAGAAAGTTTACATGGCTGCTCATGTAGGAAACATAAAAATCATATAGTTACCAAAAAAACAATATCTGAACTGATATCATCATTGTTGGGTATCATGAACTTGATTCCCCAACATGATTCTATCAAAAATAAAATAACATAGTGTTTGTAGAAACCAATTGCAGGCAAAAGCAACGAGATCTTCCATAAGTAATAAAAGTGGTATTTTGACTCTGTGTATGGATGATTAAGCTAAATGTCTGTTGTGCCAGAGGTTTATCTATAAACACTGCAGCAAGGCTTTTCATCACAATAAATGGTTAGTTGCAATCAAACTCTACTCAAATGAAAAACTTGGCCCATAGTTGTAATTACTACTCTCTTGGCAAAACAAAGAGTAATTACAACATGCAGAAGAAGTGTGCTTGCAACCATGAAGCACTTGATTATAGAGTGGAGAGGCAATCAGCATGCAGCAAATTTTGCCTGCGCAGGTCTAAGAAGATATCAATGGAGATTTTAGTTTGGTGAGGATTTTGATAGGGAAAATTAAGCCAAAGACAATTTCTTCTTTCAATGCATGCAATGTGTGTGTGTGTGTATACACACACACATATTCATATTCATTCTTCACTTGTTCCCTTTGAGACATGAACAAAGAGTAGAAATACATTGTAATAGTGTGGTAAAGTGGGTTTCTTTGGTTTTTCAATCTACTTAAGAATATAGTGACCAATTTGTTTTCACACACCGTGGTAAGCCAGACTTGTCATGTCCGACTTTGAAAGAGTAACAATATTTAAAGCAGCTGTTTGCAATGACACAATGTCTTCTATAAAAAATGGGGGTGGGGATAAAATACTGTACAATTATTTTTTGTAGCCTAACATATTATTGTTGGTTAATACATGAAAAAGAATTATGCTTTATACAGTATATCCCAAAACATAAAATACACTTTTAAAGTTACATGCCTAATTTTATTCTTCATCTTTGTCATTTCTTTTTTTCCCCTTCATAATATATTTTGTCCCAATAACTGTGGGTTAAGAAAGGCAGAATATCTTACATCTCAGGGGACTCACGAAGGGAAAATCGGGGTGAAGGCTAATACAAGCTGTCACTTATGCAAATTAAGCAATTCATCAATCATGTCTCTGATGAAACTTTTGTTCAAATTTCCTCCTGTGCAAGGAAAGAAAATTGATTAATAACTTAATGTAATGAAGGTGAACCAAAATGTTAAAGAAATTATTCTTAAGTGTTGAAAAAATCTATTCAAATGTTAAGTGAAGATTTGTCGCAGCACCAGAGTAACAGTAAACTGGGTGCAGTTCAGTAAACAAAGAATGATGAATTGCAGTGGTTGCAAAAGAAAACAGTGACTAAAGATGATGGAATATAAAGGAATTTAGAGAGATGACCTTAATATGAAAGAATTGTTAAGGAGGTATTTGGACATGTGATTATCTAATCCAGAGGTTGAAGCAAGCATGAGAAAGAAACTCAGAATAATTCTGCCTTTATTAACATAAGTGACAAAAACTTGGATAGGCTTTCAAGATTTTGCTATCCCATCCTGCTATACAGCAATATAGAAGCTTTCCTGGAATCTCTGTGGTGTCTGTTTCTTGACTTGATCTATTTCCAAGGGCTGATAATGGAATGCAGAGGAAGGCCTTTGTGCAGAACTAATGTTATGAGGAGAAATATATGGTGCTAATGTGACATGGATTAATTTCATTGAATAAAAGAAAGTTTAAAGAAATAATTGCTCAGTTTCCTGGAATTCATTTGTTGGGCATCAGTGAAAACTATCCCTTCAGAGGCCTACAAATATAGACTTTTTTGGTACAGAAGTTCATACTCAAGATGTAGGAAATTAGGCCCAGAGGAACCAGAAATCACAACCAAAGCAAACACCTGGCAATGTTTCTTCATAACCATGAGTAAGCCTCTTCAGGTAATTAATAGAATTTGTTGCATGCTACTGTGTACTAGATGGCCAGAGAAGGCCCTTAAAAGGCCAGGTGCTTAAAAGTATCTTAATCTTCCTGTCCACATCCTTCAGCCCTGCCTTGGAACCACTTTTATGGGCTACATAGTACTTTTGTTATTCAATGAGCTGGAATTCTATTTGAGCTCTTTATTGAGTTTTGTTCTTGTTCAGCTGGTGGGAAAATGAATAAACTGCATGGCTGAAGGTTGACTTCAAACTCATCTCTGAGATATCAGAAGAGTAGAAATAGAGGGAAAACTATGCCATGTGTATCCAGTTGACAACAATCCTAGGAATATATGAAAATGAAAGTTATAGGCAGATGACATTACTAGAAGCCAATAGAGTTTCTAAAGACCTTTAATAAACATACTGCTATTAAGCATTTTTTTCATTTTGTAAAAAGGAAAAGGCAAATATATAAAACAGAGTAGTTTCCTAACAGGGAAAATATCTAGAAATGACTAGTGGATTCAACACAGTGGTGGGATTCAGCCAGTTTGCACCACTTTGGAAGAACCAGTAGCTAATTTTTAGTTGCCCAAGCCCAGAATGAACTTCTGAAAGCAGCATCCACACAGAGAACTGGTTGTTCACATAATTGAATCCCACCACTGATTCAACATATATGTAATTGGTACTCCATCCTGGTTGCTAAAGTACTTCCTGTACTATTAGCCTTAGCAAGTTCATGTGATTCTCTAACTTGCTGTTCTATCAGGAGGTTAGGGAGATATTTTCAAAACTCTTTCTTATATAGAGCCTATGTTAAGGGCATGCTGCATGGCCAAGATATAGCATAAAGCAAAGTGTAATGGGATTTTTGAAAAAAAAATCCTACTTTTTTCTAACAGAATTATTTTTATTAGTACAATGCAATTATGTACCACTTTTCCTCTGAAAGCCTACTATGTGACATAACTTACAACTCTGTAACATAGAATGGGCTGATAGTGACTGGTGAGATCCTTGGCCTAGCAGGAATTTATTGAGAATGTTACTGGGCTCAAGTCCAACATCTTAACCAGTATAAAAATGGTTAGGAATGGCACAATTACCATTTTTTTCAGTGACTTTTTCCATGGGGATTGGGCTAGATGATCTCCAAGGTCCCTTCCAACTTTTTATTATTATTATTATTATTATATAAAACTTTTATTCATAAAACATAAAACTCAGTAAACTGAACACTCAAATTGACTGGCACTAATGGTTGACACGGGTTGCTGCCAGCATCCTAGGTATCAAGCAGGTATTATTATTATTATTATTATTATTATTATTATTATTATTATTATTATTATTATTATTATTATTATTATTATTATTATTATTATTGCTGTATCAATTACAAGGAGGCAAGCTGCCTATTTAAACAAATGGTCATTTAATAACTGTATATTAAACCATTTTTTTTCTATTTCGCTATGGAAGAATGAATATCTTCCTTTATCTGAACAATGAAATATGGGCAGCAAGACACATTGCCTCATTTTGTTGTCTTAGGATGCACTCTGGGATATTATAGTTGTTGTTCTTATGTTGCGGGGAGTTTCCATTTCAAGAGATTCAGACATGAAGAAATGTTATAGACCTGTCACTTTAGGTGTTCCATGGAGAAAACTAAAGTCCAGGGAAATCAAATACAGAGAACCAATCAGGTGGGCTTTTACCTGAGGATGGCATTCTCCATTTTGCTTTTATCTTGGTTGTATTTGATTTAATCCACTCAGAAGTTGTCTGAAAGGCAGCATAAACAGCTCCGGAGTTAGTAATTTAGAAAGCAAACGGCCACCTTACCTTCAGCACCTGGTCAGACTATGGAGGAGAAGGGGGCAACCACTTCTTTTCTCTGAGAGATTCAGCAGCTTTTCTCTTGAGTCAAGTGGCTAATGGCTGTCTCTCTGCATGTCACAGGGTGGATGTTTAGGAGGCTCTATTTTGGAACTAGAGCGGATCAGAGCTATCACATCCTGTGCTTATTTGCACTTGGCACGATTACAATGATATAAATTTGGATATGTGTTTATAATCTGTTGCAGGTAGAGCAGGCAGTTTAAATAAAACTGACTATAAAACAATGTGACTGATATCCCCCTTCACACATAATTCAGACAGCCATTATGTTTTTGTTCGTTTCTTTTGTGATGGACAGCATGCACAGGAACCTATTGTCACATGCAATTAGTGTTATCTCCAGTTCTAATTAATAACATCAGACACACTGTCTCTTTTACTCCCATCTTAAAAGCCTGATCATTTACTTTAGATAATATTTCTGACTCTAAACAACTAATTCTCAATCCTTGTGATAAACAAAAACTGGCATTGTGCCATGGGATTGTCTGGTGCAGCCAAATAAACATGAACCATAGGATGGGGCTGCTATAAGAGCACAATTCTCTGTATTTTGTTTAAAACTACAGGTGCCTCAGCTCAAGGGAATCCACTTCTGCTTATACTGATGCATAAGGCACATGAGCTGGAATATGAAATATTGTTTATCCACAGCATCTTCCTTCTTTTTAATATCAGTTTTAATATCCATTTGTATGTCAATAGACAGGAACGGTTGTAAAAGTAGTTTTAGCAACAGCTTGTCTGAAACATGAGAATAAGGCAACAAAGTTCTACTCATCAGCTTTGGACATATTACTCAGTACATCCAGTCCCAACACAAAGGTATATGGTATCATCAGGTCACATTGACTGGTGGCACCATCTCTCACCAATGCAAAAATCAGCAGTTTTGGAATGATTCAGAAGGAGGATGGCATTGACATCCTCTAAGGTTTGGCACCCTAGATCAATATCTACTCAGCCTTAGCCCAAAACCAACTTTGAATACATATATACTTTGAGCACTGCTATTCCATCATGCAGTGCAAATGTCAATCATTTCCAAATGTTGCTTAAATCTAGATGCTGTATTTAACATCACCATCCACAGATTAAAGATGCATTCAGCATAGTGTAGTCCTGCTGCTTGTGAATTCTCAGAGTCATAGACAGCAAGTCAGCCAATCATTGATCTGGTCCACTCAATCTAATCAATAGCTGGATTAAATGAATGTAAGCCAAACCGTGCTCATATTCCCCAGTTCAAACTTTAAGACACTAAGTGCATAACCCTCCCTGGATTTTAGCCTTTGTGAAGTAGTGTAACATGCCAACCCATCTACTTCCTTCATATCAAAAAAAGAAACAAAAACATGTCATTTAATGACTTATTTAAAGTTTGTATTTGCTACCTTTACCCTAAGTTGCCTTATAAAATTAAAATGAATAGAAAAAGAGAAGCAGAAGGAGACTTCCGGTTTTGGGCAGTATCGAGCAGCTAAGGGATCACACACCCTATGGCTGATTTCTTTCTCTTTTTTTCTGCCTGCCAGGAGACCCTAAATGGGCCTGAAGTTGCCCCGTAGAGGCAGCATAGAAGGGGGGAAGTCCCGCCAATTGTGGAGAGATGGCAGTCGATCCAATTGGTTTGGGAAAAGCCCTCCAGAAACCGGCAGGAGAACAGGCTAGCTTAACTTCTGAATCTAGCAACCGAAGTCCAAAAATACTACTTCAAGCTGACTGTAAACAATGTGTTTGGAACTGGGTAAGAACTGCAATTTTCTCTATTCTACTTGGAAATTGATTTCTTGGGGGGGGGGAGAAAAAACCCCAAGAAGTAAAAAGCCTCCAAAAGTGAGAAGTAGGGGGAACTTTACCCCTCCCTCCTGCAGATGGAAGCAGCAAATTAAACCTTGCAGGGGGAACAGAAATATATTGAAATGAAAAGAACATAAGACTTAATTTGGATAAGTTTGAAATTGGTGGAATCTGTTAAGATTTTCCTTTTATATCATGAAAATAGAAGTAAAGAATTGTCTATTCTTGAAAAAAACTGAAAGAACTGGTGCTGACATCTAGTGGTGGATGAAAATACACAACAACAGCTGCTCTAATTACAGGGACTGGCAAGGCCCAGGAAAAGATAATTTGAATCTGGTGACCTCTGTCTTAATAACAGAGAACAGCTGTGACAAAAAAGAAACAAAAAAGAAAACATCTTGGGCTTTATACAAATTGAGAATTATAAACTTTTTAAAAAAACAGATTTGACCTTTCTGGATTACCAATGCTAATGCAACTGTGACTCTGGAGCTGTCTGCAGAAAAGAGAAAAGCCTGATTTTTGGCTGTCACGGAGGACCAGAGATCTGCAGAAAGAATATACCAAGAAAAAACAGGTACTTTCTGGAGAGAGATCTATGCTGTGTTGCAACTAATCCAAACAACAATAATCTCAAACCATGAGGAAATTAAGCATAACCATGAAAACATAAATGAACACATCTCCAATTTAACTTTACAACATAAAAATTCTCAGAAAATAAAAATAGAGAGTGAGTAGAAGGGGCAGATGGCTGAATATGGGACAGAGGAGAGAGATTTCAAGATGGAATGTAACAATACAAGGAAGTATGACTTAACCCAGATGGGAAAAAAATACAGGAAACTCTAGACATGGAAAAGACAAGTTACATTTTAAGATTACAAAATAAGTTTGAGAACAAGAAAGGAGATTTGGCAAAATGGATTTTGCCAGAAGAATTATGAGAACTTGAGAGACAAAAAATAATAAATAAAATCAAGAAAAAAAGGAAGGGATTTTTGGTGGATGTGAGGGGGTTAAACCTTCGTATGGAAACATCTTGCCTGTTTTGCCTTTTGTACCTGCAACAATATTTATATGATTATGGAAAGATTCTTTGATTCATTGAAGCGTATTGAACAGGGATGATGGGCAAAAAAAGAGAGGCTAAAGTGAGAATTAAGAAAATAGATGATGGGAATACCAAAGGGAGTATTTAAAAATTAAACATTTGTTTTGAATATGGTTAAAGAAATAAAAAGATTTTGAATATAAATGAAAATTAGTTTAAGAGGGATGAACCCCTCAAGTAATATAGTATGCCTTCTTTCTTTTTTCTTTTATGTTTGGTTTTTTGACATAAGAAATATAAAAATGTTGGGTTTAAATAAAAGAAATGTTTTCTCTGTTTTGTCTTTTTTTTCTCTCTCTTATTTTTCTTTAAGACACGAGAAATGTAAACATATGATGGCTTATATGAGAAAAAAGACTTAAAACGTAAGTGTAACTAATTTTGAGAAAATCTTAACCAGTAAGAATGTTTTGAATATTGTGGGGAAAACAAATTTAAATAAGAATGTAAACAATTTATGATGAGGCAATCAAGATGAACAATGAAAAGAAGCTTTATATTGATGTGGTTATTGTTTGCAGAACATGAGAAAAATGTGTATATTTAATTGTCATTTATTTAAATAAGAACTGTATTAATTTAAGGTTGGCAAAAGAGAGTACTATTGGAAGAAGAGGAAATCAAGTACAGTAAAGCTATTATATGGACTATAGAATTATAGAAATTAATTGTTATTTATTTTTAAACACTAACTCAGACAACACGATGTTTACCAAATATTAAGGTGTATGTTAAAAAATAATAAAACATATTTTAAAAAAGAAAAGAAAAAGAGAAGCAAGGCATCTTTGCTTAATGATGCTATTTGGGACAGGAAACTTTGTCATTAAGCAACACTATCATAAGTCAAAAAAAACCATTTGATCACATCACTTAGCAACAGCAGTTCTCGCAGCCCTGGTTGCCATCGTTAAATGAGGACCATGTGGGTCATTGAGTGAGACCTCACGAGAGTGCCATTTGCAATTTTTTACTGGTTTCCCCATTGATTTTGACTCTCAGCAGCTGGCAGGAAAGTTACAAATCACAATCAAGTGACCCTGGAGTGCTGTGAAAGTTGGAAATTAGACTGACAAATAACATAAAACCTTTTAAAAATTAAAATGGATACATTTCAAAGCATAATAGTTGAGCTAATAAAACAAAAGACCAGGGGAGACATAAAAGGAGACCTTTTCCAATAGCAGCTTTGTTTCTGGTGCAGGTACCCACCTTCTGATGTTTTCTTCTTTTGTGACACACTAATACGAATGTTTCTTCTTGGCTTCACAGTAAATAGAAAAATGTCATATCATGACAATTTCAACATAGATTTCTTCCTACACCTCAGGCATTTATGTTATTTGCAAAGAACTTTCTCTGACGTTCTCAAGAACTAGAGGAACCATTGCACAAGTGATGTACTTGAGTTCTTCACCCCTTTCTGAATGTAAGAGAAAGTCCATTCCCTTCCCCCATATTCACAGATCAGCTTTTATCCCCATGTATCACTAAGATATGGTACAGCATGTTGTGTATTCACATGTTAGTTGTTATATTCACATGTTAATGTTACGCACCAAAAAGATTATTAAGCAAGTTCATGAGCTGAGGTAAAAGCCGCGGCAGCTTTTGACAGCTGTCAAAAGCTGCCGGAGAGCGACTACGCAAGCGCAAGCCATTTGACAGCTCTCGGCTGTCAAATCTGCCGGCTACCGCGCAAGCGCAACCAGTTTGACAGCTCCGAGCTGTCAAACCGGCTAGACTCCGATTGGCTCCAACAAACAAGCGGGAAACCGGCGCAGCCCCGATTGGCTGACGGTCGGTCAGCTATAGTATAAATAGAAACGCTGTTTACCTGTTCTTTGCCTGGTTCCTTAATAAAGGGTTTTCGATAGCCAGCTGTCCTGCCTGCTTCTTACCTTAGAGCACTGGCGACGAAGGTGGGATTCACTGCTTCGCGTGGCTTCACTATCCAAGGGAAATAAGAGATTTTTTTCTTGGTTCCGAGCTAAGTCACAGCTGAAGTCACTGACTGGAAGCACAGCTTCCACTACAACGCGAGCAGTACCCACGACCGGACAGTATGGCAAACCACGGCCACATCCGCGAATTTAACATTCGCCACCCAGAGTGCTGGGAGTCACACTTGGGCCAGGTGGAAGGGTACCTGGTGGTAAAAAAGATAACAGACGACCGGGCCAAGGCAGCAGCGCTCCTTTGGCTCAGCGGACCTGCCGTATATGATGCGGCCGTAGGTCTATTCAGCCCTGAACCCATCGCCACCATTCCGTACGCGGAACTCACCGAGGGACTGAGCAAACATTTTATGCCGACCAAGTCCGAGCTGTTTTGGCGAGTGAACTTCGCCCGGCGCGTACAACTCCCCGATGAACTCGCCAACGACTTCATAGCACGAGTCAGGCACGCCGCACGCCGATGCCGGTTCCCTGATCTGGAGGACCGGATCCGTGACCAGATAGTCATCGGGCTGAAGGACGAGCGCCTACGGAAGAAGCTAATCGCCAAACCCACTTTAACTTTGGCAGAAGTCTCCATGGAAGTCGTGGCTTATGAAGACAGTCACAGCGACAACCCCAGACCTCCTGACAGCGGACCCAGCGGGTCCGTGCACCAAGAGGACATTGCCTATAGCGTCACAGAGGAGAATGACGTCTCCACTGACATCGATGCCGTCCAACGCAGATTTGAGAAGCTCAAGTTCCAGCGCGCCAACCAAGGGGGTCCCTTCAACAACAAAAGCCCTAGCCATCAGTCCATCAGAGTCAAATGCGCCAGCTGCGGAGGAAACCACCCAAGGGCATCGTGCCGTTTCCGCAGTGCCAAATGCCACGGCTGTGGCAAAACAAGTCACCTCAGAGCCGTATGCCGGAGCCGGAGCCAAGAAAACCTGCACGAATTAGAAGTGACATCCGCAGGTACGAACCCACCTACGCCCAGGGGGGAAAAAACTTCCAGATCCTTAGTGCTAAATGTCAGGAAAAGTACGGGAAAGGATACAGTCCATCTAGTTCTTAAGCCCAAAGTTAAGGTGGACGTCCTGCTCCACGGGGTTCCCTGTGAGATGGAGGTCAACTCGGGATCCTCCGTCTCCCTCATCTCATGGCAAACTTACAAAAACATTTGCAGCCAAAGCCGGCAGCAACCTGTTTTGCGACCCACTAACCTTCGCCTGGCTGATTTCCAAAAAACCCCTATCAGGCTCAGGGGAAAAGCCACAATTCCGACGGAATTTAGGCACTTTAAGGGACCCCTCACAATATTAGTCACACAAGAAAACAGAACCAGTTTGCTTGGGCTTGACTGGTTCGAAGCTTTAGGAATAGCACTGACAGGCGTCAACGCAACCCAACTGGTAAACCTAGATGCCGTTTGCCATCAGTTCGCAGACGTCTTCGATGGCTCGTTAGGGAAGTATACGGGACCCCCGGTGTCACTAAAACTAAACCCTAATGTAATGCCCATAAGAATTAAGGCTAGAAGGGTCCCATTCGCGCTGAAAAGCAAAATTGAAAACGAGCTAGACAGACTTGTCAAACTGGGGGTATTAGAACCAGTCGAGGGGGCCGAATGGGAAACACCAATAGTAACCCCAATTAAACCTAATGGCCAAATCAGACTCTGCGCGGATTATAAAGCCACCCTGAACCACGCATTAAATGCACATGCTTACCCTGTCCCTGCTGTCAAAGACGTCCTCGCAGCCATTAGGTCAGGCGCCATTTTCGCTAAATTAGACTTGGCGCAGGCGTACTTGCAACTGCCTGTCACCCCTGACACCGCTCTAGCACAGACAATTGTCACACACCGGGGAGCCTTCAAAATTAACCGCCTACAATTCGGCATATCTGCAGCCCCAGGGATTTTTCAAGAAATTATGGAAAAAACACTTAAAGGAATCCCTGGGGTCTGCCCATATTTCGACGACGTTCTTATCGCAGGGGAATCTGAGAGGGACTTAGCAACCAAGCTGGAAAAAGTTCTCCATAGATTCAGAGCAGCAGGACTGAAATTAAGAAGAGATAAATGCTCCATAGGGGTTTCATCTGCAGAATTTCTAGGATACGAGATCGACGCAGGGGGAATACACCCCACCGAGTCAAAAATCAAAGCTATCAAAACAGCCCCTACCCCAAAAAATAAACAGGAACTTCAAGCCTTCCTGGGGCTACTTAATTTTTACCATGCCTTCCTACCTCATAAGGCTACCATAGCTGAGCCCCTACACAGGCTCCTGGACAAGGGTACCCCTTGGTCCTGGTCCCCTCAACACGACTCCAGTTTCAGGCTCCTTAAAAACTTACTTTCCAGCAACGCCACCGCAGCACTGTTCAATGAACCGTTACCCCTTTGCCTAGCATGTGATGCTTCCCCCTATGGCATCGGGGCAGTCCTAAGTCACTTAACGGAGGAGGGGACCCAAACCCCAATAGCATTCTACTCCAGAACGCTGTCAAAACCAGAGCGCAATTATGCTCAAATTGACAAAGAGGCTTTAGCCGTAGTGGCTAGCGTGAAGGAATTTCACGACTACCTCTATGGACGCCAATTCACCATTTTTACAGACCACAAGCCTCTGTTAGGGATTTTTACATGCGATAAGCAGACACCCCAAATTTTGTCTCCCCGCATTCTCAGATGGTCTACCTTTTTATCTGCTTATTCTTTCAGACTAGTACACAAGCCGGGGAAGGACATGGGACACGCAGACGGGCTAAGTAGGCTCCCCCTGCCCGAAATAGACCCCGACCCCAACCCCGCTGGCAATATTCTGGCCATATCGGAATTGCCAGAATGCCCCTTGTCAGTCAAAGACATCTCTTCCGCCACAGCTGCCGACAAAATTCTGGGCAGAGTCCTCGGCTACATCACTTCAGGTTGGCAAGCTACATCCCCGGGGTCTGACTTCCAACCATACTTTTCGAGACAAAAAGAATTATCGTCCCACCAGGGGTGCATATTATGGGGGAGCAGAGTAATAATCCCTGAAAAGCATAGAACCAAAGTCCTAGAAACCTTGCACGAGGGCCACCCAGGCACCGTTAAGATGAAAGCTTTAGCCAGAAGCTACGTTTGGTGGCCTGGCCTCGATAAACAAATTGAAGCATATGTGGCCGGCTGTTACCCCTGCCAAATTGTCAGAGCTGCTCAGCCCCAGGCTCCTGTCCACAGGTGGGAAACAACGAAAAAACCCTGGTCCCGCATCCACGTAGATTTTGCAGTCCCTTTCAGGGACAGATGTTTTTAATTGTGGTAGATAGCTATTCTAAGTGGTTGGAGGTGGCTCCTGTCAACAGCACGACCTCTGCAGCCACGGTGCAAGTGCTGAGGGGTTTTTTTGCCACACACGGATTACCTGATGTTCTAGTCTCCGATAACGGCCCCCAATTTACTTCCCACGAATTCCAGAATTTCAAAACGGCAAACTCTATTAGACACACCACTTCAGCTCCGTTCCATCCCTCGTCGAACAGCTTGGCTGAGGTCATGGTAAAGTCAACCAAAGAGGCACTGCGGAAAATCATCACCGGCAATTGGCACCGCAGACTGGCGCAATTCTTACTAGCGCAACATACGACCCCTTGCACGACCACCGGGAGGTCGCCGGCAGAACTCCGCTGGGGCAAGCGACTCACAACCAGACTTGACCGATTACACCCTGACAGAGCCTCCGCAGAACCTGACGTGCCCCTCCAACACAGAACTCTCACTATCGGTCAAGCTGTCTGGGCCAGGAACTACGGGGGTGGGGATAAATGGATTCAGGGGGTTGTACAAGAACAAATGGGACCCCTGTCATACATCATCGATGACGGCAACAACAACCACCTCCGCAGAGACATCGATCAGTTGCGACAACGAAGCCTGCAAAACATGGGGGGAACGAAATGCCATTACGCCTCACCCACCCCCCCGAGCCTAGCAAATTCCCCCAACAGCACGCGTCCAACAGAAGGGACCCAGAGCCCGAGGAGCCAAGCTCAAACCCCGGCACATTATCTCCCGAGCCAGGAGAACCGAACGCAAACCTTGACACATCACCTTCCGAACCAGGGGAAGCAGAACCTCCAGAGGGAACACCCACCCGACGTTCAGTAAGAGCAAGGAAACCCCCCGCATACTTAAAAGACTTTGAATGGGGAACATCTCGGAGAAACACCCGGGGAAATCTTCACACCAGTCTGGGGGAGGGGTAAGGGGTGTTGTGTATTCACATGTTAGTTGTTGTATTCACATGTTAATGTTACGCACCAAAAAGATTATTAAGCAAGTTCATGAGCTGAGGTAAAAGCCGCGGCAGCTTTTGACAGCTGTCAAAAGCTGCCGGAGAGCGACTACGCAAGCGCAAGCCGTTTGACAGCTCTTGGCTGTCAAATCTGCCGGCTACCGCGCAAGCGCAACCAGTTTGACAGCTCCGAGCTGTCAAACCGGCTAGACTCCGATTGGCTCCAACAAACAAGCGGGAAACCGGCACAGCCCCGATTGGCTGACGGTCAGTCAGCTATAGTATAAATAGAAACGCTGTTTACCTGTTCTTTGCCTGGTTCCTTAATAAAGGGTTTTCGATAGCCAGCTGTCCTGCCTGCTTCTTACCTTAGAGCAGAGCACATTTATGTTTCAGAGGCAGGCAAGGACCGGAAGAGGAGGATCAGAAAAAAAGCTGCCGAGAACGTAGAATACGTTTACGTATGAAAGAATAGGTAAGTTTTTTGAAGTTTTATTTGAGGAAGGGCTCTCATTTTAAGATTAATAGTCTATAACGTCGGCCAGTGATTTTAGTGCAGATCAAGACAAACATTGCAGAATTCTATAATGATGGGCTTTATTTTCCCATTAAAAAAATGTTGGCTTTCCCGGCTAAACATACCTCTGCCCTATTGTCCATTCCGTCATTAGCTCAAGATATACAAGAGCAATAAATTCATCTACAGGGGCAAAATATTCATTTTGCAGATCACATGTGAATGCAATGTACAAAATGTTTAGCTGTTTGTATGAATGGGTATTTCTAATAAAATTAAATGGAAACTTTGATCCCAATTTCTCATATACACTTTGAAAAAACAAAACAAAAATGAATATCGTTTTGATATCTTATGCTTGCCACTGTGTTAGTCTGGAAGACATCTACTTTCTATTTCCCTGTGTTGCTTATCTCTAGATTAACTCTCTCGTCTTGATTCCCACCCACCCCCTTCTTCCAAAGATGAGATCAATTTTAGCAACAGGTTACAAACCTGATGTGATTATAACTCAAAACATGTCAGGATTTTTCTATTATCAGTTGTACACCAGGTATTTGAGCTGCCTAATACTGTATCTGAAGTAAAATTTCATGCACATAAAAACAGGCTGAGATTCTTGGACTTTGTTATGATTGAATCTGTATGGTTTTAATTTCCTTTGTATGGTTGGAGAGGAATCCTTTTAAAATCAGCATCTACAAAGGAAAATGTTCTTTTTCAAAATATATAAAGCTTATAAAAGGGTTTGCTGTTATGATGTATTTGGTTACTAAAACTGAAATGGCCACCTGGCATGGACAGATAAAAATGCAGAAATGATTTTCAAAAGGTCAGCTATTTTTGATACTATCATATTTTTACAAGTCATAACAGTGAATCTAACTCACTAGAAACAAACACACTTGATATATCTTTTATGATTAGCAATATTATAATATTCGCACATACAAAAGTTAAGTCAAAATTCAAGTGAGATGGATGATTTCCAGATGATGAAGCTAAAGAAAGAAAAATGAAAATGAATTATTGCAGGCTAAATGCAATTATTTTTGGATGACAGATGCAGAAATTATATGTTAACAACTGTCAAAATGAAAGAGTGAAAAGATTTATTTTTCTGTTGGGAAAAAAATCTGGTTATAATTTATATAACAGTCTTAACAGACTTTTTATTGGACAAAAAGTGAAGAGCACAGTATACAAATAGTTAACTATGGTTATCTCCTTATCAATTTCAGTTGTGTGCTAAATTAATGATGCAATGTTTCCCGAATATAGTGCTGAAGTACAGACCATTGGGGTTATATACTGTATACTGCTCAAAAAAATAAAGGGAACACTTAAACAACACAATGTACGGTATTTAATAGTAGTATGTATTATCTTGTGTTCCCTTTATTTTTTTGAGCAGTATATTATTTTGCAGAGGGAGGACTAATGTAAGACTAAATAAAAAAAACAAAGGTATGTTCAGCACAAATAACTATAACAGAGGTCTAGTAATTATTGTAATATTTCTTGGGGAATCTATGTTTCCATTTACTAACATTGTTTGGTCATTCATATTTTGGCTTGCTAAACTATAATATGTACAAACCCAGGGAAAATGTGTCACCTGCGGATAAGCCAACCCTCAAATTTTTGTGTTTCTGTTTTAATTTGCACAATTGACTTATCTACGCATGGCACATTTTTCATGGTATTTTGATCAAAAATTTGATGGTCTGCTTATCTGTGGATGGGTTTATCCAGAGTATATATGGGATATAAGGATACTTTTAAAAAGCTGAGCGGAAAATCTACCTCATATATTCATGGATAAGCCCATTGGTAGATAAGCTGAACTCAATTTTGGGAGTGTATTTTGGCACCTAAAATTCTCTGCTGATCTGCAATTATATACAGTATCTGTAATACTCAAAATAGTATTTGGATTAAGATCTCTCTGAAACAGAACAACTGGAGCCAATAACACCATGTTTTCTGACTAGGGAGAGATTGCATTACTAAATTCTTCTGACACATAAAATTACAAAAGCATTCATCATTGCTAACTTGGTGGATCTTATACAATTTTGTAGACACTACTCATGTTAATATGGTGGATGAACTGCTGATAAACTTAAATTTAAAGGACACTTGATCATGAAGCTCCAAGTATTCTTGCCAATTTGCTTCTGATTAAAAAAAGGGGATGTCTATTGGTATGCCTATCAGGGCTACTGTATCTTCTGTGAACATATCAATAACATATCACCAATATTTAAAACATGCCTGGATTAGACAACTTGAACAATAGTTTTCAATCTAAATGTACATTTGCATCTATTGAATGTGACTTCCATGAAAACTGGCTGTGCTTGAAGGGAGTTATAGCCACTGTGATTCAAATAGCGTTCTGTTAGAAGAAAGAGATTGACAAACTGTGAATCTGTTTGCCGAAGACATGAATCATGTTACCAACCACATAAAGTTTCAATGGTACCAAGAGCCTTTTTTAAATATTAACATTAAAAAATGTTCCAGAAGTTATATCTTTTGAACCTATCATTTAAAATTTTATGACTCTGCTTTGCTAATATTAAAATGTAATTTGCTAAGATGCACCAACCCACAGGCAGAATTACTAGAAATGTGACTAAGAAAAAGGACTATTGAACTTAAAGAATTGGTAATGAAAAAGATGTTTTAATTGCTGGGTCACTAGTTCAAATGCAGGCCACATGGATTATTTCAACTCGATGGAATAGCTACTAATAATCAGTAGTTAGTAAAGTGTCTAATATTATAGGTCTATATTTGAAAATGCCAACTGAAGTATTTAATAGAGAAGTATGGAAGAATACATTATTTACAGAAGCTATAATTCTTACATAGTTCATATATAATATGATATTCATGTTACTTTGGTGATATATAATTACATTGTTTACATTTACTTAAAGGGTTTCATAGCCTCCATCTAGATTATAGTTATATAATCTTTTTCATATCAAGATAATCATGGAGAGAATTAAGACTGAAGAGAGGGGTCAGGGAACAGAGAAATGAGCACATTATATTTCTTAAAAGCATTCAATTTTTTGGAGATGTTATGAAGGTCACTGTTTCAAAAAAATATATAAAAATGGACAAAAATGGTCAAACTGTGTTTGTACAGTGTGTATAGAATTATGTTTTGTTCTATAAACACAGAGGAGAACAAGGTAAAAAGTATTTTGGCCTTCAACCATGCAAATTCCAAATTAGACAGATGATAGCTAGCTAGCTAGCTAGATAGATAGGTAGGTAGAACTTTGTTCAACATATGTGGTGTGTGTGTGTATGTGTGCGCACACACCACACACATATATATATATATGTGTGTGTGTGTGTGTGTGTGTGTGTGTGTGTGTTTTCTGAGGTTTTCGCGGGTGTTTGTATGTGGATCTTTGGTCATTCGGGTTTTTTTCCCGCGTAGAATTGAAGGTGTAGGAGCAACGTTTCGACGGAATCCCATCCGTCATCCTCAGGCTGGTGTCTTCAGCTTCCTAGCCACCAGCCTGAGGATGACGGATGGGATTCCGTCGAAATGTTGCTCTTACACCTTCAATTCTACGTGGGGGAAAAACCGAATGACCAAAGATCCACATACAAACACCCGTGAAAACCTCAGAAAACATATATATATATATATATATATATATATATATATATATATATATATATATATATATATATATATATATATATATATATATATATATATATATATATATATATATATATATATATATATATATATATATATATATATATATAATGGCAATTAAAATAAACTATATGAGTTTAAAAGGAAGAAATGAAACCTCTAAGAACAGAGAAGGAACCGAACAGAGTGCAAAGGATTTGACCAGGATGATGTATATATTTTGTACCATCTCTTTCACTAGTTCAGAGACCGTTAACTGACTTCAGTGGGCTTACATTTTTAACAATTCTGTGTGTCTCTGTGTGTGAGTGTGTGTGATATTTATCCAAATCATTAGAGGAAGTTTGATGCTGCCTTTGCTATTTTTGCAGCCAATTCTTCCTTTACCTATCCAGCAGTTGTTTCACTAACAGAGACTGCATTCACGAAATAAGAAGACTCCCCAACAACAGCATTCTGCCTCTCACAAAGAGAACGTTTTCCTCCTAGAAACTCACAAACAACACATGGAAGCAATGAATTGCTCCAGCTAGTTGTTTCAGTAGCAGACATTTAAGTGGGACTTTTAACATGGTACCTTAATAAATATTTTACTTGCGGCAAAGACTTCTGCCATGAATTCATCTCCTTCTTTTCACAGCCTACTAAAACAAAGGGCTATTACCACTTCTGAAAAATAATTTTAAAAAATTAATTCTGAACAAGTGTCAAGAAATATTTCTGAATCCACCTCCTTTTCCTCAAATATTCTGTGGAGGATGAAGAGAAGAACTTCTCATCCTTTGTCTCCAAAGCAACTGTTGAAATACTTGCTTTAGCTCAAGGGAAACTTTACCTGAATTCAGTCCTCTTTCTTCTAGTAATTGATTTGTTTCACAGGAAGGAAATGAATCAACCCTCCTTTCTCCCCTGCTGAAATTCCTTGTGGGTCTCCACTTGTAATGGCTATTACAAACACAGCTTTATAGAGCGTCCAGAAGCATCTATCTATCCAAGAATCCATCTATATTTTGAAGCCAGCTTTAGCCTGAGATGCTTGATGTCCTATAACATTCAGGAACAGTTTAACTACTAAGGGAGTTGAACTGTCAGCCACTTAATGTTTGCAAATAGTTCAGCTCCTGTGAGAGAAATGAAAGGCCAGTTTGGCTAGGGAAAATGCAGAGCAAAGGGCAGAGGAACAATGTGGGCAAGTAACAGAACTGCATAGAAATGGTTCCCTGATGGTAGATCTAAGTTAAATAAGCTGCCAGATACTGACCTGAACATGACTTTTTAAGAACTACCATGGCAAAGTGCCTCATTGCACTCCCTCTCTCTGTCACTGTTCACAGATGCTCAGAGAGGAGATTGATGACAATAAAGAAGCCCATTTCATACAACAGTGCTTTGTTAGCAACCACATACTAGAGAGATTTCACAATTGTGGTAGTTAAAATATTCTTAATCCCCTCTTTATTCATGAGCTTTGGCTAATGCTGAATGATAGGAACTGTAGTCCTCAAAGTTGAAGCCAAGACAAAAGCAATTCCTATAATTAATAAGTTTGCTTCAGCCATGTTTGTACTTGAACTACGTTACTACTTGATTGCAATAAGGGAACATTTAGAGTGTAAATTAACATTCTGGTCAGGACATTCACCATTGTAGCAAAATCATGTTTCACATAAGCATTGCATTAAGTCTCATATATGAAACCAAAGCATTCACAGATAGATTACATACACACACATACATATACATATACATATTGCAATGTCGCGTGGTCGCACAGAGTGATGGACACTTGAGCTGGGTAGTACTTCTTTATTGGATCAGGAATGAATCTGGGTGAAGGAGTTACCTGGCATCTCTTTATACCTGCCCAGGTGAATCGCGACCAATAGATTCAAACCTGGGCTTCCCGCAAGTGCAGGTGGCCAATGGATTTAAACTCTGGCTTCCCGCCAGAGCTGACCATGCCCTGGGGCTGTCAACGACTTACTCTATTCAGGCTTTCCCGCCTGAAAAAGGGCACACAAGAGACAATAAACAATTGTTGCCACAAATGGAGGAACTGCTATCCAGTCTTATTGAAACTGAACAGTTTGATAGTTTAAAAATAAAAACAAATTTATTCCTTAGAGGAGAAAATGACAACATTCATACTTAAGGAAACAGTTCATTACAGTCTTTTCTTTGACCATCAATTACTGTTTATCTGTCAGCTGAAATCAAGACACCCACAGGATATATCTTGAAGTTAACCTAGTGGATGTTTAAAGAGCTATTAAAAAGATGGTTGATCTTAGCACAGGGTCTTTTGAAGTTGTGAACTAATGGGAGATTATTTTTATTTCCAGTAATCAGACAATTAATGAGATAAAATAGTTGGAAGACATGCTTAATAGGCTCAATCACAAGGTAACCTTTCCATTTAGAACTAAGGAAGGCAGCAGAACACAAGCCAGAAATTTGGGCTACCTACGTTGAAAGCAGAAAACAGAAGGAAAATAAACATGCATGTGTGTTTTTAAAAATCTCTTTGTTAACTTTCTGTGGCAGAATCATAAATATTTAGTATTTACCTTTGATATTTCCACTTCAGTTTTTTTAGGAGTCTCACATATATGGCCAGACAGACTAGTTTTATGCAAAGCAGAATCTTTCTGTAGTCATATAGAATAATTGCATTGTGCATCATGAAAAACTGAACATTGATTGTTTTATTTGTATCCTAACTTTTGTGCAGTATCTCAAAGCAGCACTAATAGCCCTTCCTCCTCTGCTATTTCCCCTATATATAATCTTGGGATGCAGGTTGAATTGAATTTCCATGACTGAGAGTAGACTTGAATCCAAGTCTTGCTAATCCAATATTTAACCATTTCCACTAACCAAAACTATCCAGATTTTTCATGAATCAAAGAAACAATTATGCAGTGGTGAGATTCAGACGGTTCTCAACAGTTTGGCAGAACCGGTAGCTAATTTTTTATTGCCCAGGCCCAGAATGGATTTCCGGAAACGGCATCCACACAGAGAACCGGTTGTTCACATATTTGAATCCCACCACTGCATAGAAGGCAAACCAATTGATTTCTTAAATCATATTAAAATATTTTTCCCATTATTAGCACACTGCCCACAGACTCAATGAGCAGCAACTATTCCTTCCCTGCATAGTGCAGGAATCCAAATTAATTCATCCTTGATGGGTTTCCATTAAGTCATTCTTATCCTCCCTTCTTCTAGGGTTTGCACATTTGGTTTCTTTTAACAGCTATTTCTTAATGAAGGTTTTTATATAGTTTGTATCTAATGTTTCTATATTTATAGTTTTTATCTGATTTTACCTGATTCCTGCCCAAAGTCACTTTTGGTGAAATTAATTAATAAGTGGTTTCATCTCAGGAACAAAGCAGGTGGCCTTGGGCCAGTCACTCTCAGCCATAGGAAGCAAGCAATGACAAACCATTTCTGAAAAACCTTGCATAGAAAATTGCAGGAAGCTGCAACCCTGACTCGAAAGCATAAAAATAAAAAAATAGTATTGCTAATGTATTATTAAATTAAAATTATACAACATATACGTATGGCCTGTGTGTTTGTAACCAGAAATCTCTCCTGATCAAACAAAGGGGAAGCAAATGTGTTTGCAGATACGAGAGAGAGGGGGGGATCCTCACTAAAGTACAGCTGTCTTCCCAAGAACATATCCTAAACTTAATTATTTGCAATATGGGTTCAAAAAAGTTTGTAACCATTCCCTGCCTTGCTGTTTTTCTTTCAAAAAGTGGGTTGCAAATATAACGGCTTTAATTAATTTGAGATTTCTGTGATGCTGTGGCCTAGAATATAGAATAGAATTGAGCTGGAAGGACCTTGGAGGTCTTCTAGTCCATCCCCCTGCTCAACCTCCTGAACAATCAGGAGGTTGAGAATTCAATCCTGGGTAATGACAGATGTTGCTCCATCAGGGTGCAAAGAGAAAATATCTGCTGCAAACTGCACATAGCATCAGGAAGAGCATCTGGCTAGTAAATGCTCAGCTGCATTCAGTCACCTTGACTCCACTCTAATAAAAGGGATTACAGGGTCATAAACAAAATCAAGATTTGGTGAGGGAAGGACATTTCTCAGTACAGCAGATTTCTCAGTGGCTTATGTTACAATTCTTCAAGTAACTTAGTAAGTTCATGGTAAAAATAGAACGGTATTCACCCGTCTATCACACCTGCAGCAACTGGGAGATTAAAAAGGTGTTCAATAACTAGATACCCACACATTTTTGAACATTCCCAGGACTTATGTAGTACAACAAAAACCCAACCATTGTTTTAATTGCTGTTCTTTCTGAACTCTAAGAATTCTTGGATACAAAGAGTGGGAACTGAAGCCTCTCTTCAGTTTTATCTATTCTTTTGTCCAGAGCATTGTCGAGGTAATGTATAGGATTTTTTTTTACTTTTTATATTTTTTTCCTTAAGTGGATATTGTTCAAATATGTCTTGTGAAAACAAAAATGTCAAAATGTAAAGAAAATAGCCCTGGAAAGCAAGTGACATTCTAGATTACAGCACATGATATGGCATGTGCTGTAATCTAGTGTTTATAAATCACAGTGAATTACAGATAATTATAGCCAGGACTGAAGCTGTGATATCCTGGTATAAAAGACACATTCTTGGCTCTTTCCATGTCTTTTTCTTGTCATGTAAACAATTGTGTGAGCATTATGATCAAATACGTTTATGGGGGGCAGCACCTATCCATCTCAACATCTCAGCAGAGTCATCTCTAGCAAGTATCAGAAAACAACTAAGAAATCATAGGTCGAATTAGGAAGCTGAGAAACGATTGACTAATTAATTAGATTTATGGATACTCCTTGGCCTACAACCATTCAGTCTGTAACTATATAAAGTTATGATGGTGCTGAATGAATGGTATTTATGACTGTGTAATTGGAATGTGTGGATATCCTTTGGGAATGACGAGAAGAGATGCTGCTTAGGAAATAATCAGACAAGAGAGGGAGGAGCCTCCAGTGACATAAAGATGAGAGAAAGAAACTCAAGAAAAACCTGCCCTAATTGTACAGTGGTTAAAAACTGGTAGTGGGAAGTTTATACCTTCAAACTTGCAAGATTCTGTTAATATAGCCTTACAATAAAGTAGAATTACCTCATCTGGTTAAGTTTCCTGTCTGACAAGTGGAAGGCTGACAAGTGGTTTTCAGAGTTCTTGCCGGCATCAACCTCCCTGCGCCCTGTGCGTTCCCACAGAGAGGGTCTCCTCAGGGTGCCGCCGATCAGAGAATGTCGATTGGTGGCCCCCAGGGGGAGATCCTTCTCTGTGGGCGCTCCGGAACTTTGGAATCAGTTACCGGTAGAGCTCCGGATGGCGCCCGATCTTCACTCCTTTCGCTGCGATCTGAAGACGTTTTTGTTTGCACAAGCCGGCCTGGCCTGATGGGGGATTGGTGGGGTTTTATTCTTGTATTTTTATTATAGTATTTTTGGTTTTTTTTATAAATGTAGTATATTAATTGTTTTAACGGGCAACTATTTAATCTCCTTTTAATATTTGTAACTTTGTATTTTATTCTTGCCCTGTGAACCGCCCTGAGTCCTTCGGGAGAAGGGCGGTATAGAAATATTAATAAAATAAAAATAAAAATAAATTTGGGTGCTAACCAACCTGTTTTGCAGTTGTAACTTCTTGCTGAGAGCTTCACAATAATGTGACTATTTGCAATTTTCCTTGCTGGCTTTCTCAGAAAGTCAATGGGGAAGCTGCAGGGAAGGTCACTGGGGTAAGTCACCTCAACCCATGCACCTTCCCATAGCCCCTTTGTACTTGTCACAAGCCCACTACTCGCACACCCACATATACTCTCCCCAACCCATGCTGCACCTTCACATACTCTCTCCAACACACATGGTACTTCTTGCTCACCCTGTCAGACACCCTGTCCAATTCTTCCTTACAATCTCTCCAACTCACACCTCTCGTGCAACCTACTTAACCCTCACCCACAACCACATGCACCCTTTTGCTCCTTCCCCACCCAACAGCAGCCACTTAACTGCTTGTGGGCCTGGAATTTTCACTTCCTTATCTTCAAGGCATCCCAGAACACAATGCAAATTACTTCAACAATGCTGCCAAGAAAACCATATGAAAGAGAGCCTTTGATACTGCTACTATTACAGAACAAACCAAGAAATCAGGTAAGGGGAGGGAAATATATTAAAAAATGGAACTATTCGGAAGCAGCAAACTCTAAGCTTGCTCACAGGGCATATTGACATATAAAGTCTAAAAGGCTTATTAAAATCATAGTGGATATCTAGTTGCAACACACACATACATATAGACACATGCACAGTAAATACATAGATACACACATGTAAACTTACCTGGATTTTTAAAAGATTTTTTATTTTATTTTCAGAATACTGACTGCTGCCAGCTCTAGAATATTACAATTCTATAAAGCCAATAGCTCCATAACTGAGGCAATGAAATGTAGCAGCAATCTTCTTCAGATTTCCTGACTCTTTTTTACAATCTGTGTTTCATGCTCTATGAATAAGACTCTTACAGTTATGAGAATGTTATTTGTTTACTATTTCATTAATTAATTAGTAATTGGAAAAATATAGCATTGTGTTGGACTGATCTAAACAAATCACATGAAAAAGGAACAGAAATCAATCTATGAATCTATCACTCCATTCTGGCATTTGTGCTGAATAGTCAAACTCCACCACCTGATTCATTTCTAGCTCTTTTTGCCACTGAAGGCATTTTGAAATATCCACAGTGCTCAGCTATGATGTTCTGTACAAATACTGTTGGTGTCAGATCAGTAATTTATGGAAGCAATTACCATATCACTATAAACAACTAAAGCGCCCTGGGTGTAAAATATGGGCACACTCCAGAAAGAAAAGGCTGAATAAATTTTAGAGGTGCTTCTTTAAACTCCAATTTGCAGACTAGGGCAATAAAATAAGCTTTTTTTATTGATTTGAAACCCATTGATTAATTGCAGCAGGATGACCTTGTTCCTTCAACAAAATAGAAGTTTAGTTCATCTCATCTTTTGAGTGTGTCAGACATGTCTTGCTGTGTCATTAAACGAACAAGATCCAAGTATCACTCACTCTGAGGGAATAATACAAATACAATAAAATGAAGCCAGTCAAGAAAGCTTCAGTAACACAGTGAAGAAATGTGTCATGTATTGGGCTTGCTGGTTAACACCACATGGTAACGGCTGGTAGGTTGCTAGAGCAGGGAGCTAGCTAACGGCTCCCAGCATCTCAGACAACCCATCTCTAGCGCTGCTATTGGTTGCCCCTAGGCGGCAATATGTTGCTTCAAATCTATTGGTCACCACCTAGGGGCCAAGGTATAAATTGCTGCAGCTGCAGTCTTGTTCTCTATTTCAGATCCTGCAAACAATAAACCATGTTCTTTGCTAAATTCACTCGCTTCGTCTTCATTCCTGCGCAATGAACCCAGTACACAACAAAAGGTATATTGCCTTTACAAGAATCTGCCACATATATAGCTTCATTGCTGTAATTTTCTTCTTATAAACACAACTGCTCTTCTCTTCCAGCAGGAAAGCAGTCTTATAACTTACACCACTGATAGCGACTAACTAGTTAGTGAGAGCAGGGAAAAAATCAAGTGACTGTGTGAACTGTGCAGTGTACAGAAATGTCACAAATCTAACTGACTCTTGGGAAACAAAGGTAAATTTGAGACAGCTACGTCAGAGGCAGAACTTCTTCTGGCTGAAAATTACGACTTTCGTTCTTAACCACAGCTGTCTCGCCTTCCTGGTCATCTTCTCCTGATTGTAAAGGACAAGCACATCTGCATTCACCAGTTCTGTCATAAGCAGGTAGCAGGAGCAAAGAAAACAACAGTAACCATAGCAACTCCAGGGCAGAGTGTCAATGTGTGTGCTCAAGGGTGCCCAGACTGTTTATGGGATAGTAGTAGCCTTCTCAACTTATTAGGGAGTGACTCCCTACTGAGATACCTGACTGTTCTCTTCAGCACCAACTAATAAACTCACACAATTCTGTCTCGCCTCAAGTCAAATAGCTTAAACTTCAAGTTGAAATGAATGGCTCAAAATGCTACCCTTAGCCTCTAACGAAGAGGCTGGGGAAAAAAAGGATTTTCAGGGCAAAGGCAGGACTGGTTCTTATACTCCATGGCTTTGCTTAGTACACTAAAATTAGTACCAAAAAGGGGGAAGGAATAATTTGATAGAGATATACAAGTTTTTATTATATATTATTTCTAAATATTAAAAAAATGTGCACTTTTGCACTATGCTTTAGCAGAGTCTTCCTAAAGCTTGTCATTTATTTAAATTTATGTTTATCAAATGCCAAGTATGAGTATGTGAAGTGAAACAGGGCACAGTGCTTGATATATCACATAATCTGTTTGGAGAGGAATACTGGTATTTGTTGATTAGTTTCCTTATTTTTTTTTAGAGGTTCACACTTTATTAGTTAACATGGAGATTGATACTTGCTTTGGCAGAAATATACATACCAATATTAATAGTAACTTGAATATGTGCATTTTTAAAAATATCAGCTTCCTTCATCAAGAATCTACTTCATGGTTTGTTTTCAAATTGATTTCACAGAAATAAAAGGCTTTCCTGCCTACCTGCCTTCAGCCTGCCTGCCTGCCTGCCTGTATGCCCTTTACTCTGAGACCATAACAGTTCTATCAATGTTTATATTAGAAAAATAAAAGAAAATCCAAAGATCCACTTATAATAAGTAAATGTCCACAAAAGCATTAGCTACCAATGGTAGCTGGGGAGCAGATATATGTTCAGATAACAAATTGCATTGACTGTTCCTACTAAATAAATGCAGCAGAATTATCTTGATTCATGTCTGGAAATATTGATTCAGTAGACAGTCTGGCATGAAGACCATAAGTCATCTGAGGACCACTTTGCTTAAAAAACAAAACAAAAAGGCAAAAAGAGTTTAAGTAAAAGGATGCCTATGGACTTCTGTAATGATTTAGAAGTTCATCAGATCTCCCATGAGCCCAAGAACTTTCTGTTTTCAGGAGGCCACCCCAAGTTTCTTCAGACATTCATGTGAGGTGGAGGAGGGGCATAAAGGGAGAACAAGAAGGAGAGAACTTTAATGAAAGTTCTTACTGTAGATTCTTAAAGTGGTAGCACATTTTTCACATAGAAGTTTGGAAAAAGTCAGGCTGCTGTAATGAATAGCCAGAAAGTATCGCAGTCCTATAAAATCCAAAGTACTTCTGAATCATTTTCTAAGCATGCAAATCCCTATTAAGTAATTTACCATTAGAATTTTTCATCTTGCAAATTATTATTCCCCCCCCCCTCTTTTTGCTACCATGAAGCAGGTTCTTTCAAGACTAGCATACACATTTTGCTATTCAACCTAAAAGTGTATAATACACAAGGGCACAACTTCCTTTAATGCAAGGACAATTAAAATTCACATACATAAACTTCCCATTCTTTGATACTTTTACTGTATTTTTTATTTAGCTGTTTCATTCATTTATACCCAGTCTTTCTAATCTGAAATATCCTTAATTTAGCAGGGGGGAAAATCTAAAATAAAAACCATTTATAAAATGTTAAAAGTACAGATTAAAATTAGCAATAAAATAAATTCCAAAATTATCTAATAGTCAAAAGGCTGATAAAAGTGATGAAATCAAAGAAGGCCTGGAACATCTGATCAAGAAAATCAAAGAAGAAAATGAGAATTTGGATCTCTTTCTAAATATCAAAAAGACCAAGTTCATGACCGCTGCAAGGTATGGAAACATCAAAATAGAAATTGATGGAATGAGTGGAAAAAAATTACTTTCCTAGGATCCCAGATTGCTCAAAATAGTGAATGCTACCAGTAACATTGAGTGGGTAGGGTCACAAGTGTGAAGTCTATACTTTGTAGGAGAAAGTTGTATCCATGATGCATTTCTGACTGCAAATCATCTACAAAGAGAGCTGCCCTAGAAATCTTAACAACTACATGGGCTTGTAATAACTTTTTTTTGTATTTTACAAAAGAAAGAACCTAGTGGTCAATGAGACCAGCTATGATGTTTTTCTAACATGCAGAGAATAGTGCCAGGAAATTGCACAACTGATCTGTCTAATTCATGAACATTTTTCAAGCACTGTTGTCTCTCACTTGTACCTCACTGTGTTAAGGAGGAAGTAACCAGATTTCTGCCTTGTATTTTTCTATTGATAAGCTAAGAGCTTTGTATCTAAATTCTCCCCGTGCATACTATTTGTGACTGCAAAGACCTGAACAGAGAGACGATTAAAGAATATTACCCACTCTCACTTATCTCAGACATACGAGACTGAATACAAAATGCATGCATTTTTACAACCTAGACTCGAGAAGTGCTTAAAACCTAATGAGAATGAAAGAAACAAATATTTGATATCCTTCAATATAGGGTAAGGCACGGTTTGGATATACACTGATCCCTTTCAGCCAGTTAAATGAGGAGCTGTTTTTCTAGATTCATGAATTTTCAGACATTTTTAGACAGGTGATGTACTTAGATGACCTCTTGGTTGATTCTGAAGATCCTCCTTGCATGTCACCCATGTCAGAAATATGGTGCAAAAACTATAGGACAACAACCGCTTCGCCAAGCTAGAGAAATGTGTATTTTATCTACCTCAGTTAGATGGTTTTGAGTTCAAAATCTCAACAGAAGGCATGCAGATGGCTCTAGCAAAGGTACAGTCTTTTCTACAATGGCACACACAGAGAGAGACACCTAGTAACATGAACAATGTGCAATGTCCTCTGGGTTTTGCTAATTTCTACTAGAAGCCCATTCTTAATTTTGCTTATGGTGTAAAACTGCTGTTTCAACTCTTAAGAAAGGTTTGGTGATTCTCATGGTTTACTCAAGAGCAAGCAGCATGTCAAGAGTTAAAACATCTCTTTGCTTCTCAACCTCTTCTCCACCTCTGCCGCTGCCACCACTACCACCCCTGACCCTTCTCATTCCTTTGTGGTACAGATGCAATGGTTGGAGCAATCCTGAAATAGCTAACTATTTTCAGCTCAGTTCTTTTTGGACCAAATTTTTAGATACAGAGGATTAGTTAATCATGTGATTTCATACCAAATATGTTCACTTCCAAATTTTGGAAAGATTTCCTGCATCAGAGGCAAGTGGCCCAAAGCCTCTTTAAAAAGCAGTTAGTCCTAGTAAAGGTCATATACAGAAAAACGGCATATACATGCAGCCAAGAGGGAGCTGGAATTACAGAAGTGTTTACGGTGGTGTTTTTCAATTTGTTTTTTACTTTCAAAATCATAGAACATAGAGTAATAGAGTTGGATGGGACCTTGGAGGTCTTCTAGCCCAGAGCCTTGGTGGAGCAGTGGGCTAATGCCTCCTTAAGTAACACCAGCTGCCTGCAATTAGTGCAGGTTCGCGTCCCACCAGGCTCAAGGTTGACTCAACCTTCCTTCCTTCCGAGGTAGGTAAAATGAGGACCCAGATTGTTGGGGGCAATAAGCTGACTTTGTAATAATGCCACTTGGGGGGGGGGAGAAAGCCCTAATAAGCAGGCATATACATAGAATGAAGGCTATTGCTAAGCACTTTGATTTGTGCTTAGATTGTAAGCCGCCCTGAGTCTTCGGAGAAGGGCGGGATATAAATGGGATTTTTAAAAAAACCTGCTCAAGCAGGAGATATCATTTCAGACATGTCCAGTCTCTTTTTGAAAGCCACCAGTGATGGAGCACCCACAACTTCTGAAAGCAAACTATTCCATTGGTTAATTGCTTTCACCATTAGGAATGCTTTGGAACCCCCAGGGGTTCCATGGGGCCTTTCAAAAAACTGGGACTTGAAATGTATTTGCCCCTCCCTAGCAATTAAACCAGTAGCATTCCAGTTGCAACTGCCAGCCTTGATGAAGCTTCATCCTGTATCTCATTGGTCTTTGCTAGTGAAAGAGGCGTACCCCTGTACCCTGTGTTTGCAAGTAGGACCCCTTCTCCCTTAGTGGTAAATAGGATGGGAGAGTAAATGGTTGAGTCAGTTCTAGACTGTAAATGCAGAAGGAAATAGGTTGAATACCTGATCAAAGGCTACCCAGAGTTGGAAAGGTCATGGGAAGCAGCAACTGACCTGCACACATTGTTAAAGGTGCTCCACTATCATGGCCAATACCATGACAAGGCCCATCCTTCACAACCACTGAAGTGCAGAGAGCTTGGCACTGACTAAAATGCGCAAGAGCCTTGGGGATACCAGGTGACCAAGTGACCACATCAGGCATACAGAACATGCTGGGGGAAAGTGGAATATGACTAGAGGGGTGGCAATCATCTGGACTGCATCACACTTCATGTGATCTTAGGGAGTATCAGCAGAAGAGCACATAATTCTCACAGCCCACAATCAATTTCCCTTGTGAACTTGGGAGTGGGGTAACTCTGAAGGGAGATATGTAGGAATGATATGTGGGAATGATCTTGAGAGTTAGGGCAAGCTAAAAGGCAGCTTAGCCTATAACAGGAATGTGGGTGGGTCAAGAGACTCAGAAGAGACAACCTTCCTATTTGGTGGGGGGGAGGCATTAAGGATATGGCAGAGTGATGTACTTCCAGACTTGCAAGATTCTGTTAATGTAAGGTGACAATAAAAATTTACTTGTCCATGTGTCCTGTCTGGTCTACCTTGGAAAACTGACTCATATTTGAGTTGCAAAAATCTGAATAACTACTAGATGGCAACAAAAAGAATCAGAAAATATTACCTCTAACCACTGACTAGTTGTCATCAAACTTTTGTAGTACAGATATGTTTAGTGCAATTTTAAAAATCAAGACAGTGAATGTAAAATTGGTCTTTATAAAGCCATATATTCTTTGGGGAAATATGAAGGGGAAAGAATCTAACAAAAAAAAAAACCCCAGCCTGATTCAAGGTAAATAATATATAAAATCTTATACTGTATATATATACAAAACATGTTGGGAGCACAATGCAAAACTTGAGTATATAAGACCATTATATCACAATCATAATGGAAATGTGATGTCCCTGCTCTCTAACTGTAAAGTTTGGTGGAGGAGGAGGAGGGGGAGGGGGGAGGGGGAGGGGGAGGAGGAGGAGGAAAACTAATACCTGTTTGAATTATTGTTTATGAAATATTTCCTGGTCCCTTTCCAATTATGTGTCCTGAACTTTAAAAGCAAAAGCACACAATTTCAGATTTCGCAAATCATTCTACACATCTAAGAATGCAGCAGTGCATGGTGTTTGCTCTTGGCAGTTTTGCTCTTTTCCAATACACTGCTGTGTGCAGGAAAATCTTACAAACCAGGCAAACTGCCAGAGACAGACTACTGAAAAGGAGTCAGGCAACGTGAGTGGCAACCGTTAGGTAATTGGAATCCATTTAGAGAGCAGTGCTGTGCCACTTTCTTCTTCAGGATACATGAAAATCTAAGGAATGTGTAATGCACGATTTAAGTCAAAGCAAGAAACACCCAAAGCAGCTCACTCACATCTTGGAACTTTCAAATTCTTAAATTTGCCCTTTACTGAAAAAAAGTCAATGATTTCCCCAAGAAAGTTTGATTAGTTTCTTTTACTTTCTGTAATGAAGTGCCATCCTTTTTACACTTGAAAGGATCTTTGTAATAATGCAACATTGATCTGTTGAATACAGATGAGCTAACCCTGATAATAGGATTTGGTGCCCAAAAGGTGGGTCTTAAAAATATCTGTTAGGCTCCAGTGCCATCAAGAGGATTTGTAAGGTGGAGCAGCTATTCACTGAGTTACAAGTTTGCACAACAAAGCTATCCCACCCCTTCCTCTTATACTCAAAGCTGTTGTTTTTTTCCAATTCAAGGTATAGCCATCTGAATGCAAATGAAAATGTAACAGAAAAAGCGATCAACTTTGAGATAGGCGGCAACAAAGAGTGCCTAATTCATGAGACTGTGCCAGAAGAACGGAATGGATTAATACAGAGATTCAAACTTTTCTCCTTCCTTCCTTCCTTCCTTCCTTCCTTCCTTCCTTCCTTCCTTCCTTCCTTCCTTCCTTCCTTCCTTCCTTCCTTCCTTCCTTCCTTCCTTCTTCCCTCCCTCCCTCCCTCCCTCCCTCCCTCCCTCCATTTTTTCTTTTCTTATTGTTGTTCTCATACTGTCTCGAACTGTCAGTAATTTTTGACAAGAATAATGTCTTTTTAAAACAAAACAAAACGCTGCAGAAGAGGTACAGAAGAGAGATTTCCCCCACACACACATCCCATCGGCTGGCCGACACAAGAAGGAAACATTGGGAGAACAGCAGCAGGTCGTTTTTATGAATGGTGTTTTCTATCCCTGACCCAGGAGGTAAAGCAGGTTCTGGAACTGCTACTGTGGAAAATCTTACTCTCTCTGCTTTGCTGCTACATTGAGTAAATTGTTATGTTTTTTTAAATTAGGTTTCAGTTGGCATAGGCATTTTGTTCTTGCTTTTATTTTGTTTGTTTCGGGTTTTTTATATAAGAAACACAATAATTAAAACTCCCAAAAGTTTTTTGAGGCATTATAGATGAGCATTGGAACATGAGAGGTAACTTTGTCGATCAGATCCAAATAGAGAACCAAGAAAGGGCTTAGTAAAACTCCAGCCTGATTTGTCTCAATATTTTAGCCTTGAATATTTCAATGAAAAATCAAAATGGTATATATATATGTCAAATGTTAACTATTTAGATTACCTTGCTAGGCCCCAAACATGGGGCAAATCTTTATTTCCTGTTTTCAGCCTATCTTGAATCTCAGAAGGGTATGGCTGACTGATGAAAACTAATAAGTTAGAAATGCATTTCAGTCTCCCTTAATTCTTTGTTAGTAATTTACACTCACACACACACACACACACACACACACATTATATATATATATATATATATATATATATATATATATATATATATATATATATATATATATATATATATATATATATATATATATATATATATATATATATATATATATATATAGTATAAGGGACGCAGTGGATCAGTGGGTTAGAACACTGAGCTTGTCGATCAGATAGTCGGTAGTTTGGTGGGTCGAATCCCGAGTGCCGCGTAACAGAGTGAGCGCCTGTTACTCGTCCCAGCTTCTGCCAACCTAGCAGTTCGAAAGGACGTAAAAATGCAAGTAGAAAAATAGGGACCACTACGGTGGGAAGGTAACAGCGTTCCGTGCGCCTCTGGCGTCTAGTCATGCTGGCCACGTGACCACGGAGACGTCCTTGGACAAGCGCTGGCTCTTCAGCTTTGAAACGGAGATGAGCACCAGCCCCTAGAGTTGGAAATGACTAGCACGCATGTGCAGGGGAGCCTTTACCTTTTATATATTGTATACAGTTTTCTACATTTATATATATAATATATACTCTGTTCTCTCTCTTTGATAATACTTAGGACAGGGATGTCAAACTGCCGGCCCGCACGCCGGACACATCACAACGAAACCGCGCCCACCCCATTGCTGGCAATGGGGAAAAAGCTCTGATATGTCACGCAACGTCATGTGACATCGTGAGTTTGACATGCCTGACTTAGGAGATAATCTTATTGTGATGCCCCTCCAGTAACAAAATTAATGGGATTCTATTCCTACCTTACATAGTAACACTAAGTACCACAAACAATGGCATGTATTGTGTCCTTATACTCTTCCTTTCACATGAAAAGACAACTGTCTGGTTTTTGTTATTTGTCTGTTTAATCATCACTTCAGTCATGCTTAAGCCACATTCAATTTTTTGTGTGTGTACATATACATAAAACTTTTAAAATGCATACTCCCCATATTTACATAGTTCTAATATTAATATTAATTAATTAAGCCTTGGTGGAGCAGTGGGCTAATGCCTCCTTAAGTAACACCAGCTGCCTGCAATTAGTGCAGGTTCGCATCCCACCAGACTCAAGGTTGACTCAGCCTTCCATCCTTCTGAGGTAGGTAAAATGAGGACCCAGATTGTTGGGGGCAATAAGCTGACTTTGTAATAATGCTGCTTGTGTGTGAAAGCCCTAATAAGCAAGCATATACATAGAATGAAGGCTACTGCTAAGCTTGTAAGCCGCCCTGAGTCTTCGGAGAAGGGCGGGATATAAAAAAAATGGAATTAAATTAAATTAAAATGGAATTAAATTCAAACCTTTCTTAAATGGACATTTTCTTAATTTCCTTTTTTGCATCAAGCACAGATTTGATATGATGGTTACTGCCCATTCTGCTGCAGAACGAATCATTCTGACTGGAATTTGTGACTGAATACTTTAGCTCCTTCCCTGAGATTTAGATTAATTTGGTAATATTAATTAAAAATAGATGAGATTTCTATTGGACTGGATGCTTCTGGATGTTTGTTGAGTTTCAGCTACATAACTGTCATACAAAGCCATGCTGACTGAGGATTATAGTAATAGGAATAGCACTTATATACTGCCCCATAGTGCTTTACAGCACTCTTTGGGTGGTTCACAATGTCAGCATTGTGGATCTGGATCCTCATTTTACTGAGCTCAGAAGGGTAGTAGGCTGAGTTAATCTTGAGTCCTATCAGGATCGAACTCCAGGCTATGGGCAGTGTTAGCGTGCAATACTGCATTCTAACCACTGTGTCATCAGGACTCAATAATAATAATAATAATAATAATAATAATAATAATAATAATAATAATAATAATAATAATAATAATAATAATAATAACAACAACAACAACAACAACAACAACCCCAGTGAGGCACTACCTTGACCTGGTTGTGGGGCTTGTGTACTCTGAGGAAGATGAGAGCTATGCAAGAGGTTCAACCATACTGGACAGGCCTCATCAGAGGAGTCAGACAAAGAGTGTCTCTCCCATAAAAAATATGGTGAGATGTAGATTTCAGAATGTCATACTGGCTCTGATGTCGCCCGGGTTGACAAGGTTCACGCTAGATGTTAGAGTTCCTGGACATCTGGTGAAAAATGGGTTACAGGACTGTTGGCTGAGCAACCAGGCCCAGCAGCTGCAGAACTACTGGAAGAAAAGGTGTTTACCCGATGCAAATACACAGTGATTGAAAACAAAGAAATAATGATCTGTTATTACAGATCAAGTCCAACAAGAAGAAGATATCTAAAATGAATGCACCAGTTCTGCAAAGAACAACATCCAGAATCAGAAATAACAGAACAGAGACTAGCAGATCAACGCCGATTTATAATAAAAATAAAGTATTCACAGAAACAGAATTGGACGAACTGCAAAGGTTTAGCCAAGGCAAAGAAATTAAAGCCTTGCCAGAAGTAATTCAGAATGTAGAGGCAAGCCAGGGGGAGTTGGCAGTGAAGGAATCCAGCAGAGATATAGAACTGTTCTCATTTGGAAACCAGGCACCTCTTCCTCAGGAAGAACAAAGCCCTCCAACTGAAGATGCACTGAAATTAGTATATCAGGAAGGCTTACTGACTACTGGAGAGACCAAACTGACCTACAAGAAAGAACAAATGAAGAACAGAATAGAGGCATGGGAAGACAAAGCACTACATGCCCAGCACATTAAAAAAATAGCTGGGAAAGCAGATAATAACAAGACCTGGCAATGACTAAGAGCAGGAAAAATTGAAGAAAGAGACTGAGGGACTAATTCTGGCTGCACAAGACCAAGCCTTAAGGACAAATGCATACAAAGTCAAAATTGAGAAGACAGAAACAGACAGTAAGTGCCGCCTATGGAAAGAAGCTGAAGAAACAGTGGACCACCTGGTAAGGTGCTGCAAGAAGATCGCACAGACTGACTACAAGCAGCAGCATGACAAAGTAGCAACAATGGTGTATTGGAAGATCTGCAAGAAATATCATTTGCCTGTAAGCAAGAACTGGTGGGATCATAAAATAGAGAAAGTCATAGAAAATGATAAAGTTAAACTGCTCTGGGACTTCAGAATTCAAACAGACAAGCACCTGCAACATAACACCCTGGACTTAACAATTGTCGATAAGAAAGACAAAAAAGTCTGGATAGTTGATGTGGCAGTGCCTGGAGACAGCAGAATAGATGAGAAAGAACTGGAGAAGATAACAAAATACAAAGACCTACAAATAGAAATAGAAAGACTGTGGCAAAGGCAAGCAAGGGTAGTACCAATAGTAATAGGTGCCTTGGGTGCAATCCCAAAACAACTGGAGCACCAGTTGAACACCATTGGCATTGACAAATTCACCATTAGTCAATTGCAAAAGGCAGCCTTACTAGGAACTGCTTCCATCCTGTGACAATTTCTGTAATACCATCAAATATCCACATCTGCATATCTCAGGTCCTTGGTAAAGACTCAATAGGTAGACAAAAATGCCAAATCCAGTCTGGCTGATTGTGCGATTTATTTATTTATTTATTTATTTATTTATTTATTTATTTATTTATTTATTTATTTATTTATTTATGGGACTTATATACCGCCCTATCTCCCGAAGGACTCAGGGCGGCTCACAACAATAAAACAGCTATAAAAAACAGTAATACAAATATTAAAAAAGAATTAAATTACAAAGCCCCATAATTAATTACTAAAACCAATAAAATTAAAACAATATTAAAAAACCCCATCCTCAGTCCAGGTCAGCCAGTTGGAAAAGATACATCTTTAGGTCGCGACGAACGGACCGGAGATCTGGGGCCATCCAAAGTTCTCGGGGGAGCTGATTCCAAAGGGCAGGCACCCCAACAGAGAAGGCCCTCCCCCTGGGGGTCACCAGCCGACACTGTCTAGCCAACGGCACCCTGAGGAGACCCTCTCTGTGTGAACGCACAGGGCGGAGGGAAGTCATTCCTGGCAGCAGACGGTCCTGTAAGTATCCCGGACCTAAGCCATGTAGGGCTTTATAGGTAAGAACCAGCACCTTGAACCTCACCCGGAGGACAACTGGCAACCAATGCAGCTCACACAGGAGGGGTGTAATATGGGAGTATCGGGATGCTCCCATCACAACCTGCGCGGCCGCATTCTGCACCAGCTGAAGCCTCCTGGTGGTCTTCAAGGGCAGCCCCATGTAGAGAGCGTTACAGTAATCTATACGGGAGGTAATGAGTGCATGAGTGACTGGACGTAAGGCATCTCAGTCCAGATAGGGGCGCAACTGGCACACCAGGTGAACCTAGGCAAATGCCCCCCTGGCCACAGCTCCTATATGATGATCTAAGTTGAGTCGTGCATCCAGGAGGATGCCTAAGTTGCGCGCCCTATCAACGGGAGGTAACACCTCTCCTCCCATAACCAAAGATGGTAAATCTTGGACAACACGAGATGCCGACACGTAGAGCCACTCGGTGTTGGCCGGGTTGAGCTGAAGCCTGTTCTTCCCCATCCAGATTCGTACTGCTTCCAGGCAACAGGACATCACGTCGAGGGCATCACTGGGTTGGTTCGGAGTGGAGATGAAAATCTGGGTATCATCAGCATATTGATGATACCTCACTCCGAAACCATGTATGATCTCACCCAGTGGCTTCATATAGATGTTGAACAGGAGGGGAGAGAGGACCGACCCCTGAGGCACCCCACAATCAAGGGGCTTTGGGGTTGACCTCTGTCCTTCTGCCAACACCGTCTGCGAATGGCCCGAGAGGTAGGAGGAGAACCACCGTAAAACAGTGCCTCCCACTCCCAACCCACGAAGATGTCGCAGCAAGATACCATGGTCGATGGTATCAAAAGCCGCTGAGAGGTCCAATAGGACCAGGACAGAGGAATAACCTCTATCCCGAGCCCGCCAGAGATCATCCACCAGTGCGACCAATGCTGTCTCCGTGCTGTACCCGGGCCTGAAACCCGATTGGTACGGATCCAGATACTCAGTTTCCTCCAGGACCAATGGGAGCTGCCGTGCCACCACGCTCTCAACAACCTTCGCAAGAAAGCGAAGGTTGGAGACATGACGAAAATTATTCAAAATAGCTGGGTCCAAAGCAGGTTTATTGAGGAGGGTCCTCACCACCGCCTCTTTCAAGGTGGCAGGGAAACACCCCTCACTCAAAGAGGAGTTGATCACTGCCTGGAGCCAGCCTCGTGTAACCTCCCGAGCCGCATAAACCAGCCAGGAGGGACACGGGTCCAATAAACATTATTATTATTATTATTATTATTATTATTATTATTATTATTATTATTATTATTATTATTATTATTAATAATAATAATAATAATAATAATAATAATAATAATAATAATAATAATAATAATAATAATAATAATAATAATAATAATAATAATAATGGGTTAGGACGCTGAGCTTGTCGATCAGAAGGTCGGCAGTTTGGCGGGTCGAATCCCGAGTGCCGCGTAACAGAGTGAGCGCCTGTTACTCGTCCCAGCTTCTGCCCACCTAGCAGTTCGAAAGCACATAAAAATGCAAGTAGAAAAATGGGGACCACTACGGTGGGAAGGTAACAGCGTTCCGTGCGCCTTTGGCTTGTCCTCGGACAAGCGTTGGCTCTTCGGCTTTGAAACGGAGATGAGCACCGGCCCCTAGAGTTGGAAACGACTAGCACGCATGTGCGGGGGAACCTTTACCTTTACCTTTATAGTTCAGTTATTCCAAGGATGTGAAACACAGCAAAATGCCATTGCAGTTTGCTCCCCACTAAGAGCATTATTATTATTATTATTATTATTATTATTATTATTATTATTATTATTATTATTATTATTATTATTATTATATTAAATAATAATAATAATAATAATAATAATAATAATAATAATAATAATAATAATAATAATAATAATAATAATAATAATAATAATAATAATAATAAAGTTGGAAGTGACCTTGGAGGTCATCTAGTCCAACCCCCTGCTCAGGCAGGAAACCCTATACCATTTCAGACAAATGGCTGTCCAGTCTCTTCTTAAAGACTTCCAGTGTTGGAGCATTCACAGCTTTTGGAGGCAGGTTGTTCCACTGATTAATTGTTCTAACTGTCAGGAAATTTCTCCTTAGTTCTAGGTTGCTTCTCTCCTTGATTAGTTTCCATCCATTGCTTCTTGTCCTGCCTTCGGGTGCTTTGGAGAATAGCTTGACTTCCTCTTCTTTGTGGCAACCCCTGAGATATTGGAACACTACTATGGTGTCACCCCTCGTCCTTCTCTTCATTAAACTAGACATACCATATTCCAGCAACAGTTCCTTATATGTTTTAGCCTCCAGTCCCCTAATCATCTTTGTTGCTCTTCTCTGCACTCTTTCGAGTCTCAACAACTTTTTTACATTGTGGTGACCAAAGTTGGATGCAGTATTCCAAGCATGGCCTTACCAAGGCATTGTAAAGTGGTATTAATACTTTACATGATCTTGATTCTATCCCTCTGTTAATGCTGCCTAGCACTGTGTTGGCTTTTTTGGCAGCTGTAGGACACTGCTGGCTCATATTAAGTGATTGTCCACTAGGACTCCGAGATCCCTCTCACAGTTACTACTATTGAGCAAGGTACCACCTATACTATACCTGTGCATTTGTTGTTGTTTTTTTGCCTAAATATAGAACCTTACTTTTCTCATCATTAAATTTCGTTTTGTTAGATAGTGCCCAATGTTCAAGTCTGTCCAGATCCTCCTGTATCTTAAGCCTATCTTCTGGGGTGTTGGCTATTCTTGCCAGGTTGGTGTCGTTTGCAAATTTGATGAGTTCCCCATCTATCCCCTCATCCAAATCATTGATGAAGATGTTGAAGAGCACTGGGCCCAGAACAGAGTCCTGGGGCACCCCACTATACACTTCTCTCCATGTAGATGCAGTTCCATTGAGGACCGTCATAGTAAATAAAGTCCAACAAATTTAACAGGGCACCAGGGTAGGAAGACTAATTCTGACTTTCATAGTGGGCTCAGTATCATCTAGCTGACACAGAAATGAGAATGCTAGTGGTGATAATCTTTTTACATCATTGTTCTTTGCACGGAAGTTATTTCTGTTCCAGTGACTTATAGCATCTTCATAGCATCACCCAGCCATGATTGAAGGGTTATAAAACTTGTCTGCATTATTTACACACAATACTAGCTGGATGAATGTAGAAGATTTTACAAATCACAAATCACCAGTGCATAAATGATTTTTCCATTCTGCTATCAGATGCTTAGAACTCAGTTACTAATCTTGATTTATGTCAGCTGATGCATCCTTTTAAAATACTAGAATCATTTTATAGGCACTGAAGCTACTAACAACAATTCAAAATATTAAGAGTCTGAATCCAAAGAAATGGTTTTTGTTTTCTCTGTATCTACTGCCAATCATATTCACTGGGTTATCCTAAGTTATTAATTATTGCTTCACTGTGTTGAATCAGGCTTTAAAATGCCAATAGAAGGATATACATGTAACTTAGGGCTGAACTGTGGAGGCCTTGATGTTCTCTGAACATGGTTGTTTGCTTGCAGATATTTCATTATCCAATTAGATAACACTATCAGCCCTCAAAACCATGATTTTAAAACACATTTTTTAAAAGCCCATTATTTTAAATACGATTTAAAAACACGTATTTTACACTGCAGTGTATGTAAGTCCAAGATCTGATTTCATGAAAGATAATAATATTTTAAATAATTAGCACCATGTTGCTTCCACAGCCTAGTGAAAACTATATATTTTCACTAAATAATAGAGTAAACAAATGCCAGTTTTCATAGAAGAATTTAGGTGGAAAAAAGCGATGATATTGCAATATGATTGGGATGCCTTATATGTGCTATTAATTTTTGTTTTTTGTAAAGATGAAATGTGATCCCTGGTGTAGGATGCAAAGATATGCTTAATGTCACAACTATTTTGACCCCAAATTCAGAGCAGGTAGAAATGGACAAGTGGGTTGCAAAAATAGAACACAAACTTGCTTTGTGAGTCTACCCTTTAATAAACTGCTTTGGAGGCTGGTGTGATAAAGACTGCCTATTTCCCCTTCTTGAAGTTCACCTGCTGAACTCCCCACACAGCAGAACGATGTCTTAAAATTAGAAATAAATAGATCATTGCCAACCCTGCCATGTTTCTTTCTGGCAGTTGAATTACATAGATGAATGACAGGGATTGCTAAACAGTGTCCAGATTTTATTTCATTCACTTTGATATGCATATTATCATAGTGACATTTCTTGCCTTATATCTCCTGTTCTGTAATTGGTCTATCAGAGCAGAACTGAACTACCTGTTCAAATTATTAACGTGTGTCAATCGGACTGGCATATGAAGACGAATCACCAGTTTTGTCTCTTCCATTGATATAAATCCCACACAGAAAAATACATGTAAACACTTATAATTAGCTTCTGTCTCTTTGCAAAAATAATGCACATGTGCGCAGTGAAATCTAACAAATCACTACAAGTCAACCTTTAAAAGTCTTTTTCATAAGGCAAGGCTGACCCCTGGTGCTTGAGACAAGGAACTTCATCCTGGAATGAAAATGCCTTTGCTGTTTGATCTCTACAATCTTTATTTCTTTTTTAACCTAGATTAGCATTCAAATTTCAACATACATTACAGAGCCAAAGGGAAAAAAAAATAATGAAAGCAGACCCACACTCCAAGCAATTTTTTTACATCAATAACATTTTCCTTTTTGCTATTTTCAAAGCTGTTTACTTTTTTGTTTTGTTTTCAAAGACGATTTGCTCTTAATTTACTTAAAAATGACTTTTTTTAAAAAAGAAAACAAACAAAACTTCAATGCAGGGAGGATACACACATATTAGAACTGTAATTTTAATGATCTTGTAAAGTATTGCTGAAGAAACTAATAAAACCAAAAATGCTCAATCAATACAAACATTATAGTTTGTTTTAAAAACAATTTTACATTTAAAGAACAAATGTGGCTTTCTTAATGACCTGTTTCTAATTGGTTGGCCTCTTTAATTTGAGGATAGTTGTTCATACATAGTTCCACTTCAAAAGATGAACAAATCTGAATTATTTCCTCCATTTTGGTGTCCTTTGTATCCTAATAAAGAACCCAGCTCACAGGACTTCCGGGTGGCGCTTCAGCAGTGAGTACGGTCGGATTCGACCGCCGGCCCTTCGATCCCATTGAAGCGGCGGAATAGCCGAGGATCAGCTGTTCCGCCGCTCGAAAACCCTTCTCCTCAGGCAAAGAGGGGAGGGGGAGCTTCCAGGTAGGGGTAGAGCTCCCCTAGAGCCCCAGAACATTTGTTCTGGGGCATGAAGGGTGACAGCCCCCCCGAAGCTTGGAAATGCTCCGAACGAAGGACTCTTCTGCTTTAGCAGAACAAGATGCTGAATCCACTCCTGCTGGATCTGATTGACATCTTGAGTGATGGTAGCAGCAGAGCTGATGCAGGAGCAACATAAATATCAAGTACAAAGCTTTAACTCTGAAACTCAAATTCTCTTCCTGCTCCAACGATCGTTTTGAAAGAAGGGGAAGATGGCGCCTGACTGATTTTTTTTTCTTTTTAACAAAAAGCGAAAGTGTTTTTCTTCAAAGTAAAGTGACTGTTTGAACTGAGTTGGAATATGTAAAATGGACTTTTAAACCTTAAAAGAGCTACTTATAATTTGGAGGTGCTAAAAAGTTATTCTTAAAATTTGGTTATTTCACAGTTTAACTACAAAGTAATAAATGGACAAGAAAGTGAAAGTGTGTATTGAAAGTCATTAGTTGCAAAAATGGCTCCCAAACCACATAGACCCATTTTTAAAAGTGCAGAGGCATTGTTTGTTCAGCAATCTGGAACACAGTCTTTGAAGTTACCTCCCGAAGCTGCTGCATCTGTATTGACTTTAAAAGATTTACAATATGCTCTAAACGATACCTTAAAAATTCAGTCTGAAAAAATATTTGAGAAGGTGGCAGAATTTATTGGAAAGGACAGCAAGAAAATAAGGGAGGATACTTTGATGGCACTTCAAGTGTTTTCAGGCTGTATTGAGAATCTGGATGAATGTGTGGAAGAAATGAAACAAAATAATCTGATGCTGGAGGCTAAAATGGGTGAAGTGGAGAATAAAATGGAAAAACGTGAAGATGAAATGATGATGATGCAATATAGAGATATGGAATTCGCCCTGAAGATCAGAGGTTTGAAAGAAAATCCGCAGGAGAGTCTGGAAGAGATGTTGGTGGATGCCCTGGCACCTATTTTTGGGTTTCAACTTGAGGATTTTTTTGGGAAGATAGATAAAGTATTTTGTGTTAATTCTTGGATTGCTAAACAAAGGAAACTGCCAAGGGATGTGGTTGTGTATTTTACAAAGAGAAAGATTAGAAATGAGATCATTCAAATCTCTTATAATAAAAGACTTAAAGTGGCTAATCAGGAGGTTTTGATTCTGAAAGAGATTCCTCCAAGAATTTTGAGAAAAAGGAAAGATTTTTTTCTTTTTGACAGATGAATTAAAGAAACAACAGCTTCGGTTTAGGTGGGAGATACCAGTGGGGATTGTAGTGAATTACTCTGGAGAAAGATATTGTCTTAATACAGTAGGGAAGGCACACGATTTTTATTCTAATGTATTGAAAGCAGGCTTACCATCATCCTCAGAAGAAAAAAAAAGGAAAGGAAGGAGAGCGACAATTACAAGAAATAGCTTCGGAAGCTGTGCAATCCTCGGCTTTATTTAAAGATCTTAAGATTCAAAGAACGACACGGGCTGTATTAGGATTTAAGGAATAATAATAATAATAACAGTAGAGATTAATGGAGGACTTTGATAGAAATAAGATTTAGAAATGGAACTTGTTAAAGATTGTAGGATATTCAAGATCTAATAATGGTGGATATTTGGGGATGGTATTTACAGTAGATCTTAAAAATTAGTATGTATGTATTTAAATTGTTAGTAAATGTTGAAGATGTGGTTGTGATGATGCAATGTATTATTATGTGTGGTTGAATTGTAAAAGATTACAATTTTAAAAGTTAAAGTAATTTAGTGGAATATGTAAGATCTTTAAGAAAAAGATATTTATAACTAATAACTATAGTAGAATTTTTGGTACTGTTATATTGGAAGAAGGCTGATTTGTTTATTATAGAAGAATGGATTTTGAAAGTTTTGAATTAGATAGAAATGGTAGAATTTGGAATATGTGAAGAATATTTGTAATGGAGATATATTATGATGTTTAAGGAGAGTTAAAGCGCGACTGGATTTAAAGTGTAATTATAGTTAGTTAGTATATTTTAGATTAAGATTGTGAAAATAATACCCTGTATTTTGGGAAGTCGGGGGGGGGGCTGGGGGAGATAGGGGTATTGGGTGGGTTAGAGTATGGGTTAGGGGTAGGGGGGATGGGGTTTATGTTCAAAAATGTACTTTAAAACTTTTTAATTAAAAAAAAGAACCCAGCTCACAGCTCATATTACTATTTAATTCTTTAGTTACTATAACAAAGGAAACAGTAAACAAAACTTCAGTTAGGTTATTATACTATTAGAAACAATATGTTAGTATTACTATTAGAATAGTAATAATACAGGTAGTCTTGACTTACAAACATTTGTTTACTGACTGTTCAAAGTTACAACGGTACTGAAAAAAAGACTTATGACAGTTTTCACATTTATGGCTGTTGTAGCATCCCCATGGTCATGTGATCAAAATTTGGATGCTTGGCAACTGGCATGTATTTATGACAGTTGCAGTGTCCCAGGGTCGTGTGATCACAGTTTGTGCTCTTCTGACAAGCAAAGTCAATGGGGAAGCCAAATTCACTTAACAATTATCACTGACAACTGCAGTGATTCACTTAACTGTGGCAAGAAAGGTTGCAAAAGGGGGAAAAAGGCACTTAACAGCTGTCTTGCTAAGCAACAGAAATTTTTAGGCTCAATTGTGGTTGTAAGTCGAGGACTACCTGTAATATTATTAAAAATATATTATTAGAAATACGGTAGTTTAATACTATGATACTTTGGGACAAGAAAGAAATTGCTAAAGCTTGATATGCCCAGCACATTAAACTAGTACAATACACTTAGAGCAATCATATCATTTGAAACTGAACCTTGGATTCAATTCTGATTAAAGTCAATGTTTTAGAAAGTGTATATACCTGAGTTTTAACTCCTGTCATACTCAGGTTAGAGAACTTATCTGAAGGTAGTCATTCTTTCCACCTTTAAATCAAAATCAAGAAAACCTTTAAATTTAAGAGGGATTATTTAGGTCACCAAGTCCAATTTGATTTATTTGTATCCCACCTTTATTATTTTTACAAATGACTCAAGGTGGCGAACATATCCAAATACCATGTTTCCCCGAAAAATAAGACCCACCTGGAAAATAAGCCCTAGCCTGATTTTTTGGGGGTGGGCCTAATATAAGCCCTATCCCAAAAATAAGCCTGTGCAGGATGGGTGTGACCAGCACAAGAGGCAGCAAGCGTGTGGGTGCTGTGGGTGTCTGGCAGCAGCCTGCCGGCCCTTTAGTGCAGCACAGGTAGGTCCAAGTGCAGAGGCAGAGGCGGGTGGGAGGCAGGTGATCTGGATGTGCTGCATAGCTGTTTGGCTCATGGGAGGCTCGCGGGAGGCTTGCATGGTGGCACCGGCAGAGACAGAGGGGGGGAGGCAGGTGATCCCGACATGCTGTGTGGCAGCCTGCCCTGGTGCAGCCACAGGCAAGCCAAGAGATGGTAGGATGGAGTGGGTGGCACATCAGGATTGCCTGCCTCCCCCCTGTGCCTCTCCCTTCACTGCTGCTGGTTCTGTCATGTGATCCTCCTGCGAGCCAGGTGGCTGTGCAACACATCCGGATCACCTGCCTCTCCCCTCCGTGCCTCCGCCTCTGCCTGGCTCAGCCACGCACTTTTCGCTCAGAGGGAGGACTGGAAGATTCATCTGCTTGCAAATGGGGCACTTTGAAATAGAGCGATTCACTTCATTTCAAAGCACCCCATTTGCAAGCAGACAAACTGTCATGCCTCCATCAGAGCCTGAATCTGCGGAGGAGAATGAGGTGGAATGGGACCCTATGGAGGTCGAGGGAGGGGTGTCTGTAGATTCAAAGGAATGTGGGGAAGAGCAGGCTGAGGCAGTCCAGGGCCCTTCAGGATTGGGACAGGATGAACAGGAGAGACAGAGTTTAGGCGATGAGCAAGGGCCACCCCCACATGATCCTAGAGCATGGAGAGTGGAGAGGAGGGAACAACGCAGGCAGGCTCAACTACTCGGGAGGAGAGCTTCCCACCCCTCTCCAGAAGGCACATCTGGAGACTGAGATTTAAGGAGATGCTATGGGGAGAGGTATTTGTCGGGAACAAATGCTGATTCCTTGCAGTTTTGTGTGTTATTGCTGATCTCTTGTTCTGTGATTCTGCTTTGAAACCTTGAAACTTTGACCATTGGACTGACTGACAACGTTGCTTGGATGTTCAAAGACCTCGGACTGTATTTTGGCTTCTCTTCTGAAACTGCTCAGGCAAGCTTGTATTCACACAGACTAGTTAGGTTTATGATGTATGTGTCATTCCTTGTTATCTCTGTGGGCCTTGAGTAAATTCCTCTCCTAATCAGACTGTATGTGAAATTACTTGCAGCCAGAGGTGGCTGAAGGTGTGTGTGTTGTTTGGAGGCTTGCCAGAAATGTGGGAGCATTTGGGGAAAATTTGGAGCAATTAAAGGGTGGTTTGAATTCCCAGCTGACTGCATTGCCTCTGAGCTGTGCCCTGGGACATGACACAAACCTTCCAGTCTCCGTCATTTCTCCATCTGGGCAAAAAGTGTTTGGACACCTATGGGGCTCTTGGCAATGGAGCAATTTTCTCTGTTCCCAAGTGCTCCTTAGGTGCCCAATTACTTTTAGCCCAGAGGAAGTCTGGAAGCTTTGTCTGCTTGCAAATGGGGTGCTTTGAGCGATTCGCTCCGTTTCAAAGCACCCCATTTGCAAGCAGAGAAAGCTTTCAGTCTCCATCATTTCTCTGTCTGGGTGAAAAATGCATCTGGACTGGGAAGCCCTGTAAGCTGTTGCAGGTGCGGGCAAGCAGATGGTGGGAGGGAGCAGGCGGGCAGCCACAAAATAAGACATTCCCCTAAAATAAAACCTAGTGGGTCTTTTGGTCAAAAAAATATAGGACCAGGTCTTATTATTGGGGAAACACGGTACACCTTCTTCCTATTTTCCCCACAACCCTGTGAAATGGTTCGAGTTGAGAGAGAACAATTGGCTTTGGCTGACTGAAATGAAAGTCACCCAGCTGGCTTTCTTGGGTAAAGTGAGACTTGAACTCAGAGTCTTATTAAGAAAAGCACCACCAGTCACAACTATATAGCTTTTTACTCAGAAAAGGTGGCACATTATTAGTAAAAGAAACTAATAACTGTCTTTGTGATCTGACTCATAACCAGAAGAGTGGAGTCATAATAAACCTTCCAGTGTTCTGAATAACTGGTTCCCATATTGAACAGCTATTGTTCTTAGGACTTTTCCCTTAAAATTCAGCTAGAATTTGCATTCCTGTTACCTAAATCAACTATACTCATCTAACTGATTAATCAAGAAAAATAACAGAAGTTGACTTTCTTCCTACGAAATACTCTTTTAGGATCTTCACACTTTTCCAGGATAAATGTCTCCCATCACTTCAATCTCTTTGTTGGACGTATTTCCTAGTCCTCTGGTTATCTTTACTGATCCTTCTCTTAACCTCAGCCTCTTGTCTCAATCTTCCTTAAAGTGCACTGCCCAGAATGGCAAACAATTCCCAAGGTAGCCTGATCAGTGCAAGAAAAAAACACGGAAGTATTAATTCTTGTTTAGAAAATCTAATTCTATTTAGGCAACCTAAAATTTTTGTGCATGTGTGTGTATGTATACTTGGAAGCTACTTCATACTGTCAAGTAATGTTTAATTTGTACTGTTACTCTTTTTCATAAATACTATTACCATATATCTCTACATCCCTCATGTGCATTTGTTTCCCAAATAAATCACTCTGCATGATCTTTGCATTGTTAATTTCATTCTGTTCATTTTCAGAACATTTCCCTAACATATCAACATTGTTTTTTCTTTAAATTATTTCTGTCTTTGATGTATTAGTTATGCCTCTTCAGATTTTATGTCATCTCCATCTCCGCTTTTCATCCAAATTGCTAATAAAATCCATGTTTCTTGAAAGACATGCAATTTACTTTTGAAAAATAACTTTTTTTTTGCATCTTGTTTCCAGCCTTACAAAAGGACAGATTCCTATTGAATGTTTATTTTATTTGTATATCATATTTATAAGCCCACTCACAAAATATGACTCTGGACAGAGTATATTCAAAATATAAAAAGGCTTTTTTAAAAGAAAAAACGATACCAAAATTAAAATTACTATTAAAAGGCTAGGAGAGTGTGTCAGATAACACGAACAATGGAATCACCTCATCTTACTTAATCTTGCTTGCAAAATGTCAACTCCTTCAGTCAAATGAATAAACCCAGCCAAACTGTGTGAAACTTTAATAATCTGCTTGATGTAGTAAAGCTGCTGGTCCAAAAACAGGGAGGCTATGAGTTCTAGTCCCTGCCTTAAGCATGAAAACCTCACTGGATGATATTGGAGTAGCCACTCTCTCTCAGCCTAACTCCCCTCAAAATAGGAGGAAGTATTAGGAATGTTTACCATCTTGAGTTATTTAGAAAAGCATAACAATAAAGGAGGAATTAAAAGAATTGTTGTTGCCTAGATATCCACAAAGATATACATGTAAACAGTCTCTTTCATACTGCAATAAATGATGAGGACTGTTCCTGACTCATCTTTACAAGATAACGACATTCATTCAGTTCAAGTATTTTAAAGGAGCTAGTTTGATCAGTTAGCATTGGATGAACATGGCATTTCACATCAGCCTATAATAGTTGTAATTGCCTGTTGACTCCACCATAATGATCAAGTCTTTTGACATCTCACTTATTCTTGCTTGCAGCATGTGACCTCCTTCAGTCAGTCTAATGAATAATAGGCTACCATTTGGGGTTTTAGCAAGTTCAGCACCATCCATCTTCATTTTTCTTCATTGACTTCCCACTGTCTTTTTGCAGCTTTGGATATTTATAAGAATTACTGCATTTATCACTTAGGCATCATTATTTTTCTTTGTTCACACATCTTCTCAAATTATTAATAGAGATGCTTTGACATCATTTATTTTACTCTTATAAATGTTTCCCAACTGCTGTTAAATAGGGATGCATCAGAGAATGGGGAAAAAACCCTTCATGTGAGAGTGGAGGAAGACAAAAAACAAAATAGGATCAGAACTTTAAAATTCAGCTTCCTAAGACACCATTTTTGCTACTTAAAGAGAAACTTTTAACAGATCATAGTTTAAAAGATATCAGTGAAACATATATAAAAAGCAGCATGGAAGAAAGAAAGGTAGTTATGATAATTGGACAAAGCTTTGCCACTTCTTTCATGATTATGTCAGAAAATTATAAGGCTTAATTTTCAATAATGTGTTTAAATTGCATAAAAAATAACCTTATGCAATCTAGAGATGTTTTGTTAGGTGTATATTTATACACATAGGTTTACTGTATGTACATTTTGGTATCTGTCTTTGTAAAACAAACACTGACACATCAAAATAGGGCAGTTAGCCTTCTATGCCCACTAACTATATTTCTGGGTTATGAAAATAGGGGATTTTTCCAGACTTTGCTCCCTCCCTCCCCACTTCCTACTCACATATAGATGGGCTATGCAAGGATTGTCACTCAGATTACTGAGATCATGCTATAATTGGAACAAAGAACAATTCCATTTTGTCTACTTATAGGACAACTGAGATATTCAGCAGTTCAACTGTCAAGGATCAGTTTATTCCAAAGAAAAAGCAGGTTCACCAGATTTTTCTACACACACTTGAGTAACTGTTTCCAGGTTCATTTTCACAGAATATTTTTGACAGCTTCTTCAATTAAGGACTCTTTTGTCCTTTAAACAAATAACTTTAGGATTTTAGTCAACAACCAAAAAGCATTCAGCTACTTTCACTTCAGTAATTTAGGCCAGAGGTCCCCAATATTTTGGGCACCAGGGACCAGTTCCATGGAGAGATGTTTTTTCCGCAGACCAGAGGGGGCGTGGTTTTGTGTGTTGCCTGCCTTTCATGGATGGGGCTTTGCTTGTTTGTGCGGACCAGTTGCTGGCATGCTGTGGACCAGTACCAGTCCACAGACTGGGGGTTGGGGACCCCTGATTTAGGCCACTCTTAGGGAAATTCTTCCCTAGAAAACCAGTCACATTCTTAGCATCCTAAATTCCAGTTTCTAAACATATATACATATACACATAAACATACACATACATACATACATATATCCCTAATAACTATGAAAATATGAATCCCAGGCATATCTGTACAGTAGTATAAAATCCTCAAACTCCGGGATGAATACAAAACAGCTGTTTATTGTTAAAAAAAATAAAAACAATATAAAAACAACTATTTACAACCTAAAATAACCTTAGCTTTCACTGGTCCACTGCCAGCATCATCAGAGTGAGTGTTTGGGATGGGGAGTTCGTTTATAAACACTGTTGACTCAGTGCTCTATCCACTGATCGTGTAACGGGGCTGCCCGTCCTAACCGTAATTGCTTTAGTTGTCCCGCATCTCCTTGTGCGTATTCCAGTCTTGCTACTTTCTTTCCTCCTATTGCTCCTTCCTTTGCCCTTCCTATTCCTGTCAATTCTGCCTTTCCTTGCTGTACCCCCTCTCCTGGCATATCTATCTTCTCCACCTGTCTTTCTTGCGTCCGGCCATATGATGTTATTTGCTGATCCATCTTCCAAACGTCCCCCTCCCGCAGTCACTATGGGCTGTGTATCTTGATCTGACATTGTGTGTGCCCTTCCATTGCCACCCCCCCTTCCCCCCTGGTGTATCCACTTGTTGTTTCTGCCTTCTGCTGTTCATTCCCGTCAATCCCATCTTCTCTGGTCATTCCTTGCGCATAAGTGTGCGCACACATTGCGGTGCTCTTCCCCCCTGCCTTGTCTGTGCCCGGTCGATCAGAGTGGCTACTGGATCATTCCCAGTCCTGCTCTGCCGTCCGTTGTTCTCTGCGCGCAGGCATGTGCATGCGTTATGGCATTTTTCCCCCGTCTTGTCCGTGCCAGATCGGCTGGAGTGTTTGCAGGATCATTCTTAGCCTTGCCTCGTCCGCACTCAGCAAGCTGTTCATCCTGCTTCTTCTCCCTGCGAATCGCGCCATCCTCCTCCGCTTGTCGTTCTTCCCCCAAGGATACCTGCATTGCTCTGCCCCTACCAATCCATCAGATCCCCTCCGGCCATCGGGTTGGGCATACCCGTGTGTCTGTTTAGCCTCCCTTTTGTTCCTCCCTTTCCTCTCCCCTTCTGATCGACTCCGCTCCCTCTAATTGATCTCCATCCATATGTGCACCCATTGGATGTGGTCCGCTCTCTCCTCGACCCCTCCACATCCAGCTGTTGGGAGTTGTCAGACTCACTTCTTACCTGTTCCCACCAGTCTCCTTTACCCACATGGGTCATGTAGTTGTTATCTTCCTTGGCTCCTCTCCTTCTGAACATGATCAGCGTTTTGGATTGCTCTTCATGCGCTTTCTATGCTTAATATGCTGGTGGTAGCTCCATATGCCGGTTGATCAAGTATGTGTCTGACAGCCAGGCTTCCCTAAGCAGCCGGCCTCCTTTGGAGGCATCCTGAGCAATAGCTTCTGCCCCCATGAAGTCAAACGAGTGGCCATTGCTGGCCATGTGTGTCCATATTTGTGAGTACTGTTCCTGCCTTTTGACGGCCAACTTATGCTCATGGATTCTGGTTTTAATCCGTTTGGCCGTGTCCCCCGTACAATTGCACCAGCAGTCCTTACATTGTACTGTATAGACCACCAATGATTTCTCTTCCTCTGGTAATGGCTCCCTGGGGCGCATCATCCTGGTCCAGTGTTAGGTTAGATCGATGGGCCACACTGACACTATATGGTGCCAGTATGTGTGCCGTTGCTTCCGATACCCCATTGATATAGCGTATCATTTTCCAGGTTGTTGCCTCCAAATTGTTCTGCACTCTGCGGGGCCCTTGGTGTCTGCTGAATCGCCAGATGAAGTTGGTTGGGTAGCCATTCTGCCTGCATATGCAGTGCAGGTGGGCGCGTTCTGTTTGCTTGGCTTTCCTTGTATTGCAGCATGCATGAGAACAACTTGCCGAACGCAGATGGCGAAGCAGGACTGGGAATGATCCAGCAGCCACTCTGATTGACCGGGCATGGACAAGGCAGGGGGGAAGGGCACCGCAAGAAGATATGCCAGGAGAGGGGGCACAGCAAGGAAAGGCAGGATTGACAGGAGTAGGAAGGGCAAAGAAAGGAGCAATAGGAGGAAAGAAAGTAGCAATACTGGAATACACTGTCTGTATGTGTGTATATATGTATATGTATGTGTATGTGTGTGTGTGTGTATTCTTTAAAAGGAAACTTATTGCTGTTTAATGAAAATTTAAACAATTTTTTATACAGCAGGATTGCTCATAAGAGTTTTGATATACTGTATGTAGTGAATTGAAACCAAAACTACAACTGGACAATCATAAAAGTTAATGAACCTTCATATTTCTTACACTGCTAATATCAATGTCCTTCCCTATCTAATATAAACAGGGATTTAAATAGGTGCCTCGGAGGCTGCTAGCACATCTGAGGCTTACTGTTTGATGATGTTTCTATAAATATATTTCCAGGGAGTATTAAAGATAATTCATATTCAATACTCAATCTCTCTACACTTTCAAAGCATCCATTATGAATTGATTGATCTGAAGTGTTGACCACTTGTTTAATTCAAGTAATCTGCTGAAACAATTTTCCCACTACATTCAAATGTGGCTTATTCAACAGCATCACTTTTTTCATTTTATTCTGTAGGAAAACTATATTTACTAACCTATGAACAACCAAATGTCCATAGCAGCTTCCAACCTGGAAATGAACATCTCTGTGTAATATACCTAGAACCTACATCGTGCTAAGGCTTCAGGACTATTACATACACTACATGCTCTCCAAGTGGTCTAAAGAAGGGGATACAAATCTCATTCTCCCCTCCAAAAATGTTAAAACAAAAGTCATCATATAGTTGAAAAACTGGTAGGTTGAAGCATCATTATCATAAGTAACTTCAGTTTCACCAAGGATATTTGAGGGGCTTTGGCCACCATAATTTTTTTCCTCATTATCAGTTTAAAGTAGGAATTAACATTTAAATATCTTAAAATATATATTAATCTCAATGTAGTCTTCATTTTGACATTAACTTTGCCCCAAGACTTAATGGGACTTTTAACTATCAAATTATATTTACTGAAATTACATTCATACATATATTGAATTTAGCACATTGTGATATAATTAAAAATGATATAAACCCAAATATTTCATGCAGCCTATACAAATGGTAAATCCTAATCTCTTACAGTAATTCATAGAGAAGCTGCCAAAGGCAGCAAATTAGCCTTGTTCCAGTTAACAGTATAACCAGAGTATTAACCATATTGCTATAGGACTTCAATAAGGTTTTGGTAATGACACTGCATAATTACCAAGGATATCATCAGCATGTAAGAACAATTTATATTCATTGTCAAATACCCTCCGTTTCTTGAAAATAGCTATCCAGAGAAGCCAATAGTTCAGGAAACAAATTGAAAATTCATAAACAAAGAGCACCCTTACAGATGCTACAAGGTAATTTAGTCTGAAACAATTCCATTCTTAATAATCCTTAGCCTTTGGGTAGATACCCAACTGTAATCCAATGAATAAATGATGAAAAACTTTAGCCTTTAATTTGATTTGTACCATATCAAAGGCCTTCCTTTGATAGGAAAGGAAGAAAAATAGAACAGTTAATTCTATCAGCTACAGTATGTATAATATTAATCACCATTGCACGTTGTCAGTTGCCTATTTTTTTTTATAAATCCAGATTGATGTGGCCGAATTATACATATTACTTTATGTAGTCTCCTGGATAGGGAGACTATTTTAGCATTCACATCAAGCAAAGGTATTAAACTAGTTTGTATATCTTGTGAGACTGTAAAATGATAAACAGAAAATAAAATGATTAAATGATTACAGATCTCTAACTATGTACATGCCAGTAAGTCTGTATTTATTTGGAAGTCCATCTGATTCAAGGACTTTCCCTAGCTTCACAGATTGCTGAAATTCTGTGATTTCTTGTAATGTCAACAGCTGTATTTATTTTATCATCCCAAGAAATCTCTTCAGTACTTCACAGGAAATTGATAACTTCTTGTGCAGTTACCAGAATCCTAGTAGATATAAATATTATTATAACTATCATAACATAGATTGTTTTGGTAAATAACTGTCCATCATCAATCAGCCTGAACTGCAGGGATAAAACTTTCTCAGTTCTGTTGTTTCAAGTGAAAAGCCAGTAACTTTCTAGCTTTCTCTTATGATTTTGTCAATGAATTTCAAAGAATATTCAAATTGTTCTGAGTGCATTAGCTACAGCATCTGCTTTGTTACACTATGTGCCTATTGAGTTCTTGTAAATGAATGAAACTTTTATTTTTTTAAAAAAGTCCTTCTTAATATATTCTATAAAAAGAGAACTCTTAGAAGAACAAGTTCAAATATCATGTAGAATTGGTTGAGTTATAATAGTTAAATTTCATACTTAAAAAGTCCCTGGAGCTTGGTTTGAGATTGCAATGGACTCACTGAAGAGTCTATAACTAGATAAAGTAGAAGAATATTGTTTTTTTTTTAAAAAAAAAATCTAATTTGAAACAATTTTGAAATACATGTAAAAAAGTTTATTCTCTACATTCTGCATTTTAAAACACCCCCAAATATCTTAGATTAAATTCTAATATATATGCTTGTAATTCCTTCCAAGTTTAAGAAAGTTAAGGTGTTTTTTTTTAAAAAGTTCTAATTTCCATAAGAGATTTTTCAATAAATATAACATTTTTATGTTAGTGATGGAGGCCCTATGACTCAAGAGTTTAAGCCTAGCTTGTCAGCTGGAAAGCTGACAGCCTAGGTTTGAGATCCAAGTGCCATGCAAGGAGCGAGCTCCTGTTCTTGCCCCAGCTCCTACCCAACTAGCAGTTTGAAAGCATGAAAATGTGAAGAGATAAATACTGTAGGTACCACTTTGGTGGAAAGTTAAGTGTTCCATGTTTTATTCTGCACTGTGATGTCTGTTTTATTCTGCACTGATCACATGACTGTGGAAGCATCTTCGGAAAAACATTGGCTCCCTTGGCTAAGTAATGGATATGAGCACTGTCCCCCAGAGTCAGACACGACTAGGTAGGGGAAACCTTTACCATTTACCTATTATGTTACTCTATCAGCATATTTTGAAGGAAAAGTCATCGGAATAAGCACAGATTTTTTTTTCTTGGATGCATTACCTTGGGAGATCAGGGAGTAGCAGGAAAAAGGTGCTGTTTCAATGTATGTTATTTTCTGTTTTAGCAGAAACCTTGTAAATAATACTCCCATTAGTAAGGTAAAAATACTACATTTGCACTTTAAAAAATAAACTTAAAGTGGACATTGATTCCAAATTCTATTAATAAAGTGCTTGCATTCTTGTACTTCAGGTTTTGCCTTTTATTTTATAATGTAGTACCTAATGATGTCACACTGTCTGAAAATAGCTATTCTACAACAGCTCTCTCTACCCAAACAAGTAAAATTCTGTAATTATTTGGAATGTAATAAATCAATATTTCTTTGAATGGTTTTCAGGATTTTACCACCTCCAAATATTATTAAGTAAAGTGCAGGAAAATGTATTTTTATGACATATAACATCTGTTAATATACCTCAGTGTGCATTTACAACTGCATTTTTGAGAAAGAGTTGTCAACTGTTTAATACAATGCTGGAGTTTCAAGATGCAGTACAATGTAGAAACATGTAAAGTATAAGTACACATTCATTCCAAACAAAAATATATTTTATTAGAATTTTTTTAATCAGATCTAAAGCAGTTTTTTTTTAAATTTGAAATTGCATTGGAAACATTAAACTCCTGCATTACAATGTTTATTTATAGTAATCAAGAAAATAAATGCCAAGAGAGATCCTATCCAACAATTTTAAACACAAAAATTGCATGTGAGGAAACATTCTCATTCCATATTACTGAGGACTGCAATAATTGTAGATCACTAGATCTTTATGATAAGCCAGTGACAAACATAAAACATATATTAACAGCTTCAAACAGGTTTATTTTTTTATCAATACTTCTTACAATTTCACTAGTGCAAGACAATATTTTTACCTGATTGAACTTGAAACACAGAATGCTGAATACAAAACTATTCTTTCTCCCCTTTTTAAAAAAGTGCGTCATATACCATACTTACACTAAAATATCTACAAGCTAGTGGAACACTGTCTGTCTCCATCTCTTGTCAGTGAGGAAAGGCCAAAGTGATTCCTTGATCCCAGTTTGAAACGGAGTATGGTGACCAATGCCCAACATCAGAAGGCGGGAACAGTCAAGCTGAGCATTCTTAGGACGAGGAGCACCCAGCACTGGGCTATCTATAATCTTTAATTTAAAAGATCAATGTACTTATTGTTCAGCATAAAAAATATATATCAAAATGCAGTTGTTTCTAAGGTTCCTCTCTCTCCCATCCCCAAACCACTTTCTTCTCTCATATTGCAATATTGTAATAATCATCAGCTAGGAATCCTGAAATCTGCAAAAAGTGCAAAACACAATCACCAATTATCTGACAAAGCACTTCTATCCAAGTCTTAGTCAAAGACTAAGTCAAAGATGCATGTGACATTAAAGTCATTTGTGTCTCCTGAGACGAACCTTCTAAAGGTAACCTTTGACTGTAAATTGAGCAAGAGTTACAGCTTGTCCTTGACTTACAACCATTCATTTAGGGACCATTCAAAGTTATAACAGCACTGCAAAAAGTGACTTATGACTGTTTTTCACATTTAGGACACTTGCAGCATCCTCGTGGTTACGTGATCAAAATTTGGACACATTGCAACTGGTATATATTTATGACAATTGCAGTGTCCCAGTGATCCCCTTTTGCAACCTTCCAACAAGCAAAGTCAGTGGGGAAGCCAGATTCACATAACAAAAGTGTTTCTAACTTAACAACTGCAGTGATTCACTTAAAAACTGTGACAAGGTCATAAAATGGGGCAAAACTCACGTAACAACTGTCTTGTTAGGCACAGAAATTTTGGGCTCAATTGTGGTTGTAAGTTGAGTTCTACCTCTACCTTACATTTCCCCTTTACTAAGAAACTAGAGGCATACAGAAAAGAAACAGAGGAATTCATTTCTAGATTTGATAAATTTGATATACTTTAAAATATTTCTTTTCTAATTTTCCAGGCTCTCGGGTGCCTAGAATTCCTTGCACTTGCCTTCATATAAACATTTATTAGATGAGTATTTACATAAAAGGCAACATAAAAGGACAATTCAGATAGTCACTGGGCTATGAGAAACTATAATCAGAAAGCAATTTTTCGTCCCTTCCACATGGCGTCTTAATTGCAGCTGAAATTTCTTAGCTACATTGTTATATGGTTATCATTTACAATTGCAGAGACAAAAATAAGCATTGCTTCCCAAAGAGCCAAAGGAAGATCAAATAATTGGATTATCAATTTCAAAATTTTATTAGATAAAGATCAATTGTTCCTCAAGGATAACATTTCATAGAACTATATAAAACAAATGTCAAATATTGACCAACTACAAGCTAGCTCATTCCAATTAATTACTTACTGGTCTTAAGTGGCTACTAGGAAGACTGAAAGCATCAGCCATAGCACGTGCCATTTCATACTTCGTCATCTGCTCATTACCAGACCAGTGGAATATTCCCTTAATGGATGGATCCTTGGAAAATGAACAAACATACAATTTGAATTCATTTTGATTTTTCTAATATCAGAAGCAATATTTAATTCAACGCACTTTTTTTTTTGCATTATTAGAACACTTTTTCTGCTACATAATGTAAAACTTACTATACATGTATTCAACAGCTACATGTTACTTTGTACATAATAGTGTTACTAGGGAAAAACCCTCAATGTATTGGTCTTCTCTAAAAGAATAGTTGTGGCTGTTTTACAACAGTTTTTGTTGTTATTGTGGCAAATAAACTCTAGCAATCCAAGATGCATTAATATGTTGCAATTTAAAAAAAAATCTCAGTGAGCTCTCTGAATATTAAAAGCATTAGATAATTCTAACTAAGTCTAAACTTTTAAGTGTTAAATGAATACAGCTCTTGAATACCCTGCATTTAGACTGGCAGCAGGAAGCTTCATAAATATAATGAACATCAGAAAGATAAGTGTACCGTTAATCACAGCTATTTCTTTTTAAAAATGTTTCAAAACTGGTAAATAAATACCGAATGTATAGACATACAGTACATGGGAAGGAGGAGTTGACAAATGCAACTTTTTGATGGAGATCCCTTTTGTTTAAAATTTTGAATCATGTGGCTGTTTTTTTCAGGTAAGTATAAAAAATCTCTATAGTTATTTCATATCTTCCAACACCACTATTCTTCCACCATAGAATTCCTATTTAACTATTATCTCAATCTTAAGACTACCGTATCATATTGTATTGAACATTTTAATCACGTTCTTGTAAGTATCCTACATGTTTTAATCAGAACCTAATTACATCGTTCATATTGCACTGTAATCAGATACATATTATTGGTTTTAGGAAGTCTGCATGTATTTTTGAAACCTCAAATACATAAAAAAATTATTTGTAGACATTGAACATGTGAAGCAGTGCTTCAAACCTTGATATAATACATAAAAGAAAGTTCTTACCAACATTCGCCTCTCAGCTAGCTGTTGGCAAACAATGGCTACATCCTTGGCGTATGTTGGAAACCTTTGCTGCCAGTGGTCCATATTGGCTGATTTGTTATTGAATTGCACCTTATCAAACATAATAGTCACAGCACTCTCCTCCAGCTTTTCAACTTCTCCATATAAAATAGGAATTCTAAGGATAGCAGCACCTAAGACAAAAGAAAGAAAAGCCATCAATGTTGCACAAATCAAAATATATAACCATGCAATTGCCCAAAATGCTGTAAACTACACATCAACAGAAAAAATATGGAAAAGGGACAGATTTAACTGGGACAAGCCAAATTATTTTACATATGGTATGTGAAAACTGCTTTAAAACTGTCAAAATTAACTCCGGATAGCTTTGTTTCCCATGATAACTTTGACAATAAAGTTATAAACCGTAGTGCAATATTCTTAAGGTAATAATACCTGGGAAACTACCAACATGAGTCTGCAAATTGAACAGGCTCTGCCTGCCACTCATGAAAATGGAGCACGTGCGCATGCACTCACCCGCTGCTCGAACAAGTGACATTTCTAAATTCTGTTTTCACTTGTCATTATGGAGTGCTGAGTGTAGACTAATGAAAAAATCATGAATGTCAAAAACTGTAGAATCAGGCTGCAGCATAACAAAATTGACAAAAGTGAAGGGGGTCTGAATACTTTCCGAATGTACTGTAAGTAAGACCATTCAACTCAGCATTATTTACCATGAAAGTCAATCACTGAAAAGGAAGCAAAACGGTATTTTAAAAGGAAGCAAACCGGTATTTTAAAATTGTGTGAGATCTTTTTATGGCCAATGGTTTAACTATTTACTGCAGCTTGATTTACAAAATAGCTCGAATTTATATTCTGAAGGGGTGAAATATTTTCATAAAGCCTTGAGGAATATGGGTGCTTTCTAAATTTGATAAATAAAATGATAGATAATTCATAACCCATCATTCTGTTATAACCCATAACCCTGTTATGTAATCATCCTTCCATTCAAACAATGAAAAAAAGAGGTTAGCTATTGCTTACAGATAGATTAAAAACTAAACCATTTTAATTTTTCTTATCTATGACAGATCAACAATCTAACGTTACTTACATTATGCTACCAAAAGTACCAATACAGAGACAGAAATAAATATGATTCTGTGTCCCTGTTGTACTGTTTATTAAAGAAGAAAACTGAGAAATGTTAAGACTTGCAAGTGCTTGATAGAAACAGTAGACTGCAGTCTTTGGAGAGGAAATGTTTGTCAAAAAAAAGTGGAAATGATTCTAATTGTGTTATTCTGCTCATGTTGCTATGTAGAATTCAATGCTGGATAAGTCAAGAGAAACATAAGTTTGTTTCTGTTGATAGTGAAACTGAAATACTTAAATATGCGTAATCAAACAGGAGGAGAAATAACTGCTGAACAGCAACATATACAATTAAAATATGTCAACAAAATAAGGCCTGGATATTTTAGCAGCTTGAGTTCTTCTGCAGTTGCTTGCAGGCGCATGCCTTGTGGTGCATCGTGTCACTGTTGCCAATCGTGGCAGGAAGCCGCATGGTTCATCATGCCGCTCGTACCGGTGCCGCCGCTCGGGCAGGACACGGTGTGCTTGTTGTGCTGCTTGCATCGGTACCGCTGCTCACTGCAGGACACCACACATCTTGTTGTGTTGGTGCTGCCGCTTGCGGCACGCCGCATGGAGCAGCAGCAAAAGCATGATGCACCCTGCAGCCTCCTGCTGCGCACCGACGCAAGTGGTGTGAAGATATGAAATAAATATAGAGATATGAGATTCTTTCTATATGTGTGCTAGCACTTAAACTAATCAACTCATATTGATTTGGTCCTGTTCTGTTCTGACTCCATCAAATATGTGAACACAAACTTGGGGGGAAAACGTAGTAGTTAAAGATATAAAAGTGATGCTGAATATTCCAAAAATATGGAATTTCACACTTTATGCAGAATTAATCTTGTTAAAGACAACATTCTTTCTATGTGTCAACTAGTTCGATTGGCTCTTGAATCATTTTTCAAATAAATAAAATAAATAAAATAAATATGGTCTAAGCAGGGCTTTTCAACCAGTGGTACAGGTACCACCTGTGGTACACTGGCACCTGGCAGGTGAAACGCGACCATCCTAGAAAAGTGTTGCGGGGGAGGGGAATGAGCTGAACTGGTGGCAGCACCGCACAAGCCTGAGCGAGAGATGGGTGGAACTGCAGAGCTGCCAGGGCTCAGCAGAAGCACTAGAATCAGTGCCGCTGATCGACACTTCTTCGGGGCTGTCAGGGCTCAGCGGAAGCGCCAGGATCAGCGCCATGCTCCAGCTGGAGCTCGGCGCTGATCCTGGCAAGTCTCCTGAGCCCAGAAGAAGCACCGTTCAGCTGGAATGTTGCAGCATCTCCAGGGTCTTGTGATTCATATTTATGACTGTCACAATGTCCCAGGGTCATGTGAAGTGACCAAAACCTGCTGCAACCACCCAGCAGATAGGGGGAATAAAAACCAAATACCCCCCCACCCCCTCAACAGAAATGCTCACAACAATGAAAACCTCGGACAGGAGGAAGAGCGCCACCGGGCAGGCAGGCAGGTTTTTTGCTCGGCTGTGGCTTGGGGCGCACTTTTTTCATTTCACTGTAACTTCGAACAGTCACTAAGTGAACTGTTGTAAGTCTAGGACTACCTGTACTTCATCACTTTTTTCTTTTTTGGGGGGAGGTGTCATCCAAGTTTTTGACACCTTGCTAGGCGACTGGTGGTACTCGGATGTTGCCATATCCTAAAAGTGGTACAATGGGTGAAAAGGTTGAAAAGCCCTAGTCTAAGGCCTGTATTAATATTATTTGGATTTTCCCTTCCTTTCCTCTTAGCTTATTTTAACCACAATAATACATATCTTTTTATTGTAATGTTGCCATTTATTGTTGTTTTTATTGTATCTCGTTACTATAAAACAATAAAAGGGAGAAGGGGAAATATGTGCCCAAATATAAACTTACCTTCATTGTTTTTTAAAACTGCTCTTTCACCTTCTAGTTTGGTTCTGCCATAGAGATTTAGAGGATTTGGTACATCGTTCTCCTTGTAGGGAGGGTTTGTGCCATCAAATACATAGTCTGTACTAATGTAGATCAGAAATGCTTCCACTTGAGCTAAATTTGAAGGATAATTTATCATAGTTAAATGTGTAACAAAGGGACTATTCTATCTGGCCTTCAGTTCTTCAGTAAATTATACTACTAAGAAACTTGCTGAATCATACCAAAGACCTTCTATTTAAAATAGCAATCAGTAGATCCCACATTCCTCTTTTACCAAACCATGTTAATGAAACATTAACTGACAGAAATTCTTCAACACTGGTCAAACTACCTACACTTAGAATATAGAAGATAATAATTTCACCTTATTTTTTAAAAAATCAATAAGTTTTTACCTGCTTCTTTTGCTAGGATTCCTGAAGCAGTCACATTGAGCTGACTAGCAGCATCTGGTTGACTGTCTACAATATCTGGCCTTCTCTCAGCTGCACAATGTATTACCACATGAGGCTGGAAACAATACACACATATGAGTAAATTCATTCAAAAAGGACCACTGAAGTTTCATTTAAATACCCTTTATCTACCTAAAACTTCATGTTATATTGCTGAGATCCACCAGAATGTATACAAAATTTATCCATCCAAAATTCCTTTGCTGTTTAGCAGTTTCCTTATTTCTTTGTTCCAATCCAAGAATTTCAAAACATACATGAAGTAAAAAATTCTAGAAGTACGACCTTACTTTTAATAAATTCACTTCAATTCACTACTTTTGTTGATTTTTTTAAATGTATGATCATTTTACCAGTTTTCTTCTAGCATTTGTTTTAAAAAATAAAGTCCCAGTTGATTAAAAATAAAATATTCTTGCTACATAATGAATAGGATATGCTAGCATTTAGGAAAACCAGTTAAAATTGTTGAGCAGTTCTGAACAATATGGGAAACATTTCCTTTCCTTTAAAAATCCTCACCTGAAAATCTTGGATTACACTGTGAATAGCAGCAGAATCTAAAAGATTAACTTGTTCAAACAAAGGTCGAGCTCTACTGTAGCCACAGCCAAGAGTGTGCCAATGATTTGCTTTAAATTCTTTATAAACAGCTCTGCCAAGGAGTCCAGTGGCGCCAGTAATTAGGACACGTCTATTTGGGATATCAACATCTTCCTAAAAAAACAAAATACAACTATAGTCATATAAACTTATCAATGTTTTTTTCCAAAACTGTTGCATGCTCCTGCACATCTCTTTCCCTTATTTTTTACAAATTCAATTGAACTTAAGCCACAAAATAGCAGCTTCAATAATAACAGATTTGATGAGTCTTAACAGAACAGGATCAAATTAATGAGTCAGATTAGTTTAAGTGCTAACACACATATAGAAAGAAAACATACTATGTTGTAATCATCAAAAGATGACTGTAACTTAAAACTATTCACTGAATATCACTGAAATTGATATCTACAAAATGGTTTATTGAAAAAATGTATTTTTTTGTTTTTATTTTACTTTATAAACTGTCAAGACAAAATTTCTTAAAAAAACAAAAACAATACAAAATTGCTTTTCTTCACCTATCAACCAGTAGTTTTTCTATCAAGATTGTGTAATGACACAAAGGAGAAACACAGTGTTACCAAAAGTCCTGCTGAAGTTTTACCTTATAATTATTCCAGAGTTGTTTCCATTCCAGACGAATCAATGACTTTTAGTAGGATTCTGGAATTATAACTGACATAATATAATTCCAATTGCTTATAATGAATAGTTATTGGAATTACACAACATTGATACTTGAGAGGTTTTTCTCTACTCTTTTTTTCCCTTTTATGACTTGCCTTTTTTAGATTTCTAGGTCTGACAGCAAGTTCTGTCTTGCCTTTGTTTATCTGTACATTTGTCTGACATAACTTAGGAACAAGGCAATAAATGCTCTGAAAATGTAGCTGATCAACAAAAGATTATTGGAATTTCATATTCCTATCAAGCACTTAAACCAGTTTAAACAAAACATAAGGTCTGTCCTTGAAGTAGAAAAGGCCCAAATACTTGACAAATAATAAAATCAGCATTATTTTTTTTGGGGGGTGGTGGTGACCATAAGAACTAGGAATGATTACTTCAGGCTATGCAAACAGTATGGAATTCTTACTGAAACAGTTAGGAGGAGGAAGCGAGATGCAAATAAATTATCCCAACTTAGTCAACAGAAAGAGCCTCCAAGTCTGTGCAGAGTCCCATTATAGAAAAACCTTAGGAATCCCATTAGAAGCACATTAATGCTGAAAAGCTGTTTACTAGGCCCACGATAATGGCACTGTGAATATTTAAATTTTATGCAATATTAAGATCACAGTTTAACTGCTCGCCTCCGGACAGGCTCTTTTTCATTCAACAACAAGCAGCTTTAAACCCATCACGTGTATGGCTTATTTTAACAACTCTCCTCCCACACAGTACTCAGGGGAAAAAGGAAAGTCCCTCTATAGCTCACTCCCCACCCCCCACGAGTGTTGATCATTGTTCGCCCAACCTGGCACTCTGCAGCTGGGTTGAATCCCGAGCCCTAAACCCTCCACGGTTAACTAATGCTGGCTGGGGATTATGGGCGTTCTGGTCCAACACGTTCAGAGACCAAACAGTAAAGGGGATGGGGAGGAAACTGTCACATAAGCACAGGAGGAAACCCTCTTTGAGCGCAGAGATCGGCGAGCCAACTCATGATTTGCAGCCCGAGGACCCCTTTAAGGCGTCTTCCACCCCACAGGCAAGAAAGAGCAAGGATTGCCGTCGCCAAAGCTGAGCCGAGGAGCCGGAAGGGTGAGGCGGCGTAGAGGAGGCGCGGCCAGTTTGTTTACCACGGAAAAGCGGAGAGGACGGGGGGGGGGGGAAGGGGGTGGCTTGCGAATCCTTCCTCACCTCCTCGAGCCAACAGCTCCCCGGCTCAAAATGGATGCGGAGCCCTTTCTCCCACCCGACCATCCCTCCTGCCTTGGTCCGTAGGCGCCGCCGCCGCCTGCGTTCAGCTGGACTATGGAGGCGGCCGTCGCACCGAAAGTCCCACCCCTTTCCTCCAGCCGCACTGCTGATTGGTTCCTTTCCATCACGGGAGGCGGGGATCAGAGGGAGCGCCTCACTGCGGACGTGCGAGCGGCGTGCGCTATGGCGGGGAGGAGGAGCAAGGCAGCTCAGTCCAACTGTTCCAGCTTGCGAAAGGCTTTCCTGGCTTCTTTGGGAGCTGGTTAACTTTGTGAACTGGACTCCCCGCAGTATATATGCTTTAGAGCAGCGTTTCCCAACCTTAGGAACTTGAAGATGCGTGGACTTCAACTCCCAGAATTCCCCAGCCAGCATAGCTGGCTGGGGAATTCTGGGAGTTGAAGTCCACGCATCTTCAAGTTCCTAAGGTTGGGAAACGCTGCTTTAGAGACCCACCCTCGAGAAAGCAGCCGGGGACCGCCCTTTGTAGATTTTCCTATCGCGGAAATATTTAGTGCCGCAGGGCAAAAAAATACGTGAAAACACCCTGACTCCGCCTCCCCGTGAATTGGAATTTCTTCTTGTTCTTTGCCTCAAAACGCTTCTTAAGTCAGGCTAACACAACTCTACTGGTTTAGTAGGCAAGACAGAATTTAAGTTGCTTTATTCTTTCAAGCCAGAAATCTTGGCAAATAAGATAACGTGTGGTAGGCATGTAGTGAAAACCATGGAAAATAGGCGTAAAAATAACATGCACAAACTTGCCGCTCAGTTCAAAGTAGATTTGCTTTAGTACGCAGGTAAAAAGGAACCTGGTGAGCTCTTTTACATCCAGTTGAAAGTGAAACTGATAATTTCCTAAGGTGTTAAGTTTTACTTAATTGAAACTGTTAAAGTTAACAGAGAGAGAGGGGGGGAAGGGGAAAGAAATCCAAACAAATTCAAACTTCAACATGTAGAAAACATTTATCATCACATCCAGTCCTGGACAGATTCTTACCACAAAGGCTTACAGAGCTTCTTGTTGATCCTTATGGGGATAGAATGATAAGTTCCACCTTGAAGTTAGTAATAAATTTTATTTTTTAGCATCATCAGCATTGAAAGAATTTCCCCAGGATAGTCAGATTGAGGATGGGGAAAAATTGGCTTAGTTTTGCTGATGGAAGCTGTTTAATTAGCAGAAGTAACCAAAAAGCAAGGTCTCTTCTGCCATCAATTATTAGTAAGAATTTTGTGTTTGTTCTTTCCATAGAATTAGACATAGATAAGAAATAGGAAACTAAAGGACATAACAGTTACATATCCTAAGATTAAAATACAATTCAGGAAAGCAGCTAGTAATTGTGAGTCTTACAAATTCCTTTTAATAAAAAGATAAGCCAACAATAAAATCAATAAGTACAAGCTAATACAAATAATCTTTAAAGTCAGAATCATACATGATGTATTTCAATTCAGAAGCAAAAAAAAAACCCAATTAACATAGTAATTAAAAAAATGAGTTACATAGTGTTTGAAGACTAAGTACTTCCACAACTATGAGCTATTTATGATCATTGAAGCAACAGTTTCAATTTCTAAAAAATACAAAAGTCAGAGTTTAACTATGTAACATACTCTGTGTATGCATATAAAGAAGTTTCGCTTAGGTCTTGTGTACTGATTCTGCTATAAAAATTACTAGGCTTTAATTTAAATGTTTGATGATTATGCCCTATTGATATTTTTAGAATTGCTGTGGCCATTTGTATTTTAGAAAGTTTAAAAAGTACTAATTATTAAAATATATTTAAAGAACTTTTTATTATAGAAATATAGATTGGAGCACACAAGGCAGTAGACAATACTTTCTTGCAAAGATAAATCTCTCAAGTGTGAACTTGTTCTTCATCAGTGTAGAACAGTTTGATTTTTGTTCCTGTTGCCTGTTAAATAAATAACAGAAGAAGATGATTGAAATTATTTTTAAATTACAGAAGATTTAGTATTCATTGCCTTTCTGATCTGTCCAATAACTGGAATTTGCCACCAATTAGTTAATTAAGCATCAATAAAATAAATGCATTGGTAGTGCTGAAAAGAATACACATATTAAAGCTACTCTGCTGGTTGATGTATACATCGAACTAATTCCCCAGGCCCAAGTTGTTAATATTTATGGAAGATACTTGAAAGTACTCACTTTCTTTAAAAGGTGTTTTGGGAGCAACGTTTTCCTTGCTAGGATGCTGAAAAGCTTTAGAAGGATCAAACCGTTTAATACCCTGAATTTCATTAATTTGATCTTGGAGCTCTCCCCTTGCTTGTTTTTCCTTTGCTACTTGGGAACGTAACTTTAATAACTCCTAAAAGAAAAAAAAAATCCCAATGCAAGATGAATTCCAGATATTACAAACATGACAATTTATGTCCCCCAATCAATCCACCAAAAAGATGAGTGATATTGTTTATGACAGACAAGTCACACTCACAATGTTACGTGCGTCGCGCGATGTATTGGAATTTTTTCCCCATTGCCGGCAATTTTTTTAAAATCCCATTTATATCCCGCCCTTCTCCGAAGACTCAGGGCGGCTTACAATCTAAAGCACAAATCAATGTGCTTAGCAGTAGCCTTTATTCTATGTATATGCCTGCTTATTAGGCTTTTGCCTCCCCCCAAGCGGCATTATTACAAAGTCAGCTTATTGCCCCCAACAATCTGGGTCCTCATTTTACCTACCTTGGAAGGATGGAAGGCTGAGTCAACCTTGACCCTGGTGGGACTCAAACCTGCACTAATTGCAGGCAGCTGGTGTTACTTAAGGAGGCATTAGCCCACTGCTCCACCAAGGCTCTTGGTGTGGGCGCGGTTTTGTCATGATGCATCCAGCCCGTGGGATGGCAGTTTGACACCCCTGGTTTATGAGGTTCAAAACATGACATGTATATTTCATTTGTCCTCTCTCTTGTCACATGTCAAAACTGCCATGCTCTAATCCAGTGGTGGCGAACCTATGGGACACGTGCCAGAGGTGGCACTCAGAGCCCTCTCTGCTGGCATGCGTGCCACTGCTGGCAGTAGCAGGTCCATCAGGTTGCCACCACTGCCTGGACCAGGAGCCCTGCCCAGCACAAAGGAGACGAAGTGGCTGACTAGCAAGCTCAAGTAGAGGTGGTAGAGCAAAGATCACCAACCACTGTTGATTGGCAGTCTGGAAGAAAAGGGAGGGGGAAGCATTTTATGTGTGTGCACGCACAGGGCTGCGAGCATGCGTGTGCTGCAAATGGGGCGGGGCTAGTGCCTGCATTATACTCACTAGCCCTGCCTCATTCTTGCGTGGTGCAGCGCCTTGTAGCACGGTGGCCCATTTTTGCGCCCCTGGTTTTTGCGTGCCAGAGGCGGCACTCAGAAGCGCCTCCCTGCCCCCCCCATCCCCGAGGGCACCATAATACTGATGCGCCCCTGGCACTTTGCAATAAATAAGTGGGTTTGGGGTTGCAGTTTGGGCACTCGGTCCCTAAAAGGTTCCCCATCACTGCTCTAATCCAAACAAATGTTTTGGAGCCAGTTTGTGCAAACTTTGTGATTAGCAAGAAGCCAAGAGTAGGTATTAGTTTAGATTTATAAGAAAGGTTCATATAATAGGAGACAGGAGTGGCTACTGCACTGAGTTGACATCAAAGTGAGAAGCTTTTTTTTTTAAAAAAAGTAGAACTCAGTGGAAAGGACTGAAATGGAAATGTGGAAAAATTTCTAGCAAATAAAACGGAGAAAAAAACAAATGTCTGTTGAAAAGTTTCTTGGTTTTAAGACACAGAAAGTTTGATTAAGTCAAGGACTATCTATAATTCTAAATGGTTGCTTTCCCCAAGAGGACAAAGATATGATCTGGAAAAGCATGCTGAAGACAAGAAGAACACTGTATTTATACTATACTTCCATGTATACATAGGATTAGTATTATTTTATACTGAAATTTTTAGTTCAAAAAACAAAAGGTTTTTCTTTCTTAGCAACTAAATCTAGGGAAGAACAGGAAAAACATTCATAGTGGTATGCGTGCAATTAGCTATGTTTGAAGCTGAGAAAATACGACTGTTTTATTTTCTTGAGTTTGTTTTATCAGCCTAAATTTTGTCTAGTCCTATTATATTGTAGTCTATATAGTAAGAGACAGGGTTCTTAATTATCACTTCCACCCTTCCTAATTCTAATCCAGTTTCAGGAATATATTATGAAGTGGTCAAGTTCCTGATGGATGAATAGCCTATCCCTTGTTTTTTGCCTCTATTCTCCTTCAACTAGTATCACATGCCTAGTGTTCACTATTAATTTGAGGAATATGTGCTTTTTCCTTCCATAAATGTTGCTACTGCTGTTCTTGACCCTCATTTTTCTACTCACTTCTACCAACTGTGGGTCTTATCACCACTAAAGTTCCATGAATGTTGGCATTTACTCCCTGCTAATTGATGGGGATGAAAGAATTAACATATGTTTGATTGTTTCATAGCTGTTTAATATATAGTCATTAAATTACATATTAGCAACCCTGGTAACAGGTTAGAATGCAGTATTGCAGGCTAACTCTGCCCAATCTGGAGTTCAATCCTGATGGGGCTTAAAATTGACTCAGCCTTTCATTCTACTGAAGTCGGTAAAATGAGGACCCGGATTGTTGGGGGCAATGTGTTGACATTGTAAACTATGGAGCAGTATATTAGTCTAAATGCTGTTGTTAAGTGCTATTGCTAAATAAACATTCTTTACTCACAAAGATAGCAATTTAAAAGCATATTTTGAATTTTCCCCCACCCTTAACAGACACATGCAGAGGCACCTTGGTTATTTACATATCCTTTGATATTTCTGTCTCTCCCTATCACAAATAAACATAAATCTGTGTCCTTCATAGAGTAGCACAGACCTGTTTTAGTTGAGTGTTCTCTTCTTTCAGTTTCACTACATGTTTGATCTTCTGCTTCTGATTCTGATGGCCTAGCAACTTAGCATAAGCATCACTAATTTTGTTCAGTTCTTCTTGGGTTGTACCATGTTCATTTAGAAGGGCATTTCTCTCTGCCTCATATGCATCTAACTGTTGCTGAAATGCAAAGCAAGACATATGTTGAATCATAGATGACCAGCAAATCTCAAGGGATGTCCCTGTTTGACTTAACAGAATCCATAAGACTGGGAGGAGGTGATCCCTTTCTCAGTTATGCCACCTCCTTCACTGTTCAGAAGGGTCCCCCCCCATCCCCATATGGTACAATTACCAATGAAATAGGAAGGATTACTTTTCATGCTTGTGATGAAAAATTGTTCTCCCATCAGACTATACTTATGTTTAAATAATAATAATAACTGGAGAAGATACGAACACCTTCAAATAGAAATAGAATGACTGTGGCAAAGAAAGTAAAGGTAGTACCAAAAGTAAATAGGCTCCTTGAATACAATCCCAGAACAATTGGAGCACCACTTGATTATATTTGTTCAAGTAGTGTCATCACAAAATCACCATCAGTCAATTGCAAAAAGGCAGCTTTACATAGAACAGTTTACATCCTGTGATACCTTAACATTATCAACCATCAACATCTGCCTATTCCATGCCTTTGGGAATGATTTGATAGGTGGATAAAAATGCCAAATCCAGACTGAACATCTGATTGACTGTGCAACCATAATAACCAATTCATTGCAAGTGCCATCCATCAATACAGGGCATATGTTATATTAAAAACATGGCAGCATCTTAAGACATAGTTAAAATCCAGGTTGATTTTGGAGTTCCAAAATAGTAAGTTATCAAATACTGACCAAACCCATCAGTGCTTATTAAGGACTAACCTGAAAAGGTTTTACTTTATTATATAGGTCTTCATAGAGCACACGCCAAGTTTTTATATTCTTTTTGTAATCTGCTTCAATTTTTTCCTTAATGGTTTTCCTAGAAATAAAAAATATTGGATATGCAATTAAGTCTTCCAAATATCTCTATTTATCTAGGCAGCCGTTCTCTCTGTGACCATATTCTTTTACAGCACAGCATGCCAATGGATGGGATAAGACAATGTTTTCCCTTTTGGAGGGTTTCTCTCTCTCTCTCTCTCTCTCTCTCTCTCTTTTTGATATCCCCTTTTTTCTCCCCCTTCTCTACAGTAGGATGACAGCAAATGATACCTTTCATTTAATTAATATATTTATATTTCTCTTTATACTGTTTCCCCCAAAATAAGATTTGGTCTTATTTTTATTTCCCCCCCCCTCCAAGAGGCATTAGGTCTTATTTTTTTTGGGTGGTGGTGGTGGGGTTCCACTGTTTCATCTCACTGAGGCAGCACCAATAGCCCTATGCAAAAGGAGCCCGCGTGGCTTCCACTGGCCCACTTCTGTGGCTGCCTGCCACCGCTCAGGCGCATCACTCCCAGCCACCTTTTCGCCGGCAGAGGCCTTCAGAAAAAGACCTCTGCCAGGGAAACGGAGGCCAGGGTGTGAGGCGAGGGAGGTGTCAGGGCTTGGGAGGCCTGCCTGCAGCATTCCTGAGGTAAGCAGGTGTGGGACCTGTGGGGCAACTCCACCCCCCCCCACCCTAGCCTGATTTTTCTCATGCAACCAGACAGTGGGACTGAGTGGGTGGGGCCTTAACTAAGGCTTGTTTTGGGGATAGAACTTATATTAGGCCACACATAAAAATCAAGCTAGGGCTTATTTTCGGGATAGGTCTTATTTTTGGGGGGGAAACACAGTATGTCAGTTTCTCAAACCAGTTTACAATAAAATGTCTGAACAACAGGCTTTGGAAATTCTGCCAATTTCTGCTAAAGTACATAACTCCTTGACCTTGGAAGCATTTGAATGGCAGAACCTTTCCAAAAATGGGACAGTAAGGGATTGTTTTAATGCATGGACTGTGGTAATACTAACTATATTCTACTAAATGTAATTTATATGTAAATTAAATCAAAATTAGTTTTTATCTACTGTGCCATATTTTTGTCTGGGATTTGGGGGAAATAAAATCAATTAAAAGTCATCCAAAGGCTCACTTTACATTTTACTTGAGAAAAAAAATGAGGCATTGCTGTCAAAAAATCCCAGATTGTTCACCACTGCTCTAATGCCTAGTGTTCTGTACCAGCCTGCTACCGGCCCTGCAGAAAAGGCAGGGACAACCCCTTTTACAAGAAGGCAAGAGGCTGGAATTACGCCTGCCAAATTTATTGATACAAAAACAAATAGAACAAGACACGAACCAAGAAACAGGAGCTTTTCAAGCGGTTGCCTTCAGCAAACCAGCCCTCCCACGCATTCCCCTTTATACAGTTCAGGGCGTGGCTTCTCTCTGCCTCCTTCCGAGGAGCCCCATTGCCTTCCTCTGTTTACTCCTGATTGACTGCCTCCTGCATCGGGCGTCCTTGAACAGGGCCCGGTGTGGGTCATCTTCATCCACGCTGTCAGGCTCACACAGCTGGGTCTGCGTCGTGACCAGGTGAGAGGGGCCTGGCTGAGGGCTCTCATCAAGCTGTCCAACCCCCTCAGCAAGCTCTTCAACACCCCCCCTCCTCCTCTGAGTCGTCCGACCCAACTGCCGAACCCACAGGCTGACCCTGAATCACAACACTTAGAATGTGATTTCTTTTTTAATGTGAACATACTTACTTCTTTTTCTCTCAAACACTCAAAAGTATTTTCATCTGAAATTCCCATGCAAGACATCTGGAACTAACCTTTCTGTTTCAAGTTTTTTGTTCAGTTCTTCACTTTGCTGCTCCAGTTTGGCTTGTAGATTAGCAATTTGCATAGTGCTTGATTCCTTGATACTTTCTATTTCTGCATCTTTTTGTGCTATTTTTGTCTGACTGTCAAGAAGCATCCTTAAAATAAAGGGAGGAGAATTAAAATGAGAAATTCTCAGTAATTTTAAGAATGTTTGGAAATAGGCAAAGTTTTAGCCTAAAAGAAGAATGTGCTACATGTGCCATAAATGGGCAAAAGGTAGGTCACTACCTAAATCAGAAAACCATAAAAATAATCACACTGCAATAATAGACAAAATGAATTGTTTAATTCCAAATGTTGTTGTGTCTTTTGATAATGCACTCTGGATGTTGGGTGTAAATACAAGATTTTTTGTTTGTTTTTCTATTAAAGCAAATCCTACAGTCTAAAATCTGCTACTCTTACGCTGATCTAAATGTTTTTGCTATTGAAAGCTTTGTAGATATTAATTCAGCAATATACGATTTACAGATTTACTGCAGAACTAGAAGTGAAAGGAGAGACATACTTTTATAAAATTTCCACTCAACCTGCAAACTTTCTGGTTGAATCAAAAGACAGAAAATCTTCTCCAAGTAGTTTATTCTCTCTTAAACTAATCTAAAATAAACTAGATAGAAAGTGGAACTACTTCCTATAAACTAGCATTTTGATGGAAACTACACAATTCTAAGCAGTCAGAAACCAGAACACAACAGAAGAAAATATTGGGGAAAAAGTCCCAATCATAATCACAGCAGTTTGACAGTAGAATCAGTTAGGAAGAGAGGAATGTGAGCCTCTCTTCACTGAATATATAATGGGGACTGGGCATCCAATTGTCACTGATACTTTAATTTGAATTGCTATATAAAGATGTTGGACCTGATGAGCTAGAACTAGAATTGTCTCTTTCAATTATCTGATTCTATAAATGCCACAAAACACCAAGTACAGTCCTTGCAGTCAAGTCTTCTTGGAAGAATTTCCTAACTGTCCATACCTTGTATAATCTTCTTTTGCCTGGTTTTTAGCATGCTGTTCTTCTTGCATTGCATGAGTCACATTCTGGACTGTCCTATTCATTTCAGTTAATCTCTCCTCTAAAATAGCTTTGTCTTGTTTCAGGCATGTAATCTCTTCAGCCATGCAGACTTTGTAACTAAGAAAGATTTTAAAAGTTTACAATTTATTTTGAGTTGTGCATAGTACTCGTCATCTTTATGCTAAGCTTTTGCCCACCATCCAGATACAAAGCTAATGTATGACAGGTTGTACTAAGAGAAAGAAACAATAAGAGTTTGTTCATTTTTGTTCCTTTTTAAAGTAAAATTTGTTAACTTCAGTGAACCTTTGCTACCTAAAGCAAAGAAACACAGTGCAAGAAGTTGATCCCTGTTTCTATACAGTCACTCTGAAACAGATGACTACTTTCAGACTATGGAAAGACAAGAGTTCCCAATACTAAACAAGTAAGACCTTTCCAATCCTTCTCTATGCCATGGTATTGACATACTTTCCAAATTCAGTGGTGGTCTCTCCAAATTTAAACTGGAGCTGGTGATATTCCTCTTGCAGCTTTTCAATGGTACTCTTGTTTGATGCAGCCAATTCTTCCAACTCTGCACTTTTCCTGCACAAATAATATTCAAGTTAAAATTTTAGCACTCCAAAAGGTACTGAATGAACTGGAAGGTACAAACAGAGCATAGGGGAATCAGGAATTATTAAGTTTAATTTAATTAGCTCTACTTAAATAGATGGGAATGGGAGACCACTGGAAATATCTATTCTGAAAGTCCAAAAATAACTTGAAACATTTGGGCAATATAGGAGGATTAAGGGTAGAAAAGGTAATACAAAATCCTTTGACTCTCATCCTTAATTTTCAATAAAAATCTGTTTTATTTCTTATTCACATATTCATTTTCTTTTCATGTGATATAAAACTGTATACTTTGGTAACAACTTTGAAAATCTCTGGGGAGACATGAAGAATTTACAGAAGCCATGTACAAACCTGGGACCTCAAGCCATGTACTACTGGTCTACATTGCCTGCCATTTACGAGAAGGGCATTATCCATTAGTTCATGGCATACGTCTGCTTCTTCAATGGGAAATTATGTTCCTTCTTAGCACATATACCCCAATTCTCTCCAAAGGGAATTGGAACATTCAGAAGAGATCTGAGAATACACAGACTTCAAGAAAGAAATCCATTCTATAATCCTATTAGCTAATTGACACAGATAATTTCAATAGGAGGCTCTTTTCTACAAACCTTTGCAGTTTTGCTTCCAGCTGTGATAACTCCTCATTTTGGGATGCATTATCCTGTTCCAAACGCTTTAACAGCTTCTCAAGTTTAACTTCTTTAGTGTGTAGTTTATCCAGCTCATCCATGGCTTCTTTCAGTTCTATCTCTAGAATCTCTCTCTCTTTAGCTACCTCCTCTTGGAAATTAAGTAACTTCTGATGCATATCAGCAGAGGTTTCCTGAAGTACCAACAAAAATACAAATGAAGTGTGGCCATTAACAATAATAATGTTTTTTCCCCACCTGAAAATTATATTTAACAGAAAGAATGAAGCAAGAACCTGTAACCTTCACAGGTGACAATTTATTCAGGCTTCCCATTTATTTTTTTACGTTTATATCTATAAAAGCATTTCTCAGCTATCCTATTTCATTTTAATTTTATACAGAAGAAAATAATAAAACTGTACAACATCATGTGAAATGCAAGCAGATGGAGTTTTTCTTCCAAAGTCTCAAGGTCAAGGTATTACTGTGGGGTGCCATCAAAGATTTTCAGTTTTTCTTCTACACAAGATAGGAACCCAGACAGCTTTTTCAGGAATGAACACACTCTATGGATTAATCTGCTTAGGGGAGATGATCCAGCAAATACCTTTATGCCAAGTCATGAAAAGCTGAAAAAATTAAAATCACCACCTTAAATTGAGCTCAGAATCATACTGGTAACCTGTAGCAAAAATTTAACATAAAGGTAACACTGCTAAAGTATTTCCACCTGTTAGTAGTTGGGCTTCTACTTTTTAACCTATTACAACTTCAGAGTCATCTTCAGAAGCAAAGATTATGAATCACCGTTGCAAGGTTTATTACTCCAGAAATACCCACAACTGGTGTACCATCTGTTCAAACATAGTTATGAATTCAGGGAGGACCCCTCCTATTTCCTCCTTTCTCCTTCAAGGAGTAGATGACCTCATCCCATACCAATTTAGGAATTGGGATCAAATGTTAACCTATCACCCACAAGTAATAATTCCATCTTTTAGGAATTTGGGTTTGTTTTGACCTATTTGGCCCTTCATAGCTTCTATGCATTTGACCAGGATATCTATGCCATTCCCAAATGTATACTTGAGTGTCAACAGCATAGCGGTGAATCTACATCCCAAGCCGACTGATAATCTCTCAAAAATCTCATGCAGATATTAAACAGCAGGAATATACACCCAAGCTCCACGTGGTATAGGGGCATCATCCATTCAAGTAGGAGCAGAACCATTGTAAAACAATGCTTTCCACTTCCAAATCCTGCATGGACCAGAAGGATACCATATCTGAATGCCACTGAGAGGGCTAGAAGGACTGGGAAATGTGAACTCCTTCTTACAGATAGAAAACTATAGAGAATAACTGGACAACACAGAGAGGATGCTCAGTACATACTGAATTTCACGCATTTACAAATAAATATAACCTTTAGTTATCTTAATCTTTTTTTACCTTAAAAATCTTCTTTTGCTTTTGATGTTCCTGTTCTTCTATAGAAAGTTTTTCTTTTAAGCATTGTATCTCAGCATTCATAACTTGCTCCTTTTCTTCATATTCATGGAAGCATTTCTCTAAATGAGAACTTTGCTTTTTACATAAGAACTCATATACATATCTATAATTCTATTGCCATTTTCATATATTTTCTAGACTCCTTGATTATTTTTAACATCACAGGACAATATCATAGCTTAGGTTACTCCCTATGAACTGTTTCATATTAACCTATTATTAGAGCCCATTGAATACCATCTGAACTACTTAGAAGCTCTCAAATCTGAATTATTTCTTAGAAATGCAATTGACAAAGCAAAAGTGATTTTCAGAGTGTTTTTAAATATTTTTTCCTAAAACAAATATCCCAGTAAATGTTTGAACATTTTCTATGCAAGCGGCTGGGATCCATCAAAACAGCAACTATTTTTAGAGCACTCTCTCTTTATATTTTTATATCAGGCTATTAAAGGCAAAGACTTCATTTCTTGGAACAACTTCTCAACAGTTGAAGTTCACATATCTTAAAGCTGTCAAGGTTGAGAAACAGTGCCCTAATCTATTATAGAAGGATGCAGGTAGGAAGAAGAAAGTTGGTGTAATGTTAAATGGATACCATAGAAAGAATAAATGGAAAGGCTAATGGGTTACATCTTTAGACTTAGAAAACTGAATGCATAAACATGCATGCATGTGGCTGAACTGATTTCCTTGGGAAATCAATATAGAACCCATTTTGTTGACTACTGATGAGTTATCAACAGAACACGATAAAAGCTCATGTTTCAAATGTCAATATTGTTGAATGGTTAAGTGCCTAACTATGCTGCTTAATATATTCCAAAGCACATGTAGCCAATTTTTCCTTAAATCCCTTTCTAAGGTTCAGGCTAGCATAGAAACCAGTCTATCGCACATGCATTTCGAATGAAACAACACTGAAATCAGTATAACAAAATCTGACATATATTCCTGTTATAATTTATATTAAAGTGTATTAATACATATTATAGTTAAAAAGGGTTTTAAAATGTTATTGCTCTGTTGGGCTGGAGATTAGACATTTAAATCTAGTAAGTCTTTTATCTAATGATAGGAAGTTTTGATTTTCATTTGTCATGATGGGAAGAAAGTATTTCTCAGCCAAGCTTAGAAATAGTTTTCAAAAGTCTAACAAATGGTTTATTTTCTTGCAATAATATGCACACAAACCACATTTTTGGACTTACCTTTTTGCTCCTCAAGTATTTTGCACTTTCCATTCAGTTCTTCAGTTTGTGTGGACAAGATAGTTTCTTTCAGATGAAGAGTACTTTCCAATGTTTCGATGTCCTTGTTTTTGGATTCTATTATTTCCTGTAGTTTGACAATATTGAGCTTGTATTTATCATCAACTTGTTCTGCAACATTACTGTTGGAAAGCAGGAAAAATCACACTAGTTTTGCCATTATGTTTTTCTATAATTTGGTTGGCAAAAGTGTATTTCAGCTCATTTTCTTCTGTATGATATACAAATTAATTGGAGGGGACGGTCTTATATATTATGGTACATTTTCTTTTAAAATAATCTCTTCCAAAAAGTAGTCAAGCAATAGTAGCCATATATAATCACTGAAGAAAACCACAATATTGTACTTCTATATCACCCAGCCTTTTTGCTTCTAGTTGAAGTTTTAGATTATATCTGTTCCTAGCCATTACTTTCACTGACTCTTTAATTGCATTGTACACAGTAAGATGAGTGTTTCTACTCTTCTTTGGTATCAGGCATCACAGAACAATTAATTTCACAAGCACGGAAAATTGTTCAAAAATAAGTTAAAATAGTCAAAATCAGTGATGTCACATCCTATCTGATCTTCATGAGAATTTAGTGCTTTACAGGCTGAAATATTAAAAGACTTAATGTGAAAACTTTCACATATTTTTAATTCCCATAAAGTGATAATCAGTAAAAACATGGTTAAATGAATGGACAGGTTTTCTGTTCTAAATTTCTGCAGAAGTCATTTTGAGGAAAGAAGAATTAAAATAGTCACTTCAATCTGCTGTCCTTGAGGTGTTCAAGATACATGTAGCTTTTATACAAATTATTCCTCTGAAGGGGAAAATGTGAATGCATGCCTATTGTCTTACATGCATATCTAACAATATCGATTTAATCTCTTCCCACCATACAAGTTTAAAATTAAACACTTAAATAGCCAAGGATTTATTGCCAGTCGCCAATATTGATCATATTTGCTACATCTCCCATGGTCCCATATTAGTATGCTAGGATAGCCATTTTGGGAACTGGAGATTCATCCATCACATATAAAACTGTAACTTGAGAAAATCAGTGTTTGTGAGCAATGTGGCTTGGCCAAAATCAGGACTGCATATGCATACTTGACTTACCCAAGTTCTACAATACATTCCAGGAGTTTCTCCAAGTCATATTTCTCTTCTGTTGGACTCTCTGTTTCTGCCCTGAAATAAAGTTTGATCAGAGTATTAAATTTTAGAAAAAGGACCAAATATATCCCAAACCTCAAGCTGGCAAAAAGGACACTTATGTTTAATTAACACCTTGTCAAAACTGAGCCGGTCTCTTCCTTCCCGTTCAGACCCCAAAAGCCCCCAGGAACAGATTCAGTAGCTCAGCAGTTTCTCATGTCCAACTCAGATAAAGATGAAGCTGGGTACCAATAGCATACTGAAGATACCAAACCCAAAATATGTTCTTACCAAGCTATATTTCATTAGAGTTAATAAAAATAGCTGGTACCTGACAATTCATGAGATAACTTACAATTCTTCAGGCTGGGCTAGATTTTCTTCCACAGTTCCTTGGACTACATTTAGTTTACTTTCCATGTCTCCATTTTTAACAGGAACCATCTAAAATTGCATCAAGAAACATTACAGAGTGGCTTATTATGAGAGGGACTATGAAATGTATGAAAAATAAAATAACATTACTAGCAATAGTTCTTCTAACTCGTATTCTCTTGGGAAAAAATGTAGGCCTAACATACTATCTTGTGATATTTGCAAATTTTTTAACTGAGAAAATGTAATCCACATTGGTAATATAACATACCTTTTTTGAGTTCATTTTGCGCCTAAGCTTCATTAATTCTAAATAGAGATTGTGCATTTTCTTCTGGGTTCCATCTTCAAAACACTTAAAAATTACAGAAGGCAGAACAAATCAGTTTTATTATTACATTTGTATTAGGACACTTCAGAAACTACACAAGAAAAGATGACATCTACATATCTGATTCCAATGGGAAAAGATAACCATATGCCAGACTTCAGGTTTGCGCTCATAGTGCATGGCCTCATGAGAGCGGACCTCCACTCCACACGGCTAATTTCACCCTGCCAGGGGGACCCTAGATGTGTCCGAAGTCGCCCCGGAGAGGTGACTGCGAAGGAGGGGCGCCCCATTGATCATGAAGCAATGGCAATTGCTTTGTTTTATCCGGGGAAAGCCCTTCGAGCCCAACAGGAGAAAGGCTAGCCGCATGCCAGTGTCTAGACCAGGGATAGGCAACCTCGGCTCTTTTATGACTCATGGACTTCAACTCCCAGAATTCCTGAGTCAGCGTAGCCTACCCCTGGTCTAGACCAAGCTACTGCAGCCAAAGTCCAAGAGCACTACCAAGAACAGTGAACAGCATGCTTGGAACTGGTTAGAGTATTTGATCTTCTCTCCCTTATTTTACAACCAGTGCCTGGGAAAGATCCCCAAAGCAAGCAATCTCCGAAAGTGAGGGGAGGGGGCTCCATTCCCATTCCCCCCATAGATGGATCGGCGAATTAACCTCGAGGAGGAAAGAACCTTATTGAAATTAAATTCAAAATACTATAATCTGATCAAACTTAGAAACTAAAACAGACTGCTAAGATTATATTCTAAAGGATTTTGATTGAATTACATAAAAAGAAAAATAAGAACTTTTTGTCTGAAAGTGCTGGAAAATAAATATTTGCTGACATCTAGTGGACAATGAGAATATAGCACATTAAAGACGATGCCTAGAAACAAAACAAAACAAAATAATCTGTTCCCATGAACTCTAATGGACACTGGACACTGCTAGGAGAATCACTGTTTGGGAGACAAAAAGCATACATCCTATCTACTATGTATCTTCTACTCCTAACAATAACTATAAAAATGCAAGAACTGGACAAGTTGAAAATATTAATTTGGAAAATGATTTGGCAAAGGAAGATTAGAGACGGACTGAAGAGACTGGATTCGCCCTACCAGGTGGAATATTATATGAATAAACACTTGTTTGAATATGGCTAAATAAACAATAAGGGACACAGTGGCTCAGTGGGTTAGGATGCTGAGCTTGTCAATCAGATGGTCGGCAGTTTGGTGGGTCGAATCCCGAGTGCTGCGTAACAGAGTGAGCGCCTGTTACTCGTCCCAGCTTCTGCCAACCTAGCAGTTCAAAAGCACGTAAAAATGCAAGTAGAAAAAATAGGGATCACTACGGTGGGAAGGTAACAGTGTTCCGTGCGCCTTTGGTGTCTAGTCATGCTGGCCACATAACCACGGAGATGTCCTCGAACTAGCGCTGGCTCTTCGGCTTTGAAACGGAGCACCGGCCCCTAGAGTTGGAAACGACTAGCACGCATGTGCAGGGGAACCTTTACCTTTTAAATAAACAAATAACTTTGGCCATAAAGAAATTTTAGAATAAGCGGGATAAGAGATATAAGAAGATGGTATTTTTTGATAAGATACAAAATGTAAAAATATTAGGATGTTTTAAGTGAAGGAAAAGTTTGAATTTTAAAGAGGAGTTTGAAAAGATTTAGGATTAAGGAATGATTGAAATATTGAAGGGAAATTAGGCTTAATAAGGACTCTGAAAAAAAGGATATATAGTGATTTAACTAATTTTTACAAATAGAAGTGAAATATAAATTGACTAGAAAGATGTTATGGATAGATGTTATGATAGATAAGTAGTATAGTATTTCTATAATATACAAAAGATGAAAATATTGGGATGATATATTTAAATGGAAAATTCGGATATTTAGAGGTTAAATACTGGGAAAAATATGATTGACAAGAATTGTTTGAATATTATGGAGAAATTGAGCTTAAATAAGATTTATAAAAATAAGACACATGGTGGTGAATCAATAAGATGACTCTTATGTACAAGTCTCATTATAAATAAATAAATAGCATAAGCTGGTAAGAAAAAAAATGCTACACATGGACACTATTGTTGGTATAATTATAGAAGAAAATGTTTTTATTTAATCATTTAAATATGGAAAATATCAAATATTAGAAATTATATTTATTTAATTTTATAAAAGGAGAATGCTACTGGGTGAAGAGAAGATCAAAGAAATATATTATAAATTAATATATTAATTATGGAAATGTAAAAATTAATTATTGTTTATTATTAATTGTATATTCTTTTCTAAACAATTTATGAACCAAGACAACATGCTGTACACCAGGCACTAAGGCTGTTATTGTAAAAAAAACAATAAAACTTTTACAAAAAAAAATAATAATCATATGCCTAATTCAGAAATCCGTGTTCAACACTTGCTCCCAAATAGTTTTAAACGTGCTCTTGATTCTCTGCTGCAAATAAGTGAAGTTTAAGAGTTATAATACATAAAATGTACCCTTCATGAAGATGATCCACCACATGTCAATATAGCATACTATAAAAACCTTTTCCTTAAATCCAAGTAGAATCAAAAAGGAAATGTGCATTATAGTATACTATACATTTGCAATTACCTGAATGGAACAATCACTATGCATATATCAGTGCCACTAAATCATGTCCTGAAATCTGCTTTGCAAGCACTTTATTTTTTAAAAAATCTTATTCACAGGGGCACTTGAACCTTTCTTTCTGATTTCTCTTAAGTGTTTTTACTGTATTGCTGGGAGTGGCAGAGACAGCAACTGATTATGTTTTCTGCTCTGAATTTTCTCTGCCACTCTGAAGTCTCCCTGGCTGCCTGCACAGTCTGAAACAAGTTCAATAGGAATTTATTCATGCTCTTGGAGTGATAGAAAACCATGAAAACTCCAGACTGCTGTAGATATTGTGGCATAAAAAAGAAAGAAGGCAATCTTATAAGTTCCTTATCTATCTCAAAACTTATGAAGGATGAGAAAACAGTGACCAACCCAGATTGGGTCCTGCAACTTTATTCTGGGACACGTATATTCGCCTTTATTCGTGAGAGAAAAACAGACTCTGTCCTAATCTTTGAATGAATTGTTCTTTGAAAGAAAATAACAGAATAGTAGAGTTGGAAGGGACCTTTGAGGTCTTCTATTCCAAACCTCTGCTCAAGCAGGAAATCCTATAACATTTCAGACAAATGGCTATCCAATTTCTTCTTAAAAATCTCCAGTGTTGGAATACCCACAACTTCCGGAGGCAACTCATTCCATTGATTAATTGTTCTAACTGTCAAGAACTTTCTTAATTCAAAGTTGGTTCTCTTCTTGATTAGTTTCCATCCATTTCTTCTTGTCCTGCCTTCAGGTGATTTGGAGAATAGATTGACCACCTCTTCCTTATGGCAGCCCCTCAAATACTGGAACACTGCTATCCTGTCACCTTCGTTCATTCCGCCGGGACCTGAAGACCTGGCTCTTTGAGCTTTCCGGCCAGGACTGAGAATTTTAATTTTAATTTTATTTTAATGGGGTTTTAATTGGAGTTTAACAGGGGTTTTATACTTTATTCAAGGACTAAATTTAATTATTTTAATTGTTCTTACCTTTTGTAATTTGTATTGTTATTTTAAATACTTTGTGAACCGCCCTGAGTCCTACGGGAGAAGGGCGGTATATAAGTCCAATAAATATAAACATAAACATAATTCTTTTCATTAAACTAGATATACCCAATTCCTTCAACTGTTCTTCATGGTTCAGAATCCAATCCCCAAATCATCTTTGTTGCTCTTCTCTGCACTATTTCTGGAGTCTCAACATCTTTTTTTATATTGTGGTGACCAAAACGGGATGCAATATTCCAGCTGTAGTTTTATCTTGAAAGCAAAACCTCTTTCATGACACTTAATATGAATTGCTACAAAAATGCATTTTTGTGTATTTTAAGTATACAGGTACTTCTCACTTAATAACCACAATTGGGACTAGCAACTCCATCAGTAAGCAGCACGGTCATTAAGCGAGAGATCATATAATCATAAACAAACTTATGACTTCAGTTTCACTCTGGTTGCTAAGCAAATTTGCCATAGCAATTGCAATATAAGACCACGAATTGTGGTTTTACTGCTGGCTTCTTCATTGACTCTGCTTGTTGGAAATTGGTTGTGAAGCTCACAAATAGTGATCATGTGACTGCAGGACACTGTGACAGTAAGCAAAGTACCTGGAGTTGATTGCATGATCATAAATGCAAGGAACGATTGTTACTTTTGTAAAACCATTGCAACTTTAAACAGTAACTAAACAGTACAGTACAGTTAAGCAAGGATTACCTGTATCAAACATCTATCTTCACAAAATAAAGACCATTACAAATCTATACTACGTTACATTTTAACTTCCAAATATAAATGCAGGAGCCCATCATTATCCTACCCATAAAAGGTGTTCTAATCCCTTTAAAAGAGAGCTATCGATATGCACCTTCATTTTGAGCAAGTCATTGCTTTTTCTCAACTCCAAAAGCTGTTTTTCCAGAGAAGCAACGTTTTAACTTCCAACTATAAATGCAGGAGCCCATCATTATCCTACCCATAAAAGGTGTTCTAATCCCTTTAAAAGAGAGCTATCGATATGCACCTTCGTTTTGAGCAAGTCATTGCTTTTTCTCAACTCCAAAAGCTGTTTTTCCAGAGAAGCAACGTTTGCTAAAATGGTGTTTTTTTCCCTGACTGCAGCAGACAGCTTTGATTCACACTTGGCAAGATCTTCCTCCAGAGCTTGCAATCTTTTATCTTGACGGGCACGTATTCCAATTAGTATCCGAATCTACACAAACAGGATGAAATTAACTGAAACATTTGATAGAAGGCAAGTCCATCCCTTTATATAGTTTGGCAAAATGTACACGAATTTATTCCTAATATAAAACCACTGGACTGAACGTTTCCATTTCTTTTACATGCTCATTGAAAGAAGTAACCAAATATTTATTTCTAATACGAGCTGCCTACCAACAATTTCAAGATAACATAAAAAATTTAAATCACAAAACACAGGTTAAGTAAAACAATCAAGAGAAAGTAGTTCATGGACTCTTACAATTTAAAATGTAAATTAAAACATTTATAACATTATCTACAATTTGGCGGATAGTTTACAAAGATTAATAATCAAATATCTGAAAAAGTGGAATTTTACTGATACCCTGTTTATTTATTAAATTTGTAGGCCATTCAATTCATAACATCTCTGGTCCGCATATAACACTAGTTCCTAAACTGAAGGTAAAGACCTCTAAGGGTAATTTAGAAATATAATGAGGGTAATGGAACAATTTATCATTGTTTGTGAGTTGAGGATCCAGTTTAGAACTGCAGCTAAGTCACTTGTGTAAAACAACAGAGTTGAAAGTCCTTGGTGCTCTCTGAGCTTGTTTGTTTTCTTGTAGACATTTCATTATCTAAGCTAGGCAAGTGTTGGTAAGGAGTGTGGTTTACTGTCAATTTATATAGCCATCAATCAACACATAGCCATTAACATCTATAGCAGGGGTGTCAAACTCAATTTCATTGAGGGCCGCATCAGCATTGCGGTTGCCCTCGGGGCCGGGTGGGTATGGCCAGGGTGGGTGTGGCCTACTGGGTGGGTGTGGCTAGAGTGCGTATGGCTTACTGGGTGGGCATGGCCAGCTCTATATCATTCGCATCGAGGGGGCCTGGGCAGGAGTGGGACAGATCTGAGGATCTCTGGCAGAAGGAGGGTCTCTGGGCCAGGCCCAAGGCAGTGGGGGCCGTTCCCTCACTGTTTCCAGGATGGCTTCGCGGGCCACATGAAACCACTTAGCGGGCCGGATCTGGCCCCCGGGCCTTGTGTTTGACATGTCTGATCTATAGACTATGCAAGAGACAAACCACCAGCCAAAAAGGGAACAAAAAGACCGATGCCCCTCTCCACCAATCAGCACCCAGATAAGCATAGATTAAAGCCATATCAGACCAATAATCAAGTAAACAATACCCCAATCAAGAAACTGCCAAAGAAATCAATAGTAAACAACCCAACCAAAGTATCTCTAAGGCCACCCCACTAACACTGACAGGGGAATTCACTGCTGGCTCAGGAATTCTGGGAGTTGAAGTCCACGAGTCATAAAACAGCCAAGGTTGCCTACCCCTGCACTATAATATAAACTGACAACGAACCACACTCCTTACCAGCACTGATGATGTTACCTAGCTTGGGTAATGAAATGTCTGCAAGAAAACAAGGAAGGTCAGAGAGCACTAAGGACCACTCATGTTAACACTGAGCTACAAATATTCTCCTTTATTGGTACAAAAGAGTTTCTTTTTATGGGAGTAAAACCGGAAAAACAGGCAATTGGGTCAAGAGTTTTAAAAACCCTGGCATACAACATAAAAACAAACAGTTAAGACAAGAAACTATAAGCCCACTTTGCAGTTAGCTTATTAAGATGTATCATCAGCTGTGTTAACTCCACATCAGACTTAAAATAATGTTGAATCATACCTCTTTTTCCAGCTCTTTTTGCTTTTTCAATTCTTTAATAGCAACCAGACTTTTGTCAGGCTTTATTCCTGTGTTTTTTGGCTTTAAAATAAAAACAAACAAACAAACAAAAACTAAAGTTAAAACTCTGCAAGTTTGCTTCATAAAGTTACTGACAGTTAAAAATGAGATTTTGCTTTCACTTTTTATGAAAACAAGATTTAAAAGTATAAATACAGCTTGAATGGTCACACTGCTGAGAAACACACCAACTTCTGGGAAATTGTACCCTAGATGCACAGTTACCCCATCTTTAATGACATTTGGTGAAAATACTTTGAAAAAAATAGTTCAGCAAATTTTAAACTATTCGGTTAAATATGTGAGGTTGGAAACCCCACCCCACCTCCATAAAACAATTGTTATAATTATTACAGTGCCAAATTGTCTCATTTAATGTGACTAACAGTTTGCTTAACATTTAGATATTACATAGGTGATGAATAAAAATTCAACTCCAAGGATGTTGGAAAACAAAACAAGTTTTATTAAAGCTTTCGCAGAAGCGGTGGAACTCTTAGTAATAGCAAATCCCAGAGTCCACCGCTTTTGCAAAAGCTTTAATAAAACTTGTTTTGTTTTCCAACATCCTTAGAGTTGAATTTTTATTCCTCACAATTTGGTGGCCCATATGAGGAATCAGCAACTCTTAGTTCTCGGGTTTCCTTTGAGGAAAAGCCATGCCCCACTGATTTCAGTGACCCAGACCTCTTTGAATTCCTGAGAGCTGAGGTCTGCTCAAACTAACCTGTTGGAACAAAACAACTTCAAAGGAACTGCCAACTGGATTAAGGGAAAAGAGGGGAAGTATGGGAGAGATTAGAATTACTGGCCTCAGTGACTGGGCCACTCTGTGTACAGACCTAGGTAAGTTTTCTGGGGTAAACCAGAGGAAAAACTGCCTAGGCAGTCGGGTGGAGGGCTGGGTAGGACTGTTTGAGTCTGAGATCTGTCAGAAATGTGTGTGAAACGTCCCAAGCATCATAGGGTGGCAAGACGAAGTGAGTGTGGACTTCTAAGTATCTTACTTCCATACCCTCGCTAGAGGATTGGTGGGGAACAGAAGGAAGCGGCTTGGTGAAGTGAATTGTGGTCTCATTAGATTGGTCAAGACAAGAAAACAGGACAGTAAATCAGGATGGGTAATTCTAATAATATCCCGGAAAAGAAATGTGTGAAGAAAATTAGGAAAAATCCCAAACTTAATATAGATAAAGAGAGTCCTTTGGGACTCTTATTAATGGGTTGACGGCATGTTGGGGGTCTCATAGGCAGGGAAAGATCAGTCATGGGCAATAAGGCCCGGAAGGGGATAAGGTGTCCCCTGGAAAGTCCCTTAGGGCAAGGTTGGCAGGATAAACAATATACTCGAAGTAAAAGTATTATGATAAAGTATTGCTGTTTTAAATGCTAGCAGAATGGGATGGACTCATCTGGAAAATACACCTGGGATAAGAGTAAAGGTACCATGATTCAATATTGTTATTTTGAGTGGACAAAAAATCCTATTAAAAGCACTAGTGCATTTTGCTCAAAATATGGAAGTTTTAAAAATTGGCTATGTCAAGCACTAAACATATATGTTAATAAAAGAGGTTTATATGCCTGTTAGATTCCAGGCAGTGAATAGTTCATTTTTGTTAGAGGAGTCTGGAGGTAGTGTATGTGTGTCTGTCTGTGTTGTGTCTAATAACAATAAACAAAAAGGCCTTATTTAAAAACAAACAGACAAACAAAAAGAGATTGGCTTGTGAACAGCTCCCTGAAATTATAATAATAGTGATTGGTTTCCCTGGTGAAAGCATGAAAGGAACTATCTGTATGTGGAATTTCTTATGCAAGCAGTTTGAATGGAAGTAAATGTGTGGGTATGCTGACCCTCTCTCTCTCTCTCTCTCTCTCTCTCTCTCTCTCTCTCTCTCTCTCTCTCTCTCTCTCTCTCTCTCTCTCTCTCTCTCTGTGTGTGTGTGTGTGTGTGTGTGTGTGTGTGTGTGAGAGAGAGAGAGAGAGAGAGAGAGAGATATTCTCCTCCACCCCGGCTGTGAAAAAACAGTAAATTGCAGATTTCATTGTTGTAAAAGTAAATGGAAAAGCAATAGCAAGTGTTTGCATGAGAAGAGTCCCATGGAGGATGTGTGAATTTATGGAAACTGCATGTGAAGGAGAAAACTATTTTTTAGTGGTGAGATTTTTGTGATTTTTTTTTCCTCATGTCTTTTTCTTTTTCCGCTGGCTTTGTTGCTTTAAGAGTGAGAGAGACAGAAAGAAAGGGGGGAGCTGCTCGTTTTAACTTTTTTTCTTCTTCTCTGCTTAGAATTTCGGTTTGAGAAAGGTGGGGTGGATGTGAAATTTAATGCCCACTCTTGCAGTTTCAGCTTGCAATGCTTTTTACTGGAAAGAGGAGAGTAATTGCTGGACAATCTTTTTTGGAAAACTTTTGAGTTTTAGTTAGACCTATATATTCATCAGCCAAAAGAAATGACTTTGAATTGTTTTGCTTAGATTTCTAAATGTTTTAACTTAATGGAAATTTGTTTCCATTTGAATGGAATCGGATTAAATTGGAATTTGACTCACTTTATATTAAAAGCAATACTAGTTTGATATAGAACTATTTCAGTAACTCAGAATATCTCATTAAGCTTGTTTATCTTTTTGTGGAGTTGCTTTTTTGATGTTTTTATGTCTGTGTGCAGGACACATTGATAGAAAATAATATCTAAGCGAATTGAAGGAATTGTAATTCAATCCTTGTTTAAAATAAAAGAGTTGAGAAATTTTTGTAGGATTATAAATAGCTATGCTGTTTTGATTAAAGATTTATATGCAAAACTGTTAGAAAAAGAGCCTAACATTAACAAGCTCAAACAGACTTTGGTGAGCGTTCCTTTGTTGGCTCTTCACTAGGTAATTTGTTTGTAAATATAGGCAAAGGAATGGCTTGGAGGAGGTTTTGACCCAGAAGTGGGGGAAAAGAGGCAGCCAGTGGCATTTTGACATTTGGGGAAGTCTTGGTGGTTAGCATTTCTTATCAAGTGTGGGTAATTTTAAATCAGAAAGCCGAAAGGAGGTAACCACTTGTTCATAGCAAAGTAGTTGGGGAAAAGAAAAGAAAGAGAAAGAGAGACTTAATGAAGGTTCGATAGTAGATGGGGAGGAGAAAATGTGAGTGGAAGCTGGGAGAATTTCCCTCCCTTAGTCAGCACTAACCTGTGGATTTTATGCCTTACAGCAAGTTCTGAGGTTGTTAATAAGGGAGGAGAATATATACACTGACTCCAAGTATGGTTATGGAATCTTGAATACTTTGGAGAAGAGAAATGAAGAGGATTTATTAATAGTAAAGGGAAAGAGTTGGCTCATGTAAAGTTGAAATAAGATGTACTTGTGGAAGAAGAAAAGAAAGAAGTTAGGGCAGAGTGGCAGAAGAGAAGAAATGGATAATAGAAGGAAAAAGAAGGAAAGTTGCTTTTAAGTTGGTTTGCACAGACTTGTGAATTGCATGCATTAAAGTTGTTGGAAGCAGGGAGACTACCATTAACAGGGTCAGCTCAAAGGTGTGAATTGTATGCCTTAACACAATGTTGAAGGAACAGGAATGTACTATTGAAATATGGAAAGAGGGGAAAAAACGGGAAGTATAATAAAGTGGGAGGTGGATGTTGCAAGATGGGAGACGGATGTTGAAAAGAAAGAAAGAAGGAAGAAAAAAAAACAAAGCAATAGCTAAGACACAAAAGCAGCCACTGAAGGGGTGGGTGGGTCGCAAGGGATGATTGATACTTTTCTAAAACAGGATGGTTGTATTTATACTTTAGTTAAACAAATCTGTGATAAATATATGATAAGTAAACAAGTAAATAAAAAGCTCTATAACATCTAGTGGTAAGGCTATTTCCATGCGTTCAAGTTGAATTTAAATTACCTCAAGTGGGGGAAATTCCACAATATGAAACTAATGACATGTTTATAAAGGATTAGATACTGGGGCTGTTTTCCGCTTTGTCTTTTCTCAGGAAACAAGGATTGCTAGCCCAGACACCTCCATTGGAGTTTGCTATCCACAAGTTTCAGCCTGGTGATTGGGTCCTGATAAAAAGCTGGTGTGAAGAAAAACTTACTCCAGCCTGGGATGGTCCCTACCAAGTCCTCCTAACAACTGAAACAGCAGTTTGAAAGAAAGAAAAAGGGTGGAGCCAAAAGAGTGGAAAATAATTCCTGGAGAAGACCTGCTGTGAATAAAAATTACCAAAACTGATGTGATCATTGTGGGATGAAGAAATAAGAGCCTGGGTTTTGTTTATGATTTTTCTCATTGTAGGAATAGCAGCTTTCTAACTTTTTCAATCTGAGTGGTGGCCTATGCTGTACCATCCAAAGGATTCCAGAAGAAGCTGTGGATCTCTGCATTCTACAAATCCTTTCATAATATGTTGGTTCTGTGATTGCAACTGTATCACTGAATGCTGTTGTGATTGTGGACAAGTCTGTCCCTGTGAAGAACCTTGTGACATAGTAATAGTGGAAGATTGGTTATAAATGTGTAAAGGTCTGACACCAAGAGCCTCCTTATCCCAATTACAGGAGAAATTGAAATTGAGACAGTGGAAACACAACCTGACCTAAATTCAGTTATATTGGGAGATAGTGATATTCAAATTCCACTGGAGAATATAGAATGGATAGATTTAAGGTGTATACAGGCTAATCAAACATATATTGGGACAATTAAGGTAAGGGATGAGGTTTTGTACCAACTTACATTTAATACTACCGATATCACATTTCCGATTGATGCTAATGCTGATAAACATATTAGCATGTTGACAAAAAAATAATAATCAAGACCCTTGGGATTTCAAAAATGGAAACGTGCCCAGGATGGAGTAATATATGATGGACGGCAAATAGTTGGTACTCTCCCTGGACCCAGATAAGAAAGAGAAAAATATTTTTTTTAAAAAAGGTTGACAAAGCAAGGGAGAGTGACTAATAAAACCTTACATGGAAGGAAAGAATCAATTGCTATAAAACATCAAGTAGATAAAGAACATTGGGAGGATTTCTGGAGTCCCTTTATTTTTTTTTTAATAATCTATTTCTAGATCTTAGAGATCGGGCTAACACAGGGATTGCATTTTTATTACTAATTATAGTTACAGGAGTAATTTGTTGTTGCTGTTTGCAGTGATTTCAGTGCATTATTTTAGTATGCAAAGAATGTTCTCTTAAGAGGACAGCAGAAAATATTACACATGATGTTAAACAATGTCCAGGTAACCTATGAAGAGGATATGGAAAGGGCAGAAATGATGTATCCATGGGTAGAAAATTCCAAGTAGGATAAATGAAGAAAAAGGGTGGATTGTGAGGCACATAACAAATGTACATGTTGTAATTTTCCATTTCTGTTAAAGGAATAGGCATATAGAAGCACTTGTCTAAGATACATTTAGGAAAGGAGATATAATAAGATGAAGGAATATATATACTGACTTAAAGTATACTTTTAGAATAGTGCACACTATTGTAGAATAACATATAGCTTATGAATTCATTTTATATAAAGTTTATTCTTTATAAAAACTGCTTAGAGTTAGTATTTTAAAGTATAACTAAAAACAAAAGCGCAGCTATGTTTAACAGAAGCATGAACTCTGTTACACACATAGCTTCTAGATGCAAAACAGGCATTCTTATAGAAAAACAAGGGAAGACATAAATCTTTTCTAATTGCAATTATCCAGCTTGGGTAACAGTTCACCTTGTAGATAAGGCTATTACCCCCAAGTTAGCAGGGTATTACAAATCATGTCACAGAAAAGGGAGTGAAGATAAGATAGGAACAAAAGGGCATTGGATCTAATAATTGGAGGGTCTGGTAATTGTAATGGTTGCTAGGCGGTCAGAAAGCATGTGACCGGGTGGGCCTATCAACTTGGCTCATTTTGGAAGGATGTGGTGTGATGTACAGGACAGGGTATAAAAATCTATGCAAAAATTGATTCAAGTGTGGACTCTGGGATTTGCTATTACCAAGAGTTCCACTGCTTTTGCAAAAGCTTTAATAAAACTTGTTTTGTTTGCCAACATCCTTGGAGTTGAATTTTTATTCCTCACACATATTCTACTGTAAATTTAAAAAACTCCTACTTAGGAAAAAAAAAGATTTTTTACTCTCTATAAAATAAGGCTAATGGAACATGAAAGAAGAAGGATATGATACTTACTCTTGAACCGAGAGATGGAAGTTTTCTTGTACTTGCTGGGGAAGTCATAGGTTTCATGTTGCTTGGATTTGGCTGAACTCCTACTTCTTCTATAAAAATATAAAATAAGAGGTTTAATTCTCCATCCTAAAAGAGTGTAATTTTTCCCAAATATATTTCTAAGCTATTAACTCAACACTGGAAAATAGACACACTATGCAGAAACCTTGAAATAGAAAATCATGTACATTATCTATTTGACTTGCAAATGTTAGGTCCAAATCAATGGTGTATGCAGCAAGCATCACTTGGCAATGAGGCCATTTCAAAAAATAGCATCATCATTTGCCCCATTTCCGTGCCCCATGAAAGCTTACATGCCAAATGTAAGCATGTTTTATAGTTTTATGATGAGTTTAATGTGAATCCCAAAGAGAAATGTTAACTTGTTAAATGCATAATTCCAGTAAATACAGTATAGGATTCCTGTATTAAGCTATTTAGAGTCTTCCAGCTAAAGAGACCAACGGGGCTGCTTTGTTTTAATAAAATCATGTTAAATGTGAGTTGGCACAATAAAAATGCTGGAATTAAGCAGGGAAACTCATATACATATTTTTGCAAGATTTAATTTAGTAAACCAAGATCAATTGAATACAGTTACAGTAAAATGAAAATGTAATTTTTTTTGTGTATGCAGGTGATCTTCAACTTACCACAACTGAGCCCAAAATTTCTGTTGATCAGTGAGAGATTTTTTAAGTGAGTTTTGCCCTATTTTATGACCTTTCTTGCCACTGTTGCTAAGTGAATCACTACACTTGTTAAATTAGTAACATGGTTGTTAAGTGAATCTGGCTTCCCCATTGACTTTGCTTATCAGAAGATTGCAAAAGGGGATCACGTGAGCTGGAACTGTCATAAATATGAGTCAGCTGCCAAGGGTCTGAATTGTGATCACATGACCATAACAATGCTGCAACAGTTATAAATGTGAAAAATGGTCATAAGTCACTTTTTTCAGTACCTTTGTAGCTCAAATGGTCACTAAATGAACTGTTGTTGAGGACTACCTTATTTAAAAGTAGCATTATCAAACATAAGCAATTATTTAAATATGTGATTAAAATCCAATTTGTGTAAGATAAATAAAGGTGCTAATGCTATTTAGAATCATTTCAGCAATTTCAAAAAAATAAAATAAATGTTCAGTATGTCATAAGAATTTTTAAATTAGACAATCACTGTACTGCTACATAGTGCATTCTGAATTTTGTTGTTTTCATATTATTTCACTGCCAGGTTGCTAAGTAGCTGTGGATGAACCTGTACCACTCTGTCTCTTGAGATTAAGAAACAACAATCTTGAGTAAGGTTGCCAATCACACTGCATCAAGCCATAGTGCTAATGCTGCTAACATTGGATGTTCCCGCTCCGACAACTGATGAAAATGCAGCCATTTTCTCTTTCTCTTTAATGTGCTTTTCTGGTATTTAGAATTAGGTGCAGTAAAGGGGGTTGGGATGAAAACTCGAGCTTGGCTAGCCATAATAATAACTCTGCTTTGTGGGAACTCAAGGACAAGCTGATAACATTTTGGAGGGCTGAGGAGAAAGCCTGCATTTTAGTCTAATTGGAGAATGTGATTCATGACAACAAATTGGGGGTGGGAATTGCACTTTGTTACTTTGTATCTGGGGGAAGGGAATTTAGTTTTTGGGTTCAACTATGTTTCCCGAATAAAATGTTCTTTAAGGAAGAATTTTGCCTTGAAGTTCTTTTGATGGGTTTCATCTATCGGAACCATGACACTTAGTTTGTCACTCACTGCTTAATTCTTAATTCCTAGAGTTTTATAGGAAATAAATCCTGCTATGTTTGCTGAGAGTTTTTGGAGGAGATAAATCAGGAAAGAGGCCCCAGTGAATAAGGTGTTATTCAACATCCAGGTGCTACACATGATCAAACTGCAATGTAAATTAGAAATAGACCATCTCCAGACACATGCTTAACATTAAAACAAGCAACCATACATATACCGGTAAGTAAAAAGATGATGAAGAAACTTTGCAAAACCACTGCCATTCATAACCCGGTAACTTACCCATCTGCATCTTGAATCGCTGAGACTTTTCAAAAGACACAGGTCCTTTTGATGGGTCTGAAGTTTTGATATCATAAGAGCCTGGTGGTGGGGCACAAGCTAGAGATGTGGGTAGGAGACAGATATTAATCAAAGTCAGAGCCCCAGTTACAATAAGTTTAATTTCTTTTTTTTTAAATAATCCATTAAAATGATTTAATTTAAACCCATGTCTATTTTATGTTTTTTTCCTGTTTTCATGGTTCCATTAAATGTAAAATATTTATGAACTCTTAATGAAATGCCCACATCACAAGGAAAGAAGGTAAATTGTATCTGTTCCAAAAAATATAACTTGATACAATTAACACTTATTTTAAAGAATACATTATCCTTTTGAATGATCTACCATGGACTACTTGGGAAGAATATTGTTTGAATTTTTTGTCACAGGATTCCAAAAGAATTCTCGATTTGAGGGCACCTCTAAAGAAGTTTTTCTCAATCTTAGAAACTTTGAATGGACTTCAACTCCCAACATTACCGTCATAAGTCACTTTTTTCAGTATCGTTGTAACTTTGAATGGGTGTGTGTGTGTGTGTATAATGGCCATTCAAATTATCAGAGAATATATGTACACGCATAAAGGCAGTCCTATTTTAAGTCGAGGACTATATCTATAGAGAGACAGTCCTCAACTTACAGTAGGACTACCTTTGTGTGTGTACATATATTCTCTGATAATTTTTCTGCAAGGTAACTTTCAAAGAGCACTCAATACAAACTGCTGAGCGATCTATTTTTGTGGCAATGGAGTGGAAAAAAGGATGCTCAGTGTTTCCAAGGTCTATTCCAGAGGGGATGCTATGCTTCCAGCTGGAAAAAAAGCACACACTTTGTTTGATGCACATACCCCAGTGTTATTTGCACGCTGACAAGTATTAACAAGCATAACTGTACATTACGTGTGTATTTGTTAGACTCATAGAAAGTCAGTTTGGTCTAGAAACAAGGAGACTGTGAGTTTTACACAATTTAGGCACAAAGCCAGCTGGGTGACCCTGGGCTAGTCATTTCTCTCAGTCCAAGGAAGACAATGGCAAACCACTTCTGACAACCTTGCCAAGAAAATTGCAGGGACTTGTTGAGGCAGATTCCGAGAATTGGACATGATGCAATGGAATAAAAACAAAGAGTTATTCTTAACTCTTAAAAAACTTAATTCTTAAAAAAGAATTATTATTAAGTGTTATCATTTTCCCTGATGGTTGGGATAAAAAGGGGAAATATAAGAACTATGTACACCTTGAAAATTATTATCTTTATACGTATAGTAGCACAAACTGAAATGAGGCTGCTTTTGAAGACTGTATAGAAATTGATTTTGTGAAGTTTACATTATATGTATTATGTTTCAATTTCAGTGATTCATACATTCATACCATCAAGATACAGAAGAATCAAAAAATTCAGTACATGAAGTCTACACCAGTTCTCCAGGAGAAAAGTACTGTATATGCATACCTTTATATCAATGAGACCCGATATCTTTGGTAGCCTCACATTGCAATGGAACATTCAGTTTCTCAGCTACTAAAAGTCTTGGCCCAGCAGATACAAAAGTAGCCAGGGAAATGATTGAAGCCTGGGAAACAGGCCCCTTGTCAATCAACAGGGCTGCTGATTTACCACCAGCTTATCAGGTACTCAGGAGTTGAGGACTTGGCAGCCCAAGGAAACAGCAGCCAATAGCCAGCCAACAACATTCCAATTAATAAAAAGTTACACAACCAGGCACCACATAAATACGATATATAGAATAGCCTACAGCACACATTTCTGGCAGAGAGAAGTTCTCTGAGGGTGGACTCCAGCAAGAGTTTGAAACCTCGGAACACTAAACCTCTGGTCTCGGTGACCAACCCAGATTGGGTCCTATAATTTTCTCCCTCTAGTGTCTAATCCTGGGGGTTCCTTGGTTTGTCAAATAGCTTTGGGAGATGAAACAACTGAAGAGATTATACTGGAAGACCATGAATAAATATGGTCATACCTATGTTTGGGTTTGCACTGTGGTGATAAAAATGGCAACATGCAATTTCTGCTCTTATTGCATTTTCAGACTCTTGATAGTTCAGGGTGATGTGTTTATTATTAGAGAAAAATGCTCAGAACAATATTATATAATTGCTGTAAAATTCTCCACAGATAAAATCAGCCATACTGGTAGTAACATAAATGGGATAACATCTCTCAGTTTGATCTGGGATTCTTTTGATTTCATGACTCCAAGAGAAAGAATAAGATCCTCTGCAACATTTTTATTTATTAAATTTATATACCACCCATTTTACCAGCAGGCTGGGTGGCTGAAAACTGGACTATATGGCTAATTAAGGAATTGATTAATGCCTCAGAAAGGAGAAAATACCACCAACCTTGATTGAGACAGTAATAAGCCATCTCTCAATTTAACATATTGTACACAACTGAGATTTCACAAATTATTGGGAACCCTGACTTCTTCCTTCAGAAGAAAGATAATTTCATTTGAAGATTTATTTTGTTAGCAATCTTGTATTCAGTTAGAATTCAAGGTATTTCCTGAGATTTCAACTACTAAAGGTACATTCCAGACCTCTAGAACGTAATTGCACAACTGCTAAGGATTGCATTGGATTTGTGACATTAAAGCAACAGGAAACTCCCTGTTATCTAGCTCTGACCTTACCTTGGCTTGGAACTAATCAGGGTTATATCTGGTTACAACCTGAGTAGGAAACTTCAAGGAATATCAAAATTGAGAATATTTTTTTAAAAAATCCAGAATGCAATAACAAACCAGTTATAAAGTGTTGCCAATATAACAAATTGAATTCCTCCATGAAATTATCAGGAGTTAAATTCAGCTCCAAAGGGGCTATCTTTACCTTCCTAAATTTCTAACTGGGCCTTTCATTATTGGTTACTATTGAACATGATCAAATCTTTCCATCTGTACATTTCCATATCTTTCCATTTAATTCTATTGCTCAATCAGTTAGTTTACATAAAGACTGGAGAGGTGGGAGGGAACCTAATAAGAACCATTTTTGCATCACTTCCAGAGCTGGATGCACTAAGCCTACTAATGAAATTGCTTTTTCTTTTCTTTTTTTTTTCTTCTGACCCACCAGCAGATGAATGATCTGTTTGATCTCCACCTTTTTTTCATGTTTGCAATAGTTCACTGTGAAAAGGTGATGCTAAATAGAAGTTTTTAGAATTGTTTTAAAAAGTCCATGGTTTATCATGTGATAAGTAGGCACCTCCTTTTTCAATCTTTTCACCTGCTTAGTGCATTAGAATGTAAGCCAAGCAATTCCAAAAAAAATTCCAACAATGCTTTACTACCCTGTTACTTTGCAGCCAATGGTAATGCTGGCTGGCGATAATGGGAATCCACTTCATTAAGGAAAGCTCTGGATTGGAGAAGGCTCTCTTATTAAATGATAAAGGAAGGAAATGGTGATATAATGATACCCCAAATATCTCAGGAACGGAACTTCATACAATTTACGATAATTTTGGAGACAGAAGGTTGCACAGAATTGCAGCAAAGTAACGCGGACGGAGAGGTATAACACGTTCTCGCACACATTTTCCATCCTGCTCGAAAAATATATTTCTAAAGATCTTTTCTTTCAGAAGAGCATCCACAGCCTCTGGAAAAACAAAACAAACCCATTCACTTACTTGGTGCCTCATTGAAACGCTTGATGGGAGCCTTCGGAAACGACATAATCAGCCTGCAACTTCCCACACCCAGAACGAACAGAACAAATTCAAAAACTGAACAGGATCCCGCCCACTTTAAAGCACGCCCGAATCAGCCAATGGGAGAATTCGACCGGCGAATTGGTGAACAAATCAGGGGTCCACGGTGGAGCTTGCGCCGTCGGAGGGCGGATAGATAATTAGGTAATAGATAGATAATTAGGTAATAGATAATAATAAAATTGCGAAGCTAGGAATGGTGCGATATGATTTTAGACTCCCATACTGAGTGCAATGAAATATGAACAGTAATGATTGATAGTTTGAGGTTGTAAAGTAAAATGAATATTTTCATATATAAGACCCTACTTGTTTTTTTCCCCTAAGTATAAACCTACGGCGTGTCCGATTTTCAATAATATATTGTATGTTGTCAAATAAAAATACATTTTATACTGTGCACATAGAATGCAGTTTCCAACAGGTCAACAGGATTGTGGATATATATTCCCGAGCTTGGCATCTTTTTACTTTCAGATCAATCCTGTTTGAATTATCATAAACTGCTGGCCAGTCAATGATTTTGGGAACAAAACATCTCTCGGTCAAAAGTAACGTATGTGATTATAGAACTGAAGCATTGTTTTTAGACTCTTTCTTCACGCAAAATCTTGTTCTGTGTGAGCAGCAAAATTGAATGTGATTTTATTTTAAAGCGACTCGTGTATCTACGCCCGTTCCTGTTTTACTAGCACTGGGCAAACAAATTTACCAAATGTGGCGGATAGCAGTAGGACTTTCTCAGTCTCGGTTCCCCATATTGTCTCTCTGTAGTTCTTGACAGGCTGTCGTATTGCTTGTCTTAAGGCTTTTTCATTGATAAAATGAAAACACATTGAGAGAAAACAACTACCCAAAATGGTAGATTGTGCTGTAATTAGTTGTGAAACGCTATCACTCTACACGTTTTTTCCCCGTACTAGTTCTATGGATGGGCGCTGTCGTAAGATGCTGGCGGAAGCCTGGTAGGCTTGGCCTCGCCCCTCCCCCCCGCGGTCTCTACCGGAATAGTTCCGAAGACGGGCGAGGAGATCGGACGAGCGGCAGCCGCGCAAAGGCGCATGCGTCTTTTTCCAAGCTTGGGCAGCCAAGTGGATGTCTGCGCCTTTCGAAGAGCGGAGCGGGCTGGTGCCCTGCGCCACTCCCTGGGGCTGCTGGTACCAAACCATGGAAGAGGTCTTCGTCGAGGTGAACGTGCCGCAAGGGACCCGTGCGCGGGACGTGGAATGCAGCCTGAAGAGCCGGCACCTGGCTTTGACCGTAGCGGGGAAGGAGGTGCTCAAGGTACCTCTGCAAAACAGGAGAGAGAGAGAGAGAGAGAGAGAGCATTTCCTTCCACGCTGGTTCGGTTTAGTCCTCATGATGTGACATGGGAGAGCGTAGGGCAGACTTATTGCTGCGTGGTCTCGTATTGACTTTTGTTTATTGCTTCTGCTCTACTATACTACACTTTTCTTTTTTTTTTTGGCGGGGAGAGGGTATGTGTCTTCGAGTCAAATCTTGACGCCGGGTGATTAATAATAATAATAATAATAATTTTATTTATATACCGCCCTTCTCCCGAAGGACTCAGGGTGGTGAACAGGGCAGACATATAAAAATACAAAAGTTAAAAAGAATTAAACATATGCCCAAGCTAAAAACAGTAAATACATATATTAAAAATGACAATAAAAACCCAACCCATCCCCCATCAGGCCAAGCCGGCTTGTTCAAATAAATGTGTCTTCAGATCGTGTCGGAAGGAGCGAAGGTCGGGCGCCATCCGGAGCTCAACCGGCAACCGATTCCATAAATCTGGGGCGCCCACAGAGAAGGACCTCCCCCTGGGGGCCACCAAACGACATTCTCTGATCGGTGGCACCCTGAGGAGGCCCTCTCTGTGGGAGCGCACAGGGCGGAGGGAAGTTGATTGCCTGGATAATGTCCTGTAGTTTTGTTGGCACGATTTCGGAAGTGATCTGCCAGCAAATAACTTTTTATCATCATTTTATCATTTCCCCTAGAAATCAGGAGTTTGTGAGTTTAGTTCTGCCTCAAGCATGAAGCCAACTGGGTGACTTTGAACCGGTCACTCTCTCTCTCTGCCCTAAGAAGGAGGCAGTGACAAGCCGCTTCTGAAAGCCACCTTGCCAAGAAAACTGCAGGGTCTATCTCAAGGGAACTTGTGGACTGGACACATTGATTGGTAAAAAAAAATATCTTAAGTACACAGATTATATCTAGAATTCTGGAACAGAGTGGCTAATTGCCCTACTCTCATCTTGAGTACTGCATATAAAAGATTCTCAGTCTCCTACCTATCTCCTATCTTAGGCAGACAATTCAGATTCCTAGTCTACCATTGATGAAAAAAACTCCAACACTAAAGCCAAGAATACAGTTAGAAGAATAAATAAATGTGTTGTATAATCTTTTTAGATGCCAGTTTGTCTCGACAAGCTGATTAAAATGTAACATTTGTGCTACAGGTAGTCCTTGGTTTATGACCACAATTGGGACTGGAATCTCAGCCATTGAATAAATCAGTTGTTAAGAGGTCATGTGACTGCTTTGCCCGGTGACCACAGTCCCAGCACTTTTGGTTGCATTGTTTAAGTGAGCTTGTAGGATGTTAAGCAGAGATAGTCTGAGGTAGGGAAAAGGCCTGCTTTGGGGTTGGGGGAGGCTTTGCACAGGCCACATGTGAGTCTTCCTTTGCTTATGAGATGAAAATTCTCCCTCCTGAAATTCAAAAAGGATTCTTATTGCCTATGTAAAGGGACACTTATGCGCAGCCTGCACTGAACTTCTTAGGACCTAGGGCTTCCCCCAACCATCTTGTGCTCCCTACCTTACCACATTGCTTCTCAACCGAGGAGCTGAAACTCTTGCCTGCTGAAATCCAAGCAGGCACAATGTTGGAATTCTTTGGAAGGAAGTCCTTCAGCCAGCCCAGAAACAAGAGAGAGTCCTCTGGCAGGTGGCAGCAGGTTGTAACCTTCCCTGCTGGCTTCCCCAATAATTTTCAGGGAAAACCAGTGAAGAAGATTGCAAATGGTGATCCCATGATCATGGGGTACTTGAAAACTGGTTGTAAGTGTGAACACATTTCCAAGCACCCAGATTACAGTCATGTGACTGGAGGGAGTGTGTGTGCTGATTCATTCCCTATCTTTGGAATTATGGCTTTAGAATTAAAAACCTGTCTATAACCTTAGGTTAGCAGTTGGCTACTTAATCATTTCTTTCTGCTTTCCAAAGGGGGTGCAATTTGGAATTAAAACTTCCCCCATTTTTAGCAGGATAGTGCAAGAAAAGCAAATGGTGTTAATTAAGCTTGGAATTTTGATATAGTAGAATCTTGAAGGCCTCAATTAAAATAGCCAAATCTATAAAAACATGTGACCTCCTCTTATGCAATAATTGAGCAAGCTGACCTTTTTGATGTGCTACTAAATCTAATAGTTAAGTTTACAAAATTAACTGCAAAATTATAGTATTTCTGCAATCAATTTGTGACATTCAAATATTATAAATCTATAATATTTGCTTTTGAAATACAGGTTCTATATTTTTAATTTTTCCCCCCAGGGTAATCTATTTGACTCTACAATAGCTGATGAAGCAACCTGGACACTAGGTAAGATCTGTGCTTCAGAGAACTTTACATAACAATTTAGTTTAATTGTGGACTTTCTTTGTATCAGCTTGGATTTTTAATTTAAAAAAACACATGGAAAATGATATTTTGTAAGGACATGGGAGATGTAATTTTGGCTAACATTTTCCCTTTTAGCAAAATCACAAATCTTGTCTCACTTATTTTGGCCATGTCATGAGAGGGAATTCACTAGAGAAAGCCATTGGAAGAGTTAACGATAAAAGCAAAGCAAGCCGCCAAAGAACATGGTGATTAAACATCATCAAAGCTGACAGCAACCAGAACATGGAAAAACTTAAAGAAGTAGTGCAAGATCAAAAGATGTGGAGAGATCCGGCCCATAGAATCATCAAGAGTTAGACATGAGACTGAATGGACAATATTATCACCATCATTTTCCTTTTCTCAAGACTTTTTAAAATAAAAAGAAAGCAGTTGTACTGGGTTAATCTCAGTTGGAATATCATTAGACCCTATCCCTTCACTCTGGAAAACTAATGAGGATGGTCTACATAATTTGTGTTGCACTTTCTTACGGTTCAAAATATGAGTATTTATTATGATTATATGCCATCAAATTAGTGCTGAATCTTAGGGATCACGTAGATAGATTTTCTCCAGGATAATTTGTCCTCAATTTCATTTTCTAACAGCCTACTCTTTGTTCTGTAATTGAGTCCATCCACCTAATCATCCTCTTCTTTCAAATAATTGTTCCACTGAATAAATCCAGTGTTGTTGTTGTTGTTTTTTTCATTTGAAAAGAGGATCAGAAATTGATACGAATCACCTTGACAAAAACCAACCGTGATGCTGGAAACTGTTGGAGTTCCCTGCTTGAGAATGAGTATGCTGCTGATCCATGGGTTCAAGACCAAATGCAAAGGAAGCTTACATTAGAAAGATTCCAGAGAGAGGCAAGTCAATAGACATTACCCATATTGTAAAACAATGGTGGCCCAGTAATTAAAATGCACTATTGCAAACTACCCACAACTAGGAGTTCGATCCTGACTGGTTCAAGCTGATTCAGCCTTCCATTCTTCTGAGGAGAATGGAGGACCCAAGATTGTTGTGGGCAATATGATGCTCATAAACCCCTTAGAGAGTGCTGTAAAGCACTATGGAACAGTATATAAGTTTAAGTGCTATTGCTAAGTGCTACTTTCGTTTAAAACACTGTTTCATAGACAAGGCTTTATAAACAAATCAAAAATTAATTTGAATATATCATATTTATAGACCACCTATATCAGGAAATAATTACCATATACATCATATACTATTATCAGAAGTCCTATATTAATTTACTAGGATCGAGACTCATGGAATGTACTTTAAATACATTCTGAAATTTAATTTGGATTTCAAATGTGTTACTAATGTTGCTAGAGCACAGCTGGTTGTTTTTACATTAAGCTTTATTTAAAAGAAAAACAAGGGGACAATGGAAGAAATACAAATGGCATTTGGATAGGTGTAGGTTATAGACGCGGTGGCTCAGTGGGTTAGGAGCTGAGCTTGTTGATCAGAAGGTTGGCAGTTTGGCGGGTCGAATCCCGAATGCTGCGTAGCAGAGTGAGCGCCTGTTACTTGTCCCAGCTTCTGCCAACCTAGCAGTTCAAAAGCACGTAAAAATGCAAGTAGAAAAATAGGGACCACTACGGTGGGAAGGTAACAGCGTTCTGTGCGCCTTTGGCATCTAGTCATGCCGGCCACATGACCACAGAGATTATTATTATTTATTGCATTTATATACCGCCCTTTCCCTGAGGACTCAGGGCGGTTTACAGGGAGTTAAAAATCAACCATACAAAAGTTAAAAAACCAATTTAAAAAAGATTAAACCAACCCTGTACAATTAAAAACCCCAATTAAAATAAATTTCTCCTCAGCCTGGGCCCGAGAGCTCAAAGAGCCAGGTCTTCAGGCCCCGGCGGAATGATCGGAGGTCGGGGGCAGTCCTCAGCTCCACTGGCAGCTGGTTCCAGAGGGCAGGCGCCCCCACTGAGAAGGCCCTATCCCTGGGTGTCACCCGCCGGCAATCTCTTACCGGTGGGACCCTGAGCAGACCCTCCCTGTGGGAGCGCACTGGGCGAAGGGCATTTGATGCCGGCAGCAGGTGTTCCCTCAGCGCTGGCTCTTCGGCTTTGAAACGGAGATGAGCACCGACCCCTAGAGTCGGAAAACGACTAGCACACATGTGCGGAGGAACCTTTACCTTTACCTTAGGTTATAAATATTATGAAAAATATATATATATATACAGGCAATCTAAAGTTATTTGTCTTTTTCAGGTGCTAATACAGTAAATGGAAAATGTTAAGAAGAGTATATAACAGAATTCTGTGTAGTCTTAGTTTGAAATATATCCCAGTAGGCATGTTCAGCAAGAGTATAAATAGAATGCTATGCCTTCTCTTGCAGAACCCTGGATTTGACTTCAGTGGAGCAGAAATTTCTGGAAATTATACCAAAGGAGGGCCAGACTTTTCTAGTCTTGAAAGATAGTGTGTCCTTTCAGCTATATTTCCCCCAGGTTTCTACAAAATACAAAACATTAAGCTTTGGAATAGTTTACTGGTTTTCTTCTGGACAGCTTTAAACCATAAAACAATGACTGTCACCAGAATTGCATTAACAGTAATTAAAAAATGAACATTTCATGCATGTTCAGATCAATATTATTTGTATGATGACACTTTTGTGCAAGGTTAACAGCATACAGGTTCAGTTGCTACACTTCAAATTGTTTATTGATATGCTAGTATTTTTTTTTGAAAGTCTGTGATCTGACTTATTCTTTGGCAAAGCAGATGAGTAAAAAACATTACTCCCTAAATGCTCTGGCTTTCTCCACTGTCAAATCACTAAAATAAACTTTGAAATATATTTTCAAATACATTGTTGTGTGGTATAAGAACACATTTTGAAGGCAGGGTGTGCCGTCCTGAAAATTTGTATTAAGCCAATTCCAACACTGTATTTTACTTAGAAGAGTCATTAAAACTACTGTTAAAATCTGGTATAATTAACATCTTCCACAATTTTGTATCAAATTGTACTATCAGTCAAACCATAACATGCAATACGATATCCTTGGTTAAAGCCATTTAGTGTTCATAAATTTATCCCTGACTCTCTTTATAACAGGATCTCCAGTGTGTACCTTCTCTTAATGAAATTCAGACAACCATTTTAGCCACTTTAAAGAGCTATTTCATGCCAAGGGAGATTTTTTATTTGTTTTGACTATGGGCACCTTTGTGTTAACATATCATACTGGCTGGAACACTTGATAGAATAATTAAAGCATGTGTAACTTTTTCATGAAACATAGTTCTGCTTTCACTGGTACTTACGTTTTTCTGCAGCCCAAGGTATGATTTATAGACAAGCATGTAACGCTCTTATTATAAAGATCTGGATTGTATCCAGTGATGCTATTTGGACTATTCAAATAGATCATTTTTGCATCCCAAATTGGCTCTAACATGTTAGGGTATGTGTTAAGATATATATGGACAAAACAATGAGCTGAATTCTCATTGAGTGATTGGAAATCTACTTGGACAACATAGCATATATCTTTTGTTTATATATGTAAGAAGAAAGGACATACATCATATGTAATTAAAAATTCTAATTGTTGTGCCACGCTTTGCTTTATCCTTGTATACCGTATTTTTCCATGTATAAGAAACACCCTTGTATAAGACGCCCTGGCATGCAAGTTCCAAGCTTACAGCAAACAAAGCGCTGGGAGTAACCACCTCCCAGTACTCTAGACGCCTCCCTGCCGCCCCCCACCCACCTAACCAGCACGATAAGCATGCATAGTCAGTTCACAGCAGCAGCCTTCTGACCCTGGTAAACAAACTGGCATGAGCACCGGCATGACAGCAAGGCAAGGGAAGCGAAGGCAGGTTTTAAACTCAGCACCGATCAGCTGTTTGGTGGAGCGCCGAACAGCTGAGCTGGCAAATCCGGACGTTCGGCCGGCCACTATTATCGAGCAGGACGGCCTCGCAGCTGTGTTCCACAGGGTCCCTGGTCAGCATACAGGTACAAGGGAGGGAAAAAGCTGTTGCTGCCATCCATGCTGCTGGTCCCATCAGTTGCCTCTGGATGCCGTCCTCCGACGAATTTGCCCCCTCCCGATAGTGGCAAGCCCACAGGGCCTTGACATCTGCACCAGGCGGCATGGCAGCGGCATGTAAAGAACCCACACAGGCATGCCCTGGGCTGCAGAGGTTACCATTATTTTTTCGTGTGACGCACCTGATTTTTGAACAGGGTGTTTGCAGGAAAACATAGTGCCTTATACACGGAAAAATACAGTATATTTACTCCTCCAATTAACAGAATGAGTGTTAATTGTAGTCTGATTCATTCCCTAACCACATGTACTCTTTTTGTATCTTTATGCTTAGACATGTTTAGTTATCTATAGTTAAGTGAAGTAGTAATTTTCATGTTTAAAAAAGATTTAAACTACCTCAGTTTGTTCTATGGTATGCTTTAATTGTACAGCGCCAGGGCTTGCTAAGTGTTTTGTCTGCCAAGAATTCAAAGCTACTATTTCAGCTATTAAGATGCTACAAGCAGAACTCGTATTGTTTATATAAAGTGAGGAAATGGGATCAATAAAATTGATTTTGTATGCCTAAAGCAGACTTGAAATACAAAGCATGAGGAAAGGAAAAATACATACATTAAGCCCAAGTAACATTCTCAGAAATAATTATCAATAGTACTTATCTGACAATGTTGGAAACAATTTCAACAAGGCAATGATCTTCATGTGCTCACAGGAAACGAAAGTATGAAGATGCTGGAATGATCTTTTCAATCCCTAGATGAGTGTTATTGAAAACATGCGACAAGTGTGCCTTCAAATTTACAGACAAAGTGGTATTCACGGAAATGTACTATTTGAATGCGAGAGCTTAAATTGTTGAACGTAGTTGTACGTGATTTTATCATTCTCTACAAGTAGGGTTCCAAATTGGTGCTCTTAACTAAATGCATTAAATCTAGACTAGTAACATCTGGGGACTTCCAGATATATTTTATTATTCTTGGCCATATTGACTAAGATGACTGGAAGCTGAAGTCCAAAACATCTAACCACCATTGGTGCAGTGGTTAGAATGCAGTATTACAGGCTAACTGTCCACAGTCTGGAGTTTGATCCTGACCACCTCAAGGTTGACTCAGCCTTCCAAGGTCAGTAAAATGAAAACTTAATTTGCCCAACACCCTTTTCCAAATCCAGGTTAGTTGATCTGATATATTCTATAGACAAGGTAAGTTCCTGAAAGCCCGTCTGTGGTGTAATCAACTCATCAGACTGCAGAAATATTTTTTTCTGAAAAGCAAGTTTTTCTTTGCAATACCTCCAAGAGCATCAAAGGTGGGCTACACATTGCTGGCAAAGAGTGTTCCAGGTATGTGTCTGACCCAACACAGCCAGGTCTTGTAAACACAGCGATACATATCTCAACATGCAGCCTTGTTTAGAGCACAGTAAATATCAACATATTTTGGAAAATATTTTTCTTTAAGCAAGTTACTTTCACAATCCAAGGCTAACAAATCAATTCATGCAATTCCATTTCAATGTGTTTTATTGAAAGGTAGTTTTGTTGCTTACAGACATAATAGGACATTTTGATAACAAGTTTGTTCCTTCTTGACTCTGTAAACATCATCTTAAATATTGTTCAGTTTCAATATTCAAATACTAAAGGCATATTAAGATACAATTATTCAATTTAATAACGTCCATAAAAAATGATAGTCTGAGGAAATATCCCATGAGTTTTGTTCTGAAGAGCAGCTTGCAATGAGGTAGAAATAAATGGTTTGTCCAAATGCTGGGTTAAACCAAAAACAAGTCTTCAGGTTTCTGTAATTGTAATAATTTTCCTAAATTTCTTACTTTGATTCTAAATACAAGCCAGTCAGCTTTAAGTGAGTCATTAAGGCAATATGAAATTACACCAATGGTATATGTGCTAAAATTAAAAACATAAGAATTGCTGCATTATGTTTCCAGTCAGCTTCCAAAATTCTTCCTAAGTAAAATCCATTCTAATTTGGGCTGAACAATGCAGTACACATTATGGTAAATACATTATCAAGTTGAAAAGATAATTAAAACTGTTTAAAGTAGCACACCACTAAATTCTGTGCTTTGAAATCCATTTGACACAATGTTTTACTGAAAGTTTGATACCAATCCAAAGCCAGACACACTCCCCTACATATATGCTTAATATAAACACAGAACTTTTGCACTTCTAATAGAGGGGAAAAAATTTTAATCCAGACCAGGGAAGTTTAAGCAGTGAAATGCTTAAATTTGTCTCACCAATTTTGGTACATGCAAGCAGAAGTAAAGACCAGGGTGAAATACTATGGGAAAAATCTAAAATAGTTAATTCTATTTTTAGACATTGCCCACATTCTCAGCTGGTGCCTGACTTGCATTCTTTAAAGAGTTTTAATTTCCAGTGAATATAATGTACTTTCCAACTTCTTTAAAATATACTTTGCTAGAATCTGAACTGTAATGATACTTGTTAAAAATGTATTCTTTATGTTAACACACTGTAAATACAGACTAGATTTGGCACTTGCAGTCAGTATGATCTAGGACCAACATATTTTTTATTAGATTAAATTCACCTCTAATGTGAATCACAGTTTAAAGGGAATTATCAAATTTTGGATTAATTTGGAATTTTATGTTAACACCATTTCTCAATCATTATTACCATTACCATGAATTAGATGTAGCAATTTTCTTTCCCTTAGTAATGTTACTACTCTCACTAGAAACTTGTGTATGTTTTATTAGTTTAGTGATAGTTATGTTCATTTTCTACCACCATTTAGTTCAGAAGTGCAAGTATATAGAAGAATTATTAAGGATCAAGTTCTACAATGACTCACATTTTCACATTTCCAGAGGGTAGATCAAAACAAAAGCAGCTGACTTGGTATTTTAGACCCAAGCATTCCTTTACACAAAAAGTCTTCAGTTCTGTGGATTAAGAACAATCTTGTGGCAACAGGCTATATTGTTGTATAGTTCAGAGGCATAAGTGTGGTTGAAGTTTAACATTCATGAAATCAGGTCAGAAGAATCCAACCATTTCTGTTTCAGCACAGGAAAGCTTATATCCTTGTTGATTGAACATATGTTGCCAGTGTCCCATCCACTCTTCTTCAGGATTACCACTAAATCAAAGGAAATTTGAAAATTAATATTGTAACATAAAGTGCACTTATGCAAAAGTGGGGTGAATTAGCATTGTTTACAAGCAGTGTATTCTAAAAAAAAACAAAAACAGGAATTTCTCTCTTGAAGATTCCTATTTTTGACTATTTCATTTTTATGCTATTAAACAAAACCATGTTTATATCACAGGTAGCCCTATACTTACAACAATTCATTTAGTGATTGTTAGAAGTTACAATGCCATTGGAAAAAGTGGCTTAGTTGTATCATCCCTACGGTCACATGGTCAAAATTTAGATGCTTGGCAACTGACTCACATTTATGATGGTTGCAGTGTCATGTGATCACTTTCTGACAAGCAAAGTCAATGTGGAAGCCAGATTCACTTAACAATCATATTACTAACTTAACAATTGCAGTGATGCACTTGGCTATGGCAAGGAAGTTCATAAAATGGGCAAAGTTCACTTAACAACTGCCTTCACTTAGCAACAGAAATTTGGGGCTCCGTTGAGGTCATAAGTCAAGGACTTTCTGTACTGTAATCTTTGCTGAGTGCACTGTCATGGATAGCAATAACCCTGTCAGCAAGGCATTGCTGGAATGAAAGTTTAAAGTATCTGAAAGGTTCCTAGATTTGCAAAGATGAACTCTATTCTCCCATTAGTTAAGGTGTTTAAGATTACAAGTAATCCTCACTTGCTAACCACAACTGGGGATCAACAAATCTTTTGCTATGCAAACTCAGTCATGAATTGAAACCTCACAACCCACTTACAAAATTAGTTTCAACTGTGCGTTATTAAGCAAGACATGACCAGACTTGCAGCTTCCAGCCTGCTTCTCCATTGATTTTGCTTGTCAGGCTGGCTGTGAAGGGTGCAAATGGCAATGACACGATTGTGGGGTGCTGTGACCATTGTAAATGTGTGACGGTGCTAAGCACTTGAATCACAATTATATGACCATTGGGATAGTGTGATGGCAAGTTCAAAAACTGGTCTTAACCAAACCAGCATTCGGTAAGGGAGGACTCTATGTATGAAAGTCCATTTACATGCATATAAGTAGTAAGAAAACTCAACATTTATATTTCTCGTAGTTTAGCGCTTTACTTCTTGACTATTACATGTCCATCTACTGTGGATAGCTTTTTGTGCTATATTAAACTGAAGAATGCAGGCAATTATATTAGCAAAAAAAAAAGGATTGAGACGGGTAATGTTCACAAAGTGCAGTTAGGATTGGCAACTATACCCCTATGTAATGCAGTTGTTAAGTGAGACATAACGTAACCACAACTTGTAATTTCACTGCCAGCTTCTCCAGACTCTGTTGGAAGCTTGCTGTGAAACTCTCAAATGACAACCATGTGATCGCAGAAACATTATGATAATCGTTAATTTGATGGAACTAAGTTAAGGTACTTTTTTAGCACCTTTGTAACTTTGAACAGTCACTAAACAGGGCAGTCAGTAAGCGAGAACTACCTATGTAATGAAGCACATTAGGAAACTTGAGAATATAAAACTGACACTAGATTTCAGTAGCTTTTCAACATGTTTTCCTTACAAATATCTGATTAGTTTTTTTCTGAACCATATAAACATGTTTTTTTTCAAAGTTATATTTTTCAGATTCCTAAAAAGATTGCTGCAACTTTTACACTATTTTTATTTCTACTCAAAAATTCAGAATAGTTAAAAAAATTTATATATATATATAAACAGACTGCTTTATATTTGGTAGAAAGGGTGCTCCACCCAACACACATATATATATCCTCCCTGGCCTCAACTGACAGAAGTGACGGGGAGCCTGTGGTCTAAAGGTTAATATAGCTGCCTAACATGCAAGCTGCCCAGGTTCGAATTCCATAGAAGTAAGGCTAGCTGATGAGAGCTAAAGAGCTTGAAATAGCCATACTAGTCTTCCTTTAACTCTTTGTCAGCAAATACATACATACATATATATATATATATATATATATATATATATATATATATATATATATATATATATATATATATATATATATATATATATATATATATATATATATATATAAATTTTAGATTGCTAACAAAGAATTAAAGGGAGACTGATATGCATTTCAAACTTATTTTTTTTCATCAGTCAGCCATACCCTTCTGAGATTCGAACCTGGGCTGATTGCACATTAGGCAGTTGTTTTAACCTCTAGGCCGCAAGCTCTATCTCACTTTGTTAGCTGAGAAGCAAGGGAGATATGTGTTAGATGCTTGTTAACTATTTAGATTACCTTGCTAGGTATATGAGTCAAAAACACTTTTAAAAAATTCACCTTTTAGGGACCAGTTTCTGGGATTGTGGGAAGATGGGCAATTCTGTAATAACTGTGTTTCAGTTGCCGGGCTGTGCGACCAGACACAATCCATTTTAGCTTTTGTCCACTTGGCTTGGAACATTTGCTTGAGGAATATTCTGAGAGGCACTTTGATACAAGTTCTTTCCAAAAGGAAAATTCTCTACTATTTATCTATAGGGGGGAAAAGGGAAATTAAAACCAATCAGTACCACTCATGAGCAATCAATCCATGTCAATGATCAGGTAACACATAAAGACTGACACACTTTCATTTATCATGTGAGTTTTAAAAAGCTTATTCAATGCATAATTTCAGTTTATTTAAGAGGCTTTCAGGTTGTCAAGAATTTTTTTACTATAAAACTCTGGAGATATAAATATGAGGTTTAAAACTGATTTATTGAAGAAAAATACACCTGTCATAAAAAAATATGTGCAAGTTGTTTTAGGTAAATAATTAAAAAGAAAATTCTAGAATGAAGATTCACCAGAGATAAATGTTATGAGGGACAAAAAAATAATTACCGTATATACTTGAGTATAAGCCGACTCGAGTATAAGCCGAGACCCCCAATTTCACCCCCAAAAACTGGAAAAAGTTGGTGACTTGAGTATAAGCCGATCCGCCGTTCTGCAAGCCTCCGCCGCCGGCTGCTTCGTTCCGCAGCGGAAAGAAGCAGGCAGGCTGCTTCGTTCCGCAGTGGAAAGAAGCAGCCTGCTTCGTTCAGGCTGCTTCGTTCCACAGCGGAAAGAAGCAGGCAGGCAGGGGGCGGAGGAACGGAGACCCGGCGACGTTTGGGGAGGTTTGGGCGCCTCTCCAAATATCCCCAAACGTCGCCGGGTCTCCGTTCCTCTGCGCCCTGCCTGCCTGCTTCTTTCCACAGCGGAAAGAAGCAGGCAGGCAGGGGGCGGAGGAACGGAGACCCGGCGACGTTTGGGCGCCTCTCCAAATATCCCCAAACGTCGCCGGGTCTCCGTTCCTCTGCGCCCTGCCTGCCTGCTTCTTTCCACAGCGGAAAGAAGCAGGCAGGCAGGGGGCGGAGGAACGGAGACCCGGCGACGTTTGGGGAGGTTTGGGCGCCTCTCCAAATATCCCCAAACGTCGCCGGGTCTCCGTTCCTCTGTGCCCTGCCTGCCTGCTTCTTTCCACAGCGGAAACAAGCAGGCAGGCAGGGGGCGGAGGAACGGAGACCCGGCGACGTTTGGGGAGGTTTGGGCGCCTCTCCAAATATCCCCAAACGTCGCCGGGTCTCCGTTCCTCTGTGCCCTGCCTGCCTGCTTCTTTCCACAGCGGAAAGAAGCAGGCAGGCAGGGGGCGGAGGAACGGAGACCCGGCGACGTTTGGGGAGGTTTGGGCGCCTCTCCAAATATCCCCAAACGTCGCCGGGTCTCCGTTCCTCTGTGCCCTGCCTGCCTGCTTCTTTCCACAGCGGAAAGAAGCAGGCAGGCAGGGGGCGGAGGAACGGAGACCCGGCGACGTTTGGGGAGGTTTGGGCACCTCTCCAAATATCCCCAAACGTCGCCGGGTCTCCGTTCCTCTGTGCCCTGCCTGCCTGCTTCTTTCCACAGCGGAAAGAAGCAGGCAGGCAGGGGGCGGAGGAACGGAGACCCGGCGACGTTTGGGGAGGTTTGGGCGCCTCTCCAAATATCCCCAAACGTCGCCGGGTCTCCGTTCCTCTGTGCCCTGCCTGCCTGCTTCTTTCCACAGCGGAAAGAAGCAGGCAGGCAGGGGGCGGAGGAACGGAGACCCGGCGACGTTTGGGGAGGTTTGGGCGCCTCTCCAAATATCCCCAAACGTCGCCGGGTCTCCGTTCCTCCGCCCCCTGCCTGCCTGCTTCTTTCTGCTGTGGAAAGAAGCAGGCAGGCAGGGCGCAGAGGAACGGAGACCCGGCTTCGTTTGGGGAGGTTTGGGGAGGTGCGCGCGCACCTCCCCAAACCTCCCCAAACTTCGGCAGGTCTCCGGACGGCGGTGGCTTGGGAGAGGTGAGCGCGATCCCGGAAGCTCCAAAGCCTCGGCCGCGCACAAGTCCTCGGTAAGTTTTTTTGTTGACTGGAGTATAAGCCGAAGTGGAATTTTTCAGCCCAAAAAGTGGGCTGAAAAATTCGGCTTATACTCAAGTATATACGGTACAGTACTGTATGCAATATATCAGTGTCTAGGGAAAAATGTAAAAGAAAGCAGTATGTTTTCAAATAAATTTCTCAAAAATGAGACTTCAGTATTAAGTTACTGATTTACAATGAAATTTAGTTATGCATCAAACAAATAGGAATTAAAATTTATGTATCAATATATTCCATACACACATATAAAAATTATTCATTCACAAATATAGTCCATAAAATGAAGCTGTAAAGGGTCTCTCTCATACTCTCACCAAATGTATCTCTAATAGTTAAAAAAAAAGTATGCTCTTCCAAAAGATCTTAAGGATTTAAATACATTCATAAGAAGGAATATTAAATAGCTTCAATCCAAAGTAAGAATTTAAGTCATAACAAATATTTTGAATTGTGTCCAGAAACATGAATTTGCTAGTATGTTTCTTACAATTTAATCCACACTCACAATTCTTCATTGTAGCAAACTGAATAATCTGAATTTTCCAAATACTTTTGAGAGAAATAAATGACCCGTTTATGACTAGTTTTAAGAGCTGAAATATTCTCCATTTGGTCTTTAGGAAATGCAGCCCTGATGTTTTTGATATTACCATTTAAGATTTCAGTCTTTAAAAAAGGTTTCTTATACTGTAATCTAAGAATGAATGAACTTTTATATAACCAGGTGGATCAACTAAAGTAAAATCCATGAACATACACACAATGTAATACAATGTGATCTGGAAAATAAGGATTGCTTAGTGTGTTATATTGGAGCACATCGTGTGGCTAATTCAACAAATCATGGATAATCTATGAATTAGTCTATGACCCTCATCATATTTCCACAAATAGGTTTCTAAACTTGTAAGCTGTAAAAGTTTTCATTCATAACATTCATACTCTGCTGGCTCTTCACCATTGCCCAAATATCAATACCCTTAATCCAGGAACTATATCCCTTTTTCTAATGTCACATTTGCCCTTTAACTACCATTCTTTTGAGCAAATAGAGAGGCACTAAGAAATTTTCTGATTGGAGCTCTAGCCAGCTTCTCCATTCCATTTAACAAGTAATTAAACAATGAGATCTGCTGAGCTGCACTACTGTATTTGCTATGAGAGTTAAGCCACACAAGTTATTTTAATGTTTGAAAAATAACCACTGTTATCAAAACTATTTGCCAGGGATTGAAATTGTGCCTCTCAACATATACTTGAAATACCTTCAAAAATATATTTCCTGAAACTGTCAGCAAGGATCCTCCTGAAAGTTATTCCATTTCTCTTGCCACCTACATAGCTATTTCCTTCTTATTCTAATCTAACTAACCTAAACATTTTCAGAAGAAACCAACCTGTGGATGATATCTAGCTTAAAAAAATAGTCGTCATATTTCTATGATAAATTAACAAAGTTAATTCAAAGTTAGTGAAGACATCAAACAGATATTTAATTAGGGCCTACCTTGGAATGTATTCGGAGACACTGTATTATTTCAACCAATTCTGGCACTTTCTTCTCTTCAGCTTCTAGGGCCATTATTGAAAGTGCCAACACCGAAGGCTAGTGGGAAATAAAATAATTAAAAACTATCAATTATGTTAAGCTTTTGCAAAACTTACTGCTGAATTGATCACTAACTGATCATAATCCATACCTTTGCTTTTGAAAGAAGAATTCTGCAGTGGCAGGCCTTTAGCTGGGCTTCAAGTATCTCTAATTTAAGATTATCATTCCTGTATAAAACAAGGCTTAATTTGTTGATTTTCAATATTTTATATAAGGATTACCACAAAATGAAATATGAACTGAGTAGTTAGAAGATATGAAAAACTAAAAAAAGTCATAAAGTGATTTTTTTGAACTTAAATCATAAACACATTACCTAATATTTGGCAACTCAACTCTAAATTCTCAAATTATAAAATTGCATCTAAATACAAACACGTTTCACTCATAGCATATTTAAAAACAGTAATTAATAGTAGTTGGGGCCTAGAGTAGAATCAACTAAGGAAGAGTATTTTGGGTAGATAAATCAAAAACTCTTGTTAGAAACTTCCTTTGAGCAGAGAGTGAGTAGTTATAGAGGATTAAATATTGATTGCCCTTTATTTTCTGTTTTCATTTGGTTCCTTCCATGAAGTTCTGATACTATAATCAAAGCCACATAAGGGCACTCTGCAGGATTGAGGTAATTCAGGTTATTAGAGTTAACTATGCTGTATATGTCTGTGTGCAGATGAGCTACATTTGTGGGGGGTTTTTCTAGAAACCTCAAAGGCCCCTAATAGAAAGCTGCTACTTAGGGGAAAGGAAAAGTAATTCCACCTCATAAACTCTGCTGTAATATAACTATGGTGGCATGACAATGACGATACTGATTTTACACAAATGTAGTAACCCTGTTTCAGATAGCTCAAATTTAATAGGATTCTAATAACACTTCAAACTGCTGTGTGGGATTAATAGAATTGTACATCACAGCCATGTAAATATTAATACCTCTTAAAGCCAGAATGTCTGTCTGCTATGATGTACATATATTGGGGCACTGTTTAACAGTTTCAACCCCCAGAGTTAAAATTTGAATTGCAAATGCATATCTCGATTAATTTAAAAAGGTATTCTTAGATATTTACCACCCTGCTAGGACATAGGACATTTTCTTTCTATAAATCTCTTTTCGGTTTAATTCCAAATTGGTCCAGAAAAGGAGACTTACCTTTCACAGTTGTTGCTGTCACACAGAATTAAACAATAAAGTTGCAGAAACTGGAAGGCAGTTGTTGCTTTTACTTTTCCATGTAGCTTCTCTAAAAGAATTTCCTCCATTCTCATTAGGTCACTAACTGTAAACCGATACTGACTTATTCGGATTAAGTCCGTAGCTAATGGAATATTACTCTCTTCTTCCATGACTTTCACCGCCAAGTAAAAGCAACTTAAGCCAACACAGCCCAAGTGTTTTGGCTGCACCTAGAAGAAAAAGATTTTCAGTTGAAGCCTACAGTATACTTGGTTTACATACATACTGCAAACCTACAAAGTAAATATTATGTAACTCAATAGGACTTTTGACCCAAAAATGTTCGCTGTGGGCTTATAGCAACCTTTTCTTACTTAAAATAAAAAGCAATCATTCCTTAATCTATTTTCTTCTATGCTACCTTTTAAACTTTTGGTGTGTTTATATTCAAGAAAATAGGAATTTCCAGTATGGAACCACTTTGGTTAATGTTGTCTATTGTTCAGAAAAGTAAGCTTTCATGCCTTGCTGTTCAACATCAATCAAGCATCTATTTGCTGTATATTATCCCTCAAAACAATTCAGTTCAGTATACAGGAATTCTCTTTGGCAGCTGAAAATCTGAAAAGCAAATTAGCAGCAATCTGAAATCTTGTATCAAAATAAAAATAAACTGGCTTACACTGTAACTTCATAAAGGCCTACCTTCATTTTTGATAAAAAACGATCTAAGTAATTCACGGCAAGAGAGAACGTCTCTGTGCGAAAGCCGAAGAATTGAATCAAACTAAGCAGATCTTTCACTTCAAAATCCCGCAACCTTGCTGTCATCCGGAGCCCATTATCATGAGCTGATTCAATTGTTCGCAAGCCAGAGAGCTTTGGCTGATATCTTAATTCTTGCTCAAGCAATGTATTGAGCTGCAGCAGTAACTCGGGAGTCCCATTTGTTGCAAACACATCAATCATCTGAAATACAAAATTTAGATCAAGACTGTTTTCAAGCAAAACACTTAGAGAACTTTCTTTGCTTTTGCCACCTGTCAGCAAAGCTGCAGAGACGCTGCTGCATGTCATATTCTACATTCTTTAATTCCATGTGTAACATTTGCAGAAGTAATACAAAATGCCAAGGAAGCAGAAATGGTCAGATTATTTAAGAGTATATAAACCAAGGCTTGAAAATGCAAATATAAAATTATAATTGTAAGAGCCATTGTATCCACAGTGAAACAAACTGTTCTCATGTCTTGAACCACCCTCATTATATTTCTTTAAAAAAAATAATGAAACATTTAAACTAATTCTATAAAGGCCTATGATTTAAGTTTTTAAAACATTGTGAAGAGAGCACCACACCTAATAGGATGAATCCCAGGGTTTATTTAATTCTGTATCAGTTAAAAAAGCACTGCAGTGAATGTTATCCTCATTCCCTCACTGTGAAGTCCCTTGCTTCCTCCCAGTAGCAAAAGACCAACTATAATTTATTAGAGGTTCCTTACCCTGTCGCTGTCTAGCGTCTTCTAGAAGCCTTGGACTTGACCAAGTTGCCAAGCGGCTAAATGAGCGCTTGATTGGGAGAGGCTGAGAGTTAAGTGTGACCAAGTTTAATTAAATGAATGTAACAAGTCCTTGGGGAGAAGGGCGGCATATAAATTTAATAAATCTCAACACCGTAGTAACATTCTCTGCCACAGCTGGCTTTATCTCACTCACTTTCCTTTCGGGACTCCTTATTTGAAAAGTATTGATGCTAATAAGAAAAGTTTCACTTCTGGTTCTCCCTCTCTCCCCCGCTCCCCTCTTCTTACTTTTTGTATTATTTCATTGATAGACATAGGAATTATTACATTTCAGTAGATCCTATCGTTAGTAATCTCTGTTAACGATGCCAACTTCACGACAAGTCCGGACTTGTCCTCTCGTCTCATATAGCACGCTGACAGCCACTCGCCAGTAGGAGTGAACTATTTTGTATGGTGAAATAAATAGGCAAGCTCCCGGAATTCCAGTCTCTTACCTTTTATCCCAGGAAAGATACAGGCGGTCGGAAAGTCTTCAGATAATCCGAGCTGAAGTTGAAACAAACTATGGACTTTAAAAATATAAATATATAAATACCTCTAGATTTTTTTTTAAAAAAATAGCTTTTTATTTATTTTACAAAAGGACAGAACTAGAGTGACGCTTGCAGCTTTGGGAAAAAAAAAACCACGCGAAGACTCTCCACCTCTTTCAGCTCCGGAGAAAACTAGATTCTGCCAACATTACTTCTGCTTACTTCAAACTCCGCCCCGGCTTTTATAGAAAAAAAAGAGGTTTCTTCTGATTGGCTACTGTATTGACCTGGTAGACCAATCAGAGCCTCTCACACCGCAACTTGCTCCAATCGGGAACTGAAAAGCTATATAGAGCCGGGAAATTGCGCGTCTGTGGTGCGTTTTGGTTTCTTCGTTCGTCTGTAGTACCGCGATCACTGGTAGATAAATAGGTTTTCCGTTGAGTTCGGGGGAAGACAAAGAGAAAGTAAACTTGTTTCAGCTTAAGGTAGATTTGTATGATATGTTTTTCTAGAGGCAATTCTAGGGGGGGGGGGGGAATCCCGCTCCACAAGTCCTGTTTATCAATCGGAATACGACTGAGTGAATGAAAGAGTTACACAAACAGATCACAGGTGCTACGGTATTTATTCAGGCGTTCGTTTCAGGCAAGACAATCGGACACATTGCTATGACGATCATTCCAACCTACTGTATGAAAGTAATGGAATTGCACTACATTACAGGCATCATAAATATTAATACCTCGCAGTAACGGCCTGTCCATCTGTAATAGAAATATATGCTTTCACAAGAAATGAGCGGGTGAGACTTAAAGAGTTTTCATCACATGGTTAAGATCTCAATTCAAAATGCACCACAAGTTGCTGCCTGGGGGGAGGATAGATGATCAAATCACAGAAATAAGTTTGTCAGCTGGCTAGATTTATGTATTACATTAAATCATGAAGTCAACTTTTTAGAAAAGTTTTGGTTTAGTATGGAATATAAATTCAGCAACATCATAGTTTGTTGACAACCCCGTGATTGTTGGTTCAGTTTTTAAAAAGGTCAGAGGAGAACAATTATTTTGTACAGCACACTGACTATAACTTTTCTAGAACACCAGCCTGGGAAGGATATAAGCAATAGAGTAGCTACTATATACCCTCAGGAATAAGTCTGCAATCAGTAAAATTTACTCCCAGATAAATGACATACATGGTGTGCTTTGATGTCTTGATTATGTGCCATCAGATATTTTTTGACTCCTAAAGACCACATGGATAGTTTTTTCTCCATGACCATCTTCTCTCAGATCTTCCAACAGTGTAGTCATCACCATTGTAACTAAATCCATCCACTTTGCTAATGGTTGTCTTTCTCTTCCATCTTTCTTAGCATTAAAAACCTATCTAGAGGGCTATGTTTTCACATAATGTGTCTGAGTTAGGATATTTTTTTTAAAAAAAAGTTAGCATAAAATTAGGGTAATTTCAAAAGTAAGCAGTTATCTTAATGCACCAGGCTAACAAGCAGGAGACCATGAAGTCAAGTGACACTTTAGCCATGAAAGCCAGTGGGGTGATCTTGGGCCAATCACTCTTTCGTCTCAGCTGAACCCTCCTCACAGGATTGTTGTGGGGAAAATAGGAGGAGGAAGGTGTGTTGGATATGTTTGCCACCTTGAGTTATTTGTGAAAATAATAAAGGTGGGAGATAAAAAAATACAAATAAATTTGAGCCTGATGTAATGAAAAAACTGGATTGATTTGTTGAATGATCCGTTGACTTGTTTTCTTGGCTGTCCATAATGTTCAAGAGTTTTATCCAAAATAAATGTTCAAAAGCATCAATACACTTCTTATGCTGCTTCCTCAAAATCTCAACTTTTGCTTCCATAGATTGTCACAGGGAATACCATGTCTTGCACAGTTTTAATTTCTGTAGGTATAGCCATATCACATTTGAATATATTTAATAAGGCTCTATCAAGTTTTAATATATGGCATATTTCTTGACTTTGCTGTCTTCATTGTCAGTTCTAAGGATAGTTGTTCTACTTGTGATCATTAGCTTGGTGTTCTTTATATTTCATTTTTGTTTCATTTTGCTCTTTGATTTTCATTACTAGAGCTTGCAGATCTGTTGCATTTTTCACTATCAGGATACTATCATCAGCACAGCACAGGTTATTGAAGTTTCTTCCTCCAATTCCTCCAGTTTTAAAACCACACATCTTCTCCCAATCCTGCTTCTCTTAATATATATTTGGCAAATAGACTGAATAAATAAGGGGAGACCACAACCTTGTCACACTCCTTTGCCAACTTGGACCCAATCTGTTTATACTGTGGCTTATCTGCATGTAAGATGAGAACAATACAGTATTTGAGAATTCCTATTTTTCAGAGCAAATTCCACAGCTTAACTAAATTGACATAATCAAAGGCCTGTCTATAATCAATGAAGCACATAGGGACTTCTTTTGATATTCTTTGGCTTTTTCAATTACTCACCATGCATCAGTACTAATCTCTTATGTTCCTCAATCTTTTCTAAAGCCAGTTTGAACATCTGGCATCTCTTTTTCCGTGTAAGATTGGAATTTCCTTCTGAGTTCAAAGATCTTTTGAAAGATGTTCTTGCATTTCTTTTCATCTTTCAGGTTTTTACAGGTGTTATAATGCTGTTTCTTATCTCTTCTTTTTTTAAAAAAAGTTTTATTAATTTTCTAATTTTACATTTAAATATTTAAAAAGCAACGTGGCAGCTGAGTTAATCGATAATTCAATAACATACAAATATCTTTAGTACAAGTTTCAAAATACATAGTATTTCCTCTCTTTTCACCTTAGTATTTACTGTCTCATGTTTAAACTAATACAATTCTTATTATATCAATTAAATAAAAAATAACTTTCTTGCATTTGTCAATAATTTTAGTTTATACATATCCTGGTTATTTTAACATTCAATCTTTATAGACAATCAATATCCTAATTAGTTTTTCCCAATTTTTAGTTTCCTATTAATATTTAAGTTGCAATTCTTCAAAGAACCTCGAGGCATTGTTTACCTTAAGGAGTCTTTAATCAAAAGAGCATAGCTTCGGCATGTACATGGTCAAGCCGAAATCTGGATTCCCCTCCCCTAAGTACACAGTATCAAAGCACAGTTCCTCCCTCTAATGAACCATCATAAATCACATTCTCCAATTAGTTTGAATTGTAAGCTTTCCTTCCTTTTTAACAATCCGCCAAATTCTTATCTTCTCTTATTTCAAAACAGCCTTGAGAGACATTCTTCCTCCTCCCACCAGCATCAACTAATGCTAACTCTAAAAGTAACACACAAGTTTTAAAGAAGCAAAGCTGCCTCTCCACATGTTGTCAAAGCAAGAACATCTGATGTTAGCAGCATTGAAATAATATTTATAATTTCCAAGTTTTAAATGACCACAATTCCCTTTATTACAATTCATCACAAAATCTAATATTCAGAATACATGTCTTATCTATTTAAATATATTCTATTTCTCACCATCTTACATTAACTAATTAATAATACAGTATAACATTCTTATTTTCTATTAATTTCCAAATGTCTTAAATTTAGTAACCAAAATTTTCTCTTATTTCAACATTAGTTTAGTTTAGTTTAGTTTTATTTGATTTGTATACCGCCCTTCTCCCTAGGGACTCAGGGCGGTTCACAGGGCATATATAAATAACGATACAAAAGTTAAAAAGAAATTAAACCAATGCCCAGTTAAAAAAACAATAATACAATACTAAAAACACCAATTTAAAAACCCATAATCCCCCATCAGGCCAGACCAGCTAATTCAAATAAGTGGGTTTTCAGACCGCGACGGAAGGTTCGGAGGTCTGATGTCATCCGGAGCTCCACCGGCAGTTGGTTCCATAATGCCGGAGCGCCCACAGAGAAGGCCCTCCCCCTGGGGGCCACCAGTCGGCATTCCCTGATCGGAGGCACCCTGAGGAGGCCCTCTCTGTGGGCACGTACTGGGCGGAGGGAAGTTGACGCCGGCAGCAGGTGGTCCCTGAGGTAACCCGGACCCATGCCATGTAAGGACTTAAAGATCATAACCAAGACCTTGAACCTCACCCGGAAGACAACTGGTAGCCAATGCAGCTCGCGGAGCAAGGGTGTAACATGGGAGCACCGGGAAACTCCCAAGACAACTCTCGCGGCCGCATTCTGTACCAGTTGGAGCCTCCGAGTGGTCTTCAAGGGAAGCCCCATGTAGAGAGCATTACAATAGTCAAGGCGAGAGGTCACGAGCGCATGAGTGACCGTACACAGGGCATCCCGGTCCAGATAGGGCTGCAACTGGCGCACCAGGCGAACCTGGGCAAAAGCCCCCCTAGTCACGGCCACTATATGATCTTCCAGGGTAAGCCGTGAATCTAGGAGGACTCCCAAGTTGCGAGCCCTATCCACGGGGGGTAAGAGCTCACCCCCCATAGAAAGAGATGGAACATTTTGAATGTCCCGGGATGCCGGGATGTACAGACACTCAGTCTTGTCAGGGTTGAGTTGAAGTCTGTTCCTCCCCATCCAGACCCGAACCGCCTCCAGGCAACGGGACATCACAGCGAGGGCATCACTGGGGTGGTTTGGGGTCGAAAAGAAAAGTTGGGTATCATCGGCATATTGATGATACCCAACTCCAAAACCACGAATGATCTCACCCAGCGGTTTCATGTAGATGTTGAACAGGAGAGGCGAGAGAACCGACCCCTGAGGAACTCCACAAACGAGAGACCTAGGGGCCGATCTCTGCCCCCCTGCCAACACCGACTGCGAGCGTCCCAGGAGATAGGAGGAGAACCACTGAAGAACTGTGCCTCCCACTCCCAATCCCCTGAGACGCCGCAGCAAGATACCATGGTCGATGGTATCGAAAGCCGCCGAGAGGTCTAATAGAACTAGGACAGAGGAATATCCCCTATCCCGAGCCCTCCAGAGATCATTCACCAGAGCGACCAATGCCGTCTCCGTGCTGTACCCGGGCCTGAAACCCGATTGGTAGGGGTCCAAATAATCCGCTTCATCCAGGACCAGAGGGAGCTGATGCGCCACCACACTCTCGACAACCTTCGCAAGAAAGCGAAGGTTGGAGACTGGACGAAAGTTGTTCAATACAGCTGGGTCCAAGGCAGGCTTCTTGAGGAGAGGTCTCACCACCGCCTCCTTCAAGACGGTGGGGAAATAACCCTCACTCAAGGAAGCAGATATAACCGCCTGGAGCCAGCCTCGTGTCCTCTCCCTAGCTGCATAAACCAGCCAGGAAGGGCACGAGTCCAACAAACATGTGGAGGAGCTCAGCCTCCCCATAATCCTGTCCACTTCATCAGGGGTCACAGAATCAAACTCTTCCCAGGTAACATTGACAAGACCGCCTGTGTCCTGATCGCCAGACTCTGCCCAGTTGGAGTCCAAACCGGTCCGAATCCGAGTGATTTTATCCGACAGATGTTGACTAAATTCCTCGGCACGACCCTGCAAGGGATCCTCCCTCACCTCCTGATTAAGAAGTGAGCGAGTCACCCTAAACAGGGCGGCCGGGCGATTATCTGCGGACGCGATGAGGGTGGAGAAGTAATTACACCTCGCCACCCTCATCGCTGCGAGATAAGACCTAATATAGGTTCTTAACCGCAACCGGTCGGGTTCGGATCGGCTAGACCTCCAACAGCTCTCTAGGCCCTGTTTCCGACGCTTCATCTCCCGGAGCTCCGCGGAGAACCATGGAGCTCGCTGGGATCTGCGCCGGGTCAGGGGCCGCAAGGGTACAACCCGGTCAAGTGCCTCAGTGGCTGCCCTTCCCAGGCTTCCACTAAGGCATCCGCCGAGCTGTGAGCAATGGAGGCAGGTGGGGACCCCAGCGCCGCTTGGAATCTATCAGGATCCATTAAGCGTCTGGGGCGGTACCATCTAATTGGCTCCGTACCCCCACGGCGGGGGGTGGCAAAACGGAAGACCAGCCGCAGGAGATGATGATCGGTCCATGACAGGGGCATAATAAATGGAGAGCCCCCACCAAGATCATCCAACCACCGTCTAGATAAAAAAAATCAGGTCAAGGGTGTGGCCTTCCTCATGAGTTGGTTCAGAAATTACTTGCGTCAGGTCCATGGCCGTCATGGAAGCCATGAACTCCCGAGCTAGCTCAGATGAACCTCCCAGGGATGGTAGATTGAAGTCTCCCAAAACTATAAGTTTGGGAAACTCAACCACCAACCCCGAGAGGATATCGAGCAGCTCAGGCAGGGCTGCCGCTGTGCGACTAGGCGAAATGTACACCAGCAGCAAGCCCAACTGTGCCCCAGAACCAAATCTCACAAAGAGAGACTCACACCCGACTATCTGAGAAACGGTGGTCTCCCGCGGACATAAGGTCTCCCTAATAGTGACCGCCACTCCCCCACCCCTACCATGAGCTCGTGGCCGGTGTAGCACCCGGAAGCCTGGTGGGCAGAGGTCAACCAAAGGGACCCCACCCTCTGGGCCCAACCAAGTCTCCGTGATGCAAGCCAGGTCCGCATGCTCACCCTCAACTAAATCCCTGACGAGGGGAGCTTTGTTAACCACGGACCTGGCATTCAGGTACACCAGCCGGAGCTCAGGAGGCTGCACATCCTCGCTCCCGGGACCTCGGGGAAGAAGCAGAGGGTCGGAGCGCCTCACCGCTTGCAAGTAGCGGAGACGGCCCTCCCGATAGCGATACGGCCCCCTGTCTATCCGCCTGCTGCCATTCCCCATCGTGGGAATTGGTAATCCCACGACCCGCTCATGAGCCCTGGAGACAACGACACCCTGTTCTCCCCCCGTGCGGTCAGACCCAAGTCTGGCCTGAGCCATGGTTGATTGGCCACCCCCCATAGCCAGACAACCCTTATCTCCCACCCCTCTCCCTAACCCTATAAAAAAAATTTGATAAAAAAGTAATCAGAGGCCTTCTATTAGATTTGCATTGACGGCCCCTGCCCCTGCCCAGCCATCTCTCAGGGACCCAAAACTCGGGCCCGTCATTGAGGTTAAAAATGTTTAAAGAGGCGGGTCGCACCCAGGAGAGGGGGGCACCCCTGAGGGCGTATAAGTCCGTGCTAGTGTATTGCCGCATGAGTCTAGAAAGTCCAGGAAGTCCAGGATAGGCATCCCTTTAATTGTCCATGGGAGGATCGAACATGAAGACAGATGTCTGGGTCCCCACCCAACTTCACTGCCACTCAGTTGGGTGCCCCCGGAGACAGGCCGCTCCCCGCCCTCTCACGACGGGTTGAGACTCCGTTCCTGGGGGTGGACCAGGTATCCTCTGGGTAGGCAAACCCCATAGAGCTCCCACCTCTATGAGGTTGCAAATGGAAAAGTCCAGCCACTCTTAAATACTTCCTCTTTTCCCTTGATGTCTATCTCATATTTAAGCTAGTAACTTTTATTATAACAGCTAAGTAAAAACATATTTATTACATTTATCAATAGATTTTTAGCTTATATATATCTTACTTTTACATTCAACCTTTATAAGCAAAACAATATTCGAGTTTCACTTTTAATATTTATACTTCCAAGTTTTAAATGACCAAAGTTTTCTTTATTTCAGCTCATAACAAAATCTAGTATTCAAAGTACTCATCTATTTGAATATGTTCTATTTTAATTCTCACTAATAAATAAAAATCCCAATTTTCTTCAGCCTTATTCTAACTAACTTTCTTTGCCAACTCGCCTTCCATGTCCGTGCTTTTAAGTCATCCAATAGATCTCCTTGTGTTATATATATTTGAAGTAGAAAAGGCCACCTGGTCATCATTTTTTTGGAAGTACTGATGTCAACGCTGCTAACATCGAATGTTAGTGCTTGACAAGAGATGAACAAGTAGCCATTTCATATGTTAAATTTGTGTATTGCTTTAAGAGATTGAGTTTAAAATTGGGAAGGGGGAAGAGGAGGATTGTACCTTCAAGGCCATCTCTAACTAAAGAAGATAAGACCTTGGCGGGTTTTCTAACGGAAGGGAAACTGATTCTTTAAATTAATTGGAGATTATGATTAATGACAAAATTAGAAAGGTGGAGAATTGTGTTTTAATATATTGTGTAAGGGGCAGAGATTTCAGATTCCAGATTCCTTCGAGCAGGCATTTGCCGGTGTATTAGGCTAATAAAGGACTTTTAAGGTAAACAATGCCTCAGTCACTTGAAAAGCCCATACGTTGGAAACTTGACATCAAGCTGGAATCCACACTACTTTTTAAACTAATTAGGGAGTCCCAACCTCCCGTCGCTGTCTCCAAGTTTGGGAGGCAGTCTGGCAAAGAGTTGGGGAAGATCCCATAATGGAGGGAGAAAAATTGCATGAAGCCAGCGCCCTGGCACCAGCAGCCACCCCAGTGGGGGAAGGGCCAGCAAAGAAGCCGGCAGGGAAAGAGTTTCAGCAATCCTCCCAGCTGGGAACTAGACCCAAACAACCAGGGGAATTGGTCTGGTTGTCAGAGTGGATTAAGCCCAGGTGCCTCAGAGCAGCCTTGCCATCCCCACGGGCTTCAAAGGCAGAGGAGGTGGGATGACAACAAAGAGAATCCTGCACATCGTATTCCCCAGACCAGTGGGGAGCAGCCAGGCCAGCTGAGATTAAATACTCAGGTGACTGGAAAATCCTGTCTGCAGATCAGACTGCCTGCCAGACCCAGGAGTCCCCTGCCAAGCCCTCCAGACCCATAGAGACAGAGGAACCCAGCCTGGGGCCTCTGCAACAATGGGAGGTTGGGAAGCCCCCATAAGTGAAAGACCAACAACCTCTGAGCATGCCCCAGCTAATAGAAGACTTGCAACAGCTGGGGGTGATGCAGAAGCCTGGAGATCAGGAGCTGGTGGGAGGACAACAGCAAGGCTAGCAGCAGCAGGACCCAAACGTGCAACCCCTGAGTGTACAGCAGGACCAGTGGTCCAGCAGCAGGGGGGGTCCTGGCAGCCATTAAATCAGCAACCAGAGTGCGGCCAGCAACAACTGGAGATACAACAGGAGCAGTGGGGGCCCTGGCAGCCAATGAATCAACAACCAGGAGGGGGCCAGCAGCAACTGGGGGCACAACAGCAGTGGGGGCCCCAGCAGCCATTGAACCAACAACTAGGGTGGGGCCAGCAGCAATGGGGGCACCAGCAAGCAATGATGAGCCCACCCTTCAGAGCCACCTTCCTTGGGGACCCAGAGAAACTGATTTTTTTTCCTCAACCAAGTACGCTCTCACTTGAATCGCTGGGGTCACATTTACCCGGACCTGGGTGCGATGGTCGATGTGATTGCATCCAACCTAGAGGGAGAAGCATCTGAATGGTTGAACAATTTATATAACGAGTAGGCCTGTGAATGGGAGGACCCCCACCTTTTCCTCCTGGGGCTGAGGGAAAGATTTGAGGACCCATCCATTGCCCTTAAAGTGGAAAGAACAAATCCATAAGATAAAGCAAGCTGGCCGGCCTGCCCTAGAGTACGTACGGGAGTTTCAAAAGATGCCAGGTCGGATAGAGAGATGGTCTGAGCAATCAATAATTCATTTTTTTAGAGAAGGGTTAGATGACCACCTTTCTCAGGCATGTATCTACCGAGCTATCCCCAACCAGCTGCATGAATGGTACCAGGCAGCAATGAAATTAGATGTCCAGCTCGCCCACTATAAAAAGCCTCCCCCACCTGAAACTGCACCAAAACCAGGATCCAGATGGCTACCACGCCCCCCCAAAACCCCCAACGACTGCTACTGCCGAAAGACTTAGACCACCTACAGGTCCACCAATCAAGTGCTTTTGATGTGGACAGCAGGGACATCGAGCAGTGAACTACCCAGTTCCTTACCTGCAACAGCAGAGTAGATCAGATCCAACAAGGAGGAATAAACCCGCACAGCAGCCATCGAGAGAAAAGTCCAACTTTGCCACATTGAGATGTGTTTGAATATTAGTAGCTCGGGTTGGTAGTTGGGCTGTTGATTTGATCTCTGAGCCTGGCGATTTGGCTGCAAACATTTTGTCTCCATTTGGGGGGACATCTTCAGTGCGCTTTGAATTGTGCACTTTGAACTTGACCATAAAACTCATCAAACTCCTTCGCTTCTGCATTGGTAGTTGAATGATTGTCAAAGGATTGTTCACAAAGTCTGATACTATTTAGCAACTGGTTGCATATCATAGGAGAAATAATAATAATAATAATAATAATAATAATAATAATAATAATAATAATAATAATAATAATAATAATAATAATAATAATAATAGTAATAATAGTAATAATAATAATAAGTTGGAAGGACCTTGGAGGTCATCTAGTCCAACCTCCTGCTCAGGCAGGAAACCCTATACCATTTCAGACAAATGGCTGTCCAGTCTCTTCTTAAAAACTTCCAGTGTTGGAGCATTCACCACTTCTGGAGGCAGGTTGTTCCACTGGTTAGTTGTTCTTTTTTTTTTATTAAATATTTACAGACACATACACACTAAGTATATACATTTCAAATTAAGAAAGAAAAGAGAAAGGACAAGCAAACACTTAACAAACATGCATATAAACTAACTGGGGATTAAAATCCCCTGTGCAGTTATACATAATTACATCCCGGTAAATCTTAAATCTTATTTAACGTTGTCTATTTTGACTATTAAATATTGTCATAAAGATTACTATGAAGTGTCATATTAACTATTCTAGGTTTGTTCTATTTTTTAACCAATCATACCATCGTTCCCAGTTGATGTAAAACATAGATTCTTGTTTCTGTTTTAACATATAAGTTAGTTTATCCATTTCAGCACAATTCAGAATCTTATTAATTAACATTTGGTCCGTTGGAATATTTATATCCTTCCACTGTTGAGCGAAGGTTATTCTCACTGCTGTTGTAACATGTACAAAGAGATACCAATCTTGTCTATTAATTAGTTTTGGCTTTATACCTAGTAGGTAAGAGTCTGGAAGCAGAGGGAAGGTGACACCAGTTATTTGTTTTAACCAGTTTTGGACCTTCTCCCAATATGTTTTAGCCTCCAGTCCCCCAATCATCTTTGTTGCTCTTCTCTGTACTCTTTCTAGAGTCTCGACATCTTTTTTACATCATGGTGACCAAAACTGGATGCAGTATTCCAGGTGTGGCCTTACCAAGGCATTGTAGAGTGGTATTAGTACTTCACGTGATCTTGATTCTATTCATCTGTTAATGCAGCCTAGCACTGTGTTGGCTTTTTTGGCAGCTGCAGCACACTGTTGGCTCATATTTAAGTGATTGTCCACTAGGACTCCGAGATCTCTCTCACAGTTACTACTATCGAGCAAGGTACCACCTATACTATACCTGTGCATTTGATTTTTCCTGCCTAAATGTAGAACCTTACTTTTTTCACAACTGAATTTCATTTTGTTAGATAGTGCCCAGTGTTCGAGTCTGTCCAGATCCTCCTGTATCTTAAGCCTATCTTCTGGAGTATTGGCTATTCCTGCCAGCTTGGTGTCATCTGAAAATTTCATGAGTTCCCCATCTATCCCCTCATCCAAATCGTTGATGAAGATGTTGAAGAGCACTGGACCCAGAACAGAGCCCTGGGGCACCCCACTACACACTTCCTTCCATGTAGATGCAGTTCCATTGAGGACCACATGCTGAGTACGGCCTGTCAGCCAGCTACGAATCCATCTGGTGGTGATGCTGTCTAACCCACATTTTTCTATCTTATCAAGTAGTAGGTTGTGATCTACTTTATCAAATGGCTTACTGAAGTCCAAGTAAATTATATCTACAGCATTCCTCTGGTCCACTAATTTTGTCACTTGGTCAAAGAATGCAATAAGGTTTGTCTGGCACGATTTGTTTTTGACAAACCCATGTTGGCTTTTAGTGATAACTTTGTTCGCATCAAGGTGTTCGCTGATTTGTTGTTTGATTATCTTTTCCAGAATCTTCCCAGGTATTGAGGTCAGGCTGATAGGCCTGTAGTTTCCTGGATCTATTTTTTTCCCTTTTTTGAATATGGGAACTACATCAGCTCTTTTCCAGTCCTCTGGTAGTTCCCCAGTGCTCCAGGATCTTTGAAAAATATAGTTCAGTGGTTCTGAGATCACGTCTGCCAGTTCCTTGAGAACCTTGGGGTGTAATCCATCTGGTCCTGGTGATTTGAACTCATCTAGGCTGGACAGGTGCTCATTTACCATTTTCTTGCCTATCTTAACTTGCGTTTCTATTCTGTTTTTTATGGCACTGGTTTTGGTAGGTTGGACTGTTTTTTTCCCCTTTGTGTAAAGACATATGCAAAAAACGAGTTAAATAGTTCTGCTTTCTCCTTGTTGCTTGTCACCTTCTTGCCACTTTCCCCCACTAATGGACCAATCATTTCCTTAACTTTTTTCTTGTTTCTTATATGTTGAAAGAAGCTTTTTTTGTTATTTTTGACTTTGGTTGCAAGCCTTAGTTCATTTTGAGCCTTAGCTTCCCTCACTTCATATTTGCAGGCACGGGCTGTTTGCTGATATTCTGCCTTAGTTATGTGCCCCTCTTTCCACCTCTTATACTTGTCCTTTTTATCTTTCAGTTTATCAAGAGAGTTCTTTATGCAGCCATGCTGGTTTCTTTTGAAAGCTGTTATTTTTCTTCTTTGTTGGTATTGTGCTAGACTGGGCCTTTATTATCTCACTTTTCAAAATTTCAAAAGGTACATGCCTAGGTTTTGTTTGATCCTGGGAGACGTTCTTAAGTTTGTATTCATCTAACTTTGAAGACAATGAAAGAAATGGTTTGTTAAGTTAGAGCTGAAGCACTTTGTATCTTGGATCAAGTTCTAGTTTAGGGATGAGCAATATTTTTGATGGCTGGGAGCTATCCTTAAGTTTGGGGAAAGGACATGGATAGAGTTGTATCATGACTGGCAATTTTTACTCTCTGGTTAAAAAATTTTTACACTATATACACATTATTTTAGGACTTACTCTGCATTACTTATGTGTTTCCATTTCAAAATAGAAACTGCCAGTGATTTTTGACAATTGCTCTAAACAAAATAAGGAGGCCGGGACAGTAAGGTTTTTAAGGGGAAAAGTCTAAACTGCTAAGCTGGAGAAGTAACTATCACATTGTAAATCCTACCTCTTTCATATGCACAACTAAAGAGGAAAGGTTTGCACTGTAATGCTCCATCTGCCATCTTACCAATTTTGAATCTGTCCCCAGGCAACTCTGGGTAGGACCCTGTGCACTGCAAAAGATTTCAACAACTGAATGCCATGCTGGAAACATTAGATATTCTTTGTGTTTATAATCCCTAGTAATAAACAGAAAATAAAGTATGATGGACATGGTACTTGAGAGTAGTATTTCTTATCACATTAACAGATTAGCCATGTACAGTATTTACTGCCTACATAGAAATAGCATCCTCCCCATCAAAAGCCTCAATGCCAATGATAAAATATGGAAAATCCAAGTGGTACTCCCACTCCTGGGAGCGAATGGGGGTAATCGTGCATTAACAATAGATTCATTAATGAAAAACCAATTGCCTTTTTAATATCGCTCTAATGGTTAGGGTGATCCCTCAAATTGTCTAGTAATATCTAGTCTAAAGAATTTTACTGAAGTGTTTATATAGCTGGGGAAAGTATTAGAGAAAATTAAAAGAAAAAAGAGCAGTCTTTGTTGATGAGAAGAGGAATGAAGCCTGCCCAAATCCAGTTAGGTAATGTGGATATTAAGATCAACCAAATGGCACAAATAATGCAAGCATTAGATTTTTGTACTGCATAACTAATCATTAAGACCACTTCATCTTTTCTATTGCCTTGCACAGCATGAGAGTTTTGGAGAGTTTGAAAAAGCAATTTTGTGTCACTTTGCTGGTCCCAATAAAATTTTGTTTAAATATGATTTGTTATATATTTTTAAACTTGCTTTTGGCATAGAAAGCACTCAAAGCTTATGTGCAAGACAGAGAATTTCTAGTATTTATTATAATTGTTTTCCCAATTTTATTTTTGGAAAGAAGTTACACTTTTGCAATGCTACTATGATAGAGGAATGCATTTTCTTATTTAAAGAGTGGGGGGAGGGGGAAGGAGACTCTCAAAATTAAGCAACTGCAAGGGGAATGTATCATTGGCTAGCAGACATGTCATTAGTACTAAATAATACATGACCACAAAATACACAGAACCTCAGGGACAGCCTTCAACAAATCAATTTGTCAAAGATTTGTGAGGTTTGAGAACATTGGCAGAAAGAAGGAACAAAATAATCAATTGGTGTACTAACTGCCAAGGGATTTGTATTGATCACTGACTACAATACTTTTGAGGACAGTATGTACTAAGTGACCCACTTCTAACTCAGGTTTGTTAGACAAAACAAACCAGGCAAATGATAAACTTTAACTATTTTTGGCTCAGTTTTCAGTGTGTTCCAGAACAGAGGTCCCCAACCTTTTGAGCACCAAGGACTGGTTCTGTGGAGAGAGGTTTTTCTGTGGACCAGAGGGTGCATGGTTTTGTGTGCTGCCTGTATCTCACAAATGGGGCTTTGCTTGTTTGTGTGGACCGGTTGCTGGCATGCCACGGACCGGTACTGGTCCACGGACCGGGGATTAGGGATCCCTGTTCCAGAAGACAGCAAAGTGTAAATTTTTGAAACATGATAAAAACATTACTTAGACAGCTGCATGTAATTAATGTTTCATATACCTTAGCTGATTACTTTAAAAGGAGAAACATGTTTCCTCTGCTAATTAGGGAATACTGTATTTGAGAAAAAAATATCACTACCAGACATCTGTAAGTGATGGTATCATAATGTGGTAAACCTATGAGAAAATTTTCTGAATTGGCCCATATGACATGGTCTCTCATGGGGAAAAAAAAGCCCTGCAGAGCCTATATCATCTGATGGTAGATCAAGAAGATCACAGAAAAACATCAAACTCAACTGGTTTCTATTCAACAACTATCTTTTGTTCTAGGAGCCTCTTTTTGTTAACTAAAGAAACCTAGAACCTTGGAGATTTCTATTCACTATGCAGGAGTCCTCTGTGATTGGACTTAATCTTTTATTGGGCAAAGCTCATCCTGTCAGGAGATAGATGCTGAGGACGAGACTACTGGAGTTTATGTTAGAAAGTTCTTACTATAGTCACTTTCTATCCTTTCAAACAGCAAATTATATCACACTGATGTTATTATCAGTTACCTGGGAATAAGTCCCAATTAATATAGTGGGACTGAATGAATGCATACCCAATTGTGCCATGTGCAATTTAAACACTTACAGGATTGGAAAAGGAAATAACTACAAATTGCAGCTTTTTTCTGATTTAATTGGCATCCTGTGAAAGCATTTGGCTTTCCAAAATAACATGATCTGGCTAAAAGAGGAAAGTCTGCTGACAGCACATATTCTTTTTACAGTCTACAGTTGTTTACAACCAAGTTCCTCTTTGTAGAAGAATGACATTTCTTTAGAAAAGGGCTTGGGAACTGAGGGTTGAATAACACTTTAAAAGTGAATATAATCAAACAGCTGTGCCCTTAACAGCTGTTGATTGCATATAATTCTGTCTTTCAGCTGTTAAATACAATTTTATGGTTGCTTTTTTTAGGCCGACAGAGCCATTCACTCAGAGGTAATCCAGAATTTGAGCACAATTAAGTTAAAAAACTATACATAAATTATCTATTTTATATCCCAAAGTGATGAACACATAAGAGGGGGTGTTTGTGAGATAGGATGTCAAATTGCCCTAATTAATGTCAAATTAAACACATAATCATGGCACTTGAGGCATATTTCTCGTCTTAAGAACATCCGTTAGAAATGAAGACAATTGTGGTGGTGTTCAAAATTTACAAATTCCTTAATATGGCTTGTATCCACACATTATCACTTGTAAAACAAGATATATATATATGACAGTCCCATGTTTGGGGCCTAGCAAGGTAATCTAAATACTTAACAAACATTTAACACATATCTCCCTTGCTTCTTAGCTAACAAAGCGAGAAAAACCCTGTGGCCTAGAGGTTAAAACAACTGCCTAATGTGCAATTAGCCCAGGTTCGAATCTCAGAAGGGTGTGGCTGACTGATGAGAAGAAATAAGTTTGAAATGCATATCAGTCTCCCTTTAATTCTTTGTTAGCACAGATATGAGCTGTCACTACTGTGGATGGCCTTGGGTTAGGCCAGGGGTGTCAAACTCAATTTCATTGAGGGCCACATCAGCTTTGCAGTTGCCCTCAGGGGGCCGGGTGGGTATGGCCAGGGTGGGTGTGGCCTACTGGGTGGGCGTGGCTAGAGTGCATATGGCCTACTGGGTGGGCGTGGCCAGCTCTACATCGTTCGCATCAAGGGTGTCTATGGGGGCCTGGGCAGGAGTGGGACAGATCTGAGGGTCTCTGGCAGAAGGAGGGTCTCTGGGCCAGGGCCAAGGCAGTGGGGGCCGTTCCCTCACTGTTTCCAGGATTTATTTTATTTTATTTTTTATTTTAATCCCATTTATATCCCGCCCTTCTCCGAAGACTCAGGGCGGCTTACAATTTAAGCACAAACCAATGTCCTTAGCAATAGCCTTCATTCTATGTATATGCCTGCTTATTAGGGCTTTCGCCCCCCCCCCAGCAGCATTATTACAAAGTCAGCTTATTGCCCCCAACAATCTGGGTCCTCATTTTACCTACCTCGGAAAGATGGAAGGCTAAGTCAACCTTGAGCCTGGTGGGATGCGAACCTGCACTAATTGCAGGCAGCTGGTGTTACTTAAGGAGGCATTAGCCCACTGCTCCACCAAGGCTCCACCAAGAATGTGCAGATGTGCAGGATGGCTTTGCGGGCCACATGAAACCACTTTGCGGGTCAGATCTGGCCCCCAGGCCTTGTGTTTGACATGTCTGGGTTAGACTGAAACCGGAAATAAGATTTGTCCCATGTTTGGGGCCTAGCAAGGTAATCTAAATACTTAACAAACATTTCACACACACACACACACACACACACACACACACACACACACACACACACACACATATATATGGATCTTTGGTTATTCGGGTTTTTCCCCACGTAGAACTAAAGGTGTAGGCGCAACGTTTCAACGGAATCCCATCCGTCATCATCAGGCTGGTGGCTTTAGCTTCCTTCTTCTGGGAGAAGCATGTGGCTGTTTGTTCCTCTTTTATAAACTGCCAGAGGGGGTGTGTTCTGTGGGTGGAGGTGTGCTCTGATTGGGTGGGGGACCAAGTGTGTTCTGATTGGGTGGGAGTGTGTTTTGAATGGTGGGTGTGTTCTGATTGGGTGGGGGTGTGTTCTGAGTGGATGGGCTGGTCTCAGCTGCCAGCTCCAGACCTGAGCTGGTGAGTTGTGCTGCTTTTGTTCGGCTTCGTGTTTGTGGTGGTGCCATGTTTTTATAGTGGGTGTCAGTTTGCTTATTGTGTGGTTTGGAGGGGTTTAAAGTGGCTGATGTTGCAGCTGTAGTTAGGTTTCTGTTTTGTGGTTGTGCCTCGTTATTTGAACATTTTAACAACAGAATAATCAGAGAAGCCATTGAGATAGAAAAACGCCCCCACAGCATGAACAAACGAGATGATACCTCTCGCCTACCAGCCATTTGGAAACCCGCCTTGATTGACAGACGAGGCCCAACCACCAAGAATGATACCAGACCCAAACTCATGATAACATCACATGACATCACCACCACACAACCATTCAAAAAGCAAATCTGAACCCACAATGATAACGAGGCACAACCACAAAACAGAAACCTACGTGGGAAAAAACCCGAATAACCAAAGATCCACATACAAACACCCGCGAAAACCTCAGAAAACAAATATATATATATATATATATATATATATATATATATATATATATATATATATATATATATATATATATATATATATCCAAAAAATAAAGGGAACACTTAAACAACAACACAATGTACTGTATTTAATAGTAGGATGTCTTATCTTGTGTTCCCTTTATTTTTTTGAGCAATATATATATATATATATATATATATATATATATATATATATATACAGTATACACACACACATTTCTAATTTCTATGGATGGTCTATGAGTTATGTATCTACCTATTCTTAAGTTTCAGCACACAGCGTAAAGTTTTCTTACATTTAACAAACCAACATATGATTTTTTTTTATTCCATTATTTGATTATTTCTCATTTGTGCACTGCTCAGGGGCAGAATAGATCTAATAAAATATTAGAAGTAGGGCCATATTTATAATTGTCTGTTCTCAGAATAAGGCTTACTGGTTGCTGAGATGTGCAGAAACATTTTAGGGAATCCTTGACTTATGACCACAATTAGGGCCTACATTTCTGTTGCTAAGCAAGGCAATTGTTAAATGAGTTTTGCCCCATTTTACCACAATTGTTAGGCAAATCACTGCAGTTGTTAAATGAACCATGTGGTTGTTAAGCAAATCTGTTTTCCCCCATTGACTTTGCTTATCAGAAGCTGGCTGGAAAGGTTACAAATGGTGATTACATGACCCTGGGACAGTGCAACTGTCATAAATGCATGCGTGCTACAAAGCATCTGAATTTTGATCATGTGACCATGGAAATGCTACAATGGGTGTAAGTGGTCATAAGTCACTTTTTCCAGTGCCATTGTAACTTCAAACAGTTACTAAGGAACAGTTTCAAGTTGAGAACTGCCTGTAGAAGAGACAGAAGGATGAAAGAAACAATGTCATCTACAAAATCCAACTGCAACCATTACAACCAATTCTATGTGGGACAAACATTGCGTCAATTAAAACCCAGGATCCATGAACACCGGCTGGCAGTCAAGCGCCACAATCCCAAATCCTTAATCTTTACCCACACCCACACCAAACAGCACCATTTCGATTGGAGTTCATCGAAGCCTGGCACTCCACAAGCAATTCCATCAACACACACATTGACGTACAGCCAGCCTATGAACCCCTCAGAATCCAAATCAATCGCACAGCCAACCAGAGGCAGCACCGATCCTCAACCAACCCACACAAGCCCCCTCCCCCTCAGCAGTTCACCTCCCAACGACCTTGACCTGATGTAACCTACCCATCACAAGACTCACTGAGGACTCATACTTGACTCATCACAAGATCCATCACAGACCCTTACTTGACACATCCAACCTGAAGCCCTTATAAACAGAAGAACACTGACATCTCCTAAACTCTGCTGAAGATGTTACCTAGCCTGGTAACAAATTACTGTAAATACTAGAATGTCCTTTAGTGAGAGAAAGTAGTGGTTCTTACCCTCTTAGTTTTTTTAAAAAGGAATTTATGTGCATTTAGTGATTTCAGTGTTGTTTTAATGTAATATGTCTCCCTCTCCTTTGTTTGCAAGTATTTTCATCTAAATTGCTGCATAGTATCAGGGTGATAATTATGGTAAGATAATAAAAATGTGCTACTAAATTAAAAGTACTTTTCAGTAGGAAAGTGCATTGCTTTGTCTTCTTTCCTAAAATACTGAAACTTAGTTTCCTTGACTGTTCATTGTGAGGAAGGTAGCACAAAAAACAACAACTATACTGCAAAAATATCACCTGATAGTGCAAGATGATTGGGTTTTTTAAAAATATCCCTTTGTTGGCATCTAGTCATTATTTAGTTCTGTATTGCCCAGACGTAGTAGTCCTATATTATCATTTTTATTTGTATAGGAAATGCAATATATTTAATTTCAGAGGCATGTGTGATAAATTAAACTCAATCCATGATAAGTTTATCACCTTCCATCCTGCCTCAGTTAGATAATTTCCTGAACTTGGAAGAGATAATGATTTAATTTATTATGATATATTCAAGCCATCATATGTCAACTACATCACAGGTATAAATTAAAATGTGATAACATCATTCAAGAGCCCTGAGAAAAATGTCGTTCTCTGGTCTCTTCTAGATCAAAAGTAGATAACGAAGCTTGGCAGACTATGCTGTATTCTATTTTTCTCCTAGCTACCTTATAAATATTAATCGGCAGCTCCAAAGCACAGTTTCAACAAATGATCAAGGAAATAGTAAGAGATATAACAGCACACCAACTGTAGAATACACGAATGCTATGTACTCTATATTTAATGATCAAAACAACTGTGTAAATATACACATTTTGTGAAGTTGAACAAATTTATTATTGCATCATTCATTCTATATTTTAACAAATTTACATAATAAGAGTATGTGTTTGCTGGCCATGAGGCTCTCACATCCCTCTTCTACCCCAGCTTCTCAGATTTCACAGGCTCCTACTTTCAAATATAACATATTTTCCTTAGAGTGAGAATATTGCTATAATGGGGAAAATAAACCTAACAAACAAAATGGAAGGTGCACCCTTTTCCTCTCTGGCTTTTGGACATGACAAGGGCCAAACCCAGTTCATGTCTTTGCTTAATCCAGGGGGGTCTTCAAACTTGGCCCTTTTACGACTTATGGACTTCCAGAATTCCTCAGCCAGCATGCCTGGCTGAGGAATTCTGGGAATTGAAGTCCACAAGTCATAAAAGGGCCAAGTTTGAAGACCCCTGGATTAATCCTACCAGACCCAAACTGAGTCTTTCCTTTATAATCCTATAAAATCAAAGAATAGAAGTCTCGTTACTAGCTCAGTATAGCCCATGGGTAGGCAACCTTGGCTCTTTTATGACTCATGGACTTCAACTTCAGGAATTCTGAGAGTTGAAGTCCACGAGTCATAAAAGAGACAAGGTTGCCTACCCCTGGTATAGGCCAACAGAGGTCCTAAGGAAGAAATTGCAAAAGACAGAAATACCAAGTTCTATCCTCCGTCAGCTGATGACCTCATCAGTATTCCATCTTCTTTACAATTAACCTCATTAGTTCTGCTGCCAACCTGAAAGGCCTATTTTGCTTAACAACAGAACTAACCTCATGTACACTGACAAGGAACTACCTACAGTAGCTCCCCCAAACTGGCCAGCAGATCGGATCCTTAGGATTTCCCACTTTGTACCTCAACTTCTACAAAATCTTTGGTTTTCTATTGTCCCTCCTTCTTGTAAAACAGGCAGTCATTAACAGTTGCGTAAACATAGTTCTTCTCAGGTTTATGTTCTTTCTTCATACTGAATCCACAACAATGCTGGTAAAATATAACACAGATTATATAACTAGCTGCTTCCAGATCTACTTAGCAGCAACTGTAGACACTTTACATGACTGTGAAATGCCTTTTCTATTGTGAATTATGGAATTGACAGGATTCACTTAGGCCCAGATATCAATCCCCAGACAAAATCAAGTCTCCAAACAAAAACTTCATACACAGATGCTTGTCTAGCCTTCTCTTGAAACACATCAGCCTATCGCTTCTCTGGGTAACAGATTTCTGTCAAACGTGTTTGCAAAGTCTTTTGACATTCAGTCAGTATTCTCACCAGTACACCTACATTTACTGGATAATCCTCTGTATACCAAAAGGAGGTTTGCAACCCTACAATTGTCAGTGTTCTTGTTTGCAGAACTTTTTTCATTGAATGGGTAAGTATTGTTGTCTACAGAAAAAGTTATATATTAAAAGAAGCTTGGGCTGATTAAAGAAAAATATTTTCTTTCTGCTCTTAGCTTTCCTCTAGTTTTTATAGGATAGAGAAATGCTTGAAGCCCAATTTAGAATATTGAAAATGACAGTGAAACTAGTACTTAAATCAAATTCCACTCCAACCTTAACCTTTTTTTTTTATTAATTCCATTTATATCCCGCCCTTCTCCGAAGACTCAGGGCGGCTTACAAGCTTAGCAGTAGCCTTCATTCTATGTATATGCCTGCTTGTTAGGGCTTTCACACACACCCCCAAGCGGCATTATTACAAAGTCAGCTTAATTGCCCCCAACAATCTGGGTCCTCATTTTACCTACCTCGGAAGGATGGAAGGCTGAGTCAACCTTGAGCCTGGTGGGATGCGAACCTGCACTAATTGCAGGCAGCTGGTGTTACTTAAGGAGGCATTAGCCCACTGCTCCACCAAGGCTCTTGCTGAATGATGCCATTGGTTTAAATGAGGTGTTGGCATGCTAATGCACTTCAATTACTTTTAAACTCAGTCTTACTATCATGCCCATGGCAATAAATTATGCGAGTTCTAAACCTAACGTTTGTAGGGCTTCCAGTTGCCAATACTTGACCAAAGAGTTCATTCAGTTTTCCTTTCCTTATTTAACCCCTTCTCAGGAAATATGCTTGAAAAATTCTGGATACTGCTTTACATCTACTAGCTTACTAAAATGACTCTCTTTGTTGGTAATGATCTCTCAACATACATTTTCCCTTCTCCACTATGTTAATATTAAATCTTCTGTATTAACATTGAAATATTTTAAAGCCACATTCTCTGCAAGTAGTGTCCCAGATAATTGCCAGGTTCTAAGTACTCTTCAGCTGTTCTCTCTTCTAAGAGAATGTCATTTGTCCATAAAACTAAATTAGCTACATTCAGTGTTGATAAATATACACATTCAGAATGTCCTATCACAAGCAAAATGGGGTGACCTTAAACACGGGAAATCAGGGAAGTCAAGACCAAGAGCAATTCCATGCAAGCATACCTAAATGCTGGCTCATTTTAATGACCATCTAAGCTTGCCTTTATGATTAAATTATTCCCATTTTATAATGAAATTATACATTATATTTACAAGGAAATGAAAAGTGCCAATTGTCTCATGATAATGATGATGATTTTGCTGAATATAGTTAGATAGATAGATAGATAGATAGATAGATAGATAGATAGATACAGTAGATAGATAGATAGATAGATAGATAGATAGATAGATGATAGATAGATAGATAGATAGATAGATAGATAGATAGATAGATAGATAGATAGATAGATAGATAGATAGATAGATAGATATAGTGTTTTTTGATACACCTGTCGGCCCAAATATGGGAAGAAGAAATCAGCAGCCCAGGTTGTACAGCTGGCTGATGAGAGCTAATAAGCTCAAAATAGCTATCCCAGCCCCCCTTTAACTCTTTGTTAGTAATCCAAAAATTTAGCACGCGCGCGCACACACACACACATAACCACACCTTTTCAAATTCATGTTCAGTTCAAATGTATTTTTGAAGCTCAAGGTAAGGAATAGCTGAAGAAAAAACTGGGTAGCAGGCACATAGAGACCTTTACATGCAGTATGTATGAAAAATGGTCAAGAATGGCTTTACTTACTTTGACTATCACAATCTCATGAAACCACATCATTTTCCACTAGTTGGCAAAGCTCTTCTATTTGTCTTCTATTGTCTTTTTTAATGTAGCGCACTGTACAAAATTATTTCTAGCATTAATAATCTGTTGTTTTTCTCTGCTTTTACTTTTCATACCAATGAGTCAAGGAACGTGTGTTTCACATCCCCTATCAACTCCAGTTGGGAAAGCCAAAAGTGAAGGATGCTGGGAGTTGTAGTTCAATGACACCTGGAGAGCTTATCACCCATGCATGCCTGTTATTTATTTGTGGGCCGATTCTTGGCCTACATTTCAATAGACATTTTTCAATCCCGAATGGTCATAAATCATTTTTTTCAGTGCTGTTGTAACTTTGAAGGTCACTAGATGAATTGCTGTAAATTGAGGAGTACCTGTACAGAGCTAGAGCAGGTTTGGGGAGGGGGGGAGTAACTAATATGATCAAGGGGCTGAAACAGCTTTCCTATGAGGAAATTGGGGCTTTTTAGTCTAGAAAGGAGCTAATGAGAGAGGAAATTATTGATAGAAAATTATGCCTGGTATGGATAAAGTGGGAAAGGAAAAGCTCTTTTCCCCTTCTCAAAGTACTGGAATCAGGGTCACCCCATGGAATCCTAAAAGAATTAGGACAGGTAAAAGGATTTTTGTTTTGTTTTTACACAGCGTATAATTGAACTTTGGAATTTGCCACTGTATGATATGCTGTTGGCTGCCGTCTTTCTGGTTTCAAAGAAGGAGTGGATCAATTCAGGAAGGTCATGAGGATCAATCGCTATTAGCCTTGATGACAGCATGACTGGGTCTGAAAGCCATCTGCTGGGAGATTAATGTGCTTTTCTGTGCAATTGGTTGGCCACTGAAAACAGACTATTGGATTAGATGGGCCAAGAATCTGATCCAGCAGGACACTACTTATATTCTTAATAGGATGTGCGACCATCACTCACGTTTCATCAGCCAACATAAAATGGCTCAAGGCACTGTTATTGATCATCTGGGACCACCAGGGTAATGAGAAGGGGAGAGAAATAATCACAGAGTGGCAGTAGCTGCTAGCTTGTCTGAACACAAAAGACCAATAGAATAAAGCTAAACTTCTCCATCCAATAGTTTGTTTTATTTCACAATCCAAGACTCTTCCCCCCATACCTCACATTAATGTTTTCCTTCTTGAAATCTGTTTTCTTTCTCTTTTCTCTATAGCTAAATCACAGGATTAAATTATTGGAGTCTACTGTGCAAAGGTAACAGAGTTTTTATCTATGCTCACCCTTATTGACTTTATGAAAATTACCTTTACTCGCTGTTACTTATTCAATAGGCCTATGCCAATGGGGATACTTATAGACCCCTATATTGCAAGCTAAAAGGAGTAGGAGTCGCAGAACAATGCTGTTCTGTGATGGCATAAAGAATCATAAAGCTGGGAGGAAGAATTTAGGTCAATAAATCCAACTTCTTGCTATTTGAAGAATTCCAAATTTCTTCAAATGGCTGTCTAGTGTCTAAAACCCATACTCAAATGCATTCCATAAAGGGGAAGTCACCAGCTCACTAAATAATTGGCTCCCCTGCAGAGCTGCTCTTAAGGCTAGAGATTTTTTCCCCCTGCCATTCAACTGGAATTTGCCTTTCTCTAATTAAAGATTTCAGGGATAGGGAACAATGTCAGTTTTTATAGCAATAGGACTTAGATTTATATACCAGTTCCTCAATTTACCGACCTCGGAAGGATGGAAGGCTGAGTCAACCTTGAAACCTGTCAGGATCAAACTCCTGCTATGGGCAGAGTTTGCCTGCAATACTGTACTGTAACCACTGGGCCACCGCACAGTGGATAGAGCAGAAGTTTGGGGAAAGTTCATGTGACTCTCTTTAATTTTTTTTTAAGCTTTATATACGTACTGTATTTTTCTGTGTATAAGACAACCCTTGTATAAGATGCTCTGGCATGTGAGTTCCAAGCTTACAGCAAACAAACTCAGGGCTGGGAGCAACCGCCTCCCAGCGCTCTAAATAGACGCCTCCCGGCTGCCCCCACCCACCTAACCAGCATCCGGCACAATGAGCATGCAAAGTCAGTTCACAGCAGCAGCCTTCCGACCCTGGTAAACAAACTGGCGTGAGCACTGGCATGATAGCAAGGCAAGAGAAGTGAAGGCAGGTTTTAAACTCCCCGCCCTTTCTCTGCACCAATCAGCTGTTTGGCGGAGCATCAAACAACTGATCCGGCAAATCCAGAAGTTCGGCCGGCCACTATTATCGAGCAGGATGGCCTTACAGCTGCATTCCACAGGGTCCCTGGCCAGCATACAGGTACGAGGGAGGGAAAGGGCTGTTGCTGCCCTCTATGCTGCTGGTCCCATCTGCTGCCTCCGGATGCCGCCATCTGGCGATCTTGCCCTCTACCCCCTCCCGTTAGTGTCAAGCCCACAGGGGCTTGACACCTGCACCAGGCGGCATGGCAGCGGCATGTAAAGAACCCACACAGGCATGCCCTGGGCTGCAGAGATTAACATTATTTTTTCGTGTATAAGACGCTGCACTTGTATAAAATGCACCTGATTTTTGAATAGGGTGTTTGCAGGAAAAAAATAGTGTCTTATACACGGAAAAATATGGTAACTTAGCTCTTATAGTTTTATGGATTTCTCCTCAAAATAGCAAGAAGCCAATTCCATTATTATTATTAAAAGATCTTCTGGGGTCAGGAAAAAGGGGAGGTCATAATTGGCTGGGGAGCCTCAGTTCACCCACCTCTATTATGAATACCTCCACTCATGACCACCTTTTGTATCTAGTTCAAACTTCTGGCCAAGAATTTGAATAAAAGAGAATATTTATTGCAAAGTGTTGGACTGAGGTTGCACCAAGGACACCACATGAATTTGGATTCTGGTTAATCAGACTTCCCTTAGCAACTATAATCAGTTGCGTTCACAAAAAATGATAAGGCTAATAAACCATATTATGTGACCCCCCCAGCCTGAATGAAATAGATGAAATAATACATGACTACCTTGTAGAATATTTCGCAGAAATCTTTCACTAGGTACCTCAAGTCTTACTGAGAAACTCATGCATGTTACTTTGCTTAAACAAATGAACAAAATCCAGACAATCAGGAGAGTCGGGCCTGAAGGCTTTCAGAAGAGAAAAGATCATTTTAAGTGGCTTCATTGGATCTCACCCTAATCTTCTTTGAGCATCTTTGGCTAATTAAATGTAAGAAAATTCCTCCCATTAAACCGAAACTATATATAGAAGACCACCCAGCCAACTAATCCATGAAGATGCTTATAAATTGACCAACCCAAAGTACTGGAACAACAACAAAATCAGAAAAAATCCTGAAAGTTTAAATAGTTGTCACTGAGCCAAGTACTGTAGACAGAATCAAACTACTAATTCCTTCATCTTGACTGCATCCTCATAGCCACTAAGTCTACTGTACTTTTTATTACAAAAACAATAACCATTCTAGAGTCTGAGTATCAATTGTTTGAAGGATACTGAATAACTGGCTAGCAGATTTATGGATTTTGGTTTAGTTTTAAAATTAATTTGGGATTCATATGGTTTCCAGGATTGTTGTTTATGATTTCTTCCTAGCACTATTTCTATTTTATTCTGACATCAAACACTTGTTCCCAGGTGACTCATTTGTTTTCTTCAACAATTTTACTACCCTGTTGACCCAGAAAACTTCAGCTAGTATGGTGATTTTCTATCAGGTATTCTGTCATTTCCCTTGGAGAAATCGATGTTGTTGTCATCTCCTACAGACTACCCTTCTCTCAGCTGGCTAGCATCAGGAATGCTTTTTCAGTCTGACAAATACATAGGTAACTGAAAGATTAGGTTTAGGGTCCCGTCACCAAGGAAGCATGACTTTTCCTGATTACAATTTCATGTGGAGATTTGAAGTGCCAAACCTGCATTTTTGTGAGTACTCACCTTGAACAGTGGTATACATAACACAGCTCTTTCTGTAAATACTTCCTCCTTTCATCTGTTACTAATAAAAGGACAAGATATCTACTTTGTGGCTCTCCCCACCACCCTCCCCCCTCAATGGCTTGTAACCAGGAGAGAAGAAAAACAGATACTGTCCTCAAAACTTAGGATAAAATCCCAGAATCCCTAAAAAAAAATTACATGAAAGCAGAGTCAATTAGGAAGGCCTGCTTGTCTGTTGTGACTAAAATAATCCTTGATTGATGTCTTATGAGATGAAATATGAATGGAGGATTTCTGCAAAGAAAATAGCAGATGGGGTACTGTAACAGCAATGAAGATGAGGAAGCTTTGGAGATTTTTTTCCCGTCAAAAATGCCAAATAAATCCAACAATATAAATTTGGCTGATAACTAAGAACTATATACTGCATGCAGGCAACATAAATATGCTTTTATATCAGAATAAGATGATTGAAACTATGCTGATAGGAAAATATAGGCCTGATAGCTAGGATTACAATAGCCTTGACAGCATAACCTGGATTTTCTCAGAAAGTAGTTGCTAGAGGGCAGTTCATGCCTACTTATAGCATTTGATATGGTGGTCACAGTTAGGGATGCACCCTAATCCCAAATTATGGTTAGGGTACAGCAACAAAAAGATATACCCTCCTATTTGTCCTTATGTCCAGGCATAACTTTAAAATCAAATATTGTCTAGCTTCTTGAGTATCTTAGGTTGGTTTTTTGATTAATTTTGAAGTGTTTTCACAGTGTAGAGCAGGGGTCCCCAATCCCCAGTCCGTGGACTAGTACTGGGTGGCAGCATGCTAGCAACTGGTCCACACAAACAAGAAAAGCCCCATCTGCAGGATGAAGGCAGCACACAAAACCACACACCCTCTGGTCTGTGGAAAAACGTCTCTCCATGGAACCGGTCCCTGTGCCCAAAAGGTTGGGGACCTCTGGTGTAGAGTGTAGGAGGAGACTACACCCCACCAAAATTGGCAGGTGAAGCTGTTCTACATAAACAGACAGCAAATCCCCCACTGCCTTACACTGATGATATTACCTAGTTGGACAAGGAAAGATCTGCAAGCAACCAAGTTCAGAGAGCTCAAGGAACTCCACAGTTCAATCCTGATGAATAGATATGCTCCCATATTGGAGATTATATTCACTGTTTGTTTATTTCTGGACACAGGGATGTGGGGTGTTTGGATATAAAGTCCTTATCTGCTTCATTCGAATACTGAACATCCCTAAGAGATATCTAGGAACATTTTTGAAACCCAGTAAACAAAGATGAAAAGACTATCTAGCATTTTCTTTGCAGCATCCTAGTTTCCACCGTTCTCTGTCGTTGTGCTTAGTAATTTTGGTTCCTAAAAATAATCCTGTGGGTAGAAGGTCAGACTGGCTCTACTTCAAAATATTCTCAGGACCAGGTTCAGAATCTCTGTCAAATTCAGGGTAGGCAAGATCACCCATCTCTATTCGCTTCGGCTCTCCTTTTTCAACCAAATTCAGATTTATTTATTTATTTGCATCTCAAAAATGCCGCCTCGAGATGGCGCCATTGTTCCAACGTTGGCGTTTTCGCTTGCCATGAGAACAATCAATGCAGATTAAGGTGGAGGGGTAAAAAAGACAACTCTCCAGAGGCCTTCAATAAACATTATATTCCTGTTCCGCAGTCGTGACATCCACCTGCTTCACAGCCCTCCCATCATAAATCGTGGCTGCAAATATCGCCCGCTCTTCCGAAAACAGATCCCGAAAGGCACAAACGCGCGCTTCCGTGCCGTTTGCTTGACCTTCTTGTCTGGCCGAAGCGCAGCAGACGTAAAACTGTTCCCTCATGATTATTAATACTGTTGTCGTCGGAATGCAGTTAAGTACAATTCAAAGGTCCCCACCGCGCAAGTGCTTTCGTTAACGGAAGCAAAAAACGAACAGGCTGCCGAGGAACCGGAACGGCTGATTCACGATTTGAGGTGAGAAACGGAGCTCTACTTCGTGGGCTGCTTTGAAGCCTACAGTACTATAAAACCCGAAGCCGAGCCACGGAGACCGTATGTTGCCCCAGCTGCCGGTTTCATGCTTATTTTGTATTTAGCTCCGTTTGTTTCCCATTCCCAGTATGGGTAGCCCTCAACTTCCAGCAGTTCATTTAGTGACCATTCAAAATTACAACAGCACCGAACAGAATGACTTACGACCATTGTTTCACATTTATGACCAGTTGCTGCATCCCCATGGTCACATGATTTACATTTGGATGCTTGACAACTGACTCATATTTATGACGGTTGCAGCGTCCCGTCTTCTTTTGCAACCTTCTGACAAGCAAAGTCAATGGGGAAACCAGATTCACTTAACAGCCGTGTTACTAATTTAAGAACTGTGGTGATTCACTTAATAGATATGGCGAGAAAAGTCGTAAAACGGGGCAAAACTCACTGAACACGTTTCTCACTTAGCAGCATAAATTTTGGGCTCAATTGTGGTCGTAAGTTGAGGACTACTTGTATCTGGCAGCCCACCGAAGAGGTCCAGAGTGGGCTAGTCACTTAAGACTATCCACCTCACAAGGTTGTTTTTGTGGGGAAACTAGGAGGATGAAGGAGTGTGTTCACCTTTGGGCCTTGATGAGCATGAAAGGCATGCTTGTTGACCCTGCCACTTATCTTCAAAAAGAACATCAAAAGCAGAAAATAGACCTCATCTGTCCTCCCATTTCAAGCAGAAATTGGGAAAGAACGAGAATAGGAAGCAGAGGGCGTCCCTAGCCAAAACGCTGCCTTGACTTTTGCCCCAACTACTGTGGCAACTGTATTTTGGAGGAAAGAAAAAGAAAGAAAAAGAAAAAAAAGCCACTCTCCTTCACACCTTTATATCGTTCTGATCTAGACATCCTAGGAAACTGCCTAGAAAAAAATTATAACCAACTACCCCATTTTATTTGTTTGTTTATGCCAGTTGTTTCTAAAGGGCAGCTTAGTGGGTGTGAATCATGGACAGAGCAGCTCTTTCAACAGCTGGCCTTACTGCGCTTAAATGTGTTTGGCTTGTGTTTAGAACATCCACTGATTTACAAGTATGGCATTGTATAAGTCCAGTTGTGGTTTATTTGATAAACTTTGGTTAAATAAACCAGGCATTGGTGCAAATGTCTATGGAGATTTTCAGTCAGCCAGGTCATGGTTGTCCCAAAGGTGCTTTGTTCAGCTGCCTTTTTTTTGGGGGGGAACACCTTTGGGACATGTATTAGTGCAATATGTGAGCCCAGTCATTCTTAAAAAGTCAGTTGTGAACATTGTAATTCCCTTCATTTCTGAGGCATTACTATGCCAGTATTTTTTTAAAAAAATAAACTTAATTGCTACTCTAGAAGCATACATTAGCAAATCTAGTATAATATCTACTGCAATGCAATACATAAAGGTAAGGTAAGGGAGGAGGGTAAAATTTGAAAGATCACGTGTTTTGTGATTGATGTATAGTAAGAGTTTATATTGGCAATCTCATGAATATCATGGTTCAATAGCAAATTCCTTTGCATTTCTAAAGCACTCCTTTTTTCATTTTCCCACTGGCTCCTGCTGCTGTTTGAAACTGCTATTTCATTTCATTTTGCTTTGCATTCTGAACTCTGTAGCTGTGCAGGAATGCAGGCTTAAAAATATGAATAGCATTGAACTTTTCCTGGGTTTTTCCCCCTTTAAAAGAGGGGTTTTTCCCCCCTTTTTGTATATCGCTTTTAAGTGCTTTGACATTTCTGTAGATGTGCTTTAGGCCTCTATCCATTAGCACTTACTGTCTCCATACCTCTGAAGTTTTCCTGGCTGCCCATTCTTTCTGATCTGAGAAAAGGTCAATGGTTAGAGTTGTGTCATTTCACTTTGTTCAGTTCAGTTCATTCTTTTAAGATTGTACTGAAGTATGGGAAGCCAGCTTGAGTACTGACCATTGAAACTGCAAGTGCAAGATAGGATATTCATGTGTGTGTGTGTGTATACACACACATACATACACAATAAAATATATAGATGAGTATAAGATTCATATATATATATATATATATATATATATATATATATATATATATATATATATATATATATATATATAATAAATCTTATACTCATCTAGATATTTTATTTACATGACACAAAGAGAATGTGGGCAGACATTGAAGAGATTTTCAGAACAACATGAGGTTCAAGATTTTTAACTGCAGTGGTTTGGGTGCACAGTGAAATATAGCCTCTGAGAAAAAAAAAAGACCTGGCCATGAATTTCCTGTCCACAGACCTTAATGTAGAATACCACAACTCATTTGTACAGGAAATTACAGCACAGCAGAAACTATTCTAAAAGTACAGGAATAAATTAAAAAGAAAACTGGAGAACTTATATGCTGTACAAGTGAGCCATATATTTCAGCTCTGGGGTGAGACATGCTAGAATAGATTGCACATTTTCTAATCACTTTCCTTGATATTCTCTCAAGAAACAGTGGAAGAGGTATGGTAGAAAAAATAAATAAAATGTCTGCCATGTCTTGCTGTAAAGAGTGGCGACCTTGCATTTAAATTCCACACGGATAGAGGGAATGCCACATTAGTAATTTGGTTAGACCAAAGAAAAACTTCTTCCTTGTTCTCATAAACTTTTTTAATAATTTATGTTTGAGTTAATATTATTTGCAAGAAATAATAAGGTGTTTGATGAGGAATATATTGTTCTTTGCCATTTCTCTTAACCCTTGTTCTAACTTGGACCATTCAAAGTAAACCAAGAATGGCTATCAACTGGATCCCATGCTGGGCATAAAAGGTTATATATGTTGCATTTCAAAGTAAACCTTTGGGTAAATGTTTTTTATACATTTTTGGGGAAAAGGAGCTGATTATGACTCCTTATACTGTTAAAAATATGCAGACTTATTCATTGCAGTATTTCCCCTCCCATGTTCTCAGCTATGACCTACTTCTTTTTCTCCAGCATCTCCTCATGAGAGCTTCTCATTTTCAGTGAAAGCCCCAAGGCCAGCAGTACCTAGCAGAAAGCAGGTCAATCAATATTTGTGCTGAAGATAAAAAAAGATGTAACTTCTTTAAAGCATGTTTCTTAGGATGAGAGCATTAAACAGCCTTTGAATTTGGCACCAGTCATGGTTGTTATAAGATCAAGTGTGAAGGTAGGAGAACAAGTTTCATGCTGTTGCTAATACTACAACAAATTTATGAACTCATTTGGGTTGCAAATTTTATACATTTATCTGGGTCTGGATCACATTGAATATATGGGGTCTCTGACTGAGTAGATATGGATAGAATCAAACTGTAAAGTCAGGTAAAAAACTTTCCCAAAGTTGAAGTTTTGTGAAATGTTTCTCAGACTTCTTCCATTGTTACCAATTTCCAAAATTAGCTTCTTGGTAATGGATCAATCAGGGCTTTAATGATTAGACAGGATAATTTATAGAAAGAAGAGTATTATGGTATAATTTTAGTAAGAGAGATTAAAATATAACTGTTGGGAAGAATATCGGAAACCAATTATTTATATTTTTCTTCATTCCCTAAGGTGAGAAACTTTCAACCTGTATGTGGCTCCTAGATCAGGGGTGTCAAACTGCCGGCCTGCTGAAACCACACCCACCCCATTGCCGGCAATGGAAAAAAGTCATGATACGTCGCAGTGACGTTGCGAGCTTGACACCCCTGTCCGATATCAAAGGTTGAGCTTTTGGGACCTCTCCACACCCCACATTATACCAGTACTATTTGACAGCAGAATAGTGATTTTCAGCAATGTTGATTTCTGTGTGTATTTGATAGACCATGTCATTAAATCATACATTAAGAGTCTGATAGATGTCCTCCTTTGCCAAAGTTTTCCAGAGTTGAGATAAACTATCTTCAGATGGTGACAGGAAGTTCTCTCTTAAGTAAGAGAATAAGGAGAACCCCTGGAAAGCATTAATTTATCTAGCTGAAAGTTTAACTAGTTATTTCCACATGAGGTGGATGAGATTTGGACAAATTATTCTATTAACCACAATTATGATATTATTTTACTTCCAGGATTGGATTATGCATCACACCATGCATCTGAATACTAGTTGTCAAGGAACAATAGTGAACAAATGTACAGTAAATGTCCTGGTGTCTTGCTAGTGTACACCTCTCACATATATGGATGGTTACTTTGATGCTGTTTTTCTGCCTTTTGCTCTAATCCAGCTAGACACAACTATATAAACAGAGGAGTGGCATGCCTAAGATCTTTGGTTCATTAGGGAACAATGAATCATTAATAACCCTGTAGAAGGGAAGAAAATATAACCAGCTGGTTGTTGACTAATAAAATGATGTTCATTATGGGTGAATATAAGCAAAACCCCAAAAGCCCAGTTCATTTGTTCCTAGAATATAATTAAACCACCAAAAAGTAGTTTTCTCACATCAATACTGAACTGTCAGAATAGGGTTGTAAGCCTGCCCCACTGTCATCAAAAAGAAGATTTGGGCAAAGTTATCTAAGTAAGAATCCTTTTGTAATGAGGCCAACACAAAAACATGAGCTGAGAGTTGAGTAATAATATGTTGATGAATGCTATACAGAAATACTAATAGAGAATGCTACTTCCAGCTGAGAAACTGGCTTTTTAATGTCTCATTATAATATATTATTGATTTTAACTCTTGGAACAATTTGCAAGCTTTGCATATTTTAAGGAAAATGTAGGAAATTAAAGACTTTCTCTTTCTTCCTTGAAACATCCATCTAGGTTACTGAATTAACTAAAAGCGTTTTCAGTAAATGGCTCCTCGGTTTCTGCTCAAACTCATTGAGTAAAATAGAATCCATTACCTTTGGGTATTTTTACGAGGCCGAATTTGAGGGCTACATTGCAAGTTAAAGAGTCTTAACATGGGATGCTAAACCTGTTGCCTTCCAGATTCCAGCAATCTAGTAGCATGTGCAGAAATAAGAGACTCTGTAGCCCCTTGTCACATGTCTGGTTCCAGATGCCTTTCAAGAAGAAGAGTTTTCATTAAGAAGCCAGGAAAAAGTATTTACAGTACTTTGCTGCTTCTTGCTACATTTCACTTTAAATGTCTTCCAGCTGGGTTTATTCTTTCTTACCTTCCAGACTTACAGGTACATTACAAATACAGTATGGAATGCACTAAGGTTTTTTCAAGTTGGGTACGTAGATAGGAATCATGGGTAGTGTCCACAGTGTGAGGGCACCAGAAGAGTAAAAATAGCCTCATGCTGTTGTGACACAAAGTTTATCCCTTCTGTATAGGTGTTATGATTCACATATATGTTCAAAGTGAGCAGACCTTGCAATGCAACAAACCAACAGTGCTCTCATAACTTTGATAAAAGTAATAGTGATAAAAGTAATAAAATCCCCCTGGATGCCCTTGTGATTCAGACAGAACTTTTAAAAACACAGATCTTCATTTAAACTAAGTAATTCCCACTAGCTTACTCTATGGAACAAAAAAAAATTATTTTGCGCACCCAATTCTCATCTAATTTAATGAAATAATGTATATGAGAAATTGTCATGAACAGGATGTGATGATCTTAGATTACAGTAATGAGATGTGTATGAATGTTCTGTAATTTACTATACATTGTTTTCTCTAGTAGTCTGCAGTTTCCACTGAAGGTTTCTCATTCCTTGATCAAATCTCAAAGGAAGTAGCTGAAGTAACTGAGTCTATGTGGCCATTAAGATAGTGATGCTCAGGCTGGTCAGATAAAACCTCCACCCAATTTGGCTGCCCTGATTTGGATAGAGATTTTCAAAAGGCCATTTGTGTCTAGCTCTATTCTGTGTGTCTGTTCAACTCTGTCTGAATATTGTTACTCCCTACCAGCTATTCCCCCTGCCCCCCATTCTTGGCCACTAAACTGCCATTCTTGTTATCTCAGCTTTGTCATATAATACTTCCATTATTCGTACTGGGGAAAGAGGATAGGAAAACAGCATATATGTTTGTTTAGGTTATATTATATACGTTTTGGGATATGAGCACTTCTCCTACCTGGTGAATCTTCACTATCAAACTGATTCCTTCTCTGGATGCTTTAAAAGCTCAAGGCTATCATATTTTCTTGGATGTGGCTAGCTTTTTTTAAAAAAAAAAGCATTTTCAGTCAAAAGAACAGAAAAACCTGAACACTAGCAATATAATCACACCCCGGTATCTCAGACCCCAATGATTATGTCCAGCATTTCATCATTAATAAAGAGCTCTCACAGTGAGGGTTAGTAGCTTGAATGAAGAATGGCTGACAAGCAAAGGCAATGCTATTTAAGAAACAAATAAAAATGGTTAGGGAACTGGATTTGGATGAACTCTGCCAATGGCTCAGAAATCAACTACTGTATCCATTTTTTTTAATAAAAAATAGACCACTGGTCCATGTAGTTCAATATTATCTGCATGATCCCCTCCTCTCCCTCAACCAGTTTGGACTACATTTTGTCAGTTTTTGTCAAGACTGTCAGTTAACATGAGCAATAAACCTATGGCAGGGAGTAATGAAATGAGTGCTAGTTTGAGGAAGCAATATTTCTCAGGACTCTTTCCCAACAAGCATAAATATCTAGGCATAAATTGTTCTGATTGAACAAAAAGGTTGCAGGAGCAGGAGATCTGCTTCCAATGGATCCAAAGGGAAGGGGGAATAAAGTAGCATTTTTTAAAAGAATCTGTGAAGCCCTGTGGGCTCGACATTCAATGGGGGAGGAGGGGAGACAGCAAGTCAAGAGCAGCTCCACCGGCAGACCCGGCAGAGACAATGAGCTGGCAGGTCCGTCGGCTCATTCTCACCACCGTTAACCACCTGGACACCTGGGACAGCACAAAAGCATAGGCTGACAAGAAATGAAGGCCCCCAAAACCTCTCCAGGTGGGCAACCAGGTGTATCTCTCAACAAAATACCTATGGCTAAGGGTGCCCTTTAAAAAGTTAGGTCCCAAGTACCTGGGGCCCTTCTGGGTCACACATGTCATTAACCTGGTGACTGTACGGCTACACCTGCCTCAGTTCCTGGGGAAGATACACCCAGTGTTTCATTGTAGCCTGTTAAAACCGGTGGGGGATGGCTCCTGTAGGCCCAGAGGAAAGGTACCAAGGCCCATCAAGGGGGACCAGTATGAAGTGCGGGAGATTCTGGACTCTTGGGTCCGAAGGGGACAATTACAATACTTAGAATGGTGGGTGGGATATCCTGTCACGGAGGCATCCTGGGTGGGGGAACTGGATGTCCATGCCCCCCGTTTGTTGAGGTTTCATTGCCTGTGCCCGGGCAAGCTGGGTGGGGGGTCAGCTGACCAGTCCTCAAATAGGTGCTTACATGTTTCTCCTTGCCTTCCAGGTGGACCCCTGGTAGAGGGAGCTGCCTGTCAAGCCCCATGGGCTCGACATTCAATGGGGGGGAGAGACATCATTAAATGACATCAGATGCTCCCTCACAAAAACTCTGGGATACTGCAGTGGTTTCCATTAGCATAGCCCGGCATCTGGCAACTTGAGAATCTTGTGAAAGTAAAATAATAAAGCAGCATGCTGCTAAACATAGATGATTTTACTAACTTGAAGTGCTCTGTCCAGCCTGCAGCCATGACTCATGACTCATCCTTGGCATATAAAAACTGTACTAATGAATTTTAAGAACAAAACATCAGGAGCAGAATAGAACAGAAATAGGCACTGAATACATTTATTCATGTATGCCTACTTTCTCCTTGTTCCAAAATACGATGTAGATGTGATCTCCATTTTCCATCCTACTGCCTCCGGAATATAACGTTAACCACAAATACATTTATAGTGTTCGACAGATTGACTCTCCCACCTTAACACTTGAATTTCCCATGCCTCTTTTCTCTCATAAATATGACATTTTCTGTAGCAATAAATGATGTTCCTGCTGTAAAACAAGAACAGAGTGAATTTCAGGCCTGCTTGGCTAGCTCATTGGTTTTGTATGTTGAATAATTATTGCATGAATAATAAATTATATAATAAAGAAGAGCAGTTGAAGTACACAATTTATCTTTAAGTACACAGTTTAAGTAAAACACCTAGTTTTTCCCAAATTGGTCATTCTGCTGAGAAATGTAGTCAATTTTAATTTTCTCTTGTAATATCCTCCCACTCTCCATCTGTGGTTTTTTTAAACAATTTTTGTTTGCCAATCCAAAGGTAAGTTGATTTAGGCAATCTCTGCTACGGATCATTGTGGGGACAGTGAATGTCTTGAGATTCAGGAAACTAGCTTTACTATTTTGGCAATAGCCAAAAAAGCTAACACAATCCTCGGTTGTATAAATAGAGGCATAGACTCAAAATCACATGAAGTATTAGTACCGCTTTATAAAGCCTTAGTAAGAATACTGCATCCAGTTTTGGTCACCGTGTTACAAAAAAGTTGTTGAGACGAAGAACCACTAAGATGATTAAGGGCCTGGAGACAAAAGCATATGAAGAATGTTTGCAGGAATTGGGTCTGGCTAGTCTAGAGAAAAGAAGAATTAGGGTATTAGGGTAATAGGAGTATTCCAGTATTTGAATGGCTGCCACAAAGAAGAGGGGGTCAACTTATTTTCCAAGCACCAGAAGACAAGACAAGAAAGAATGGATGGAAACTAATCAAGGAGAATTAAGGAGAAACTTCCTGACAGTGAGCACAATTAACCAATGGAACAGCTTGCCTTCAAAAGTTGTAGGTGCTTCATCACTGGAGGTTTCTAAGAAGAGACCGGAGAGTCACCTTTCTGAAGTGATATAGGGTCTCCTGTTTGAGCAGGGGGTTGGATTAGAAGACCTCCAAAGTCCCTTCCAGCTCCTTTCTGATTGATATTTTCCAGATGGATGGTGGGAAATAACAGCAGGGATGTTATGCATGTATAACTTTATGTGAGTATGTACTGTATGTATCTTAACTTACAAGATTTGCATTTAGCAGGAGTAGATGCTGCTGCTCAGCATATTCGGAGTACTAAAAAAAGTATTGAATAATTCAGTAGCAAAATGTCCTATTAAAAAAATACAACATTCTTATAATGTCTTGAATGCAGTGTATGGGCTTGGCTCAGC